>NC_141991.1:229837234-230462234 GCF_049901715.1 Pseudonaja textilis | reverse complement strand
GGGATTTGGACATTCCAAGGATCTGCCCAGGAATCAAACACAATGCGGCCTGCAGGTAGGCCTCGAGCAGTGGCAGGCGTCCCTGGGGCTACCAACCAAAAATTTTAAAGTAAAGTGCCATCACGGGTCCTCGGACAGTTGCACGTTTGGATGCGGCCTACGTAGAGGCCGGGGATCCTAGCGCACGCACCCCCTTTGATCAAAAATTTTTTTGTATTTAAAATAGGAGGCTGTTGCACAGCAGGGCCTAGCCCAGAAGCCAATTAGCCAAAAGTTGAACGCCAGGCAGCTACCCTGCCGGACGGACCGGGAAGGGGATGGCAGAGCTGCTAACTCGCCTGCTGGGGGAAGGGCTACAGAGCCAACTAGCCCTGGTTAGCCTGATAGAAACTAAGCGCAAACAGGCAAGGATATAGGCAGTCCGGAGTCTGCCTATAAAACATTAAGAAAAACCCTGTTATAGGCCTCTGAAAAATGGCGCCTGGCCATGCGGCCACACACAAGATGGCGGCGACTCCTGCCACTCCCAAGATGGCTGACACCACAGGGAGCCCAAAATGGAGGGCGCAATGACGAGGCAATCCCCAACGGTGGCTATCACCCAGGAGAAGTTAAAAAGGCCCGGAGGCCACAAAGAAGTACCTGGGAGAGGCAGGGAAGCATCTCCCTGGGTTAGAGGGCGTTCGTGGGGGAAACGGCCAAAGAACAAAACCAGGCAGGAAAGAAACGATGCAGCTTCGCACGGAGCGAAAAGGCAGCAATCGGAGGGGGGGGGCAGCGCTCGAAGCGCTGGATTCTCCCTTAAAAGGATAGTGAAACAATTCCCCTTAGAAGAAAAAGGCTCCCTAGGGAGCTCAAACCTCAGTTTCCTGCGCTGTCTGAGAGTCCAAGTTGATCAAAAAAAAAGAAAACACGAGGTGCTAGAATGACCAGGAGCAAAAAGAAAACCAGCCTGACTGCCACGAGGCTGAGCAAAAAACTGGGGCGCGCCCGGAGGACCACGTGATGGTGAGAGGCGTGCCTCAATCTCAAGCTCAGCCTGTGAGAGCCGAGACTGGAGCTCCTCCCAACCTGGACACTCGAGACAGCTCTATGGAAAAAATTCACTTCACAACTGTCTCACTTAGCAACAGAAATTTTGAGCTCAATTGTAGTCATAAGTTGAAAAGTACCTGTACTGCATTTCAAATCTTAGCTTTCAGTATATGCAGGAAAACTGCAACAGAAGATATTAACAATCAACTTGGCCAATAACAGTGAAGGTAGTCTGCCAGGTATCTTGACCTCAAGTTGTTTGGAGTCATATATATTTGAAGAAGAGAACCTTGAATCTTGATCAATAGTCAGTTGACATCCAGAAATGTCATTAGGTTTGGGTGATGAAGCCCTTTAGGACTGAAGAAAACTGGCAGCTATCTAGAGCTTCATTATCTGTAGAGACATTGCAGGAAGCCAAGATCATGGTTGGAGCTAGGGTAAATTACAATTTATAGTATTTAAAATAAAAACACAGTCTGGTTTTGTTTTGGTTCTGGAAGTTCAAGAGATAAAAACAGGATGACATAGAAAAACTTAAAGATTGCCAATTGCATTCAACTGATCTGGTCCAGCGTAATGCATAAATGCAACAAAGCATCCACAGAAAAAGCAAATATTGATTTTTTAAAAAAGGAAAGGAAAGGAAGAGGACAAAACATGACATGCAGGTGCCTCTGGGGTCTCTTTGATATTTTTTGAAAATTCCATGAACATCTGTTTGGCTTTCACTCTGATCATTTTTTCCCAATTCTGATTTGACTGTTTCCTGCTTGGTGATTAATCACTTGGCAGTTGACAAAAGAGCCTGATACTTTCTATCTCAGCAGAAGCATCTATCGATTTAATTTGCAAGTTTGCATTGTAGAGGAATTTAGCTTTCAGAACACTGTTTTCCAAACAGTTTCCCATACCCCAGGGCCTTTTCTACTAAGTCTTTTATCCCCAGTATGAAAACTATCATATGTGTGAGGTACATTTTTTTAATTTATACATCTAGGATAGGTCAGATGAAGGAACTATAAGCAGACAGCTTGCTTATTGCTTGTCAACTATAAAGCCCTCTCTTAACAGTATCTTGGCATTCACACAGCAAGTTTCATTTCATGAGGAATGAACGTCATGTCCCTTCTCATGCTGTTGGGACTTAGTAAAATTTGCTTAATAACTTGTGTCTATGATTTATTTGTGTATAAGTCATAGATGAGTAAAAATATTTACTGGCTGTTGCATATATAGTCTATCACTCCTGATTCAGATCTATACAGTTAAGGTTTTTTTCTATGTAGCACATGCATTTTTTTTAACATTCCTGTCTGTTATTCTTAACTCATTCTGGTGTCATATGTTGGAAGAATACAAATATTGAGAGAATGTGGCCACAACATTTGAAGGAAATGCTTTCTAAACTTTTAAAAATGACTGCTCAGATTTTACATCTTGAGGAAGAAATTACAATTTTATGAAGAAATTGATAAGAGAAATATCCATGAATTTATTATATGAAACATTTGAAAATAATTATGCAATTAGGAAAAATATCCTGTATGAGATCTGTATGCTTTTTGATAAGAAAACAAAGTGAAAGACAAAATATAGATTGAAACTTATTTGGTTTAAAACTTTTAGCACAAACTTGTGTATTCAAAATGTTACTATTAACCTTTCATCAAGATCTGTGCTGTGTGTGGAATAAGATAAGAGATAATAAGAATAAGTTTATGAAAAATTTTTTTTAACTTTATAGAGTTTAGAACAAACATCTAATGCAAACAATAGACACAACAACTTGTAAATTAAGGTCCAAGGTTCAGGAAAATGAACAAATTCTCAGTAAAAGTTAACTTTCTGCAGATTCCACTACCCCAAAGAATAATCAAATAAATTACAATTGTTGAAATGTGGTATTTTGATCAAAAGAGTTTGATTAAAATAATAAAAAATAAAGCAGAAAATGTAGAATATCTGATTATTTTGCAGTGATGTGCATACCAGTAAAAAAAATTTTTTTTACATGTACTAAAAGGAAGAAGCTTTTATTGGAAAGTTGTGTGGAGAATAAAATAAATGATTTATTTGCTTATTAAGTATTGTAAGCAATAAAAAAGACTCAGGATCATGATTCTTTCACGATTATAATATTTTATAGTCTGAATCTATGAGGGTTCTGGTGATTGCCCTAATTTGAAAAACTGAAATGTTAAATGAGTTACTTATTTGGGGCAAACTTTACAAGTTTTAGCAAACTCTGTATTGATTAATGAAGTTAACATTTCCAAGAATTTGATTCTGAAGTTAAATTTTTCAGATGACTTATACCAGTGACTGATTTAAATCTCATTAATTTATACAGTATAAAATCTTGTAATATGGCAAAAGAGGAAAATATAACCCAGGGTATATTAATACACTATTCAATTGGATTTCAGTCCACAGGTATCTCCTGATAGTTGTGTCCCTAGAATGATGCCAATTGCACTGAGAATAATATTTGAAAAAGAACTTAAATGAATGAAACAATATGAATTAAACCAAAAGTAGAGAATCTCATAGTATCAATAAATTCAGTAAATTCTATAATAATAATGGGAAAATGGGAACCATTTAGTGTAGTGGTTAAGGCACCAGGCTAGAAACTGGTAGAACATGAGTTCTTAGGCACAAAACTAGCTGGATGACCTTGGGCCAGTCACTCTCTCTCAGCCCTAAGAAATAGGCAGTTGCAAATCACTTCTGAAAAGTTGCCAAGAAAACTGCAGGGATTTGTCCATCCAGACCCCTCCCCCCAAAAGAGAACAAATATGAAATTATCTGTTTGGGCAATTTTAATTAAACTACTTTGACATTTTCAATTGCCAATTATTGATAAAATTACTGTAGGAGAAGAAAAGGAAGAATCTGGAGGTGGAGTCAAGAGAGGAATCAGTCGGGAGTTATTACATAACCACAAGTGACCCAAGTCCAAACCCTTCCCCCAATAGAATTCCATTAACTCTTATCTGGCACCAATTTAGTGCTGACCATTAGTTAATTGAATTATTGTGTATAGCCATGAGCAATAAATGTTAACTGAAACTGAATGTGTAGTCCTGATTCTTTGCATCTGACAATTACTAGTAAGGAGGAGTGGGATTCAATTTTTTTAGCAACCGGTTCTGTGGGAGTGGCTTAGGTGGTGGGCATGGCTTGGTGGTCATGTGACTGGGTGGACATGGCTTGGTGGTCATGTTACTGGCTGGGCATGGCCAACTCAACATCACTCGCATGGCATCTCCTCGCATGGCCTCTCATGACTGTGGGGATGCTGCAACAGTCGTAAATGTGAAAAATGATCATAAGTCACTTTTTTCAGTGCCATTGTAACTTTGAATGGTCACTCCACACAAGCAAAGTACCAGCAAAGGAGGGGGAAAAAAACTCCAGAGAAGTTCCTGAAACAGGAAGTCTAGTCCTGCCAAGAATGTAATAAGGATTAATGGAGAGGCAGTTTCTGTAAGCAACACCAGAATGTTTCCTTCCTGCCTTCCTTACAGGAATAGGCCAGTAATTTCTTCTAACAACCGGTTCTCCAAACTGCTTAGAATATTAACAACCGGTTCTAGCGAATAGGTGCGAACTGGTAGAATCCCACCCCTGCTAGTAAGTTAATGGCTAGAACTGGAAGCTAATTATGGATTTTGGCATATTTGATTATATGAAAATAATTAGAAGCATTTAAACTTTTATTTTGAAGCCACAGATTTAAGCAATTATTGCTGGATATTTCTGCTACATTTCAAAAGAGAAATTTGAATCAGGATGTATTGATTTTATAGGGCATATAATGGTACTATTTAAGCTATCTCTGATATAAAATTGATCAATGTCAAATTTGTATTGTTGGAAGATAAAATTAGGCAGTATGTTGTTTTGGATATATCCCTTGAGAGTGAGTCATAGATTAAATTGTAATTTCACACAGAAATCTGTACCATGCACAACAATTAAATTTCCATTCCGTGCTCTTAAAATTTATTAAAATTTATTAAAATTCTCCTCTGATATTTTTTTAAAATCACATCTGAAGTTGGTTTGCTTTTTTCTTCTTTCAGGGCCAGTCTAATGAAATTAGAAATTATAATTAAAGCACATTTTTTTCTCGATCCATTTATAATTATTTAAAGACCAATAATATTTTAAAAATTGCATGCTCCCTTCCATTTTAAAAGTACTGGAAATATCACACCAAGCTTAAAGCCAGCAATGCTTCTGTCCTACTATTTATCTCACTCTGAATGTATAAAAGAAAGGGAGATTATTTTTAAGTAAAATGAATAGTCTAGCTAACATAGCTTCTATATTGTCAACAGGCCTGTCTTCATAGCAGATCTTCTGCCTTTCAGACACAACAGGTCACTGTCAAATCCAATGGTCCTATACCAATGACAGATCATTTTTTACACTTACAACCATTGCGGGCTCCCCATGGTGATGTGATTAAAATTCAGGTGCTTAGCAAATGATTCATGTTTATGATGGCTGCAGTGTCCCAGGGACACGTGATCACCTTTTGCAACCTTCTGATGAGCAAAGTCAATGAGGAAACCAAATTCACTCAACAACTATGTTATTAACTCAACAACTGCAGTGATTCACTTAACAAAACTGGCAAGAAAGGTTGTAAAATGGGGCAAAACTCACCTAACAAATGTCTCACTTAGCAACATTAATTTTGGGCTCAGTTATGATCGTTAAGTTGAGGACTACCTATATCACTGGTTCCCAACCTTTTTTTCACCCCGCACCCCTAAAGAAATTTCCCTCGAACCTCGCACCCCCTGAAATTTATATTTTGCTCAAGGATAAATTATGTGAATTCTGAATGATATTTTATCAAAAAAAGATTGTTACTTTATTCCTTAATATAATTACCTGGACTTTTCTCACACCCCCTGGAATATCATCTCGCACCCCCAGGGGGTGCGAGCATCCCAGGTTGGGAACCCCTGACCTATATAATAATATTAGGATAAAAGATGGCTAATCTGGGGGTGAAAGAGTGGTTGTGTACTATGCTAATTCAGTAATCCAATGCATTTCTTATTTGTTTTACACCTTTCCCCAAGTTGTACTTTTTTTTTTCCTTTTGAGGGGTTTCACAAAGCCCAAACCTCTTTCTGAAGCTTTACAAATACTTAAACCTGGATGACAAATGATTATTGCATGGAAATCTGAGGTGAACTTCCCTTTATTTGATATTAACCCAGCTTAATTGGAGAGTGACGTATTTAATTCAAAGAAAATAAGCACCCCCACAGCTTGCAGTTCTCATCTGGTGGATAACAACTTTCCAATTCAAATCGTTATTAAACCAATGTGATCTCTGAATAATTATGGCAGTCAACAAGAGATTTTCTGCACTTTTAAATGTTCATTTCCCATTTCCTCAGCTAAAGATGAAGCCAAATTAAGAAATCCCTTTCTGGATTTCAACCACTTCCTTTGCTTTGGCTGCAGTCGTGGCTTGGTGTTCTGCTCAACCTAAATTTACCATGACTTCCAGTTTGGTAGATTCCCCTGATTCTTTATCCCTCTTGGATCAATTAAAAAGAAAGAAAAAGAAAACACCAAACTTCATTATTTTGCCAGTCTCTTATAACAGAAAGAAAAAGTTCTGAGTCTGTTGGTTTTTTTTAATTTTGCATAATTTAAAATTTTTGTTTTTCTACTTATCTTTTCATAACCTGTAAGCTTCCCAGATTAGAGAAGTGGAGGAGAGCAGATATAAAATAAATAAATAATACACATATACGTGCAGACACAGACACAGACACACACACATAGTAGTTTTGCCTCATTTTAAAAGAAAAAGAAAAAAATCTGCATCCTTCTTTGCCCTGTTCTGTCAACAAACCAGAGGGATCAAAAGAGCAAAAGCCCAATGTTTTATCTCTCCATAAATGGCAGCAGAAAGTATCAATCAGTGGCCAGGGAAGGGAAGGGATGTTCCTACTGCAGACGCAGTAGCTAAGAGGAATGGAAGGAATCGAAATGCATCACAAACATAGGTCATTGTCGGTGTGATTTGAGCTGGCACAAGATGGAAACACTACTTTAGAAGCAGACAAAAATCAGAAAACAGAGGTCAAAGACTTCATTTGTGGCAAGGATGGATGGGCTGAGGGTGGGTGACATGTATCTCCCCCTTCAAAAAGGATGAGGCAATGGTGATATTAAGCTGGTTCACACTGGATCGGGCGAACCGGTAGCAAGAATTTGGCGTGGGTCGCCGAACCGGTAGTAAGTTCTGGCTGGCCACCACCCCCCACCGGGTTGCCCTCCCTCCCGATGCTCTCTCACCCCGCCCTCCTGCCTGACATTTGCCTAAGGTATTTCCTTCTTTTTTTCCCTCCCGATAATCCACTGTCGTTAAGTTCCCCATGCTGAGGCCCAGGAAGGAAAAAATGGAGGGAGGAGCTCAGCCCCCGCCTCCATTTTTTGCCTTCCAGAGCCCCAGAGGAGCCTTAGGGGAGCAAAAATGCCCCTCCCAGAGGCTTCTCCGTGGCTAAGAAGCTCCCCAAAATGGGTGGGGGCTGCAAAAAAGCCACGCCCACCCAGTCACATGGCCATGCCCACCAAGCCACGCCCACAGAACCAGTAATAAAAGTTTTTGAATCCCATCACTAGGATGAGGGGCTTATGACGGAAATGAAAAACTCTCCTATAGTTTCCCAAAAAACTGTGCTGTAACAGATCTCCCAAAAATTCTGCCCCCCTTTATACATACTAACTTCCTATAGCTTTGCAACATAATTTAAGTAGCCCATTTCAACCATCAAATATTACCATGCACACTTCACTTATAAGCATCAGCATATTGTGCAAAACCAGCAATGTTCAACCTATCCACATTAACCACTGTGGCACTCTGGGCTCAAAGCCATATCAGCTAGGCACACACTTTCAAGTCCTTGCTTCTTCTGAGCTATGTAGTGTCATGTCTAAAGGGCAGGAGAGAGAAAAAGCTAAATTGTAAAGTATTTTTCATGGTTGTCTTCACATAACATTAGCAAAGAAAAGAACATTACAGCAGAACCAACAGACTTGGTGTGGCTTTTTTGTATGTAAATTTTCTGGCTGCTTCTCAGTCAAAACACACTTTCTCCCTTATGGATAATGCATAGACTGTGACATCCTATGAAATCAAAAAAGGGACATGAGAATGAAATCCTAGAATTGCAACACCACTTCTAAGCCAAGAAATGGAAAAAAGGAGAGAAGGAAGGAAGGAAGGAAGACATCTCAATTTGCCAAAATAATAATCATAGTTAATAATAATTTATGTTATTATTAATTAAAACTACATAGGTCTTGCTCCCACAACAAACATGATTATTAGAGTAACACTCTGAAACTGAATAGAAAATAGTGCAAACTTATTCTGTGATGGGATTTTCTGATACTAGCATTTAAAGGCAATGATAATCGCACTGGCAATTTCTTAGAGGTGTGATACTTTTGCCAAACATGACAACATGATAAAATATGTGTTGCTATGCCAAATCATATTTTAAAATAATGTAAATTAACAATATACAGTATTCCTAATTAGATTAATTTACCTTGCTTTTGTTTCATTTTTTGAAGACACATATCAGATAGGATAAATTCAAAAAGAAAAAAAATATACTATAAAAATGTTCACATCACTTCTAGGTTCAAGACTTCTGCAACTAGCTCTGTTCCTTTGTTTTTAATTGCTGCAATATTCTATTCATTTTAATTATTGCTGGCTGTCGTAAATAGTTTGTAGCTACAAGGAGGCAACCATACATATTCAGAAACCAAAATGGGAAAGAGAAAGAGGGGGAAACATTCTTGCAGATATCTTGTTGATAGAAAGACAGAGCACATGTTCATCAAAACTGTCTAAACACTGTTATTGACGCAAGTGCACAAACCTAGTAAGAAGAAACACAACTGATTGAATCTATTAAGACAAAGGGAGGTTCACACAACCACTTACTTACACTTTTACTTCTGACAGACAGAGAGTTTGTATCCTTGCTCATGATGTTGCAGTTGCTGATCTGGCTGGTATTTTAGCAGCAGAAGTTCCAACAGGAGCAAATTTCACCTAATGCAAAGAAAATATACTATTATAGTTTCCACACAACCTTTCAAGGTGCCATGTTGCTAAACTCCAGGGTTCTCCTAACAAAGTGTTTTTAGTGGTGCTAAACTACCATTCCCATCATCCTAAGCAACATGAATTTTCTAATGGATCAGCCAAATGAAACAAGGCTGCTGTATTAACTTGGCACCAAGAGCTTTTTGAGATAGCATACCAACATCCTCCAAACAAATTAGGTGAGTGTTTTCCATTTGAGATGGTGCCTTTATGTGAACTTTATCACAATGCATACTTAGAACTATGTTCCAATTCTCTGAATCCGTATTAGTAATTTATAATTTGTAAAACATATGTAAAACACATTCCCCAGGGACGGTAAATCTATTTGGTAAAAGAGAATGCAATTAGGATCTAAAACTGCAACACAAGACTATGTAGGAACATGAAACATAAAGAATTAAAATGAATTAGAACTCCAAATGTAAATGGGATTTGGTCCCAAATAAATGGATACAGGATTGCAACGTTCTTTAAACATTTTTTGACATTTGTATAAACACTTGGCCTTAAAGCTGAGGACATTCTTTTCCAACTGATAAACAGAAAGACTTAAGCATAAAATAGACTTTGTTTATAAATTAAACAAATTAAATTAAACATTGAAAGTTATATACGGGTGACACTCATAGCGTGTACTGACTCCCTCTCTCTCTCTCTGATACACACATACACACATGCATGCACAGACACAAAGGAAAACACACTTGCACTTGCATTCCTCTGAATGAAGTCTGATGCAACATATTCATTCAAGAGTGATGCACTGAACAGTTTCAATTACTGTCCCTTCTTGTTATCTTTCTGAAAGAGATTAATAAAGATATCTCAAAGGTGCTTTTTCGAAACATTGGACAATCATGAGCTGTATGACTGATAATCTCCATAGACATGAGTGAGGATAATTAATATTTGTAAACAGCAATGGATCAAGCCCAGTACTTCATAGTCAAACCACAGACAACCACAATGATCTAATACATATCGATTTTACAGTTGAAAAAGCACTGCTCAATCTAAAACCATCCCTATCTATTGGACCGCATGGAATATGTGCCTACTTCTTAAAAAAGCTACCCACTGCCATAGCCGAACCTCTAAGAATAATCTTTGAAAAAATCTTTCAGGACCAGCTCCTTGCCAAAACTATGGTCACAAGCCACGGTCATCCCCATCTTCAAAAAGGGAGACCCCAGCCTAGTTGAAAATTACAGACCAATCTCTTAATTCTGCGTCACCTGTAAAGTCATGGAATCAATTATTAACCAATCCATTATCCTCCACTTAGAGACAAACAACCTACTCTCTAATAAATAATTTGGATTCAGAAAAAAACTATCCTGTAATCTGCAACTCTTACACTGCAAAAACATATGGACTACACAACTCGATCAGGGCAAAACAATAAACATAATCTACATAGACTTCTGTAAAGCCTTTGATTCAGTGGTACATGACAAACTATTCCTAAAAACTAAGGTCTTACGGTATCTCTGGACACCTACATAACTGGATAGAAGCATTCCTGTCAAACAGACAACAAATGGTCAAAATTGGGAGTGTCCTATCAAATTCTGTACCTGTCAACAGTGGTGTCCCCCAAGGCAGTGTTTTAGGACCAACTCTCTTCATACTCTACATAAATGACCTCTGTGATCATATTAAGAGCAACTGCGTTCTCTTCACTGATGATGTAAAGCTATTCAACACCACAAACAATACTATTACCCTCCAAAAAGACCTTGACTATGTATCAGAATGGTCAATCAAATGGCAACTTCAAATCTCAACAAATAAATGCTCTGCTTTACATATTGGCATAAAAAAATCAGAAAATAAAATACAAGCCAAATAGTCAAGACCTTGTTGAGGATCCAAACTTTGTCAAGGACCTTGGAGTACTCATCTCAAATGATCTAAGTGCTAGAGCCCGCTGTAACTACATAGCCAAAAAGGCATTAGGAGTTGTTAATCTAATCCTATGTAGCTTCTTCTCTGGTATCACACTACTAACTAGAGCATACAAAACATTTGCTAGACCTATACTTGAATACAGCTCATCAGTCTGGGACCCATATCATGTATCTGATATTAACACAATTGAAAAAGTCCAGAAATATTTCACAAGAAGAGTTCTCCGCTCCTCTACCAATTGCAGAATACCTTATGCCACCAGACTTGAAACTCTAGACCTAGAAAACCTAGAACTACTCCGCCTCTGGTCCGATCTAAATATAATATATAAAATCATACATTGCAATGTCCTACCTGCAAATGAATACTTCAGCTTTAATCATAACAATACAAGAGCATACAATAGATACAAACTCAAGGTAAGCCACACCAAACTTGATTGCAGAAATACGACTTCAGCAACAGAGTGGTCAACATCTGGAATACTCTACCTGAGTCTGTGGTTTTTTCCCCAAACCCCAAAAACTTTAACCTTAGACTGTCTATTATTGACCTCACCCCCTTCCTAAGAGACCTGTAGGGGGCGTGCATAAATGCACCAATCCTGCCTACTGTCCTGTCCTATTGTTGTTGTTTTTTCTTATAAGTATCTATCTCATGTATTCAAAACTACATTTATTCTTATACCTGTATCTTGTAAGAGATTGACAAATCAAATAAATACTAAATATTTTTGGAGTATGAATTTCACCATATTATTCAAAGCCCAAATGTAGTTTTCAGCCTGAGAGAGGCTGTGCAACAAACTCAGATAAACATCTCTTTTCACTTCAAATAGCAGGATTAATCCATTCTATAGTTTGACTAATTTTTACATCAAGAACTCTGTGAGACAGAGCCATCTAAAACAATTATCTTGGTTAATTTAAAAGATGCACAGCAAGAAAGATGGACCAATTATTTGTGTGTCAGTAAATAATCCGTCCATTCTTTAAACGCAATATTTAAGGTTACAGACAAGATGTTGTTTCCAAATGAAAATCTTAACACATAATCTTTCTGCAGCAAGAAGGAAGAAAAAAATTATTAGAATAGCTCAACATGCTCGGTCTGAGTCATCCATTGATCAGCACTGGATTGGCAAGATACAATATTTGCTTTCTTTAAAACACAGCTGGAAATGCTGTTTACAGATGTTTGATTTTTCGAACACATCAGAAGCAAGCTTAAAAGGTGAGAGAAAAGATCACAGCAGCCCCGCTGATAAAAACTACCACTGAGAAAATCATATTCATGTGCAATGTATGGTTACAAAGCAATTTAGGAAGTATTTGAACCTACATCACTCTGATGATGTTATGAACTAGAAATAAGAGATAAAGGCATATGGAAATCACAGCCTATTAGCAGCAGGTAGTAAAAACTAGCATCAGAATCAGGACTTAATTGTTTTAAGGAAAAACTGAACCTGTATATTGGATTTGCTTCTGAAATTTACTGTTGTTATCTAATGTATGCTGGCTTGACAGCCGTGGACAGAAAGACATTACAGAGGGTGGTGAGCACAGCACAAAACATTGTGGGCTGTTCCCTGATGCCACTAAATGACATCGCTCGGGCTCGCTGCCTTAGAAGAGTGAGGAAAATTCTCAGAAACGAATCACATCCCAGTCAGAACATTTTCACTCTCCTATCATTGGGTAGGAGATATAGAAGCATAGCCAGCCGCACCAACAGGCTGAAGAACAGTTTCTACCTGTGGGCTGTCAGACTTCTGAATGGAAAATTACTTCATGTCAAGTATGACAGACTTGCAGGGTCGGCGTGCTGTGCAACAAGGTCACATAGTGTAATAAGATTTGGACTAGGTTTGGGACTTCTGTCCTCACTGTGAGTAGTGTTGGGGGGATGCACGAAGGAAGACTCAACCAATCTCATTGTACACAAGTTGTACACCGACAATAAAGGTAATAACAATAACAACAACAACAACAATAATAATAATAATAATAATAATAATAATAATAATAATAAAAATGTGGAAAGAATGAATATAATCCAAAAACTAGTCCAAAGGATAGACATATTGTTACATTAATTATTATTTTAATACTAGGTTTCAGTCAGTTCCTTATATGGCACATTCTGGCCTCTCTGAGGGAAAACTGAACTTTTTAAGAAAGATATTTTGGGTGTATTTTGTGGGGTAGTGATGAGACATTTCTGGTTGAGTCAGATTTGGGGAAAACTGGGTTTATTTTTTCACTCTGCCTACTGGATTTTTGCTTGTTATGGATTGTATGTCTGCACTTTCAAAAAGGGTCTCTTTTAACGTTATTCCAGCAAGAGGAACTCTATGAGGTAGATTGATAATTGGTCAAGTCATTGAGTGAGCCCCACAGCTGAGAAGGGTTCATACGTAGATTTCTTCAACTTTTTATTCACTTACTACGTATTTCATACTACTAATTCATACTCAAATATTTGAATTTGGGGGGGCACAACTTATACACCCTTTTTATTTTTTATCTGCAAAAATAGCAGGAAATTACTGTTTCTTGGCATTTCCGGGTGACACACAACATTGTGATTTCTGAAGTCTGACAGGGAAGTACAAAAAGTCTGGGAATAAGTTGCTCACACCTTTCTTAACTAGACAACACAGCAATATTGTTGGACAAAGAAGAACAATAATGGAAGGTGAATGTATGAATGAGGCTACAGAATAGTTAATATTACTTATAACAGTGTTACCTTAGTAGATATGGGACAGAACATGTAGCTGAGATTATTGAATCCAATCCCAACACTTTTGGTTGTAGAGTTTGAGTTCCATCCAGGGGTGGGTTTCTACCGGTTCTGTCCACCTCTGTAGAACCGGTAGCTCTGAAGAGCAGCAGACCTAGAACCGGTTCTATGCCTGCTGATGTTTTTGCCTGCCCGCCCACCCGAGTTCTTACCTGATCTTTATTTCCTGATTTTTCAACTTCAGCTGCCAAACAAGGCACAGCTGCAGTTAAAAAAGCAGGAAAAGAGGGCTGTTTCAAAGGCTGCTTCTGTGCAGGCAGCGACAATTTATAGGTGCGCAGCTTGCAGCGTGCAGGGAAGCACATCATAAATCACTGAGCCTCGTAAATCCCGAACCAGTAGTTAACCCTGTCATATGCCACCCCTGGTTCTATCTCTATAGGAAATAAACCTTTCATACTGATAGTAGCCAATTTAATGTGACCTGTCTCATAACTTCCTTACTTATTTACTATATGTACTTTGGGAGCAAAAGACCTTGCTATACAAATAAGTATAGCCATAGCAATAGTAACAATAGCATCAACAATAGTCTTAATTTTTATTTAGTGAAATGATATTTAATGATTGTATAATTCTTTCTCAGTTTCTGGCTTGGAATTCTGATGACTTCTGTGAGCACACTTTTGTCACTTCAAATCAATGAAGAAAAAGAAATATATCCCAATTTTATTTTCCAGAATATTTCCATTTTCCGCTTATATTATAAAGATGATAACTAAAAACATGGTATTCCAGGCAGGGTCTTAAAACTTTTCTCTAGAGAAATCTGCTTTATATTCTTCTCATACTCTGTAGATACTCAAGGTCAAATTGTTAATCCAGGCACAGGGACTATCAAGGCAACATCTTTATGCCAAAGATACAGAATATTTTATTTGATGTTCTAGGAAATAAATAGGTATGTTATGCATTTAAATTATGTCTCAAATAGAGCCATGGTATTGTTTTTTTTTAAATAACCAGAACAATTGAAAATGATCATGAAGGAAGCCGGCTGCTTACATGCTTCAGAAACTAGGCATGAAATTGTTTGTCTATTATGAACAGAGGCCAGACTGAAAGCAGTTTAAGGATGCTTTTATCAACTTCCTTCAGGGCAAAGCTTATTTGACAGCTGAATAATAAAAAAATAGAACTCCACTCTTAGTACAAGAGCTGCTTATGGCTTCCCCAGCCAAAAGGCCACATCTCATTATCTTACTGGTGACTTTTTATTGTACAAGATATGTGCTTCATTTTTAGCATGTGTTTACAATTTCTGAGCAGCTTTTTTTTCACCACAGGGAAAAACCAAGGAAATTGCCACATATAAAATGTTAATTATTATAATTTATATAACCAGGAAGACAGGAAGGGAATGAAAAATCCAATGTATTACATTAGGGAAATTATTTTATAAGGAAAAGGAAAGAAGAAAGGAAAGGGGAAAGGACAGGGAAAAGGACCAAAAACAGAACTATAAAAGACAGACTAAGAATTCAAATTAAAATAGGCAAGAAAATGATAAGACAAGATCTATACAAGTTGAAATCACCAGGACCTGACAGATTATATCCCAGAGTTCTGAGGAGCTGGCAGATGTCATTTCAGAACCACTGAACCATATCTTTCAAAGATTCTGAAGCACCAGGAAAGTGCCAGAGGACTGGGAAAGAGCTGGTGTAGTTTCCATCTTCAAAAAAAGGGGGGGTGGGGGGGGTGGAAACAGATCCAGGAAACAACAGACCAATCAGCCAGACATCAATACCTGAGAAGATCCTGGAAAAGATAATAAAGTCACAGAACACATAGAAGCAAGCAAAATTGTAACCAGAAGCCAATATGGGTTTGTCAAAAACAGATCATGCCAAACAAATCTTATTTCATTCTTTGACAAAGTAACTAAATTAGTAGACCAGTGAAATGCTGTGGATGAAACATACTTGGATTTCAGTAAGGTGTCTGACAAAGTAGACCACAACCCACTTCTTGGTGAACTGGAAAAATGTGGGATAGACAACATCACCACCAGATGGATTCATAACTGGCTGACAAACCACATTCAATGTGTAGTCCTTAATGGAATTACATCTACACAGAGGGAAGTAAGGAGTGGGGATGACATGATAGCAGTTCTCCAATATTTGAGGGCTGCCACAAAGAAGAGGGAGCCAACCTATTCTCCAAAGTACCTGAAGGCAAGACAAGAAGCAGTGGTTGGAAACTAATCAAGGACAAAACCAACCCAGAACTAAGGAGAAATTTCCTGATAGTCAGAACAATAAATCAGTGGAATTGCTTGCTGCACTAATTGTGGGTGCTTTTAAAAAGAGGCTTTTAAAAAGAGACATTTCCTTTCCTTTTCCCTTCCCCCCTCCCTTCCCTTTCTTTTCTCCTGTCCCTATACATTTCAGACAAATTATACCTATGGAGGGAGAAAGAAAAAGAGAGACAGATACTTTATTTGTTGGCCTGTGTATCTGTTAGATAAGTATGGTGATCTGGTTTTCAGTTGATATTTTTCTTCCCTGTGAATAAAAACATGAAGGTCACACTTCATGACCAGGCAAGGATCAGAAGAAACAATTTTATAATTAGGATATCTAGCAGAAAACATTATATCAAGTTATTGAAGCTACGGGTGATGTTCCTTTAATAGTTTGCAGCTCACAGTGCACAATCTGAAGTTCTGAAATTGCTTGTGCAGTTACAGCATATAAAATATTCACAGGGATAGGAGTGTTGTATCAGGTAGGGAGAAAAAACACCTCTTCAGAATAACAGAATTGGAAGGGACCTTGGAGGTTTTCTTGTCCAACCCCCTGCTGAAGCACAATACCCTGTGCCATTTCAGACAAATGTTTGTCCAATCTCTTCAGAAAATGGATTCTGAATATTGTTTTAAAAAAATAGAGGACAATTGATATTGATTGTTCAGATCTGTTGGAATATCCTCCTCTTGGTCTTTTGCAATCATAAATAATCAGGGATGGGATTCAAATTTCTTAACAACTGGTTCTGTGGGTGTGGCTCAGTTAGTGGGCGTGACTTGGTGGTCATGTTATTGGCTGGGCGTGGCCAACTCAATATCACTCACATCAAGGCACGCATTTCCTTGCCTGGCCTCTCATGACTGTGGGGATGCTGCAACAGTCGTAAGTATGAAAAATGGTCATAAGTCACTTTTTTCAGTGCCATTGTAACTTTGAATGATCACTCTACATAAGCAAAGTACCAGCAAAGGAGGGGAAAAAAACTCCAGAGATGTTCCTGAGACAGGAAGTCTAGTCCTGCCAAGAATATAATAAGGGACAGAAAGGCAGTTTCTGTAAGCAACACCAGAATGTTTCCTTCCTACCTTCCTTACAGGATTAGGCCAGTAATTTCTTCTAACAACCAGTTCTCTGAACTGCTTAGAATGTTAACAACCGGTTCTAGTGAATAGGTGCAAACTGGTAAAATCCCACCCCTATAAATAATGCTGGAGAAAATCTCTACATTAGATTGTAACTATTGCTTTAAAAAGTGAGAAGGAAGCATCATCATACCTTTTCCACCCCACCCATAAACAAACTTTCTGAACTCCCACGTAGTAAATCACTTCCTACTTGCAAGTTGCACTCTGTTCCAGTATTTAAATGTTCCAGCATTTTGACCCACCTACACATTTCATCTATCCTGATTTGCATCATCATAGTTGAGCAATAGTTGGTTTGGCTTATACACATTAAACTACAAACCACCATTTTTAAATGCCAATAGCTAGGTTCACAAATCCCACTGCAGAAAAGCCCACCTTTACAGCTCCCTCTGAAAGTCATTTTTATGGAATACTGGTGCATATTTTAAGTAACAACTTAACAGCACATACTTCCCTTAAATAATTTAGCTATTAAAAGGAACAAAAAGAAAAACAATGAAAGTGAATAACATTGATTTTAGCATACAGTACCTAAGAAATTTATGTATATTAGGCAGAACTGTACTTTCTCTGCCTAACAGTAGGATTGGCCCTTGATCTCAGCCTAAGGCAAAAATCCTTTTATTGCTCATGCAGTACAAAATAGAATATTCAGATTTTGTCCTTGAAAATCAAGTTTGCTTACCAAAGTTTTAATCCAACATCATACAGAGTAAAAACTCCTAGAAGAGTATATGATATGGATCACCTTAACAACTTGTAGTTTTTCAGGAGGTAGAATAATTGAGCTTCCTCTAGTACAGTGTATAATTTCTTAAAACATTCACAGCTTCTCCAAACAACTTGGTAATTTACAGCTAAAACACAAACTATACTAGGATTCAAAAACAGTATTAGCTTAGCAGGTGTCCTTAAAATCTTCCTTTGGAAGTAAAGAAAAATCTTGAGATAAGAAATGGAAAAATCTTGGGATAGAAAGTCACAGAAAACTGAGAAGAAAACCCATTACATAACTTTTTAAAGCAGGTGTCACATTTTGCTTCTTAAAAACAACATTCTGCTTTTAACTTGCTCTGGTTTAACCTAAATTCTTAGATGTGGAAGAAAAGTCACTTTGAAAAGCAGTTCATCCTTTTACATCCCTGCATTGAGCTGATAATGGGTTACTTTCTTGGCCACAAGTGGAAAAGGAGCTCTCCGCTGGCTGTTTCCTGTGCTCTGATCACTGATCCAGGGGAAACCAGGCCCGTTCTCCCCACCTCACCCAGGTTCTCTGGCTATAGGTCCTTTCCAGCAATCTGCATCATCACTGCATGTCACCCTGAAGTGGCTAGTCTGGCAACATCTGAGAAAACATTTGGCCACAGCATCAGCCTGTCCAGGAGGTTAGAGGGGAGCTAGCATTTCTTCTACCCTTGATCCTGGCCAAGCAAGCCATTCTCCCTGAGCCCAAAGCTATGCAGGCTAAGCCTTAATGGAAGCAAACTGTGGTATCAGAATACCCATCTCACAAAAGACTCATCCATTTGGTCTTCCACAATACTGCCACTCACACAAAAGGGGAAAAAACTGCACAACGGAGGGGTCTGGTCCCTCTGGTAGCTACCGGTCAAAGCAAAAAGGCCAATGGCTTGAAGGGGAGTGGGGAGTCCTATAACATGGCAACCAGATCCCAGGAACCCCTTCATCTAGTCAGGATGGACTATATCTGTGGGATTTTGTTTCTTGGTTTCCCATGAAAAATGTTCTTTTTCTGATCAATCATCTTGATCCAGTTTCAGCCTATTTAGAGTCAGAACACAAGGACTATTTAAAGGATGCAGTCTCGCTTCCCATGAAAGATGTCTCTGCAGGTACACCTTTTACACATGTCAATGGTTACCTTTTTCTCTCATAGCGAAAAGACCTATATTCAAAAATATTGTTTTATTTATTAGATATCTATTCTGCCTGTATTGCTTTATGAATTACTCAAGATGGCAAACGTTCCTAATAGTCCTTCCTTTTATTTTCCACACAAGAACAAACCTGTGAGATGAGTTGGACTGAGATTGTTGCATGGAGAATATAAAACTGGACTTCTGTTAGTTCATCATGTTTGGTTTTAGCTAATTATGATGTATAAACCAGATTATTTGGTCTGCTCAGAAAATCATGACTAAAACAACTCAGGACTTAAAATGTGTAAATTTATCCAGCCTAACATAGCAAACCTTGATTAAGCCACCAAGAATCTTTTTGATTCCGGTGGCATAGAAATATGTTTAACAAATAAATGAATTAATTGAGAAAATTCTATGTTTACACAAAACAAAGGCACAAACTATCTAATTCAGAGCAGATTCTCACTAGTTCTGGAGAAGCGTAGTAGAAATTTTGAATAGTTCAGAGAACCGGCAAATACCACCTGACTGGAGATTTTACAGTAACCTTCCCCTGCCATGCCCACCAAGCCATGTCCACAGAACCAGTAGTAAAAAAAAATTGAATCCAACTACTGATCCAATTATATTTTAGCCATTATATTCTGTAAACCAGTGGTGTGGTTAGTTTGGGTTTAGTGTGCTATGCAATCCAAGATTCCCAAGAAGCTGGGACTCCACACCAGTTACACTGAATAAGATACTTTTGAATAAGATACAATACATTCATATAGTATGCCCATGTCAAATCCACAAATGGCATTTTAGTTTGGTATGAAGTGTAAACCCAGGCATCCTTACCTTTTTCTTTCTATTTCAAACACATGCATCCATATCCTTCTCTACGATGCTGCTCCTCCATTACTTATCACAGTAGAAAAGCAACAATCTTGAGAAGAATTATCATCATCAGAAGAAATCATCTCTTGTCTAAGCCAATTCCTTCTTACTGTTACTTCTCTGCTTCCATTAA
The DNA here is from genome assembly GCF_049901715.1 of Pseudonaja textilis. Classification (NCBI taxonomy): domain Eukaryota; kingdom Metazoa; phylum Chordata; class Lepidosauria; order Squamata; family Elapidae; genus Pseudonaja; species Pseudonaja textilis. Next base: position 230,442,009 of record NC_141991.1, on the reverse strand, counting down.
CAGCAATTATCAAGAAGATGACCAGAGTCAACACCCTCTTTCCCTGTCATCTCACTCAAGATCTGTACTTCCAAGCTGCCATTAGTATTGGCAAAAGAGCTATTCTGTTCCATGTTGTCCAGTAGCTTAGCACTAGGAAAAGGAGGTGGACTTCCTAGAACAAGGATCTTCAAACTTGGCAAGTTTAAGACTTGTGGACTTCAACTCCCAGAATTCCTCCTCCAGTCATTTTAGCTCAGGAATTCTGGTAGTTGAAGTCCACAAGTCTTAAACTTGCCAAATTTGAAGACCCTTGTCCTAGACCTACATGGACCACAGAGCAGGTAAGGGAACCATCTGGTACACAAGCGGCTAGTTGCCTACCTATTGCCCCAAAGAAGAGCAAATTACTGTACTTTTTTGTAATCCAGTGCTAGGATACGTTCAGTGTTTGCTAATGTCTATCAGGTTTTCTGGAAATTAAATAGTGTATTACTAGTAAAAAGGATCCACTCTAGTGGCAAGAGAATGAGGCAAATAGTAGCTGAAAACTTCATGTATGCTGTTTGTTCTGGAAATCAATGCTGCATTTGGATATTTTTACTACCCATTACCTCTTCTGCACTGCCAGTTTGGTATAATTAGCAAGAAATTTAATTTCATGCTGTTTTACTGCACATTATTGCAGTAAAGAGGCAATAAAGAGAAGCTGAGCTGTTCCTATGAACAATAATGTTTCAAAAAGACTGGTGGGAAAAGACTAAATATGCTTTGTTTTGTTTTTAGGACAGGGCTCAAACAGCCCTTATCCTCTGCAACTCTGGGATAGTTCTCAAATGAAGTATTTTGTTTGCTTTTAATGTTTGCATATTTAATCGGTATTTGTTATATGCAAATGGATTTGTTTGTGCATGTGTATGTCAGAGAGTTCACAGGGCTGGATAAAGCAATACTCTGAGGAAAAGCAATATATAAGTCTAGCACATCTATAAATTATTTAGCCAAAATGATTTAAGACAAGCATTTTTATATCAGCGGTCCCCAACATTTCCAGCTCTGCAGACTGGCACTGGCAATTGGGGTGTGTGTAAGGGGATGGTTTTGCATGTGTTCTGCTTGCATTAATGCAGCTTCACATGCTCGCATACTGTTTGCACGGCCCAGTTCCCAACAGGCTGGGGCCCGCACAAGACTGCAGACCAGGGGTCAGGGACCCTTGTTTTATATAAACTATCCTATGGGTTAATTTACAGTTCTTGTGAACTTAACAACAGGAAAACTGAGTAAATGATAGCTAAGGCAGTAACTGGTGTATATGCTGAGAACAGAATATCAGTGTCTTTTTGTGGGCAGGATAGTTGCTCATAGGATTTTCTGCCTCAGATCACCAAGCAAAGTATTGGTCTTTGATGCCAGGTCATCGACAACAGAAAATGTATGTTTCTCTGCCTCAGGCTATAAAATGTCAGACCAGTTCTTCATACAAAAATGAGCACAAGCCTGGGGAAGGAAGAGGGCAAGTTTTTTTTTCCTTTTTGCTATTTTTCCCACCATGTCTCTCTGTTGATTACTACAGCATAAAAGCATTTAATGCAACAGAGCACAAATGAGAAAAAAATAAGGGTGCTTTTCCATATACTCTTCTTCCTGTGAAGAGTAAACATCTACTTCTATTTTATGCACACAACACAATGAAACACCTATCGTGTTCATCTAACACGTCAAGCCAAAACAAACTACCTTACAGTTTAACAGGAAGAACTGGTTCAGATATCATTCTAAAATATGATAGGTTGTTAGCTTTTGATTTGGTCTCTGTCTTTATGTGTTATATTCATAACATGTATTAGAGAAGGGCAGAGCAGTGGATGTAATCCACAAGGCGTCATGTCTCCTTCAGTCTGATTTTCCTATATGCTTTCACAAGTAGAACTTGAATTGAAATTTGGATAATACAACTGCTGTGGTCAGTTCACAATATTTACTATTAAAATCGAGTTATTTTTTTAAAAAAACTCGATTCCTTTTTTTTAAAAGCCAAAAGTTAGCTAGAAAGAGTAGAGAGTTCAATTATGTGTCCTCATTACATGTCATTAACTCTTCGAAATGGAAATGCGTATACACATTGTAAAAACATTTCCATTAGTAAAAAGCTATTTTATAGCTTCTGATACTAATGTGATGGTCCCTTCCTATGCTCTTATTCTTTGTGCATTATTCTGGGTTGATTGCTAAATAAGCATTGGAATATGAAAATTTTAAACCATTAATCCAAATTATAGGTGGAACGTGTATACTGGAAATTGTAGAACTGCAATCCCAATGCAACTAGGGGGACCAGTTATGATTGCTGTATATTAAAAAAAATCTCTTGCTGCTTCTGTTAAATCATTAGCTTAATTACATATAGAAAAGTTTTGTTTCTTAAGTATAATGTCAAACTTCCCTGAGGACCTATGTATCCTTGAGAACCTAAATTTGTTCAGGACAAATTGAGGTTGGCTTTGAGTATAGTTACCTATGTCCCATAATGGAAGGAAATATCTTACTGCTTGTTCTTCAAGCCACAGCTTCTAGTGAATATCTTCCATAGTAAATGAAAAGCAGTTGACAAATTTCCTTCTCTTAAAATGTGCAATGTGAAATTAGGAAGGATAAAGTATTTTACAATATACTGATTTTGATGAAAGATAGCTACTTTCCAGAAAGGCCCAAATTCCATGAGAATTAGAGAAATAGTCCTATATAGCAAACTAATTGCAAGAGACATTTCCTTTATCCAGAGCATCAGCTTTCTGGTAGCAATGGAAAGCTTTTTTTTTTCCTGCTTATGAGCTGCTAGGCAATGTGGTAGGTTTCTAAATTATTGTAGCCTGCAGCTGGTTGATAAGGTGGTGTTCCAACTTAATTCTGCCAATTAGGGAGAAAAGATCCTGAATGCAAGGCAACAGAAAGCCCACCGAGGCAGAAAAGTGCAATGTTCTGATTGTTTCTCACGTCAAAGATAGTCAGACATCTTTATGTAGCTATCCTTGATATGTTCTGCCCAATTTTGTTCTGCTTAAGAAATTTCTTTGTTGACATGGCTATTTACCTTGACGTCCTACATGTACTCCAAAGTGCATGAACGCATCTTCTTCATGACCCCATCTCAATAATAGAGGCAGTGTCTGGTTGTTCTAAATTATTGTCCTCTAAATTATTCACAGTGGAGTAGCTGACTGAAAAGAAGAAAGTCACATGACCAAGCCTGACTCATAAGATTGAGGCTTTCAATGTGGTTAGAACCAAGTGGAAACTACTTACTTGCAATATGTTTCCAATGCAGGTAATAGTATGTCTAAAGTAGCTATCCCCAGATTGGTGCTCTTGAGATATGTTGGGACTGTTACTTTCAAGAAGCCTCCAAATTTGCAAAGTATTTTCAGCTGTGTAATGGCATTTGCAAAATAAAAATTTTAAAAAAGAAACAATACAAAAGATGACATGTCATCTGATCTAGTTTTAAGATTGAATTTCTGTGAGGCAGAAATTATCTCTGCCACTGCCAGCATAAATACTTGGACCTTAGTTAGAACCACAATTTTTTCAAGTTTTACCCCTCACACCAGCCTTTCCAAGTAGGGCTATTCTAAATATGCAAGGGTTATGATTCCCTGAATTCCCAGTTAATTTCAGAGTCAGCTTCATGCTTTATTCATCATAATAATCATTTAACACTATTACCCAAGGAAATAAGAATTTAAATTCAAGTGATGTCCTTCTCTTGCAAATGTCCTCTTTCCCTGAAGATAACTTACATTCACTGCTCAACTTGGGCCAATAATAGAGATGCCTCCTAAAATATTAAAGAGTATCACATCTTGTACTCCAGTTCCCATCACATCCAGTCAGTAAGTTTGTAGGAAATAACATGATTTCTACACCAGAACAACTAAAATGTATCCGATTGGAGAAACCTATACTTATGTACAATGTTTTGGGAAAAATATCTTAATAAAGACTCTCACCTAATTATTTACTATGTACTGTAACTTTTCCGTTTGTATCCTTACAATTTATATTGACTGTTTCCTAGTATGATTTGATTGCCTATGACTATCATTAAGTGTTGTACCTTATGATTCTTGACTCTTGAATGTATCTTTTATGTATACTGAGAACATTTGCACCAAGACAAATTTCTTGTGTGTCCAATCACACTTGGCCAATAAAGAATTCTATTCTATTCTATTCTATTCTATTCTATTCTATTCTATTCTATTCTATTCTATTCTATTCTACTCTACTCTACTCTACTCTACTCTACTCTACTGCCTTTTCTTTCAAAAGGGAGAGAATGAAGTTACCCTTCTGTTTGTAGCTGACCTGAATATTTTAATTAGTCAAACACTTAGAAGCTGAAATCAATCTGCAATACTGAACTATACATCTGTTGGGAGGTATTAGTGGTGCTCATAAGAAAACACTTTTGATAAGAGGAAAATAAGGATTGAGGAAGTTCCAGCATTCAGAATTAAACTAATCTTTCAACAACACCCTGTAGACAGGGAGATACGTTCAAGCATAAAAAAGATATTTTTAAAAATAACAGTTACCTTCTCATATATCAAATGGTCAGCCATATCTTGGCCTCATCTTTAATATAGATCCTACATATTAACTTAACATAGTGAAGATATATTCTTAGGGGGGTAACTAACATGATGTAGAGTGCAGAAAAGAAATAAGAAGTAGTGAAACCAAAAAAATAAGGTTTGAGATCAGTGATGGAAAGGGGAACATAACTCAGTCTAGTGCACACTACTTTCTATAGTCTGCAACAGTACTTAGAAAGCACAGGTCTGTGCAGTAGAGATCTTCCCTAGGGCTCTAAGACAGTGGACACCTTGGCATCAGGACTCTATTGAAGCTATGGTTTGTTGGCTTGTTGTATATATGTATGCATATACAATAGCATGCTGTAATGATCTTCATTTTCTTAATTTTTGTTCAACTGGAGACTTTGGTCTTCAGTGTTGTGACTCTCAAGCTGGTAGGTTGGTCCTAATATAGCATCGATGATGATTTAACTCTGAGATCCTTGGTTTACAGTTACACCAACTCTATTTACTGTATCTTTCTACATTTCTGCTCTTGCAAACCAATTTTGTAGAGCAATAATGCAAATGGCTGTGGTGTGTAGGATTTTCTCCCCAGCCTTTTTGTTTTGTAAACCATATTAACCCCATTATTGAGCTTACATTATTTTTTCCAATGTCCAAATCATGAGAAATTGTGTCACCAATTTTCCATCTGTGAACAAGTCAATCAAAATGTTTGTACAGTATTCAGGATAATTAAAAACAACAGTCTGAGGGAAACTGTTCATGCAACCTCTTCTCTAGCAGTGTAATTTTGAGGCAAACCACCTCCTGGAATTCAGATTCCTCCCTTTTTATTCCAAAACTAAACTGGAATCAATAACAAACTGGATTTCTAATTCTACCAGTGCCTGAACAGTTTCCTTGCTGTTCAGCATATGAAATCCTTAATAAAGTTTCTCCAGGTGTCTTGCTGGATACCCTCTGCACTGGGTGATTTGATGGGCAGGTGCCTGACTGTTCATCTATCTTGCTGGTGCATGACTTTTCTCCTGCCTGGCTTAGAAGATAGAGTATGTGATCAGAAAATGAAATAAATTGAAAATGTCTAAAGCTCTCTGAAAATTGATGAGAGGGAGGGAGGGAGGGAGGGAGGGAGGAAGGAAGGAAGGAAGGAAGGAAGGAAGGAAGGAAGGAAGGAAGGAAGGAAGGAAGGAAGGAAGGAAGGAAGGAAAAAGAAAACAAAGTAAAACATCTTAAATTGGGATTCAGATTAAAATATTTAAAACTGGGAGGGGGTTTTAAAAAAGTGTGAGCCCTTATAACATTTTATCTGTATCTATATAATTTCAGTTGTCAAGGCTGGAAGATTCTTCCTCAATCTAATTCCCTTTTTTCTCTGTAGTTCTCTGTAGATCACTTTAATATCATTTTTCAGTGAAGAGGTAATTAAGACTATAAATCTGACAGACAGTAAAAGTGTTACTGACAGAGATCACTTATCTCTAAAAGTTCTACAAGAGAACCCATCAATAAATATGATATCTGGGATAGGAAAAACTCATTGTCAAGGTGGACATGCAGAGGTTATCCACAACCATAGTCTCCAAAATGAGCACACTATCAGGTGTGAAAACCACTTTTGCACGCATGAGAAAAAGGGTGTTCAGTTATAAATGAAAATGTAAATAATTGTTTCTCTTTTGTTTGCGGAAAAGGCAGATACACCAGCAGAGTCAATTTATTTAGGTATTTTCCAAATCTTTGAACAATAAGCCCCAAAGATTCACTATCACTGGTCTTGCATGAGCAATGCAGTCTAGAAACATCAGGAAATCTTGACAGCCAAACTAAAATACACTGTTCCTGTTGGGCCTCTGTAAGCAGTCTTTTTTTTTTCACTGAATGATAAAATACCAGCTTCCCTCTTTTTTAATTAACATACTCTAGCTAGAATATAATGGAAAGCATGAGCTATGGGAAAGACCTTTTATCTGTGAAGTTGAACCCTGACAATGTTGAATGCACAAAGAATCTCCTGTAGTGAAACGTGAGACTTTTGATGGAGCTAAACCTTTACATTGAGTGTTCTACAAATGGGATTAGGAGGATTTGTCTAAGGATTTCCTCAGCAAAACAAAGACATTCTCAGAGCTATTCAATCGTAGGTGCATAATGGAGTCACACACTTGTGTGTGGGCTTCTTGAAAGTATTCTATCATCACAAATAAGAACATCCATCTCCTCCTTAGTAAAACTGCAGATCAACACTACAGTTTAATTCCTGACTCCAGTCATGGCCAGCAGGTTTAAATTGTCTCTTCTAGCTGTGGAAAACCACAGAGATAATCTTGGACAAAAAAAAAAACCTACAGGGCAACAATTAAAAAAAGATGTTTTATATCTGAGAAACAAAGCAAAGCTTAAAAAGAAAAAAAAAACCCAGACAAGCCCTGCTTTAATGCCAGGGAAAGTTAAGGGGGAAGGAAAAGAAAACACAGTCAGGCTTTCAAAATTCTGTTATTAAAGGCAATATCCATAAAGTAGCATTCCAATCATCTGAAAGAGTTTGTTTCATACCCTGGCCTACCTCAAAAAGTTAAGAATAGCATTGCAGCATTGGTGGGATTCAAAAAAAAATACTACCAGTTCTGTGGGCATGGCTTGATGGGAGTGGTGTGGCTTGGTGGACATGGCTTAGTGGGTGTGGCATGGGAAGGATACTGTAAAATCTCCATTCCCTCCCCAGTCCTCGGGAAAGGTTACTGCAAAATCCCCATTCCCTCTCCACCCCACTAACCTGCTTTCCAGCTCCGTTCTCCAATGCAGGGCAACAAAAGAAGACCCAGCCGATCAGCTGTGACTTGGGAGGCAGAAAATAGATGGGGGCAGGGCCAGTCAGAGGTGGTATTTGCTGGTTCTCCGAACTACTCAAACTTTCCTCTACTGATTCTCCAGAACTGGTCGGAACCTGTTGAATATTACCTCTACACTGGAGATGATGAACCATCAGTCACAGGCATAAAAAAATTCTGCAACAAATTCTGCTAGAACTATAACGAAGTGAACATTAGCATTAATATCCATCACGGCTCCTTTACCCTGGCCCTAAAACACTGAAACAGAAAAACAACCCTCTAAATTCATTATGTTGGCAGAGGTGGGCAGAACCAGGAAGCCTTACTGATAGTTAGATTCAAACAGAAGCAGTGATGTTTAAAAAGAGAGCTGGGGTAGGAATAATTTGCATTCCAAATGTAGGTAACATGGAAATGTACATGGCAAAAACCGAAGACAAAGTGATGTTAAGGTTTATCAACTGATTTGCATTAACGCAGATTACGTTGTATACATTGTGAGGTGTTTTTAATAAATTCAAAAGCATCATCTACCAAAAGAATCTAACATTTTGTTTATAACAGATAATAGACCTCAGAAGGCAGGCCAACAAGACAGTATTTTCAGCAATTTGTACAAGATCTACAAGAGATCCTAGTTGTCCTACCACCTTATAATCAGGGTCAAGTGCTCAGCAGCCTATCAATATTTTCAAATTATATTTGGAAAATGTGGCAGCAAATTGCCAGTTATGCTACTGGGATTTAAAATGTTTTCTTCAGGCTTGGAGAAAGGGCTTAAGAATGAGAATAGGAGAAGTTTTAGGAGAAGTTTTCCTTCTAAAAGTGACTCATAGCCACCTTTAACCTTCTATCAAACCCAAAAACTTTGCCTGTATCTTTTTTGTGATATGAAATTCTCCAGATGACTTTCTAGGATCATTCAGAAGGTTATTTTCCCCTCAAACAACACAATTCTTCATAAATGGGATAGAAATAACTTGAAGAGTTAAAAGAAAAATCAAAAGAGAAAGGAAAGCAGGTGGATTTGTCCATTTCTATACAAGAAATCTGAATATTTTTATTTCAAATATCTGAAATGGATTGGTGCTACCAATTCAATCTCATCCACCACTTTTTAGAAATCTGGAAGGTCATAACTAGAGAAAGTGAACAGAATAGTTAACAAGAATGTCAACTTGTATAATGAAGATAAGTGGAGAGAGAAATAAGGTAACTCCAGAAATCATTAAAAGATGGGAGTTTGAGGGAGCAATGATGATGTGGGTGTTGCACGTGTCTTCCTACAGACAGGATAATAATTACTCTGGCAACGGCAGATTTGTCCCTCTGCTGGGAAACAAGATGAAAAGACTGGAAGCCAAGTTTTCTTCTTTGGGACTCATTAGGGATGGTGAAAAATGAAAAGCTTTCTCATAGAGATGTTTCTATAAAAACAAGCAGAAAGAGTTCTTCAAAGAGAACCAGACACAGGAAGTTATCTAGAAGGAAAGGAAGAGGACTCCAAGCTACAAGAAGACATCTCAATAAGAATGGTAAGTACCTGGAGATAAGTGGCAAGAAAATGTGAATCAGGAGAAGATCCATGGTTTTTAAAAGTTGTTTTTATTGAACTATGATTAACAAACACTATCAAATCACTAAATTGACATAATGACTGACACCCTGCCACTTGAAGTGACCAACCAATTTCAGGCTCTGGACAAGGAGAATTCCTTGAGATAGTTCTATTATCCCGGTTTCTCCAAACAATTGGAAAGGACTCTCAATTCCATGGGGGGTCAATGAAACTAAAGGACTTTACTGAGGACAAAAAGGGGTATGGTGGCAAAGACAAATGTAGTTTGAACCAACAATTACAAGCAGTCCATATCAGGCAAATGATATTGCTAGAAAAGGGCACTTCAATGGATTGTAAATTACTACAAAGCCAAGAATAGGATCAATGGCCAAGAAAAAGATGTAAACAATTGGCTAAAACAACGTCATTCCGACAGATTGGGATTCTCAAATCTACATTTTCTGTAATAAAAAACTCTTGAGAACAAGAGGCTACCCCTGGCAAAGACAGCAAATAATCCTTATTGGGAGAGCTTTAAACAAAGCTTGAACGGAAACAGAGGCACAAAACTGTATAGATACTGGGAGTTAAGAATATGGTTGTGTATGAGACTAGAGAAAGTATGAGAAAAGAAAAGAATATTTGGAAAGCTCCAATTCACAGCAAATATGGGAACAAGCATGACCTTACACTCCCTTCTAGAGTTTGAACAAAAGAGGAACTAGAACTCCTAACATGGGAAAATAAATATTATCTGATAATAACTATGGAAACCTGTGGCATAGTAGTTATATTTTAAATATTTAAAATAAATATATCCAATGAAAACAAAGGCATAGCACTTTATGCAGCGGTGGGATTCTACCAGTTCAGACCTATTCAGGTGAACCTGTAGTTCCGGTGAGTATTTGGCTCCGCCCACTCATCCCTGCTCTTTCCTGTGCTTTATTTCCTGGTTTTTTAGCACAGCCAATTTGCCACGCCTCAGCTGTTTTAGTCCTAGGGGCTGCAGTAGAAGGTAAGTAACTAAGTTGAAAATTGGCTTTTTTAAATGTAGAGCACATGCGCAAAGCATGCACTCACAAAACCGGTTTTTACGCCAGTTGAATTGCACCACTGACTTTATGCATTATAAAATAATAATAATCTTAAACAGGGAGTTCTGTTAAAAGCATCTGGGAAAGATTAAAGAAACCCCAACTAATATCATTATAGGAGCTTCATACAATCTACTAAACCAGAAAATGTGAAGGGTGCTGTTCTAAGCCAGTTCATCAAGTTCTCAAGAGGGCAAGTTACAATAATACGAGATTTCAATTTTTCTGAACATTTTTCAGAATTCCTCATGTAGGTGTGAGCTGCTGTCTTGCTGATAATTTCATTTTTCTGGTAATAAAACAACAAGTGGGGGGTCAGTTTTTCTGGTTCTTATCCTGATCAACCCAGAAAAATTGGTTGGTAGATTGAAGATAGAAGGCATTTTAAATGAAAGCAGCCATGTCACACTGGAATTCAAGACAACCAAGAGGCAAATCAGTCATGCTGATTGGGAGCTGCCCAGAACTTGGTATAATTTTGGGTGCCTATATGAATGTATTAAATAAATAAATAATAGATAGATAGATAAATAAATAAAATGTTTATTTAGACAGGCAGGTTTTAATCAATTGAGCAAGTACAGGAGGGAGGGAGGAAATTTTAAAAATTCTATGAGTAAACAGCAAACACTGATAACTTGTGAAGCAAAAAGATGAATAAAAATGGAAAAAATGGCTAATAACTAAATATGATTACAGACTGATAGTTTCAATCTGCAGGGAGGGAGTTAGAAAAGCTAAATCTCAAAACATCATGAGATTGGCAAGGAATGCAAAATATAATGAAAGGGGATTTTGGTGTTATCTGCAAAATGAAAAAAGCATCAAGAAGATTATTGCTTTCCTGTGCAGGAAAGGTGGGTAAGTAATCATGGGAAATGAGGAAAAGATGGAGCAGCTTAACACTTTGAAATTTGTCTTCTTTCAAAAGAGGAAGGGAAGCTTTTCAAACAGGATTAAAGAAAGGGTGGAACACAGGCAGCTCAAGACTAATAAAGGTATAATAAGTAATAAAGGCAGTAACTACCCTAAATGAATTCAAGCCTCAAGGTCAGATAAATTAACATCCCAGGGTGTTGAAGGAGCTGGCAGAAGTCATTTCAGACATAAAAAAACTCCTGGAGAATTGGCGAAGTGTGAAAAGGGTGATATAAAAAAACCAGCATAGCCCTAAAGTTCAAAAAAGAGGTTCTGTGAAATTTCAATTTTGTTTTAAGTCTAAAAGTACCAGATTAGTTAAGCAGTGGTATGTCTGCTTTACAAAAAAATACCACAATAACTATAGCAAACACTGGTTCTTTTTTTTAACATCACAATGACTAGGTCAGTAAATGTGTGAGAGAAAATAAAATCAATAATTTAAGTTGTTGTTACACAAGAGCAATAAAGCAGGGAATAAAATCTAACCATTGTACAAATGTATTCATTTAACTGAGGGTTATATTTATTTCCCTCATATCATCTTAACAACAGCACTCTCTGGAAAGCTTATAAAATAAAAATAAAATAGTTTTTAAATGAACTTTAGAATTATTAAAAGGTTTAAGTGAACTTAATGTTGAATGGCCTTGGAGATACCATGGAGAGAGGATTTCCTCTCTGTGTCAGCTTTGGAAACCTTATTCAACACTGCCAGATAGCTTGAGAAAGTGAGAGGGGGGTGATTTTAATTGAGTAGCTCTTAGTTCAAGGTCATAGAGTGTGGTGCAGAAACAAAAAGGAACGTACTTTGGGATTGGTTCATGTGATGTGATGATGAGGGGGAAAGGGGATAGTATGTAGTTTGGGACATTGTGGGACGTCTGGGGAACTTTTAGTTTTGAGATTCCACAGATGTGCCAGGTGCTATCCTAATAAAGGTACTTTTGAGATGACGTCTGTCTCGGAGTTATTGATTGGAATGGAGGTTTGCTGGAACGCTGACATTATCTTGAAACTCTGACTGCCACTCCCTTCGCAATGACAGAATGGTGTGGGACTAAGACACCCAAATGGGATGCATCACTTTGACATCAAAGCAGGAATCACCATGTTCTTCTAAATTCTGCAGATAAGAAATATGCACAGGGCAGAGCAGACTGAGTTACAGTCCTTCTCTCAGGCAGAGAGAAAGGGTGGATGGTGGATGGACAGACATGCTGATAAATAGAGTCTAGGCTGCCCTACCTCCTCTTATATCGACTCTTCCTTTTGATTCTCATAGTGTATCAATGGCAGGGAGATAAAATAATGTGTAACTACTGTATTCTTTCTACTTACAAATTGAAAGGATCTGATCCAGAGTACCATTACAGGAATCCCCCATTCCCCCATTTGGAAACATGGAAAGCAAGCTTGATAAATGAAGAAACTTTTAATGGTAAATCAGCTAACAAAGCACATAAGAGTTCACATATATTTACATATATTAACTGTCCCTAAATCTATCCTGTAAGGAAGCATAAATCAAAAGTGTGGGGCATTAAGTTCCTCACAGCAAACTGCTGCTTTCTCAGTAGTAAATAACTTAATCGCACAAGATTGTATGGTTTTAGACTAATGAATGGTTATAATCCTATCAAAAGTATTAAATTCTAGTAACATAGTTATTGCATTCTGAGGCAATGAAATATTTGCTTCGAAAAATGTTTAAAGGAATATCTTACATAATTCATGTCTTCTACAATTCCTGAATGGACCAGGCTAGCGTACAGCGTATAAAACAAAGTAAGTCACTCACTCACTCACTCTTTTGCCTCTATCTGTTCCTCTATTCCTATTAAAATTGCAACACATCAACATCACTGCATCTCACCAAAGTTATTTATTATTTCAACCCATATGTCCCTCTATTTCAAGACCCTGTGTATACCTTCAAGACCCAATGTATATGTTTATTCCACTGTATTATATATATGGTATGACTGGATTCACACAGCATGTTAAAATTTAATGAATAAATCATAATTGGCTGATTTTGTATAACATAGTAGGCTATAAACAGTTATTTACAAACCATATTGATTCAGTTCACGCAGTGTGCTACGTTGCATGTTTTCTTTTTGCAAGTTCTAGGTTGAACATGGTGGAAGACTTTACAATGTCCCCAAGAGGCTGCATGTAGAACAAAAGCATCTGGACAAGATGATGGGTTTTCAAAATTCAGATGAAATGTCTTAAAAGAGCAGGTTTATAATTAGAGAGTCCACCTGCATCCACTATGGGTGCTGTAGAACCATATAACACCTATGACAAAGAGGAGCTGGAATAATTTTATCTACTCAGCCAACAAACTAGTTGGGTTTTTATCTGTAGGAGAATTCTAGCATCAATGACACATGCCCTGGTAATCTCAAAGTTGGACTACTACAAGGTTCTTGAAATAATGAATGATCCTTCAAGCCTGCTCAGAAATTAGGGTCGACACAGAATGTAATATGAGGAATAATGAGCAGCATCTCTCAAAAGTGCCATAGCACTTTAGTGTTGAAGCAGTTACATTATTTGCCTGTTATTTTTCCAAACCCAACTCAAGATGACACTTAAGTGTTCATAGAGGCGAGTCAATGTGATCAATTGGTTGAAGCAGAATATAATTTAATAAATAAACAAAGTTCTACAGGAAACGGTATTTACCTACACCTGTAAAAGCCATCATATTTTTATTTATTTATTTTGTCAAGCGATTATAAGATAACAGGTATAAGTATAAACATAGTTATGAATACATGAAATGGATACATATAAGAAAAATAAAAAGAAGCAATATGCACACCCCCTACAGACCTCTTAGGAAAGGGGTGAGGTCAATAGTAGACAGTCTAAGGTTAAAGTTTTGGGGGTTTGGGGAAGAAAGCACAGAGTCAGGTAGAGTATCCCAGACATTGACCACTCTGTTGCTGAAGTTGTATTTCCTGCAATCAAGTTTGGTGCGGTTTACCTTGAATTTTTATCTACTCTGTGCTCTTGCATTGTTATGGTTGAAGCTGAAGTATTCATTGACAGGTAGGACATTGCAATGTATAATTTTATGTGCTATACTTAGATCAGACCGAAGGCGTCGTAGTTCTAGGTTGTCTAGATCTAAAATTTCAAGTCTGGTGGCATAATGTATTCTGCAGTGATTAGAGTGGAGAATTCTTCTTGTGAAATATTTCTGGACTTTCTCCACTGTATTAATATCAGATACGTAATGTGGGTTCCAGACTGATGAGCTGTATTCGAGTATTGGTCTAGCAAATGTTTTGTATGCTCTAGTTAGGAGTGTGATATTACCAGAGAAACAGCTATGTAAAAAGCTATGTTAACAACTCTTAATGCCTTTTTGGCTATGTAGTTACAGTGGGGTCTAGCACTTAGATCATTAGAGATGAGTACTCCAAGATCCATGACAGAGTTTGGACTATCAACAAGGTCTTGAGTATCCAGCCTGTGTTTTATTTTCTGATTTTTTTTGCCAATATGTAAGACAGAACATTTATTTGTTAAGATTTGAAGTTGCCATTTGTTTGACCATTCTGATACATAGTCGAGGTCTTTTTAAAGGGTAGCAGTATTGTCGGTGGTGTTGAATAGCTTTACATCATCAGCAAAAAGAATGCAGTTGCTCTTAATATGATCACAGAGGTCATTTATGTAGAGTATTATTATTAAGTATTATCTTAACCTTTCAACTGGGCACCTTTTGCACAACCTGCTATGGATGTAACCAACATTGAGAGTAACTTCTGCTTTTTCCATCATGGAACAAAATGCCATTGGATCAAGATATTGTATCTTTATTGTTTATGCTGCTATTTTTGTTTAAAATATATTCATCCATGAGGTTTTGAAAATTTATGTTTATATCATAATCTGTGCTGAGATACGTTGGTATTTGTAGTGCCGTAAATAATATTTTTCATAATAAAATTAAACTCAAACCTGCACTGTGGCTCTTGGAAGATTTTGACTCTGACAAAATGGCTACTGTGCAGCTATAGCCATCCAAATCCATGTGATTACAAATAGGGAGTTACTGTGACCAACGTTTATTTTCTGAGAATGTTTTTTAACTTTGTTATTCTTAAGGAATGCAGGACATTAGCTTTCCATTCTTTTTTATTATTATTTTTAAAATAATGTAGAGCAGGGACATTAGCGGTCTCAAAGAACCTATCAAGAGGCATGTTGCCCCAGAGTGTCATTTTAGAGACCAAGGCCAGGGCTTAGTAAGTTGTGTGAATTTAAGTCTAGAAATGTTATGTAGACGTATCTTGAATGCCATCTTCATTTTTACCTTTTTTTTTTACCCTTCCCATTTCTTTCTTGTTTTTAGAAAGTATCTGCAAATATGTACAAAGTGAAAAGCTCTTGGTAGGTAGCTCAGAAGCTTGAAAAGTTTTATAAATCTTCAATTTACAAATTTTATTTATTTGTAATAAACCTTCTAATCTAATAAAGCTTTTACCCTACATGATTTTTTTTCCTGCTTTATCACCAACACTGCTGCTTTTGTTTGTTATCTTTCAAATTGTTTGTTGAACAATCATCACTCAAACTGTTTATTAGCAATATCTTACTCTGTCTTCTCTACTTTGAATTTTAATGAAGATCAGGAATACATTACTTCACTTGTACACTGTTACACCTTGGGGAGGACTTACAATGAAACAGATGTTTATATCAATTCAAAAACCGATATTTCAACATAAGAACATCTGTTGAGCACATGAAAACCCTTCTCAGAAATCCCATCTCTTCCAAAACCTTCATCACATTAGTGGTGATATTTTATTATAATGCATGCACACATTTAATTATTTACACTTACATTCAGACAGAATACAGATTAAGGACATTACCATCTTTTGAACAAATTAAAAAAACATTATTTGTGTTTATGGGTTCACATTCATCTGAAACCGGATCATAATAGGACATGTCATTATGACATAAAGAGGAATTGTTCTAACTTCCACAATAACAATTTCTTGTACAAATGCAATTATCATGCTCCTTTATGCATCTATATAAGGTCAGGAGCAATTCTTCTGTGCTTAGCTGGATATTGAGTAAGCACAATACTTAATTGTTTCAATTTGGCTACTGAACACTATAGAAAGAGCATGTCACCAAAATATACCATCTATATCAGCAGGTTTACCATGTTGTTCAAATTTATCATAGCATTTATCCCTTCCTCTTCCTCAATTGTTTTCTTGGACCCTAGCAATTTATAGTACTTCAAGCCTACTTCTGTGACATTTCATTCCCACACAACTCTCTAAAATATTCTTTCCAGTATTCTCACATCATTTCATCATTTTATTTTTAATTCAATTCACCCAACTGGAAGCTCCTTGTTTTCCCCCTTTTTAATCACTTCCAAAACTATTTTTACTTCCATCAACATTTTTCTGTATTTTCTCTGCCTCTTTTAATCTTAACCATTCCCCATTCACCTTCACTACATTCTTTGCAACTATACATTATCATTCTGTCATCTGTAGCTTTTTCAGAAATTATTTCTTACATTCATCTTTTTCTCTTGTTCAAAGCCACTTTCACTTCATTAAGCATTTTTTTCATTAGTACAGATGCACTTACTTCTTTCACTATTTAAAATAATATTTTGCACTTTGTTCCAACCGGTTTCCACATTCCCATTTCTCAAGCCCATTTTCTATTCATTTTTTTGAGACAGTAATATGGCACAAGTTTCACTCTAGTTTGTTTTTACTTCTTTCTTTTCTTTCCATGGTCTAAAATCTTTGATTCTACCATAGAAATGGATTGTCTCACATACAGAAGCTCTGATCACCTTACATCCTTCACTAGTTTTCTCATCCTTTTATTATAAATTAGCAAGTCAACCATGCTTCGAACATGTACTTATTCTTATAGTATTTGTATACACAGGCTTAATTTTAAGCCATGTATTCAAAAGACTCAAATATCTTTCTAAAGATAATTTCATGAAACAGTCTTATTATTTATTCTGAGTAGCAGCATTCTCAAAGGAGTAAGAGGAGGAGTAAGAGAAAGGACAAAAAGCTAAAATATATCTGTGGTACCTGATACTGATACTTTTGAATAACCCAAGTATTTTCCTTATATTTTTTCTTCTCATTTTCAACCATCTATTAAACTAGCAGAATATGGAGCCCTGATACAGCATTAAGTCAGTGTTTGACTGTTAGTGACTAAAATCTGTTTGAAATCTGTCCCTTCAGCTCTCCCAATAGTGCTATTATCCATCAATTTCTCTGCTGATGAGGATATTCAAGAAGGACAGTGTATCATTTTCTTTTTCCCTTATGAATTTCATTTCTTTAAAACATCCTATGCAGGAGAGGCAGGCAGAAGACTAGCAGAGTGCATCCATGAACATCAATTAGCAGTTAGAAGACATGATAACTTCTTAATCTCACAACACATGGACAGACTTAACTAAGGTTTTAACTGGGAAACTCTGAGTCTCTTTTTTTATTAGATCTTAACTGATCTCATCTGATCTGATGGCCACTATATCATTCCCTCAATTTCCTTGAATAGTTTGATTACAAATTTACATACTGTAGATTAAACCCATTCATACCTTCTAACTTACTTTTTAGCATTTTCATTCATAAACAAGCTTAGTCAATATCCTCTTTGTATTCATCAACCCCACTCCATAAAATCCAGGGACCTTTATCCCGGTTATTCCACTGCCCGGCACTACTTTGGTCAATTGAGGAGTTCACATATCCTTAGCAATATAAAGAAAGTGCAGACTAAGCAAATCTTAATTTTCAATTGAACCCATTCCATATGCAACATTCCCTGGTAACAATATGGACGGTACTGTACTCCTTTGATGGCTATTTTACAGCAGCAATAAAGTTCAGTTTTACCAAAGCATGCTCACACACAGATTATGAAACCTGGATTTAAGAGGATGCCTTGCTATTCAACATCTCACTAACTAGGGATTACATGCAATTACGATCACACACTCAGAATGAATTATTAAAAATTGTATTTTCTTAAACGCCATCCATAAATATATCTTCATCCCATCCTTCCGCTTCAATCTTTTCTTAGAAGCACAACAGTCAATTTTAATTAATTTAAAACTGGCAGGGACTGTCCTCTATACTGATGTCTGCACAAAAACTCTTTTGGGTGCTGTATGCCACATCCACACCATAGTTCATGCATCCATTATGTAGCCCAATACTGTCAACTTGGATAAACAACAACTTTCCTTTGGGAAAATGTTTCCCATTGCCTGCCAAGTGACCTTGTGATGAACAATGACAAGGAGTAGATGGGAAAGAGTGATGTGCTTCTCCATTTTTTAACCACTTTCAATGAGGATGATGCAAAATTGATGCCTTTTCTTCTTTTCTGTATTTCTTTTTTTTTTAAACAAAAACAAAGAAAAAGAGCATTAAAGTTAAATTTTCAACAGTGGGTGTCATATTCTTGAGCTACCAACTTATGAGTGGGATAAAGAATATGGGAGAAAGTTCTGTTTCTTTCAGTAACATAGTTTCTCCAGGGATCTACCCAATGGCCCTGATTTTCCGTGATGTTTTTAAATCCCAAAAATTCAAGAGTGTTTTTCAGATCAGAAACATGGCCAGTCAGGAAGATTTCAGCATGATGGAAAGGTGTATAAAAGAGAAAAAAAAACACTCTCTGCTACATAGAAACAATAAAGGAAATTCAAAAGCACGCCCCCCAAAATTCAAAAACAACTTAAAACTGCTCTCAGTTTATCTTTTTTTTTTCAATAATAGAAAGCTTTCTGGAAATTTGGAAACATATTCTAAAACAGTATTTCTTCTTACTTTTTATATATATAAGACAATACAAGTGCTGGTTGGAATATGAAATTGAATATGTTTGAATGATAAAGTCCATATTTATTACCCTTTGGCTACATGATGCATGTAACCAAGCTAAAGAATTAATTCCAGGGTATTTTAGTCATACTGTGAGTGGTACAACAGCTGTGGTGGCGTAGTGGTTCGAGTGCAGTACTGCAGGCTACTTCTGCTGACTGCTGGCTGCCCGCCATTTGGCAGTTCAAATCTCATGAGGCTCAAGGTTGACTCAGCTTTCCATCCTTCCGAGGTGGGTAAAATGAGGACCCAAATTGTTGGGAGCAATAGGTTGACTCTCTGTAAACCGCTTGGAGAGAGCTGTAAAGCACTGTAAAGCGGTATACAAGTCTTAAGTGCTATTGCTATTGCTATTTAAGATGATGAAAAATCAAATGAGATATGAAGAGCTCCACAGGATTCTTATCAAGTTTGGTGACTGCTCTACTAAATGGCAAATGTAATTCAAGGTCAGCAAGTGTAAAGTGATGTGCATTTGAAGTAAAAATCCATGTTTCACTTATAACGTGATCGAGATTGAACTGCCAGTGACCAGACAAGAAAAAGATCCTGGGGCATTTTAAGTAATTCAATTAAATCATCTATACAATGTGCATCTAGGGATTATTTAAACAGGGATAAAAAGATTGGCTGATATTATTAAGCTATGGTCCAACCACATCTAGAATGTTGTGTCCAATCCTGGTTTTTATCTTTCAAGAGGGATATTGTTGAGCTGGAGAAGATGCAAGAAAGGGCAACCAAGATAACCAGAAAGTAAACACAATAATATAATATGACAAGTCTGATTTTGTTGAACATTCTTTTTATAGTTCAGTGAATTGGAAAGGTGTTTATTTGGCCACCTTCTGAACATTTTAATCTGGACATTTTGCACTTAAAAATTTGCATTGGCCATTGTTTCCTTGACAATAGAGTTTGCCTCTCTCAAGGACATCTTCCTTACTCTTTCATCTTCCAATAAAACTGATCAGAAGACAACTTAAAATTGATTAAGATGTCACAGTTCTTCATACAGTATCTAATATGCTGACACTAGATGTGATGCTGGCTGCTACTTAAGGTGGCTGGCTTCAAAATATGATTAGACAAATTCCCAAATGGCAAGTATATTTATTTTATTTTTATTTATTTGATTGGTCAATCGCTTACAAGATAATAGGTATAAGTATAAACATGAATAAGAATACAGGAAATAGGTACGAATAAATGGCAGGGACAGTAGGCATAATGGTGCACTTATGCGCACCCCTTACAGACCTCTTAGGATTGGGGTGAGGTCAATAGTGGATAGTTTGAGGTTAAAGGAGTGGGGGTTAAGAGGATGTAACAACAGAGTCAGGTAGTGCATTCCAGGCATTGACCACTCTGTTCCTGAAGTCGTACTTTCTGCAATCAAGTTTGAAGTATTTTACACTGAGTTTGTTGTGTGATTTTGTATTGTTGTGGTTGAAGCTGAAGTAGTCATGTCCTGGTAGGACATTGTAGCAGATAATTTTGTGTGCTACACTTAAGTACAACCGTAGTTGGCATAATTCAAGGTTGTCCAAGCCCAAAATCTCAAGCCTGGTGATATAGGGTATTCTGTTGCAAGCAGAGGAGCATAGTACTCTTCTCATGAAATACTTTTGGACTCATTCAATTGTATTAATGTCTGATATACAGTGTGGATTCCAGACTGATGAGCTGTATTCGAGTATTGGTCTAGCAAAAGTTTTGTATGCTCTAGTTAGCAATTCAGTATTTCCAGAGGAGAAGCTACGTAACATTAGATTTACAACTCTTAATGCCTTTTTGGCAATGCTGTTACAGTGAGCTCTGGTGCTTAGGTCATTTGATATGAGACCTCCAAGGTCCTTGACAGAGTGAGGATCATCAATGAGGTCATATCTGCCTAGTTTGTATTTGGTGTACTGATTTTTTTTTTACCAATGTGTAGGACAGAGCATTTGTTGGTCGAGATTTGGAGTTGCCAATTGTTTGACCATTCAGACACATAATCAAGGTCACTTTGAAGGACAGTAGCATTGTCAGTGGTGTTCATCCACAAAGAGGATGCAATTGTTTAAAAGGTGATCGCAAAGGTCATTTATATAGAGTATAAGAGTGTGGGTCCTAGAATGCTGCCTTGGAGGACACCACTGTTAACTGGAGCAAGATTTGATATAGTGCTCCCTATTTTTACTATTTGTTGCCTGTTTGACAGGAACACAGTAATCCACTTATGAAGGGATCCGGAAATGCCGTAAGAGTTTAGTTTTAACAGTAGCTTGTCATGTACCACTGAATCAAAGGCTTTGCAGAAGTCTATGTAAATTGTGTCTATAGCTTTACCCCTGGTCAAGTAGAGTAGTCCATATGTTTTTGTAGTGTAGGAGTTGAAGATTGCAGGACAATTTTTCCTGAAACCAAATTGTTTTTTGGAGAGTAGGTTGTTTGACTCTAAGTGGAGGGTGATGAATTGGTTAATGATAGATTCCTTGACTTTGCACATGACACAACACAGTGAGATTGGTCTATAGTTTTCAACCAGACTGGGGTCACCTTTTTTGAAGATAGGGATGAGGACCATAGGTTTGGTAAGGAGATGGTTCTGAATGATATCTCATATATAATGCTTAGGGGTTCCGCTATGGCAGAGGAGAGCTTTTTTTAAGGAATATGCACATAATCCATCAGGGCCAATAGATAGGAATGGTTTTACGTTACGTAGTGCCTTTTCTATGTTATCTTCTGTAAAGTCAATACGTAGTAGGTCGTTACAGTTAGTTGTGGTACGACTAGGAAATGTGGGGCACGAGCCATTGCTGTTTACAGACTGAACTGAAGAATGTGTTGAAGAGATTGGCCTTATTGGCTTCATCGTTGCAGTCTTTCCCATTTGGTCCTTTTAGGGGTGGGATGGTTCTCGAGTCTTTAAGTTTGGTGCTTACCTTGTAGAAGGTGGAGGTGGATTTTGTATGTAGGAGGTTTTCCTGTTGCTTGCAGTGGTAATTTATGCATTCTGCCTTTATCTGTTGGCATAAGGTGTGGTATTGCTTTTTAAAATATCAATGGCTACTAGTCTTGATGGCTGCTCCTGCCTCCAGGCATAGGGAAATCCATCTCTTCATACAAGGCAGCAACAATCAAAGATAACTTTGATCTCTGGTTTGTGGGCTTTCCTAGCTGTATTTGGTGAGATGGAATGGCTGGCCTTAGGTCTGATCCAGGAAAACTATTCCCATAAATATAGATTCAATCTTGGTGCAATCTGTAATTCTAATATCTAATAACTATCTGAGGAAAAGTTAAATAGTAAAATACAGCCTCTATCAGGAACATTAGAAAAGTGTAGCAATTTTTAATATGGTCAGCACGTATTTTTAAAGTATAGAAAATTAAGTCATTATATTTTCTTGATTCTGTATGCAACATTCAGCTTTCACTATCTCAGATTAAAAAACTGTATATCTGATGCAGTCCTTCTTGTCTCTAAATCAGAAACTTTGATATAAGGATAAAAATAAGGATTTTGCCAATGGCTAGTGAAAAGTGCAGTGTTCCAGGACCTGTAATTTTTTTTTACAACATTGCTCCATTCTCTAAACGTAGAAATGTTTAGAGACTGAAAAAGAGCTTATAATGGGAATTTTATCTTAAGTCACAGATGGTCCACAATCACAATATGCTCTCTTTTCATCATGACAGGCTGTGGGTATGGCACTGTAGAAATCAGCACCTACTCATTCTTCCCATCTTTCTAGAAGGTAATGAGGTCTTTTGTGCTGGCCCAAAGAAACTGTAATAAATCTTTATTTCCACTTTTCACTATACTGAGAAATGTAAGTCATTCAATGGCATTAAATGAAGATCTTAATAAGTAACATTATAGGGACAAGCTATGATATATTTTTTCTCATTCTAAACATGTGTTTTCTCACAGTTTATAAGCACGTAACCTCTAGGTTTCTCTACACAGTACAGGTAGTCCTCAACTTATAATAGTTCATTTAAGTAATCATTCGAAGTTACAATGGAACTGAAAAAGTGACATGACCATTTTTCACACTTATGACCTTTGTAATATCCCCATTATCTTGTGATCAAAATTCAGGTGCTTGGCAACTGGTTCGTACTTATGCCCATTGCTGTGTCCCAAGGTCACATGATCACCTTTTGCAAACTTTTGAAAAGTGAAGTCAATGGGGAAAAGAGATTCACTTAACAACTGTGTTACTAACTTACCAACTGCAGTGATTCACCGCAATTTAAGAAAGGCGGTAAATTGGGGCAAAATCACTTAACAAATGTCTCACTTAACAACAAAAAGTTTGGGCTCAATTGTGGTCGTAAGTCAAGGATTACCTGTAGTACATCTCCTGTCAACTCCAGTTGGAAATAATCAGTAGTCATTCAAGAAGTTTCTTCAGCTTCAGAGCTGAAGAAGCTTTTTGGATGAAAAGTGGAACATCTTCAAAGAAAAATTAGAAAGGCCAGTTGCCTCTTGAAAAAAAAGCACCTTTGGGACAACCATGACCTGGATGGCTGAGAATCTCCATAGACAGTCAGAACTACAGTACTGCAACTGAAGGACCAAAGGTTCCCCACTCCTGTTCTATGAGGTAACCTCAAAGCTGACTGCTGGATTGAGAAAACTCTGATAAACTGTTGTCTCAGGAGCCATCCTCCCTCTTCTTTTACTGCTCATGATTACAGTGTTGAGTATAGTCTTTCTTACATTTCTCATCATGCAGTCAGAGAGCACAGGAAGGAATTAAGAAGCTGTTCACTCCAGCTGCTTGCCATTACAAGGAATGCTGAGATGGAGGAGGGGAGAAACACCAAGGGACTTGCAGGCATCAGCATAGTAATGTGAATTTACTCTGGGGTAATCAAAAAGTTGGCAAATATAATGTGATGTCAGATGTTGGCACTAGTCCTGCCAAATGGGACCTAATTTGATATACAAATTTTCATCTGGGTGATATGTTTATTTTACCCTGGTCTATGGATCTCACTTCTTGGATTAATAGGCAGAAGGACCTGAAAGTAATAGCAATCACATACCTTTTGATAATGTTTTTCATTTTCTTACTTAAAACAGTCTATCACTTCCAGATATGTTAGATTACAGCATCTAGAAGGAACTTGGCTTACGCTCACTAGAAAGTCAGGGATATAAAAAGTAATATATGGACAGTTTGATTATTTGTGTCAGAAGCATCATAATTAAAACTAGGCATACTATATGACATAAATCTTAAAATATAAAATACAAGATTAAAGTATGTACAAATTAAACAGATCTTGCCCAGAAATTGCCTACATACCTATACAGTATCACATTGGAGAAGATTATACAAAAATGAAAAATATTCCATTTCAAATTGGGATTCTGAATTTAAATTTCATTTTATGTAAAGAATTATTTTATCATTAATAAATGCATTACTGTTATTATTGTAAATTATACTGTTTTTATTTAATTGTCTCTTTTCACAAAAGTATTTTGAAAATGGTAATTAGGTTCTCCTAGTGAAAAAAACGCAATGGCTGATGCCCTTGGAAACAACACAAATATTTTGTGCTGTATTGGGCTTCTGCAAAGGAGACAGCCAAGTCATCAGTTGATTTCATTGCCTTTTCCTAAAATGTCATTGCCTTTCTGCCAAGGACCTGCGAGACATAAAACACCCATTTTGCTCCTTAATTCTTCCTGAATACATTTTTCTCTTCCTACCTGGCAAGTCTGTACAAGCCCCAATGGCATTTTTAGCACCCCTGATTTATGGATTTCCTTACCATCATTCTCTCTAGACTGTAGCTATGCCAAACTTGGCAACTTCCTGTTGCTACTATCCAACTGTGAACTCCCAGGACTTCAGCATTTAAAATACTGTCAATTAAAGGGAACACATTTTGGCATCTAACCTCTTTTTCTTTTGCATGAAGGAATTTTTTTTCCCCTCATAAAGACTGAATCTCCATGCATCCTGTTTTTCTCTCTTCTGTTATTTTAATGGCCTTGTGCAAGTCATAGAGTCATTTGTCAGCTCCTGTGACAACTCCTTTGAAGTATCACAAGCCATCTGGTGAATGCGTTTTTTTCTTTCTGCCTGTCCAGGGAGAAAATGTCAGATGAAGCCATAGAAAAAGGGAAGCAAGAGGAGAGACCTAGTTACTAAGCTCCAGGAATGAAACTGTATTGAAATCCAATTAATTACCTGTTGTGGTAAAAGCAAGACGCAGCTGCAGTGGGAACAAAGGTATGGAGCACAAAAGAGGCAAGGGGGGAATAAAGCAAAGAAAGAAGAAACAATGCCCAACTATTCTCCCCATCCATGCCCAAATATTAGAAGAAAACTCTTCTGACTTCATTTTAGGGTTTGTGAGGAAAACAGTATACAAGGGGAAATGTTATTTTGGTTCCCATTTTAATATCTAATTCTAGACATTTGAAACGAAATGCCTATAAGGAAGCACAGTTACTCTTTAAAACTCATACTTCTCCAAATCTTGAAATGTAGATTTTTACCATAAAAAGGAAAGAATGCAAACTATGTATTTTGCACAAAGCATCTTTTTGGAAAAATAAATTTCTTCAACAAAATAGTAAAAATATATATTTTAGGAGAAAGGGCAACAGAAACACAAAGATTTCCCAAACATTTTTGATGCAGAACCAGGAAATACTGAATTCAACGTATTCCCTTATATATTTGCCCTAAGGCATGATCAAAAGTCACACTCTGTTTTGCATGAAACATAAATTATGGACAACCCTCAGTACATATGCTAAGTAATTCACATGTTTTTGTTTTCCTTCTTGCCTCCACAGATCCAAATTCCACAGACAACCACCAAATTCTGATTAAATTTTGTAGTATTTTTTTCACAGGAAAACAAAGCATGTGCTTTGGGTGTTGGTTTTTTGTTGATGTTTTTTGTTTTAATGAAAAAGCAATAACTTGCTGCATTTATTCAGATCAGCTTGGACTCAACTCTCACCTGGCTAAAAATGAACCTGACATATTGCAAGTAACATTATTCCTCAGAATATGAATAGTTTCAACTTTTGATAAATACCATTTTCCTCACATCTCCTTCTCTCTAAATAAGCTATTCACATAACATTCAATATTGTTCCATTAGTCTGCTCACTTTCTTGACTTCAGTTGGCTTTATATAACATATCATGGAAGCTATTTTCTTTTTTTTTATCACATCTTCAATGGCTACTGATTGTTCTAAGCTTTCTGCTGATAATGCTTTAGATATCTGTGTTCTTATGGTGGGGGGGGGGGAATTAAGTTACACTGAAGAACCTGTTCTAATTCTGTTTTGACTCAACAGGATCATGGTGAACTTGGCAATATTATCTTGCCTTGAAGTCTCCAGACTTTTGGAATTTTTACACTAAAACTTTAATCTTATAAGTGTTGCCAAAGAGACCCAGCTCTGCCAATGTGGTGAGAATTGCATATATATCATTTCTGAGTGTTTTTCTCAACACCCCCAGAGTTTTTACATTTCCATGACTGAGAATGAAAGATATTGACCATGGTCCCTCAAACAAAAGCTCTGTTGGAAACCTTCCACATTGCAAAAGAGATAGTTTTAAGAAGGCAAAAATCTTATTTAGCATCCCTCACATTTTGCAGGAAACTCTTGACAATTGTTGTATATTGCTTCTGTAAGTTGATTTGATTGTATTTGGAGCCTGTTGTCAAGTGTTCAAATCCATATTTAAATTTAATGCCTCTAAATTGTGATCCATAATTTGTTATGCCATATCTAGATAAAACAATTTTGATTGAGTTACTTATAAATAATGTGAAAAGTAATTCTTTATCATAATCTGGTTTTTATAACACCGTGAAATAAGTCAATGACTACTTTTTTCCCAAGAGACCAGGGGAAAATCCTCACTCTGAAGGGTTTCACTAGCAGGCTGGGATGACTTTTCTGGAAAACCTTTTTTTCTCTCTTCAAGATAAGCTCAAACCAAAGCGCTCTGAAGATGATTCCTTGAATGGGGACGAAATTTTTGCAACCAAATCACCAAGCTCAGAGCTCAAACCAACAGCATATATGATAAAGCGAAATGTATAGAAGTCCAATACCAGATACATTTTTGAAAATGCCCTCCAATTTTGGACGTGGACTACCAGGCTGGGAATGAATTTTGGGCCATAATTTACCATTTTCATAATCTTCTGAATCTCTTTCTGGCCTATTACAATTGCCTCCAGTTTAGCCTGCTCTGTTTTAATGCTACATTTCATCAGCATTTCCTGAACTTTAAAACAATGTTTGCTTTTGTTCAGTTTAATATTTGAAGATCTGGCTTTTCTTTTAATTGGTAAGTATGTTCTTCTTCTATGGTACCACATACAAATATCTCATGCATATATATTATGATTCCTGAAATGTTGTATCAGTTGTCAAGTGTCAGGAACATAACAAATATGTGATTAAAGTTGTACTGATTGTATGGTGTATTAAAATATACGTAGTTGAGTCCAGTGGTGGGATTCAATTTTTTTTACTACTGATTCTGTGGACATGGCTTGGTGGGCGTGACAGGGGAAGGATACTGTAAAATCTCCAATCAGAGGTGGAATTTGCCGGTTTTCTGAACTATTCAAAATTTCCACTACCGGTTCTCCAGAACTAGTCAGAACCTGCTGAATACCACCTCTGGTTGAGTCTTTCTTCATTGATGTGCCAACTTGGAAAATACCTTTGTGCCTGCAAATTCTGCTAAGAATTCCATTTCTATTATTAAGGTAATGTTCTCTATGAATAATCAGGGTCCAGGCAAATTGTTAGACTTCCATCTCTTTTCTGAATTCTAAACATTCAGAAAAGAAATCCATTCAGATGGATTTCCAGTAAAGCAAATCTTTCTTATATTTCTTCCTTATATTCAGTGTCAACTTTCAGTTATTTTTAATCATGGCATCTTTCCAAAGTCTCATTGTGCCACATTGATTGAGCATAGGAGAGAACAGTCTTCTTCAGATTTAATGTCCTTTGGCATTGCTGTGTATATTTCTTTTTAAAAAATTAGTTTCGCTCATTTTACTCATGTAATTTCCACATTGTGCTATTTGTGCCTGATGCTGAAAATTGTTTATATAGTTGTTTGTACTATATTGACTGCATTGATCGCATTATAATTTGGCTTGTTTCACAGCTGTTTGACCAGCGTAGAAAGAAGCCTTTCCTTCCAATTCATCTTTATTGTGGGTGACTGTCGATATTGGAGTATTATCGGTGCTATGTCCCAAGCTTTCAACTGTTAGTGAGTTCTGCCATTTGCCATATCGCAATAGCATTTTGTAGCACATTCACCACTCTAAGTAATTATCCTTGCACCCTCCTGTTTCTTTCTTTCTTTTCTTTTCTTTTATTTGGTTTGTCAATTGCTTACAAGGTAATAGGTATAAGTAAAAACATAGTTATGAATACATGGATACATATAAGAAAAATAAAAGAAACAATAGGACAGGGACGGTAGGCACGTTGGTGCGCTTATGCATGCCTCCTGTAGACCTCTTAGGAAAGGGGTGAGGTCAATAGTAGGAAGTCTAAGGTTAAAGTTTTGGGGGTTTGGGGAAGAAACCACAGAGTCAGGTAGAGTATTCCAGACATTGACCAATCTGTTGCTGAAGTCGTATTTCCTGCAATCAAGTTTGGTGCGATTAATCTTGAGTTTGTATCTATTGTTTGCTCTTGTATTGTTATGGTTGAAGCTGAAGTATTCATTGACAGGTAGGACATTGCAATGTATAATTTTATGTACTATACTTAGATCAGACCGAAGGCGGCATAGTTCTAGGTTTTCTAGGTCTAGAATTTCACATCTGGTGGCATAAGGTATTCTGCAATGAGTAGAGGAGTGGAGAACTCTTCTTGTGAAATATTTCTGGACTTTCTCAACTGTGTTAATATCAGATATGTAATGTGGATTCCAGACTGATGAGCTGTATTCGAGTATTGGTCTAGCAAATGTTTTGTATGCTCTAGTTAGTAGTGTAATATTACCAGAGAAAAAGCTATATAAGATTAGGTTAACAACTCTTAATGCCTTTTTGGCTATGTAGTTACAATGGGCTCTAGCACTTAGATCATTAGAGATGAGTACTCCAAGATCCATGACAGAGTTTGGATCATCAACAAGGTCTTGACTATTCAGCTTGTATTTTATTTTCTGATTTTTTTTGCCAATATGTAAGACAGAGCATTTATTTGTTGAGATTTGAACTTGCCATTTGTTTGACCATTCTGATACATAGTCGAGGTCTTTTTTAAGGGTAGCAGTATTGTCTGTGGTGTTGAATAGCTTTACATCATCAGCGAAGAGAACGCAGTTGCTCTTAATATGATCACAGAGGTCATTTATGTAGAGTATGAAGAGAGTTGGTCCTAGAACACTGCTTGGGGGACACCACTGTTGACAGGTACAGAATTTGATAGGACGCTCCCAATTTTGACCATTTGTTGTCTGTTTGACAGGAATGCTTCTATCCAGTTATGCAGGTGTCCAGAAATACCATAAGATTTTAGTTTTAGGAGTAGTCTGTCATGTACCACTGAATCAAAGGCTTTACAGGAGTCTATGTAGATTGAGTCTATTGCTTTGCCCTGGTCGAGTTGTGTAGTTCATATGTTTTTGCAGTGTAAGAGTTACAGATTGCAGGATAGTTTTTTTCTGAAACCAAATAGTTTATTAGAGAGTAGGTTGTTTGTCTCTAAGTGCAGGATAATGGATTGGTTAATAATTGATTCCATGACTTTACAGGTGACGCAGCATAAAGAGATTTTCAACTAGGCTGGGTTCTCCCTTTTTGAAGATGGGGATGTTTGTGGCTTGTGACCACAGTTTTGGCAAGGAGCTGGTCCTGAAAGATTTTTCAAAGATTATGCTTAGAGGTTTGGCTATGGCAGTGAATAGCTTTTTTAAGAAGTAGGCACATATTCCATCCGGTCCAATAGGTAGAGATCATTTTTGATTACGTAGTGCTTTTTCAACATTGTCTTCTGTAAAATCAATATGTATTAGTTCATTGTAGTTGTCTGTGGTTTGACTAGGAAATACTAGGCATGATCCATTGCTGTTTACAAATACTGAGACAAAGAATGTGTTAAAGGTGTTGGTTTAATGTGATAATTGGTGCATTCAGTCTTTATCTGGTGGCATAAATTTTTGTATTGGCTTTTGAAATTGGCAGGGTGACCAGATTTGTTTTTCCGCCAAAGTGATCTCGTTTTGGATTGAAACTTCCTTATTGTTATGGGTATTCTGTTTTTTCTGGTTTTTGAGATTGTGATTGGTACATATAGTTTGATGACTCTTTTGATTTCAAGTAAAAATATATTGTAATGGTCTTCAACAATATTGCATCCAGTGAATAGAAATTGCCAATCAAGGGATGAGAGATCGTTGTCTATAAGACATCAATTTTACATCAAAGATTCATTCAACACTCCAAGATCATAAGACCTTAATCACAAGTTTTAGATCTGTTACAAATTCTTCAATTAGTTATTTTTGTGACTGAAGATAGATATTTCCTACAGTATATTTTTTTTGTGATACAGTAAGTCACAACGTTTTGTAAGACTTTAAATGATTTCTTCATTCATGAATGTAAATGTACTATATACACTAAGAATGCTTACTCCAACCCAGCAGAAAGCATACTGTATTTTCTATTCATCCTTCATGGCAGCCACTTGGAAGTATAATAGAATTTTTTGTTAAATGGCCCTCCACATTGCCAGCAAGCTTGTGATGGTTTTAGAGCATCCATTAGAAAAAATGAGGCTGTTACTTCCTATTGTATCTGGTTACTTAGTGTTAGGTAATATATGCATCACTTGAGAACTACACTGTCAAACGGTAAGCCTACCTCTAAAATTTCATTTCAGGATTTACTGAAAATACATTTTTTTCATACAATTTGGTATCGTGAATTTTGAAATGGATCCAGTTCAAACATTACATCTATTAAATGTCAAGTAACAAGATGAAGATAAATCAAATGACTGGACTAACCTACTTTATGTTTATTATTCAGCTCTCAAGGCTATTCTATTCCATACTATGAATAAAAACCAACCTTCTGCAATCTTCAAGACAGAATGGCTCTTCTAAGCTTGAGTACAAACACAGAAAAAGATCCTGTGTAATGTCCAGCTTTCTGTCAACCATGCCTGAAACAATTCACACATATCTTTCTCCAATAAGTATTTCACTTGTACTGGTGTACATTGCTGATCTATATGTTTGCCAGAAGTCACATTCAAAAAGAAAAGAAAAAGAACAGACTAAGGAAAAAAATACTAAAAGAATAACTACTGCTTAAAACAAGACCTCAGAAATAAGATCACAACCATAAAATTAATGTGTTCACATTTATATATTTGTTTTCATATACACAAACAGTTTTTCACACAATACAAACACCACTAAGTTATTCCCCTTTCTCTTTTCAGGAGCAAAAGAGGATTGGGAGAAAAAAAAAACAGAATGGCGATGGAGAGAGTAAAAGGGCCAGCTATTTAGGAAGAGAAAACAAAACAAGATAATATCAGGAAAAGAGGTGATAAATAGACAGGAAAGGAGAGGAAAAGAGTTTTCCACTTAGGCATTGCAAAAAAAGGGGCTCAAAATTTACCAAGGAAATTTCTGTGAGAGGGAGACCAGATCAGACGATTAGCAAAATGTGTAGATTTATTTAAAACTGTTTTAAATAAAGTACTATTTAATATGGTACAGGAACCCCCAATACAAAGCTTAAAAAAACAAGTAAAGAACAGTACAAGTAAAGAAAGTACCATGTAAGGGCTGAGAAAGAAAAGCAACATTAAACCTCTGGATCTGTTGTAAATAAGAGGATTGGTTCCTTGATTCTGCAATACCCAACCTTCTTCATTATTAGGACATCTTGTGTCTACAATAAAAACAGCTTAACTGCTTTTCTTTTCTACCACCACCTGCATATGGGTGGAATTCCTAGAGAGAGAGAAATTAACTGAAGAGCTCTGGGTGAAACTCTTAACACCTCTCAAGCACAACAATTAATCTTCAGGGCAATCTTCAAAGGCATTCAATATTTTCAGCAAGAATACTTGCAGACATATGCATTACCTGACCATTCCTTTATTTCCAACAGTTTTTCCTACTTTTATCAGCAACTGCAAGGAGAAAAATCTCTCCGTGTTTGGTACCGGTAATTCTTTGCGTGGCAGAAAAACCATCTTTTTCTTATCAGATAAATGCGTGCATTTGGTAAGAAAGAGTGATGCTGGAGTAGATGCTCATCTACATGAAAATAAAAAGAATAGGCTATGCTTTGCAAGCTAAATACAGGAATAATAATTGTCAACCTCAGGAGGCAAACCGGACAGGAGGACATGGTCAGATTAGCTAATTCTACTTCACTGTTGTGGGAAACACCCCCCACCCCCGAAGAATGAAATATTTTGGGGAATATTAAGAGGCAGAATATCATATTTCTCCAAAGGAGAAATGGAGAAACATGCTCCAGCCCCAATTTCCTGAATAGTAAAACAACTTCCAGTAGAA
The DNA here is from genome assembly GCF_049901715.1 of Pseudonaja textilis. Lineage (NCBI taxonomy): Eukaryota > Metazoa > Chordata > Lepidosauria > Squamata > Elapidae > Pseudonaja > Pseudonaja textilis. The sequence goes on along the minus strand of NC_141991.1, from coordinate 230,409,500 downwards.
ATCTTTAAAGATGGAGATTTGGTGCCTATTAAGAAATCCCAGCCAATCATAAAAAAAAATCTTCCGCTCCAGGGTGATAGGATTAAGGAGGACAGGACAGGACCTTTTAGAACATAATAGGATTAACCCACCACCATTTAGCAAAAGACATAAGCCCCTTCATTGCACAATCCCCAGAACAGTTCAAACTTCAAAGTCACAGAAACCTATAAAGATCCATTCAACCATTTGGTCAGCTTTCCCAGAACTGCATGTTGTGGTTCTGTTCATCAATAAACTTTCCTTCCAATCAGCCTCCATTTTATTTCCAGTGCCTTTCTCCCAGCTTGGAACTGGACAAGATTGATTTTTTTATTCCAACACTGTAAGGTTACAGTAACAGAATTTTGCAAGTTTGAAAGCACTTGTCTCCCCTTCCCCCATTTCCTTTATGCCCCAAAACTACAACTAGTCCTCGATTTACAACCATGTGTTTAGCAATCAAAGTTACAGCAGCACTGAAAAAAGTGAATCATGATCTATCCTCGCATTTACATTTGTTGCAGTATCCCCACTGTTCCATGACCAAAATTCAGGTATTTGGCAATTGACATAGATTTATAATGGCTGCATCATCCCAGGGTCACATGAATTGGAATTGGAATTAGATTTAGAATTCTTTATTGGCCAAGTACACACAAGGAATATGTCTGGTGCATAAGCTCTCAGTGTACATATAACAATAATGATCACCATTTGTGACCTTCCCAGCCAGCTTCTGACAAAAAGTCAATGGAGGAAGCTGGATTCGCTTAACAACTTTGTGGTTCACTTAACTGCAGTGATTCACTTAACCAAGGTAAAGAGCAAGGGTGTTATGCTACCAATTCTGCCCGGTTCTATAGAACTGGTAGCTCTGTAGAGCAGCAGACACTGAACTGGTTCTGTGTTTGCTGCTGTTTGACTCACCCGCCAGCCCAGGCTCTTACCTGTCCTTTATTTCCTGCTTTTTCAACCTCAGCTACTTTGCGCGGCACAGCTGAGGTTGAAAAAGCAGGAAAAAAGAGACCTTGCAAATGCTGCGTACCCGTGGGCAGCACTTTTCAGTTGTCCAGGCAACACAGCTGGTGATTTTTTTTTACATGCGCATGCAAAAGTTGTCACCGAACTGGTAGTAACACTGGTTGAATCCCACCCCTGGCAAAGAGGACTGTAAAATAGGGTGTGACTCACTTTGTTTAGCAATGGAAATCCTGGTCCCAATTGTGGTTGTAAGCTGAGACACACCTGTACGGAGGGCCTCTTCTGAGTCTCTTGACCCACCCAAATTCCTGTTGCAGGCTAAGCTACCTTTTAACTGACAGTTCACTTGGTTGTGTCTCATTGCCTCTCTCCCACATACCATTTCCATGGTACACTAAAATCTTATGAATTTTGTACTTTTGGCAATCTATTTGAAAGGCTGCTCTTATTCAAAGGAAAATTCCTCTAACATTCCCATGGTTGAAGTATAGAGTTCTTGCATTTATTTCAGCTATCAGGTAGCTAACTAATTTTATCTGAATGTGTCGTTGCTGCATATATCCCTCTCCTCTATCTCCTGGTTTTAAAACATTACTAGGGAATTTCTTTCCTGGGCTATCCAGCCCAGGGAGCTGGAGCCTATATCACTGGACAAATATACACCTTTTAAAAAAACACAGTATCCTCTGCAATCTCCAATAAAGTCTTTCAGAAAACTCACAAAAGTTGCAAGAAATGAGGGGAAGTGAACATTGGGTAAAACACAGAAAAAGGGGAAGGAAATATGTTAGAAATTGGAGGACTGCATTTAGCAACGTTGTTGTTTTTTGAAGTGTTCCCGACTATAAAAATCCGAAGAGTAAACGCTGTCCCATTTTGCTGGATTTTGTGGAGGACCAGTGAATTAGCCAAGTATTAAAGAATCAACAGGTGATTTGAAGGCAGATTTCTGAGAATAGGAAATAATTGAAGCATTTTTTCCATCCCATGCTGTTCATTGGGTGAAAATTTCATTCAACAAATCATTTGTAACAAAACACAAAGCAATAAAGTCACATTTCATTTTTTGCAAACTTGATAAAACTGGAAAAAAAGTTTTTTAAAAAATAAATCCCACATAAGAAAAAGCAGACTCCTCTACCTCCATGGGTCTCCATTGTCTACTACATGCCTTAAAAGTATTCTAGTTTACAACATCTGGTTTGGGCTGCCATTCCCATCTTCTCTTTCTCTGTTATAATACATTTTACTTTAAATATGAGGGGGAAATTTAGAAAAATTCACTGTGTCCTTGAATCTAATTGAGAGTTAGGGAGGAATAGAGACATTCTGACCTGTCCTCTGACTCACCCATTGCTTCTTTTCAGGCAAGGCCTAATTGAGAGGTGGCACAGCTCAAGCCTGCCTAGAAATTAGACTCTGTGCAAGGGCACGGAAGGGCAGTCTAATAGCAAGCTGAACTGAAAGAACAATGAGAATGAGAGAGAGAATAAACTGAGCTGGGAAATGAAGCCAGTACTCAGGAAATAAGATGATGCAGAATCAGCTCCTGCAAAACAATATGGGCAATAGGAGGAGAAATAGTCTCAGGTCACAAATGAACAGGACTTGGTCCATGAACCTACCTACCATGTGTGATGAGTTAATGGAAAATGCAGTAGCTTGGAACATTTCTCTGGCTATGAGTTTGGCCTCAGCATCTTTGGCTAGTCAATCTATTCACTCAGACCACAAAAGGTTTCTGTTTGAGCAACAGAATCTGCTTACTTTTGATCTATTTTATAAGCATCTTTGGTCCCTATTTTATAAACTAATTTCTGGCACTTGCCAATGTGATTTCTTACAATCTAGTTGGTTCAGTTCTGTAAAGGTAGACTCAGAACTCAAGAAGGAAAGCTGATAAACTCCTGCTGAAAGCATGATTAGAATTTCATGTGGAATTTATCAGCTCCTTTCACACTGAAAAGGGTGCATGCTGAGATATTGTAAATATCTTGAGGGAGGAAAAATCTCAGTCTTCCCCCCAAAAAATTTCCTCTAAACTTCTAAGAGCTATGCTAATGTCTAGGCTGCTTGTGCTACCCACCAATCTCAATCTTTTAGATATAATTGGTCTCCAGATTTTTTTAAACAGTCTTATCCTGTCTTTCTTGGCTATTTATTACAACAATCACCCCTTCCTTGAGTTTATATGCAGCTTGGAGTATTCTTTAAATTTTGATTTTAATTACAGGATAAATCACACTTGATAGGAATATTTGCCAGAATCCAATTTCTTCTTTGACTCATATCTGAGATATATAATTCATTTTAAAAATCATACTCTATTGCCTCCACTGCATAATGGGAATGCATAATGGAATAGGGGGCTCAGAAAGTGAATACCACTCAGTTCATCACATTCAGAATATAATTTAACTTACCTTGTTGCATGTATTTGTTCCTATTTCATTTTAGGATCTAGTCAAAAGTGCCTACAAACTGCAGTACCTTTCTTGAGTCCTATTTTGCAACCCCCAAATACTGTGCCATCGCCATATTACTTTAAATGCTTTTCTTTCAAACCTCTTGTTCATTACCAAACAACTTGTGGATGGGAAACCTATATACACTTTACTTGTTTTAAACTACAACTTCTTTTTTATAATAATTTTTGTTATTGTTTACAAAGGAAAAGATTAAAAAACTAGTACAAATTAAGAAATATACAGTATAAAAAGTGCAGAGAAAAAAATTAAGGAAAAAGAAATGCATCATCTAAAGAAATTACCTCTCTCTTCATCAAGACAAGGAACATACCCTTTCTCTGATACTGCAATATAAAATTTCTTCTTCCTATATCACATCTTGTATCTATAAAGAAGTTTTAAGCCTCATTGTTTATACCTAATCATCAAAAGTCCATTAAGGGTTACTTGCAGAGAAGCAAGTCCAGCCAAGGTATAGAGTAACCATAAACCAGATGATTCTGCCTCCTGATGTAGTTTCCCAAGAGTTAAAAAAATATTACAGCCAACTATGGCAGTCCTTTGGTGACGCTCAAATTGTCTTGTCTCAGGTAGTCACATTACTATGCAAAATGGAAAGACCAACCTTGTAATTCAATGCCCTCTGCCTAGCACTGTGCTGTAATATTAATGTATTTGCAGATGGAATAGTTTCATATAACTAATCCTTACCTTTTGGTTGACTCAAGGATTATGAGCCCATTCAAAAGTGGTGTGCATCTATCTCTTGTCTCATCTATGTAGCATTGATGGAACATTACATGGACAAACAAAGTAGACAGACAGGTTCAACATCTTCCCCCACAGCAATTTTCATTTCATTCTATTCCATTTTTATTATCCTGTTTACAAAAACAGTCCTTATCCACTTGCCATATTTCTTTATGAGTTTCTATTGGATTGGAAAGATTATTAGACAAGGGCCCCGGGGGCAATAAGTGATGGTGTTGGTGGTTGAATTCTGTTTTTCTTTTGTATAATTTCTCCTTGGTTGTTTTTGTCCACCCTAGCCAGTGACCCAGAAAACAGGAATGCATGGGCCAAACCAAAAATATTTAAATAACTTTTCAGCTTACTCTTTAACCAATTTATTTTTACTGCCTTTCACAGATTGCTATCTTTTAATTACTGAACAGACTTTGAATGGTCTTTCCCTCCTATTTGTATTTAGACCCTATAGTCATTTTTTTTAAAGAAGAGCATTTCACCTCATTTTATTAATGTTTAACATGTAAGAAATGTGGCGACATAATTTCAGTATATTTGATAGTCATACTGACGTTAATTGCTTTGGGTACATGTTATCTAGTTTACTAAAAGTATACTGAGGAAGGTAATGCGAATCTGCAAGACACTGGTTGGGTAGACACACTGCATCAAGACCAGTATGGTTAGATATTTGCTAACAGTTTTTCCTTTATGATTGATTGGCATAATGTATGCATTCTATTTTTATCTGTCCCTGGGGAAATGGATGTATTAAATTTCCCCATCCCCATACCTGTCCACAAAGAAAAACGCTCTGATTTAACTCTGTGGAATATTGCTAGCAAGGGAAATTAATGGAACACTTTTTGCAACCTAGCAGTGCCTGTTTCCCTGGTAGACATGAAGCTGGAACAAATAATAACTGCCAGCATGAACACCTAACACCTCCACTGGTACTGCTTGAAGCAAGCAGAGATTTCATTTGCTCTGAGCCCTTGTACCTCAGTGGCTGTTATTTTTTACCATACAACTTTGCAAGCAACAAGTGAAGCTCAGAGGGGTCAATTCAGGCAACACAAAAGCTTGCAATAAAAAAAACTTTGGAGATATGTCTCAATCAGAATTCATTGTTATTTTATATCTAGAGCTATTTTCTGTTGGTGTTGGTGCAAAAAAACCTTCCTTGGATTCCCTAAAATTAAGATCAAGCCACTGGCTCACAAAAGATAAATGGAATTAATTTGTATTTGTTTATAGAAGTTGGCTTTATTTTTAATAGGACTGTTATTGTTCAAGAGGGCTAAGACATTGTGCTGCCTGAGGGAAAGGCCAAGATGGCTCCAACCTCTATGTCTAAAAACCAACTGAATTGGCAGTTAAACTTGCTTCTACACTGGCCGTGGGACAGAAACTTACACTGTGCACAGAGGCAGCTGGTTAGCTTAGGGGTTACAGGAAATGACCCATGGTACCACATAACTAGAGCATAGAGACATGAATGATAGACCCAGAGAAGACTTTAGGTTGGCACTGTTGCCTAAGACAATTGCCTAATGGTAGGGTTAGCTAGGATAGTTGGTACAAATAAGACAATATTTATATTTGTTTTACACTCTTAGTAATTTTCTGGGCATCTATTTTAATGTTTAAAAATTACTTTAATGGATATAACCATCAAGAGCTATGGTAGCACAGTGGTTAGAATGCAGTATTGCAGGCTAATTCTGTTGACTGCCAGCAGTTTGATTCTAACCACTCAAGGTTGATTCAGCTTTTCATCCTTTCAAGGTAGGTATAATGGAGACCCAATTGTTGGAGGCGAAATACTGACACAGAAAACCACTCAGAGAGGTCTGTAAATCACTGTGAAGCAGTATAAAAGTCTAAGTGCTATTGCTACCATGCAAACCTTACTGAAAAGTTCAACAATCCATAAACTATAGCATTTGTTGCCAAAAGATGTGGTGATGATTTTAGATCAGATGTTTTTAATCAAGTGAAATGGTTTCCAAGGGGAAGCGAACAAATTTAGAATAACAGAATAAAAGAGTTGAAATGGACCCTGGAGGTCATCTATTCCAAGCAGGCGAGTAGAATTCATGAGAGCTCAGGATGGTAGGTAGACTGGATATAACAGCAGATAGTCACCTCCATTAATAGAAATCCATAGTCCGACCAGAAGAATTTCATTATACTCCTATGCTTCTTTGAAAAACATGGTGGAGGAGCAAACTAAGCCAGTTTCATCCGTCTATTTGATGCTATTTGTAAATGGCAATTTTCATTAACTTAAAATTTCAGTCAGCCCTCCACAGTTCTTTCTACACATTAATTTGTACATAAGAAGGGGTTAATGAAAAGGTCCAAAACTAAATGTGCTTAGGAATTTGTAAAATTTGATTTAACAGTAAAAGAAGGATACAGAAGGGAAAATACCTTAATTTTCATCACCAGGCACATATAATAGCAAAAAGAAAGAGAACATTCTCTTTGTGATGAGCTAGTATCAGCAATAAAGGATTTTTTTTCCCCTGTTCAAAAAAGAAAGCTGTTCTCTCCATTGTCCGCTTCTACTGCTGAATTCAAACATAAGAGAACAAGAGCAACGCTGGATCCCAAACACCACCAAATTAGCTTCCTAATCTAGCATTTTAAAAATGCCTTAGAAGATGGGAAGCATGCTTTTGTTCACTTCCTAATCATTTGGGAAACTAAAAATAACCTACCATAATAAGCTGAAGAGAGGATTTTATGGAATATAAAGAAATTACAAAGCTCTGACACAGGAGCAACAAAGGTAATTCTGAAAGACATTGGTTGTCAGTAGAGCAAAATGAATGATCAGTTTCCTATCTCCCTGTTTTGGGTTTTTTTATATATAGTATATATGTTAAATTTGTTTGTTCTCATAGTAAAATATAAATTATGATTAAAATTATAGTAAAAAGATGGGAAGAGAGAGAACAAGGTATGCAGGGGGTAAAGTGGGATTTGCTATTGGTCCATCAACCACCTTCAGCATAATACTCCCAAATTGGCGCCTGCTGAAGCCAACTGGCAAAGCCAAGTCTTACAGAAGGTCATATGATAGTGCAATGAAAAATAAAACAAAATAACAATCAGAATTCTTAACATATTCTGAAACAACTCCAGTCTAGACAACTCCTCTAAAAATGATTATTGTAAGCATCTTTTTTACTATGGCCCTTAACATTTATTTTAAGATGCATCACTTTCTATTATATTTTACATTAAACATAATCTAGCAGTTAGATGGTGGCATAAAAAGATGGACTGAAGAAAAAAGCGCAACTTCTTCCCAACAAACCATAGTGTGTGCATTTCACCATCATCACTGTAGATATCATCAAACAGACTTGTTACACTTTAGATGTTACAACTACAATAATAATAGCTTCTTGATTAACCTGTGAATTGCACGTTCTGTGTATAAAATTGCTACTTCCTGGCCAGCTTGATTGCTTTGGTAATGCCACTGTCATATTGCAAGATCTTAGTCCTGACACTGCTTCAGCTTTCAGGCACATGAATCATGCAATTAGCACCCCTTCCCTATATAAATAAATAGATTGTGACCTGTAAGCTGTTCTAAACAGAGCAAAAAGAATACAGAAATATTCTCCTAGAAGTCTTTGAAACAGAGGTAAGAGCATAATAGGAAGCAAGATAAATTTAGGACACAATTTGAAAAGGTCCATCAATGAATATCACTAGTTGTCTGACCACAAATCTCTGTCAAACTTCTCAAAGCAGCCTTCTTTGACTGGTATCTTTGGGTGAGTTAAGACTATCATAGCTAGATAATCTCCATACGTGCAGAGCATCTCAAGCTATGTCTCAAAAATTGAACAGCACTTCAGAAAATAAATGGTACAAAAAAAAAGCTATAATGAATCTTCAGGACATCTCCAGAACTACACAACCTGGCCTCTAAAGGCTGATGTGACATCCACAGACCCTTCAAAAGCTCTCACCTATTTTTTGCATTTTTACTTTTAATGGAACAAAGGGGGAAAATATTATACAGGTACAAATCATATAGGCCAGCAGTCCCAACCTTTCTAGCTCTGCAAACCAGCAGTGATGGCAGTTGGCAACAGCAGTGGAGCAAGAGTAGATGGTTTTGCGTTGTGAACCTACCACTTGCACAAATGGAGCTTCACGGACTAGGGATTAGAGACCCCTAATACAGGCAGTCAATTAATTTTATTTAAATGTTATGACATTTGACTGCATGTACTTCTTTTCTAATCCCACCCACTTCTTAAAATATATCTCTCAGCATGCTACCCAAAAAGTTGCAAAAGCCTTTATTCCTCAACAAGTCTTATTCAGCTTGAATTGTGTGACACTTGTTCACAACCAGTATAACAAGGACTGGAGTACCCAGGGACTTCCGGTTTGTAGCACTTCAGTGCAGGCAGGAATCCGTAACTGTGCGCGGTCTCTGCCTGTGTTCACTGCCTGAGTGCCCCGAGCCATTTGGCTTCGGGGCTAAGCCACCTTTGCAGAAGGTAGTGAAGACTGGGGGGCTCTGGCAGGGACGAGAGAGATCGCATCTCTCTTCCCTAGCCAGCTAAATCTCCCTCTCCGAAGGCAGCTGAGCGGCGGTCTGTAATGGCCGCCACATAGAAGAGCTCAGCCGGAAAAAGAAAGTGCTGGAGGAGCTGCGAAGAAGTGAAAGTGATCTTTGCTGACCAGGACAAAGTAACAGTGAAAGTATCCTGATATTTAATACTTATTAGATACATTGTTCCCAGACTGAGTAAGCAGCGAATGGATATTAAAGGGAAAACTTTTTTTCTTTTCACTCTCCTTCCAAACGGAACAGCCTTGAGAGAAATCGGAAAACCCGCATTGGAGGTATGCTAAATGTTAAAGACTATGCTAATGCCAAAGGGATATGGATTTCTAAATATTTAAAGAAAAAATCTTCTTTTGCTGTGAGCGGGAAGGGAGAGGAAAAAATTGAAGCAGAATTTGAAAATAAGGAGCAGACTGCCTAGAATTTTAAAGAGCCATTTGAACATTAATAAGACTTCAAAAAGACATATTTCAATTGGAACTTTGTGACTTAATAGTAACCCCAGAAAAAGAAACAGAAGAAAGAAAAAAGTGCTAAAAGAAATAGTTTATCTGGATTGTTTGGTGACTTTGGATTTTTTGGGAAATCTTTTTTTTTCTTTGCCTAAAAACACTTGGATGGTTGTTTTGGGAAAAACTTTCCCTCTTTATAATGGCATTATCCTTGGATGAATCCAAAACTGAATATCAAAAATATAAAAAGGAAGAACAAGACTGGAAAGATACTTTGGGCATTCTTTTTCAATCTCTAGAAATGGTGGCACGTTCTTATGGAGAATCGATTGCGCAGCAGGATAATTGGGACAAAGAAGAAACCATCTTTGATGAACATCTGATCCTATCTGGGGAGGAGAAGAAAAAGGAAAAGAAAAGAGGGATTTTAAGACTTAAAAAAACAACCAAAAAAGATAAAAATGAGTTTGAAAGGTGGATACAAGGTTAGAAAACAACAGAAAGGGGGAAAGCAGAAGAAGAAAAGGGAGGTGGAGAGACAAAGGGTAAAAAGGGTAAGGAGAAGAATAAGCAAGGGAGAAAGGAAGGGATGAGAAGTCTTAATGATGGGAAGCAAGATTTAAAGAAACAAAATTCATTTAGAGACAATGGGTAAATTTAATTGAAAAAGGGATTCTGTAAGGTACATAAGATTGTGTTATTACAGGCGTTTTTAGAATAAAATGTTTAAGATATAAATGAGTATTAATATGTATGGTTAAAATGGTATTGACAGGGGTACTAGCCACATCATATATCTATAAATTTGTTCTTTTGTTGTTGCTGTTCTTTCTTTTTTTTCCTTTTTTTTTTCTATATAATACATTGTGTAATTTTAGGATGTGCTAAACAGAATCCCAATACAAGTTATGTGTGATATTAAGTATTATTAGGTTAGGGGAAAGAGTTAAAGGCATCATACTCCAATCAGTGTACAGGAAAAGTTTTGTTTAAAGAGAAAAGATGAATGAATAGTTGAGAACAGACAAAGAATGACAAGTATTATGATTTGAACTGAGATGAGATAAGTAGAATAAAACTAAGAGAGTTAAAAGAAGGAAGAAGCTATATAGAAAATGGAAAATGGTAATAAGATATGGAATGGTATATAAAAGGAACATGATTTTTGAAGTTGTGTCTGTACGATGAGTTTTAACCCAGGATCAAGCAACTTTCAGAAAAGATGTTTTATGTTTCTATGTTTTATATTTTGTCTATTTGTGTATTGGAAGAAAATAATGAAATTGTATAAGACAGATGGATATAAAAAAATGTATATAATCTAAAGTTAAAGAGATACAATTCAAATAAATAGAAGGAAAGGGAGTAATAAAGAGAAGTTGGGATAAGATATGAAGTTGAACAGATAAGGTAAATATATATACTAAATTGTGTTTATATGGAAATGTGATAATTTGGAATAATTCTGTCTTTAAACAAGATGTTGTATTGGCTTTCTCAGAAAAAGACTTCTTACATCATTATATTTTATGTTTTGTTTGTTTGTATATTGTTTTGTAAAATTAATAAAATTTGCTTATAAAAAAAAAACAAGGACTGGAGTACCCTACTGATCAGCAATATCTTTTCACCTGACCCAAAGTCAGCCAGCCAAAGGTCACTTTTTCCATGGATGCTAATTTCATCCTAATTCAGAGCTTTCAAAATTTTTGTTTATATTGGACAATGTACAATTGGTTACACAATAGCGCGACCATGTGGTCACCAATAAAATAGCAAACATTGCAGAGATTGATGGAAATTGGCAGCCCTTCTCTTTTGAACAACAGAAGGGAATTACTGAATCCTAAAATTGGAAGGGATTAATTAGTGTCACTGAATACAGCTCCCCTGCTCAGTACAGGTATTTAAACAAAAGCATCCAAGTTAGATAGCTATTTAGGCTCCACTTGAAAACATTCAGTCAAGGGAAATCAATTGTTGTAATAATTTCCCCAAACATCTGTCAATCAACAGGGAATATTACATTCCTTCCACAACAGTTTGGGTTTTTATTACAATGTTGTGTTTTAACTCATGGATACAGCATCTATTAATTGGCAGAATGGGTGCATAAAGCAGCTTCAACAGATCTCAGAATTAAAAAGGACATGCATAGGAAATGAAAAAATGGATATAATCATCCAAGAAGTGTTCCAGCAAGAAGCTAACATCTGCGAAAAAAAAGTTTGAAAGGACAAAATTCAAAAAGTTAGATTTTTCAAGCTTTCTTGGCTATGTCAGTGGCTCAGAAAAAAAGAAAAAGAAAGGATAATTCGTCTGCTAAAGATTGCAGGATATTAATAGTGATGGAAAAAGAACAGAACACTTATACTTGCCTTTAACACTTTCCCCAAAGAGATGGCTGTGTTCAAATAGATCTAAGCAGAACCAAAAAGAAGAGTTGCAATCCATTGGAGAGCCCATCTACTATGAATGAATTTAAATGTCCGGGAATGTTGAGAATTTAAATGTCCAGGAATGTTGAGAGTCTTGAAGGAATTTGCAGACGTCTTTTTGAAGTCTTTGACTCCTCTCTCAGGATAAGCAGAATCCCAGCAGATTTCAGAATAAATGTTGCACAGAGAAGAACTTGCCCCACTGTATATCAAGGGGGCTGTGTGGAGGGGGTTTCCTCTTTTAAACTCTTGGGAGTGCTTATTAGTCAAGACCTCACCTGGAAATACATCACGTCCCTGATGATTAGGAAGACTCAACAGAGACTTCATTTCCTTAGAGTCCTGCGGAAAAATCAGGTGGAACAATGGCTGAGGACCTCTTTCTATTGGTCCACGATAGAAAGTATCCTTACATACTGTATAACGGTATAGTACGCTGGTTCAACAGCTGCAAACAGGAAGGCACTACAGAGAGTGATTAATTTGGCACAAGAAACCATTGGTTGCCCCCTAACACCACTGGATGACATCACCAGGTCTCGTTGTTTCAGCAGAGTAAGGTAGATACTTAGGGACAATTCGCATTCTGGTGAGTGTCTGTTTCCACTTTTACCATCGGGCAGAAGTATAGCCAACCAGACAAACAAGTTTTAAAAAAGTTTTTATCCATGGGCCATCAGAAAACCACAAAAGAAAAAGCAAAAAGGGCAGGATGAAAAAAAGGGGACAAAGGAAGGGAAGAAAAATATGTAAAAGAGAAAAAATATATAAAGAAATTACTTCCCCCTTCATCAAGTCAACCCAAAAAGTCCAGACTGCCCAAGGAGCTGCTAATACAGTTCTACCGAGGAATTATTGAGTCTGCCATTTGCACCTCTATAACTGTTTGGTTTGGCATATCAACCAAACAGGACAGACACAGACTTCAACAAATAGTTAGGACTGCAGAAAAAACAATTACAACTAGCCTGCCTTCTGTTGAGGACTTGTATACTGCACAAGCCAGAAAGACATAAACTGTTGCAACTTCTTCCCTCAAGACAACACTATAGGGCATTGCACACCAAAATAACTAGACACAAGGATAGTTTTTCCCCCGTGACATCACTCTGTTAAACAAGTAATTCCCACAACACTGTCTTATGCCCTGGAATGTCAAATTATATAGTAGGGCTATATTACAATTATCTTGTCATCTTTCCTATTACCTATTCCTTTAGCACCTTATGATTATAACTTTGCTGTTTGTATCTTATGATTTATGTTGATTGCTTTTATTTAGTATCTTATTATGAATTATGTTGATTGTTTAGTATCTTATGACTATTACTGAGTGTTATATCTTATGATTTACAACGCTTGTATTTTATGATTATAATCATCATCTACCACTTGTTGCTTGCATGTACGCTGACAGTTTATGCATCAGAGACAATGTTCTGTTCTGTTCTACTCTATTCTACTCTACTCTAACCCCCTTTTCAAATCCCAAAGTAAAAGTAAACGGTGTTGTCTCATCCTTCAGGTCCTCCATTTTCAGCGCTCCATTAATCAGCACAAATTACTGACGTTTCTTTAGTTAGTATTCCTTCCGATATTTCTGCCGCTTCGCTGCACTGTTCGGTTTAGAGTTTCAATTTCCAATTTCCCTTTGTAGTATAAATCAGTATTCTGGAAATCATCTTTAAGTTCACCTTTCCACTACTCAATTTGCTGTTTTCCACTCTTTGCTTCCTTCCTTCTTCTTTAAGCTGCTGGGCTATGGTTCCGATCTGTACGATCTCCCTCTTCTGCTGCTGGTTTTCAGGGGATTCTCTTGTAATCTCCAGGATCACGGCACCTCCCCGAGATCTCCAGGTATTCCCCTTTCGTCTGTCTACCCCCCAAGGTCCAACACGTTCCTGGAAGCCACCAAACAGCGAAAATCGGAGCCTTTCAGAGCAGCGATCCGCTCCTCAGCCCCACATCAACGCAGTGCCCAGCTGGAAGCCCCCTCTACTCTACTCTTATCAAAGCTAGTATTTATGATGTACACTGCCTAGAGACACTTCTTCAGATGGGCGGCTATAGAAATCAAATAAATAAATTCAAACAATTTCAGTAAGTTATCATCTTTTCTAACATTAATTTTAACTTCTAAGATTTTCTAACATGCACCATTAAGTTATGGTTTGTTTGGCCATTACCCACAAAAGCAATTTTATAGACATATTTTTCCATGATTTGTAACACAAGGATTCTTTTGAGTCTGTTCTTATATTCAACTGCAAGTCATTCTATGAACATGATATTATTGCACTGTAAAAGGGATGACTCACATAATATTTTTTGTCAGCAGACTTCAAACACACCAATTAAACAAAACAGTATTAACTAGAGTTATTTAAGTAAACAGAAAAATGCATAGTGTCACCATTTTTATGCAAAGCCAGAATGGCCCTACCGCTAACTAACATGAAGCAACTATCAGAGGAGAGCTGACTCCTAATAATCTCACACACAGAGTCCCATTTCTATGCACTAAATTTTGAGCACTTTAAGACATCTCACCATAACCTATACAATGATCTGAACTATATTGCAACATTTTTGAGGTAGTAAAATCATTCTACACAACATGCTTCTTCCACCACATTTGAGGGCACAAAGTAGAATAGGCCTTGCGGTAATGACTCAGTGTACTTTTTACAGGTGAAACTCGAAAAATTAGAATATCATGCAAAAGTTCATTTATTTCAGTAATGCAACTTAAAAGGTGAACCTCATATATGAGATAGACTCATTACATGCAAAGCAAGATAGTTCAAGCTGTGATTTGTCATAATTGAGATGATTATGGCTTACAGCTCATGAAAACCCCAAATCCACAATCTCAGAAAATTAGAATATTGTGAAAAGGTTCAATATTCTAGGCTTAAAATGCCCCACTCTAATCAGCTAATTAAGCCATAACATCTCAGCAGTGCCATAGGCTGATAGTTTCCATGCCCCATTGAGGCAGTAATTGCTGCAAAAGGGGCCCAAACCAAGTACTGAGTACATATGCATGCTTATACTTTTCAGAGGTCCAATATTGTTTGATGTACAATCCTTGTTTTATTGATTGCATGTAATATTCTAATTTTCTGAGATTGTGAATTTGGGGTTTTCATGAGCTGTAAGCCATAATCATCTCAATTATGACAAATCATGGCTTGAACTATCTTGCTTTGCATGTAATGAGTCTATCTCATATATTAGTTTCACCTTTTAAGTTGCATTACTGAAATAAATGAATGTTTACACGATATTCTAATTTTTCAAGTTTCACCTGTACAGTGCCTGCAATATTTTGCCACTTCAGGCAGCCTCCTTAGTCTCTGACTGGCTGGACCAACCTTTTGTCACCCTTGACATAGAAAAAATATTGCTCAAGAAAACAACTTTCACTTTCTTAACTCAGATTCATAGTCCTCCCTTCCTGAGAATTTGAGTGAGATCAGAACAGGAACTAAAGAGATGATCTATTTACTAATTTGGTGTAACCATTTAATCATTATGGCTTTAGGTTGGGTTTGGTGGGATAATATTTGTATTTGCCTGAAAATACTGAGTTTTGCTTTTTCCAGACAAGCCCATTCTGCCAGAGGAAGACAGTTTTAGGGAGGTAAATGATTCAGCACATCACTTTCAACAGAAGTGGATTATACGGTAATTTGTTAAAGTTTCTTCCACGATAAATTCATCAGTATTTCATAATTTTTGCTACAAAATGTATTCACTTATCCTTTAGATCAGAGGTGTCAAACTCACAGCCCACGGGCCAGATGCATGATGCACTGGCCATGCCCACCTCTGTTTTAGCAAAGGGGGAAAATTTGTGATATATCATGTGATGACAATGTGACACTCCTGCTTTAGATGCTATATATCAGACATCCCAAATTAGAAGAACGAAGAAAGAATCTCCTAGTGATTGGAATAGCATATGCACTTGGAATATAGTTGCTGCTTTTTTTAAAAAAAAAAATTTTTTGCACTGATTCACAGCAAACAAAGTCCACATATGCTGTGGATACAAGTCTTCATAGCTATCAGACTAAACCACAAAAGAGTTTATTCGTTTTGGCTTTAATGTGTTGAATGAACCCAGCTGTTATGGTTTGTAAATAGAGGTTTATGGTTTAATGCACCATGTACCATAAATTCCTTCAACTGCGCTCAACAGATTTGACTATTCAATTACTTGGTGCATCAAGTGAACCCAGCTGATGAGCTAAGCAAGAGACACATGGTTCAGAACTTGAGAAAGTATATTTGTGATTTTTTCATGCTGATGGAAGACTAAGTAAATTTCATATTTGTTTTTATCAAAGCTTTGTTTGTTGTGACCCACACTGAATTTAGAGGAGAATTAAGCACATACTAAAATGTCTTTACTCTGTCCATTTGACTCTGTATCTGTAGCTTTCTCACATAGACAAAACTAAAGAAACATTTTCATGTTGTCTGCTAATTTCAGAAATAGAACTAAAATAGAGGAAAAAGCAGGCTATAGGATAACAATTTCACCATACAATTCCAACTATGTTGTCATTATTATTATCAGATCATCCCGTTATGTTTGTGCTTTGGATAATTCTAGTCTTTATAAAGGGTTATTACATTCATCTCTGAAAAGTATTGTCATTGTAAATCAGCCGATATTAACCTGTTAAAAAGTTATCAAAAAGCAAAGTCCACCTCCCCCTATTCTGAAAGTGCTATTCTCCAGATGTGGTGAACTACAACTCCTATGCTTCCCAGCCAACATCTGAAGAATATGACATTGGGAACCGCTGGATCGAGACAGTGGCATAAAATACAGCATACATACCTCACACAGCCTCACTGGCCCGCATAGCCTTGGAGAGCTTCAGTTCAAAATGTGTCTGCTTTCACGAAGTTCCTGACATTTAACAGTGTCAACGTAAGACTGATACAACTTCTGCACTGTACGTAAATGGGCAAGAATCCCAAGAGCCCCAGTGAAGTAAAGTTATATTTTATCTTTGGATTATAGTCATGCAAATAGTATCCAGTTAGACAGGATAGAAAAGAAAGACAGAACTTGTTTGTGTTTCAGGGAGAGAGAGGACCAATTCTGTACTGCATAGTGGGGGAGGGAGGACTAGCTTCACTTTAAAACAGTGAAATAGTTGACAGCACTAACGGCAATCAAGTTTATACTAGATACCAGAATAGAGCAAAATCAATCCACAGGATTTTCTGTTATATTTTTCATTGATGCACAAAAACAGATCTTTATATGGTCATCACCAGATGTTTTCAAACATAAAGGGGACCAGCATTTGTTTTTCAGAGAAGGAGCTTGGGTTAAAAAGGACTCGTAGAACTGGGTGAAAATTTGGGAATCAAAGCCAAATATGCATGGAAAGGCAAGTAAGGATGAGAAGGTGTCTCAAAAACTACCCCCTTTTTCTCTGACATTTAGCAACATAAGAAGGAATAGGTTTTTAAAACGAGGCAGTTTGGTCTAGTAGTTAAGACACCAAGCTTGAAAACTGGAGAGTGTGAGTTCAAGTTCTGAGATAGCCATTAATGCCAGCTGGACAACCTTGGGCCAATCACATTCTCTCAGCACATCTCACCTCACAGATTTGGTGTTGTGGGGAAAATAGGAGGAGAAAGGAATACTGGCTGTGTTCACTGCCTTGAGTTATTTGCAAAAATAATAAAAGCTGGATACAAACAAACAAACAGACAAATAACAGACAGGCATACTCTGCTATATCTGGCCACTAAAAGATAACAAATTGATTTGGGGGCTATAAGAGTTCTTTCTGCGATAACCGAAAGAAAGAAATCTATTAAGAGATAGTCTCCCAAAAGTAGGGATACATTTTCCTTTCTCCCCAATTTTTTTAATATCTTAATTTGTTCCACTCTTCTTTATGAAAAAAAAGAGTGGCCTGTGTCTTTTAAATGCAGGTGGACTGGTGAATCTAGTCCTGATGTGTTTGTTCACCTATGTTGTGCCATGTGTTTATGAAGTGGTTCATGGCATGGCACAACATAGGAGAACAGACACACCAGGACTGGATTCACCAGTCCACCTGCATTTAAAAGACACAGGCCTCTCTTCTGAAAACAACAAATTCAGTGGTGGTAAGCTACTGGTTCAGACCGGTTCGCCTGAATTGGTGGTAAAAAAAAGCCGACGATCGGCTGAGAGCAGGGCAAAAAATCCTGACAATCAGCTGAGAGGAAAAAGAAGAGAAAAGCACAAGCGGCCTTCCCACCCACCCCTGTGCTTTTCCTTATCCTCTCAGCTGATTGACACTGCAGGTCTCAGCTGGTATGGGGAAAACTGCGTGCCAGTGTTAGGCAAAGCACGCCCACCAAGCCACACCCACCGAACTGGTGGTAAAACAATTTGAATTCTACCACTGAACAAAGTCCATATTTTGAACAGAGAGAATCGCTGGTTTGAAAGAGGGATTAAAGAGGCCATCTAAGTCAAAATTGAACAGCCCTCTCTCAACAGAGCGAGAGGAATATGACATCATCTATCTCCAATCTACAACACAGTCCTTTCAATAGTTCCAAGAAGGCTCCACACCCATTTGTACCACTCAGATGACACAGATAAACCTTCAGGTAGCCTTAATGACCTGCTAAAAGAATGCCAATGACCAGCTGTCTGCAAGGAGTATAAATTCTTCCATTCCCCAGCATTTAGTCAGAGCTTAAGAAGCTTCTTGGATGAGAAGTGAAACATCTTCAAGAAAAACCAAAAAGTCGAGTTTCCTCTTGAAAAAAGCACCTTTGGGACCACCATGACCTGGATGGCTGAGAATTTTCACAGCCCCCAGGTTGCTGCAACCTCCATAAATACCCGCTCTTTGTCAAGCACCCAGTTTTTTTTAATCATGTGTACACGGTAACGCTGCATCAGGCATAAGTGTGAGAAGTAGCTATAAGTCACTTTTTTCAGCACCATCATAACTCTGAATGGTTATTAAACATATAGTCATAAGTCAAGAACTATCTGTATTGTTATAAGATGCAAGTGTTATTCAGGTGTCCACAAAAATTGTAGAAACTCAGTTGCATGACAAAGCTGTCTGCAAAATTAAAGCCTTTGACAGTCTATCTCTGATTTTAATTTCAATGCATATATACTACAATTTGATTTCGAATTGCATTTCAAAAAGGAATGAGAATTGCCTTACATTGGTCAATCATATCCTTTTTTGAAATATCAGGATTTAAAAGACTAGGCCAGGGAGAAGTCTTCTTCCCATGTCTTCTCTTGGTTTTGAATTAATGTCTGAGATGGTAAGAAGACTGCAGACTACTAGAGAGATAATTGTCAAGGACATTCACCTACATCTGATGGCTAATCTCTTCATTTCACTAAATAAGTACAAGAATAACCTATTTACCTAAATTCTCTTCTCTTTTGAAATAATTTCAAAGAAAATATTTTTTTCACCAAACTGAAAGAAGACAGCAGAAAACAATACAGAATGATATTGGATATAAGATATTTGGCTTGGAAATAATACACGTTAAAAAAAATCCCAGATAATACAATATAAATATGAGTGTGATGTAATGCTAGAAAAAAAGGTTGATACCATTTTAGAATGGATTAATGGAAACTTACACTGTTGTAAAACAACAAGAAAATTATATTCTATAGCTACAGCTTCTTTCAAGTAGTGTCTACTCCTGGAGGCCCACTATTTAAAGCAATATGAACAAATGTGAAAATTATCAGGGATAAGGGAAATCGTTCTTGCTGAGAAAAGGTGGACAGGTTTAACTTGGAGAAGAGCAAAACTATGTCTTTGCTTGTATCTAATCATGGCAAAAATGCGTCCATCTCTGTCTATTGTGTCCCCATGACCTTCATTTCACCCATAGCCATAAATAAGACAAGTTGAAAGCATCCTTATGCATACTAAAACAGGTTTAAGGTACAGTACCAGTGTTAAGATAGGATGCTCCAACATTGTCCAAGGATAAAACTTGTTTGCCTTTGTCACTCCTAAAGGGGAGACCAATGACAGCATTGATTGCTACAGGATGGATAGCCATGATACAACTGAATAAATACACAGGGAAGAAACAAGCATGAACTTTCATCTCCTGTTTCATCTGGGATTTGAAATGGGTAAGGAATCCATAGGATGCATACTGGATAAGTGAAAAATAAATTGTTAAGAGCAGGGGTGGGATTCTATCAGTTCGCATCTATTCGGTAGAACCAGTTGTTAACATTCTAAGCAGTTCGGGGAACCAATTGTTAGAAGAAATTACTGGCCTAATCCTATAAGGAAGGCAGGAAGGAAACATCCTGGTGTTGCTTACAGAAACTGCCTCTCCGTTAACCCTTATTACATTCTTGGCAGGACTAGACTTCCTGTCTCAGGAACTTCTCTGGAGTTTTTTTCCCCTCCTTTGCTGGTACTTTGCTTGTGTGGAGTGACCATTCAAAGTTACAATGGCACTGAAAAAAGTGACTTATGACCATTTTTCACACTTACCACTGTTGCAGCATCCCCACAGTTATGAGAGGCTAGGCGAGGACATGCCTGCCTCGAAGTGAGTGATATTAAGTTGGCCACACCTAGACAATAACATGACCACCAAGCCATGACCACCCAGTCACATGACCACCAAGCCACGCCCACCACCTAAGCCATGCCCACAGAACCAGTTGTTAAAAAATTTGAATCCCACCCCTGGTTAAGAGATTATTGTCTCATACACAAACATTAGCTTTCAGACTGTTACAGATGAGGAAAATATCAACTGGCTACATATCACATAACCAAAAGCTGAAGCCTTACATTTGTCTTTCAAACAAAGGAGTGCTGGATCACAGATACATATCAAAACAAAAAGGCATGACTCAAAACAGAATAAAGCGGAGGTTGTTTCCCTTTGCAAGGGCCTTTTGTTGGGATGAAAAACAATTAAACAGTAGTCCTGGAATAAATCTGGAGTATGAAAAATGAAGTGCAAGCTTGTTTTCAAAAAAGTAACTGTCTTCTTTTTCATAGTGGGGGAAGATATGTAACCCCAGAGATTAGACTGGCCCCCACTCTGATTCTCTTCCAAAGGACGTTGAAGACCTGATTCTGCCAGTGGGCCTGGGGAACCCAGAGTGGGATGGAGATAATTAAATGGCTCATGTAATTTGCTGTCGCTGGGGGGAGGGGGGAGTTTACTATATTAATTTATTTGATTTTATGGGTTTTACTGTTTTAAATTGTGGTTTTATATGTTATAAGCCACCTTGAGTCGCCATGGTGAATAGGCGGCAATACAAATCTAATAAAAAAGAATACATAAAATAAGAAAACTTCTTGAGTACATGAGAAGCTGCAAACCAAGACAGATTTCCTACTCTTTAAGCACCTAATCATATGCGGTAGCTGGCCTCAAGCCTTGACTGAGTTGCTTGGAACTATGAAGGAAAAAAATCTGCAGGCAAAGGCTCCATGGCCTTTCCCTGCATTCCCAAATCTGGTAGGAAGACCATGAACCATGTTCCCATTAATGTTGACCGGCCAGTCAAGAGATAACAACTTATCTAGATCTCACTTGGAGCAGGGCTTATGAGAACAAGCTGAAGGAACTTGACCTATTTTGTCTGGAGAGAGCAAGACTGAGTGGAGACATGATGGCTGTGTTCAAGTACATAAAACAAGGTCCGATGAAAGATGGCCAGGAAGTATTTTCTACTGCCACAGAAACTAAGACTAAAACTAAGTTGTAGTAACATAAATTTCTTTTGAGAAGAATAGAGAGATTTGTACAACAATGAAATGAATCTATTTATAAGAATGTGGATTCTCCATCTCTTGAGATGTTTGAGATGTTGCTAGACACCTTTCAAACAATTCATCTTCATGTACATTGCAAAGGGTTGGATATGATAATCTACGTGACCTTTCCAACTCTGCAGTTCCAGATTCTATGAAAGGGCCAGAAAAGCTGGGATACAGTACTTCCAGTTTTTGAGGCTGCTAGACACAATAAAAAATAAAAACTGTAACATGTGGATAGAATAAAGCATGGAAAGGAGAGTTACACGGAGTATAAAAAATTTGAAGACATTAAAGTAACTTTCAAATTAATAAACATCTAAGTTTGAGGTTCCCTTTGAGCTTGAGGTCTTATTCTTCTATAACATCCGCCTCCCAAGCAGGCTCTAACTGGAAGAATCACAATAACATTATCATACAGTTTCTTCATTTTAAGATTATCACCACTGTAAATAATTATAAAGTATCAAATAATATCCTAATTATCATACTCTTGTAACTTACCCACAAAATTATGGAAGATTCTCATTCCCCAGTGTAGTATATTCCATCGTGTCAGCAATGCTTCACTATTTTTTACATTAGAAAGATTGATAATCTCAACCTTCTGCTACAAAAGCTATGGATACAAATGTGACATAGCAATATTTAAAATTCAGTGAGAGACATTCCACCTCCCCAGGATTCCTTATCTCAGACGTCAGACTGATAATCCTTGAAAACAAGGATCGGCAAGAGCATTTTCATCATTAAACAGCCAAGCATCATCAGGCAGCCAAGAACTGTAAGAAGATCCAGCACCATTTTTCAGAGATGAAATGAAGGCAAAGGTTTCTTATCAGACTACATATATTAACTAAATAGGCAATGCAAGCCTGCCTGAGCTCTATCTAGTAGTTGTTTTAGGTTTTAGGTTTTATTTCTAAAGTAATGTTATGTCTCATATTTTCTTTCAAATTTTCCTTCTTTATCCTCTCCCCCAACTTCCCACATGAGCTCTTTTCACAAGAGCTATATGTTCTGATATGCCCACAGGTTCTGATAAAACGTCTTGATCTATGTAAATTTAAGTGATGGTAAAATCTGTTGACCTTTCAGCTTCTGTTGGTTTTACAGATCATTTGAATTGCCCACTTACATGTAATTTATATGTATTTATATGAATGTGTATAATTCATGAATAAAGAGGAACTTATTCCTTTTATTTGTATTCTCCATTTTTTTTCCCGGGGCAGCACGATGGTTCAGCACTGAGCTTGTTGGCTGGAAAGCCAGCCCATCAGGTTTGAGATCCGAACTCCACACTACAGGAGTAAGTTCCCATTCTCGCCCCAGTTCCTACCAACCTAGCAGTTCAAAAGCATGCAAATGCAAGTAGATAAATAGGTACTTCAGTGGGAAGGTAACATGTTGGCCATATGACTGTGGAAATGTCTTCGGACAATGCTGGCTCATTGGCCTTGAAACAGAGATGAGCAGTGCCCCCTATAGTCAGCAACAACTAGCAGAGCAAAATCTGCAGGTACTCCTTTACCTTTTACCTATTTTTTTTCTAAACATAATTAACTCCTTCCCAGACACACTTTTTTTAAACTTTTGTGTTGCTACTTTTGCAGCACCATGTCTAAGTCACAAGCAACATTATATTGGAGTTTCTTCTCTATCACTAAATTTCTATAAGCTATCATGAATCAAGGAGCGAGGCCAAAGTAATTTAATAGGATTCAGAATGGGAACTTCAATAATATAGGAATGTGTGCTTTATGGTCTCTTAGGTTTAACTGGAAAAATAGTATTATTTTGAGAAAAAAGAATAGTTGCAGGAGATAGTAAGACATTACATGTAGTATCAAATTAACGAAAATAATCTGGTCAACCATCCAGTATTGCCCATCATTGCTAGACATTATTGGAGCTGAAGTTCAGCACATCTGCCTTCACATAATATTTTACAACTATAAATTGATATAAATGCCCTTATCTTACTAGCCATGGAACAATGGGTACAAATTATTCTGCATTTAGGAGAAACAAAACATGATTAACCGTTGAAAATCTTTATATAAGCCAATAAAACATGTGAGGAAACACAGCCTTTCTATTCAGACAAAAGAAAAATCAAATTTGTTTTTGAATTTAAAGATTGTTATTCTACCCTTGCTCCTCCAGGCTTCTTCTCTTCCCGTTTGTCAGTGACACTCTAGGGATGTTATTATCTAGTGGGAGAAAACCCAATCTTGCCAGCAAGCCAAATCCTCTTTCCCCTCTCCATGCACCTCAGTTTTTGACCTGCTGAATTCAAGTCAGCCAGGTTTTTTCATCAGTATGAATTATGTACTTTGTGATCCTGGTAGAGACCCTGTATGAAGACCAGTTTCTCAGAGGAAAACAATTTTCAAAACTACACTGATATTTTTTAATGGTGTTATGGTTTTGTTTGATTTATATACTTTATATACACTTTAGAACCTTCTCTGTGAAAGTGGAGAAGATTCTAAAGTAAATAAAAGTATATAAAATATGAAGTATATGCATCTGTGAATGTGGAGAACAACACAATTGGGGAGGAAATACTAGCCTAGATAGACCAGAAGAGAAAATTTGGAATCTGCTAGTTAGTACTGTCTAAATCTGTAGGGGTGTCAGGTACGGGAGGAGAGTATAGTCAAAATAGTCAAAGTGACTGTCATGACTACACACAAAGTTTTTATATAAAACTGGGGTTTGATTTTGATCACATCATCACAATTGCTTTCTTGACAAGCTCAAAATTAAAACTATGGCCCAACTCATGGTCAATAACAGGTGTAAGTTACATCTACAGTATCTAGATTTTGTTTTTATACAAGAATGAATGCGAAGATCTGTACAACATCTAGAGGGATTATGGATTCACCACTCCAAAAGCTTCTAAAAGGCTGACCACCACCTCTCATGGATGACTTTAATTAGTTTCCTACATACTGCAAATGATTTTGTAGTCAACGCTACCATTCTATGATAATTCAGTGTAATTCATAATTCAAATGTTATGTGTCTATGTAGCCTATCAGAACTAATATTTTACAATAAGAATAGAGAATCTCTAGCCCACGTACCTAATCCATCTTGCCCAGATGGAGCCACTTAGTAGACAATACTGGTCTATATGACCCAGTATTCTGGCCCAACTGGGTTCCCAGAGAGCAAACACAGACAAAGGCAGCAGCTCCCATCTTTTAAGGTTTAATCACAATTCTGTTCCTTTACAGATAAAAGGTTGCTTTCAACAATTAGCTCTTACAAGAAAGAGCCTTGCCAAGTTGTTTATCAAGGCTGCCAAAAAACCAAAGAACTAATTTACAGAATTCTTCAAAAACGAATATGTCTACCAGTTGAGTTTTGGAGCTTCTTTGCTTTCTGCAAAGAATGCTTTTTCAAACCTGGCTTTTATCCTCTTGAGGGAGGAGCCATTACCTTGCAGCCTTACTCCTGAGTCGCCTGTTCTACTTTAATTGTTCTTTTCTCCAAGTAATCCTTCATGCACACGCACTTGGCACAGGCTCCTCGGGAACCTCCTCTTCACTGCTGCCAGCCCCACAATCTCTGAAGGCAACAGTCCATTCCCTAATGGTCTTGGCCCCTCATCAGAGTCATCGCTCTCCTCAGCCATCTGCACCTGCTGCTGGCTAACTACAACACCCAGCAGATTTCAAGATGATTGCTGTGCCCAATAAATTTTACAGGTTTCATCAGGAAGCCTGAAACAAATCCCCAGAAAAACAGCTAGTAACTCTAAGTTATTTGTAGGTTAAGATCTTTTTCCAACTCCATGCCAAATGGATGATCTGGAACAGAGGAACATATGCAGAACCACGGGGTGATCTGTGCATTCTGTCTCCACGTTTTATCGAGGGATATTAGCACACAGTCTTTGTCCTACATATGTGATAGGAATTATATTTTCCCAAGCCCTTTAGGCAATAATAAGAGAATTCAGCTTGAAGTTAAAAAGGGCAGCTTAACTGTCCTTAACTGTCCTTAGAGCTGTCATACATTCTTTCACAGAAAGAACATAGTACAATATTAAAAGCAAGAAAAGAGCACCTTGTCTTTATCAGGCTTAAAACTACAGTATGTTGCCTGCAACTTTGTTTACATCTTGGATAGGTTTAAAGGATGATAAAGAAAAACGTCAGAGTTATAAATCCAAGGAGGCATTCAACTAAATATCTGGCAAGACTTATCTAGTATTATTTTGGTCATGCAAAACAACTGCAGACTGAGGGGGAGGAAGCAATTTTTCTGCCGCAGCCTAATACAGCGTTTCTTAACTTTGGCAACTTTTAAGACGTGTAGATTTCAACTCCCCTGCCATGTTGGCTGAGAAATTCTGGGGGTTGAAATCCACACACCTTAAAAGTTGCTAAAGTTGCAAACCCTGGCCTAATAGGTCATTTCCTCGAGGGAGTTTTGGAAGGAATTTCTTCTAAATGCCCAAACACTGCTAACGCCAGACCTCAGCAAAGGTGTAGATCTAAGATGCCTTCCTCTCTTCTGATGTATAAAAAAAACAAAAAAACAAATAGAACAGTGATGTCAAACTCGCTGCATCACATTGTCATCACATTGTCACATGACTTTGCTAAAACAGGTGGATGTGGCCAGCGCATGACGCATCTGGCTTGTGGGCTATGAGTTTGACATCCCTGAAATAGCTCTTTTTTCTAGGTGGTACAAAATTGGTATAGATATGAAGAGAAGGAGCTGGGGACCAAAGGGCTGGAAAATATGCATCGGAGCTTAATAATGCTAGGTAAGAAGTAGTGGAAGATACACAGAATCCATTCATGTTGTACAATTCAGGATTGGAAGCTGGGGGGAATGGAATAATTGTGCTCCAAGTAAAGGTTAAATAGACATCATGTCTTCTGAACTCTTGAGAAAACTAAATAAGAGAAAGGATATTATACTTCTGTGATAGCAAGGTAGCAAGCCAGTATCTCTCAAAAACTATACTAAAAGGTTAGCTATGGTTACATATTTTACATTCATTAAGACAAGTTTTAGGTACAGTAAAAAACTGAGTTGCATGGCTGCATTCCTCATATAAAACTATTTTCAATGCAGCAATTCCACATGATATAATTCAGTGTTAAGCAGGAGTGGGATGCTACCGGTTCTGCCCAGCTCTATAGAACCGGTAGCTCTGTAGAGCAGCAGACACTGCTCTACAGCAGGTTCTGTGTTTGCTGCTGTTTCACCCACCTGCCCACCCGGGCTCTTACCTGACCTTTATTTTCTGCTTTTTCAACCTAAGCTGCTTTGCACAGCACAGCTGCAGTTGAAAAAGCAGGAAAAAAGAGACTTCTCAAATGCTGTGCACCTGTGCGCAGTGCTTTTCAGCTGTCCGGGCAGCACAGCTTAAGGTTTTTTTACACACACGTGCAGCAAAACATAGTCACCGAACTGGTAGTAATATCAATTGAATCCCAACCCTGGTGTTAAGTATGGTAAAGCTCTCCAGATGTTGTTGAACTACAACTCCCATTATCACCCGGTATCAGTCAACTTGGGAAACATAGTTTAGCAATGTCTCTAAGTTCATAGGTTCTCCATTTGTGGGCTGCTTACTTTTACCTCCTTCCTCCCAGCCCTTTCAACCATACAATTTCCATCCCAGCTAGATCTTTTTTGCTTTAGATTGCCAAAAATTACAAAACTGTGGTTCTCAGAGCGATTTTCAAGAGGCTTAAAATATACTGATTGAGTTCACCTATTATACTAGACAGGAGTTATTTAATCATAAACTACATCCAGCTGAGTTCACTGCCATGCTGTGGATAGATACTTTTAAGCCAGGGAATTTTGGGGTTTTGGAGAGCATGTGCAATTGTCACTGAGACTTAGTATCTTCAAGTCAGTCTCAGTCTAAAACATGCTTTCAATCATCTGAATTGTTCTTGAAAAATGAGAAAATAATCACATAGCTTTAAAACTTAAATTCACAAATTCATGTGAAAGGGGGATGAATCAGAATTTAAGATAGACAGCTCCCTTCACATCTAGAAAATTGGGAGAGGGGTGGGAAACTTAACAGCTTCCCTACCAAGTCCTCAGTAAATTACTTAGAGAAAAATAGTGTGACTCTTAGGGAAATCCAATAATAGAGGCAACTGAATCATTGACAATCTAATCTGCTAATAAAGCTTTAATTGGTTAATAATACTAGTGAAAGATTCCATGTTAACTTTATCGGCCCAAAGTCTTCCAGTTCCATTGGAGTTCAGTCCCTATAATCTCTAGACAACTATATGGAAGACAGGTTGTTTAAGACGAAGGAAAAAAGAGCAAAGGGAGGACTATTTCCATTTTTTAAAAAAAAAAATTACCTATTTTAGAATCCAAAAGACATAGAAGTTTTTCACAGAAGGGTAGAACATTTTCTTGTTCGGGTGCTACAGTCTTGAGTGGATTGGTGAAAAAATATTTAAAACGTGGGCTTTATTGGGAAATGGGTGTGAAAATAGCAAAAAATAGAGGATAAAATTACCAGTCTGAAGAGGTCCAGGGAAATATTGTAAATGCCTTAGCAGACAGATTGATTTAAATGAAAAAGTTGCAGTTTAAAAGTGAAGCAGATCAACTCCTAGTCATTCTGAAAGTTAATATTTATCAATTCAGTCTCCATAACTCTATTTACAGAACTGCACATACTATGGACACCTGGAAATCTATATTATAAAAGGCAATCATATCTAGCTTCCAACACCTTTTTTCCAGCAGATATTTTAAAAGCAATACTTAGGACTAAATTTCCTGTTCACCATAATGGCAATGCAGTAGATTTTACCCTCCAAAAAGTCATATTTTTTCCTTCTACTTTAAAGTAAAAAGTCTTTCACTTTAATTTCTAGAAATATCCGAAATAAACCAAGACTGACTATTTGAGACATTAATTTTCCAATAACAATGTATAAGCACTCAGTGACCTTACCATGTTCTGATTCTTCAAAATAAATAGTCTCTGCTTTGTATTCAAACACCCATTGTCCTTACCAATTAATCTTGCATTAACTTTCACCTTCACATGCCTCCTAGTATTTTCTGCCCCAACACTTATCCTGAAATACCACATCAAATCTGATAATAATGAATTGTATTCTTCATGTGACTTAACATAGTTTCCTAAACACATCCAGCAATTTCATTCTGACACTGGTGTTAAGTTAAGCCCTGGATAGGAGGCAAATAATTTTCTACCTGATCTCTTCACTTATTCCTTTGCTCTCATTTGAGAGAACAAAGATATCTTTGTAAGAAAGCTAGGCTTCTGGTCAAGCTGAACAAGACTTTAGTATGGCTGAGGTCTTTGAAAACCATCACGTGTGTCTTTCTCATCTGATCTGCTGTAACAATCAACCCTACAGTCAAATACCACTATAATATGGAGCCAGCACTGAAAAGACTAGACTTGTAAGGCTGTTATAGACCATGTATACACACTTATGTTTTCCGCACTGAACTTGCAGTGTTTCATGTAATAGGGGAGTCTAGGACAATTTACCATGGGCAACTCAACATGACCAACTTTCCACAGCCACTTTCCACTGCTGACTCACCATGGCAAATTGCCAAGGACAACTTGCTGCAGGACAACTCACTGCAGGGAAGAGTTATGCTAATATCAAATAAATGGTAGAATAGAATAACTAAAGAAAGGATACAAAAAGAAGTGACCAAATAAATTGTGAATGGCAAAAATTAAAATATTTATTTTAAACTATTAAATAGAATTTTTATATTGTCCCACAACAAGCTGTCCTACAGCAAGTTGGCTATGATGAGTTGGCTGCAACCAGTTGGCCATGGCAAGTTGTCCATGGTGAGTTGGCCGCAGCAAGTTGGCTATGGCAAATTGTCTCATTGAATAGAATAGAATTCTTTATTGGCCAAGTGTGATTGGACACACAAGGAATTTGTCTTGGTGCAAATGCTCTCAGTGTACATAAGAGAAAAGATGCATTCATCAAGAGTCAAGAATCATAATAATAGTCATAGGGTACAATAAGCAATCAAATCATACTAGGAAACAGTCAATAAAAATCATTAAGATACAAGCAACAAGGTTACAGTCATAAGTGGGAGGAGATAGGTGAAACGAAGGATGGGAGGAGTAATAGTAATGCAGACTTAGTAAATAGTTTGACAGTGTTGATTTGTTTAACAGAGTGAGGGCATTTGGGGGGGAAACTGTCCTTGTGTCTAGTTGTTCTGGTGTGCAGTGCTTTATGGTGTCATTTTGAGGGAAGGAGTTGAAACAGTTTATGTCTGGGATGTGAGAGGGTCTGTGGATATTTTCACAGCCCTCTTTTTGACTCATGCAGTATTCAGATCCTCAATGGAAGGCAGGTAGTAATTGTTTTTTCTGCAGTCCTAATTACTCTCTGAAGTCTATGTCTGTCTTGTTGGGTTGCAGAACCAAACCAGACAGTTACAGAGGTGCAGATGACAGACTCCATCAGTCCTCTGTAGAACTGTATCAGCAGCTGATGATTTTTCACATTGTTGATGTGAGGTGCCTGCCTTTGCCAGAGCTATTCCTTGTTTGAACCCTGCCTGTTTTGGGGCAGAAAACAGTAAACTTGTCACACAGGCAGAAAACAGTCATGCAATTGAAGGCTTTGAAGGTTATTCTGCAGTTTCATCAATGAGCTATTAATGATTTCAATAGCTATAGTGACTTCATCTTCTCCAACACACAGGGGAATGGGACAGTTGACTGAGTTGTGACTAGTAATCTCAGAATTTCTGGCTTTGTTTTTCAACTGAAATTTTCTTGTGTAATTATATACAACTTGATTCCTCAACAATTGGAACCAAAATTTCAATTTCTAAGCAAGGCGGATGTTAAGTGAGCCATACCTGATTTTATGACCTCTTTTGCCATGGTTGTTAAATTAATCCCTGTAGTTATTAAGTGAATCCAGCTTTCCAGAAATCATGTGACTCCCCGGGATGCTGCAACTGTCATAAATATACACTGGTTGCCAAGTGCCTGAGGACAGGTCCCTTTTCCAGTACTGTTGTAATTTCAAACTGGACAAATGGTTGTAATTCAAGGACTAGGTGTAAAATGGAAATTGCTAAAATGATGTGTGTGCTTGCTTTGGGACATTTTCCCCATGCACACTTTCTTTATGCAAATAACTCTTCATCCAATCTTTAGTCTTGGTGTGTTTATTACCAGATTCAATGAGCCTCTATCAATAGATGGAGTCTTGTTGTCATGGATAAATCCTTAGCTTTGTAAAATTACAGGGGTATCCAGATGATTGGGACTCTCTGCCATCACAGCAAACATTTCAGCAAGCAGTTCTGTCCGCCTCAGAGTAGAGAAAAGATTACAGTGATTAATATCAATTTCTCCCAAATATCTTTTTTATTATTTGGGAAGCCAGTGGGACTCCAGGTTTTCCATGGAATCAGGTAGATGCTGAAATGGGAACAGGAATTACTGGTGATGAAGAAATACTGGGGGGGGGGGGAGCTGTTACAGAGTATTTACATGTCTGCCACTGCTTCACCTTCAGACAGCATTGCCCACCAGAGCTGTTCTAAGCAGCATGGGATTTATTAGACCAAGTATTGAAGGTTATAAAAGCTGCATGGAAAATGCCAGATGATTCCCCCGCCCCAAACAAGTATGATTGAGCAGCATCTTTACCCCTAATTTGTTTGCCAAATCCTATAGATATTTGACATCAACCAATAGAAAGGCCACCCTTTTAAAGTCAGCTGCCCTGTGGAACATTTTCTCATTTAAAGGCTGTACCAAGCTTATTTCCATTCAGGCAAGTGCTGAACACATTTTGTTCATGTTAACATATGGCATCTAAGTGAACCAAAGAGGGGACCAATAAGGTTACGGAACTCCACCCACTGTTGAGCGTTGGAGTCTAACTTAATGTTTCCTTGACAGAGGGATGTTTAATCTCTACCAGTGAAGGGAAGGACATAGATGTTCTTAACAGTTGGTTCCTTTGTTGAATTGTTCTGCTCTTCATAGCATTGTATCCTCAAAAACCACAGTAATTGATTTTTATGTTTTAATATTTGGTTAACTATTGTTTTACTATCATCAGAGTTCATGCTCATGGTGCATAGCACCAGAGCAAGTTTAGAAGTATTGAAAATAAATACTTATCAAATATAACCCTTTTTATTCTGAAATATTAATAAAAATATTTAATAAATAATTACAGGAGGTATCTGAAGACCTAAGTAGATGAAGCCATTTCATATGCTCAGATTAAAGATACACTCACACAAAGGCACAAAATAGTTTTGCAAAACAAATAGCTAGTACTTAAAATTGACCTGGAGGTCGGAAAAAAAGCCATGATTCAAGATGAAACTAATACTAAGGGTGAAAAAATGTACAAGTCAAAAGAGGTCACACCTTGAGGTCAAAACTAAATATCGTTTTCAGCCTGAAATCAAAAATATGCATACCATTTAACATGTTGTAGTACTCAACTCGGAAAAATGACCAAGCTATATATTTTTCTTGATGTATAACAAAAATGTAATATTTAAATAACTTCTAATTAGTAGTGTTCTCAGAATAATAACAACATGCTTAAAAAGACATACTGATTAACCCCTATTTTTTTTTAGGAATGAATTTATGAGAAAAGATATAACAATATTAGTATACAGAAAAGCAATAAGGTTAAAAAAAAAAGTACCCTAGTTGTAGAACAGGTTTATTTGTAGTAGAAAACGAGGCAATGCCTAATAGATGATAGACTGGAAGACTGGAGATTTTTGAGAAGAACTCTCTCTTGTCCACTAACATCTGTAATTAGAGAAGTATTTAAAAACTTTCCCCTCATCCACAGCTGCAATTTGTTAGCCACTATGCTTCATAGCACAATAGCAGTTACTTGATGGTCAACATATGGGCAGAAATTCATGAATTAGATTTCAGTGATCCAAATATTCTTATCAAAAAAGCTTAACAACAGTCTATGAGGAAACTCATGTTAGTGGATAATAGCCATTTTGTAGACATCTGCTCTGAAAATTTGTCAGGCCAGTTTGAATGACTCTCTAGCCACCATTTCTTTCTATTGAGAAATACTCTTTTTTTTTACTTTTTACAAAAAAAATGTATAAATCGCATCTTTCTTGGCTAAGAGACAACTCATTCTAAATTCTGTATTACTGTATCAGATTTCTTTGCATGGGCAAACAGAGAGTTGTGTTATTGGGCAAACATTTAAACAAAAGAGGGAGGGGGAATAAATGAAAGACAGTTACAGATTTGATCCTAGTGTTCTGTCTGATGACTGTGCTCTTGAGACATTTGAATGCATGCCAATGCATGAGAAAATACAGAAAACATTCGTCAAGAGAAAGCAAATATTGCTGAGGATGGAAATGACCTTTAAAAGCCTGCTCTCTATCAATATAGCTAATTAAAAGGAACTATATCCACTAAACTCACAGGCTTTCATTTCTTGTTTGCTCTACACTTTTCTAGTTTAGAACAAGCATTCATTCAAGTCTTCATGGCAGACTCCTTGGTTTATTTTATATACATTACACCCTTCACACTTTGATGGATCAGCAAAGGCAACAGCATGCAAGATTTGGTACTAGAGCTGTTTGTGATTTGCAAATCCTCTCCTCTGACCAATAAAATCCTGACCTTCCAAATCAATGATGGCTATAACTTTCAGGGGGAATCAATATCCCCCAAATGGGAAGGAATTATCCTATGCAAATCACATAACAAGAAAATTCCCACCTTCTTGACACAGTGATAGACGCCAAAACAGTGGAACAATGGCTACATCTCAAGTTTCCATGGACTACATAGATTACCTTGACTTTTTGACTTGACCACGTTTTTTAAAAAAGTAATATCTTGCTCAGCAGGCCTCTCAACCGAGCAGGCCACCATTTTCCATTGGAGATGTACACATTAGGCAAGACAGCTAACCATATACTCGTCTTTCAAGGTTAATCATTACCCCCAAGGTCCAAAGTTACTCCCTCTATTTAACTACACCACTAAGAGACAGTTTGCTATAGGAAAATATCAGCACTTCTGAGTTTAGTTAAGACTTGTTTCTCAGGTCAAGAACTACTGAAAGAGTTAGATCAATTTGGGAAAGTTGCAGGACTTAAAATTAATAGGGAAAAAACAAAATTAATAACTAAAAATCTAACAGAAAAACAAATTAAAATTGGAAAGGATAAAGGGATTACAAATAGTAAAAAAAGTTAAATACTTAGGAATTTGGCTGACAGCTCAATGCAAAACTCTAATGGAAAATAATTATAATAAATTATTACAAGTCAAAAAAGATTTAGAGATATGGGTCAAATTGCAAATCTCCTTACTAGGGAGGATTGCCACAATTAAAATGAACATTCTGCCCAAATTTATTCATTTATTCCATACAATACCAAAAAAAATACATAAAAATTACTTTGTGGAACAAGATAACCATCAAATTCATTTGGCAAGGGAAAAAACCGAGGATAAACCTAAACGCAATGCAAGATATGAAGAGCAGGGGAGGTATGGCTCTCACAAATTGGGAAATATACTATAGTGCAACCTCCTTACTTTGGCTGAAAGAGTGGGTAAACTTGTCGAATAAAAGAATCCTATTCCTAGAAGGCCACGACTTACAGAGGGGGCGGCATGCATTTTTATGGGACACTGGAAAAATCAAACAGTATTATTTCCACAAACATATAATTAGAGACTCCTTATTGGCTAATTGGAATAAAATAAAATAAAAACATTATCTAAAAATCCTAATCTGGATCTCAATGATGGAGGCAATGATACATCCAAATAATTTAAACCTTAACAAAATGATAAAATACAAAGACTTTCTTGATGCGCAAGGAACTTTAAAATCATGGCAAGATCTCCAAGAAAAAGGGCTACAAGTAGACCAGTGGGCTTACCTGAAAATTCAAAATACAGTAGATACAGTCAGGATAAGAAAAAATTTGGAATTTACGCTAAGCCATAACAATTAGATAAAATCCTATTAGGTCCAGATAAAAAAATATAACTAAATTTTATAATTATTTATTAGAGATAGAATTAGAAGAGGAAGTAGTCAAAGGCAACATTGTGATGACCCGTAGTCTCTCAAAATGACCCCAAACCCAAAACATACATTAAAGTCCGGTAAGGCCTTCAACTTAACTTCACTGTTTTATTAGGCACAGTTTAAAGTCACAAAAGTAAATAATGAGGCAAAAAGAAAACCAAAACAAACCACATTGATGAGAGTTCCAAAGCAAGCCAAGACAATTAATCATACATTCCAGGAAGATAACCGAGGAGAGTCCATGGGAAGAACGCCAGCAAAGATAAACCTCTTTCAAAGTAAACACTAAACTTTGACTCCAGCAATTCTGACTACGCAGTTACAAACTTATATACATAGCTTCCAGCTGCAAGCCACTAGGAGGATCATGGTAATCTCCTCCTGAGTAGACCTTGCTTTTCCCTGATACTCTCCTCCCTGTGTGACCTAGGATGGATAGGGGATGGGCCTGGATCCTCCTCTGATTGCTCAACCGGCCTCTGCCCTTCCCCAGCCTCCTCCACCACCTCTGGAGCCACACTCCCACTCCCTGTTGGCTGTTCCTCCTCTTCCTCAGAGTCAATCTCCACCAGGAGCATGACAGTGATAGCTTGGAATAGAAACATAGGACATAGCATTACATTATTAGAATGGGAAAAGGTCTGGACCAAGAATAATAAAATTACAAAATCAGCAACATATAAAGAAAATGCCTATAAAATGTTTTATAGATGGCACCTCTTGCTCTTGAGAATAGCGAAAATGTCTCCTAACATGAATCCGAATTGCTGGAAATGTAAAAAGAAACACGGAACATTCTTTCACATGTGGTGGTCCTGCACTGAAGCCCAAAGATACTGGCATAGAATAAAAAAATGGTTAGAGGAAATAATGGCGGAGCAAATTGAATTAAAACCAGAATTCTTCTTATTGGGGATATTTAATAGACAATTTTCTAAAAAAAGCCAAATATATAATATTGCACATTCTTACTGCAGCCAGAATAACCTTTGCACAGGGTTGGAAACAAGCTGACATTCCAACAGAGGAAATGGTCATTCGGAAAATAACAGCCTGTGCAGAGATGGATAAATTAACCTTAGCACTTAAGGAAAAAGAAACATCAGAATATTATAGAAGCTGGGAATGCTGGTATGTCTGGATAGAACAAAAATAGAAAATATATTAGTAAATACTGTAAAATGTAAAAGAGGTAGTAATTATATATTCACAATAAGATGTATTTGTAAATATGTCATCAATATTGATAACAAATAAGGAACCATAGACTGTCGATAACAGAATTGCTAGTTTTTAATATTTTTCTTTTTCTTTTCCTTTTTTTCTGTGTGTTGTGTATGTGTTTGTTTGACATTTTAGTTGTATAATCAGTAAAGTTTGTGTAAAAAAGACTTGTTCCAAAGCATGTGGATCTTTTTCCAGAATTAATTCCTTCTAGAGGCTCTAGTTAAAAACTCCATGCACTCAGGGCCCTAACAACAAATTGAGGTCTTTAAATGCCAGCAAAGTTAAACTCAGGTGCAACCTTTTCTTGTTTGCCTCCAGCTATGATAGCATAGAAGGATAAGAGTGTGGAGCCTCCTTCATGAATTGCAAGTCATGAAGGGACACAGGAACAAAGTCAGATCCTAGTTACTTGGCCCCGTCCCTCTTTATATTTAATGTTAATGAATCCCAACAACTTTTTATGTTGTTGGGTTCATTAACATCACATTACAAAAAAGATGTTGAGACTTTGGGAAAAGTGCAAAGAAACACAATTAAGATGATTAAAGGCCTGGAGACTAAAACATATGAAAGAACAGTTGCAGGATTTGGGATTGGCTAGTCTAGAGAAAATAAGGACTGGGGGTGACATTATAGCAGTATTCCAGTATTTGAAAGGTTGTCACAAAGAGGAGGAGGTCAACTTATTTTCCAAAGCACTAGAGGACAGGACAAGAAACAATGGATGGAAACTAATCAAGGATAGAAGCAACCTGGAATTAAGGAAAAACAGCCTAACAGTGAGGACAAGGGAAAGCTTGCTGTCAGAAGTTGTGGGTGCTTCATCATCATCATTCATTACATTACTCATCACAGAATTTCAATGGCATACTTCTCCCCTCTTTTGAGAGATGGGGAAGGAGAGGGGGGGGGAGAGAGATCACCTCAGATGTCTCTAAGTATGGAACCAAGAGGCAGCATTAATGAATTTGTCTATGGAGATTCTCAATCATCCAAGTCATGGTTGTCCTAAAGGTGCTTTTTGAGGAGGCAACTCGATTTCCTTGTTTTTGTTTGAAGACATTTTGCTTTTTATCCAAAAAACTTCTTCAGCTCTGACTGGTGGGTAATGAAAGGATTTATATTCCTTGCAGACAGCTCATCATTTGCATTCCTTTAGAGCAGGGGTGTCCAACCTTGGCAACTTTAAAGCTGGCTGAGGAATTCTGGGAGTTGAAGTCCACAAGTCTTAAAGTTGCCAAGGTTGGACACCCCTGCTTTAGAGAGTAATCAAGGCCACTTGGAGGTTTATCTGTGTCCTCAGGGTCACCTATGTAATGCAAATGGGTGTGGAGCATTCTTGGAACTGCTGAAAGGACTTTACTGTAGACTGGAGATAGATGGGGTTGTATCCCTTCCCTTTTGTTGAGAGAGGGCTGTTCAGTTTTGACACAGGTGGCCTCTTTGACTTCTCTTTCAAAGAGTAGTGAAAGGATTTTTTTCATGTTTTAAAACAGGATTTCATTCCTTTTTGTTTAAAGGAATCTCATTGTCTAAACACCAAACCCAGCAAGATTCATAACATACAGCCACACATCTGCTATATTTCTTGTATCAATTTATGGCCCTCTTTGAATGCTTAGAATGAGATTAAATCTCCATTTGGCAATTCCAGGAATCAAGTATATAATAACAGTTCACACAATTCAGATTCCTGTTTCATCTCAAATGGGGAGGACTATTTTATGTTGATTCATTTTTCAGCTTTCCAATAAATCTGTTTCTGACCATATAAGTAAGTGCAATTAAACAGAAATACCTACTCACTACCCTCAGCTCTGGCAGATCCACTTCAGAACAACTAGCTGTTTCTTGCCAGTCATGCCAATTTAATATTAAATCTCATGATTTTTATAATAAAGCTCGGCCTGTTGTAACTTTAGCTATAGCTAGATATACAGACGTCAAACAAATCATAAGATGTTTTCCGCCCAATTCATTTTTATCTTCATGCTACAAAATAATTTTTGTTTGACTTCTTAGAAACCATTCAGTAAAGTTCCAAGATCACAGATTATTAAAAACAGATGGCATACAATTAAAATTATAGAGCCTCAGAGGGATGATGGTTGGGGTTACTTTAAACTATTTACATTGTTTTTCTATTCTTCATTTATTTTTACAGCTTATAGCCAGGGCCAAACTCAAAGGACTTTGTTGTTCAAATGTCTTAGGCTGGGTGAAAGAATATATTCTTTTTAAGAAACCAAGAACCTTATTCAAAGGTTTCAGTAATGCTTTCACTACCACTGCCATACATTACACAAGCTATTACAAATGTCAGTTTGTATAACCATCAGGTAAAATGTCATCTGTAAATACCCCAGACTCTAGCCTTTTGTACTAATCAGACCTAGATAAAAAATATCACTGTATGATCTCTTCCATCATTTGTCTGTAGTCACAGGACAAGTCATAACTATAGATTTCATACAGCTGGAGCCCAGCCAAAGTGGGGGAAATGGAAGAAGGATAGCTTCATGCCAGCACAGGATGTCACGTTATGCTCTGGAACATTAGTAGATGAGCCATCTGTTGAAATGAAGCACAGATGTTCAATCCCAGAAAGAGCTATATTTACACATCATATATAAGAAGGGAGGCTAGATTAAGGAAAGATGAAAGGATTAAATATTGTTAGTTTAGAAAAAGAGGGATGATTTATATAAAAGCTGGATTGTAGTACTTTTCAGAACATGGAAAGCTTAGCTAACTCTGCTGTACCAGTTGATACCAAACAATATGTATGTACAAGTAAATTTACTGCTAGAGTTAAGAAATATTTGTTCTACAGATTGCTCTCCAGCACTGTGTCTCTGTATTTTAATTACAATAGTGTAAACTGGACATTGCTGAGCATCCTGTTAAAGAGATATTTAAGGCAAAATCCATTTTCTGTAGATTCTAGAGCCCAGTACTACTGTTGCCAACATTCAATGATGCATTTTCTAATTATTTTGATTGTAGAAACACACACACATACACACACAACCCTACAGCGTAAAACATGTTTTTCTTTTGTTTTGCATTTTATAATTGAGGGGGAGGAGAAAACTCTAATCCCACTCATGCACATTATAGGGGTACATCTCAGGGGTGGGATACGACAGGGTTAACTACCGGTTCAGGATTTACCAGCTTCCCTGCCCGCTGTTAATTGTCATTAGCACGCTGCGTGCTGAGAAGCAGACTTTGAAACAGCCCTTTTTCCCTGCTTTTTTAACTGCAGCTGTGCCTCGTTCACAGCTGAAGTTGAAAAATCAGGAAATAAAGATCAGGTAAGACCCCAGGTGGGCGGGTGGGCAAAAACATCAGCATAGAACCGGTTCTATGTCTGCTGCTATTCGGAGCTACCGGTTCTACAGAGGTGGACAGAATCGGTAGAAACCCAACCCTGGTACCTCTAGAACAGAAGGAATTGTGATGACCTCATCAACTAATATTACTTTGTTTAACAGGAAGCTAATTTAAATAACTGTTTACTCTGTTCCAACCATGAAACTGGTTCTTCAACAAGGACTTAGCCATTTACTACAAATTCATGCTACAGGGAATTTTAGGATCCAAAACAGCATGATCAGAAAAAAATGGGGCCGCTATTTGCAACTCGGTTCAAACAGCAATATGTTTGCAACTAATCTTAATAATATTTATTAAAACTAAGTTCATATTGATACTATAGTTTAAAATCTGTTTTAAAGCTAAAGTTAAAATTGTGCTATAAAAGGCAATGTTCAATATCCTATTGCTTCAGATTATCTATTGAAACAAAGAACTATTCTTATAAAAAATATGTTTATCACTACTCATGATGTCTAATACTGTTGATAATATTATGGAACCTTGGTGGCGCAGTGGTTAGAGTGCTGTACTATAGACTGCCTGCAATTTGGTAGTTCAAATACCACCAGGCTCAAAGCTGACTCAGACTTTCATCCTTCCGAGGTAGGTAAAATGAGGACCCAAATTGTTGGGGGCAATATGCTGACTCTGTAAAACTTCTTGAAAAAGAGGCGTAGGACATGATCCTTATCAACCATGGTCAAATACCACTAGACAACAAAAGTTCACAAATAAAACAGAAGTGCTTGGAGTCAGTGTTTTAAAGTTACAACTACTTTAAAAGTAATTGAATGCTAAATATAGTTTAATGAATGAAGGAGGGAATGAAGGTCACATGACAAGTGTTTTAATATCTAAGGGACTGTACAAAGAAGCGGGGGCCAACCTATTCTCCAAAGGATCCAAGAAGCAATGGATGGAAACTAATCAAGGAGAGAAGCAACCTAAAAGTAAAGAAAAATTTATTGACAATTAGAACTATTAATCAGTGGAGCAACTTGACTCCAAAAATTGTAGGAGCTCCAATACTAGAAATTTTTAAGAAGAGAGAAGACCTCCAAGGTCCCTTCCAAATATGTTATTCTGTTAAATATCTGTATTTTCCAAGAGTGTTATCTAAAGAAAATTAATAATTGTAATTACATAACCTGACCATCAGAATTTATTTAATATGGTTTACTGAATGAAATACAATTGACTGAGTTCACAGATTATACTAAATTATAAGACTGAGTCAGGGGTGGGATTCCACTGGTATAACAACCAGTTCAGTGATCGTGCGCTTTGTGTGCTCCACGCACCAAGTGTGCGTTCACACCAAACACATGCTTTGCAAGCTGCTCCACATTACAAACATCTCTAATACTTACCTTCTACAGCAGTCCCTGTGAAGAAAACAGCTGAGGCGCAGCAAACCGCTCTGCCGTGCAAATCAGCTGTGCTCTAAACAAAGGAAGTAAAGGACAGGAAAGAGCAAGGGGCAGGTGGGTGGACCCACATGCTCGTCGCAGAGAACCGGTCTGGGGAAAGCTAATCTTCAGAGCAAAGGGTTCAACTGAGCCTGTCTGAACCGGTAAAATCCCACCCCTTGCCTGAGTGTATAAACATCTGTTAAATTCATAAATGTTTGTAATTCAAAACAAGTAAATTCCATTATACCTTACTTTGATGGACAACAGGCCTGTGAGTAACAGTAACATTCATTTTTATCCTGGAAATCTTGAACTATTTGTAAAGGTGACTTACTAAAAAAAAAAAAAAAATACATTCTAAGGAGAAATTTTACCTGACTAACAGATGCTCATGACTGAGTCCTCTGAATTAAACAAATACATCTACAGAAGATGCACCATCACGCGTCCAACTTTTCATAGAAAGATATGTACAAACCAAATTGTCACTTCAGCACCATTGTTAGCTGTGCAATTATTAATAGGAGACTAACAGCTGGATCTGCAACTGAAGCAGAAGAAATTAATGATTGTATACAAAAGTCATGCCAAAGCATATGAGAGACCTAGTAATATATAAAGAAAGAATTTTCTTTGCAAAACTCAATATCCTGCATTATTGTTTTTGTTCAATCCAAATCTTTCTGTGATTATAGAATCTTCCCTGCAAATGGAAGACCTAGTTATAATCCTACCAACCTAAGCCAACCTGCACAAGTTGTAACATCATATAACAGTGTCATATTATTGGAATTAATGGATACCTAATGAATATCAAGTATATTACTAATTTATGATTGCAGCACTAGAAGGCACCAGAAAACTCTGGTAATGCAAGAAGTACTAAATATAACAGCTGGAAAGGATATAGTACTGCTAATCAAGAACTTGATGATTCTATAATTACAGAAAGATTTGGACTGAACAAAAACAATAATGCGGGATATTGAGTTTTGCAAAGAAAATTCTTTCTTTATATATAGAACCTGCTCTAAGAAGCATAAATACAGTCATCATCAGATAAACAACTTA
Source organism: Pseudonaja textilis (assembly GCF_049901715.1). Classification (NCBI taxonomy): domain Eukaryota; kingdom Metazoa; phylum Chordata; class Lepidosauria; order Squamata; family Elapidae; genus Pseudonaja; species Pseudonaja textilis. The sequence goes on along the minus strand of NC_141991.1, from coordinate 230,367,751 downwards.
GGACCAAATTAACTGTATAACAAAGCAGAAGATGGGAAGTACAATCCAATCAGCCAGGACATTTCTCGGTACACACTGTAGAATAGGCCATGAATTATTTTTTAAAAAAATATTTTATTGAACAAAACAGTTAAAAACATTGAACATAGTGAAGTCGGCTTGACATAACTTTTGGTCAGTATTGCATAGATATATATTTTAATAGGCCATGAATTATTGGTGTCAAGGATACAAATTAAACTTTAAAGCTTAAAAACAGCAGTTATGCCAACAAGATTTGGAGGATATACAGCCACCACAATCTGGAGGATGTACAGTCAGGACATAAAGTCGCTATAAAAATATATACAGTACATGAGAATGTTAGAAACTATGGGAGGACGTAAAATTATTTGTGGAAACTGAATAGAATTTTTTCCCAAAATTTCAAGGGAAGAAAACATTGCAATGTCTTTAAGAACAAGCTATAATGAGAGCCACAGGAAAATTGTAAAGTTAAATCCCTGAACAACAAAAAATATCATACATTAACCAAACACAACTTTTTTTAAAATTGAGCAAGAAAGAGCAAGAAGTTGTTAATCAAGAGTATCAGCAAACAGGAACAAATATTTTGTAAAAAGGAAAAAGATAGCTATTTTAAAGAAAAGCAGATCGATCATATCAAATTTAAGGCTGAGGTTTGTTGTTAGTTGCGAAGTCATGTCTGACCTAACCGTCATGACTCCATGGACAATGTTCCTCCAGGCCTTCCTGTCCTTTACCATCCCACAGTGTCCATTTAAGCTCATGCCTACTGCTTCAGTGACTCTGTCCAGCCACCTCATTCTCTGTCATCCCCTTCTTCTATAGCTCTCAATCTTTCCCAGCATTAGGCTCTTCTCCAGTGAGTCCTTCCTTCTCTTTAGATGACAAAAGTATTTTGAGTTTCATCTTCAGGATCTGGCCTTCTAAAGACAATCAGAGTTGATCTCCTCTAGGGACTGACTGGTTTTGATCAGCTTGCAGGCCAAGGGACTCGCAGGAGTCTTCTCCAGCACCATAGTTCAAAGGCCTCAATTCTTTGGCGCTCAGCCTTTCTTATAACTTTCACAGCCATACATTGCAACTGGGAAACCAGTAGGATTACTTAAATGTAATCATAAAAGAAAGCCATGGTAATTGTATTTCTACAATAGAATAGAAATAAGAAGTTAAAAGGCAAAATCTACAATAATGTACAGCTGTGGAGAAATATTAATTTAAAAAGCACCTTTGAATTATGGATTTAGTTATGATTACAGGAGTTCCAGAACTGCAAGAAAAAACAATCAGTTATGAATAAAAGAAAGACTGTCTTTTCTCTTGAAATAGCAAGCAAAAAACTCATGTTTTGGCATCTAATGCAAGTGGATGATGAGCTACAAAAAATCTCTAGAGTTGGCCTTTTGTCAACGAATAGGATGGGTGGACAGGATCAAAGAAATCACTGGAAAATCTTTGGAAGAGCTACAGATTGTCACCAGGGAAAAGTTAAGATGGTAAATATTTTTCCACTCTCAGCATCTGAGCTTTACTGGAACCTAACCAGCATCTGAACAAGGATTTTATCATGAAACCGCACTGTCTCATTCAGAAAATTTTTACAAAGGAACCAGATGGCACTGTCTTCCTTTGGGGCGTTCAATTTTTTTTTTCTCCATTGATTTTCTCTCTCAAGAAAAAGCGACAAAAAAGGTGAGAGATATAACAAAACAGCTAACTGCACAGTATCTGTGTCCTTGCTTGAAAAACAAATGACATAACCACAAACAAAATCAGCTATTCAGCAGACACATTGAAGGAAGTAATTGTAGGTAACCTAGCAGAAAACCACTATTAGTTGCATTATGAATTTTATAGCATAATTTTTGTTTCTGTTCCTAATTTCAGTTTTCTGTTACATTATAGTGCAACAATGTCAGCAGCAAACATTTGACAAGCTTTTTCTGTGGGGAATTTGAAGCCCTTCAGATTTGACCAAACATTAATATTCAGCAATCCTTCCAAAGAAATGGAGCTTAGGCTCACCTGGAGGCCTCAGTTTCCCCCTCATTCTTCTCTTATGAGTCACTTTCAGTTATTTACATTTGAGTAAGGACAGATCTGTGCACAAGAGACGGGAGTCCCAAAAGTCAAGATGGGGACCTTATCCTGTAAATGCCCCTGGTTAGGAAGATAGCAATTTTCCAGATTCTGTTGAGTCACATTTCACAACATCGTGGCCATGCTACCTGAAGCTTTTGGGAGTTGTAGTTCAACAACCCTCTTGGAGGACAATAACGGATCTGGCAACTGAATAGCAATTCCATTATTGTTTGGAAGCATATTTATCTCAACCTACAAACAAAATTCAACTGTAGGTGCTTATAACTCATCCAGAAATGGTTTTGCCAGCTCTATGTCATAAAATATGACAAAACATTTTCTTTCTACGATAAATTGTTTATCTCCAAGTAGGGGAAGTATAGCCAACCATATTTCTGGAGAACAGCTGCTGTCCTAATAAAAAATCTTCCCTACATGCAGAAACAGAATTAAGAGAGATAACTACAATAAACCAACTTCTTCTGTGATAATTTTTGAAAAACAAACTGATCAGCCTTTATATTAGAATGTTTAAAAAAACTGAATAAGATCAAATGGAAACCATTTTGCATATGATTCACTCCTGACAAGTTATTACAAACATTTATGGATGAGCCTGCATTTCAACTTTACACCAAGGACACTTGTATTAACAACATCAGATATATGAGTAAACCGTAGTAGGGTTGAACAAAAATAGCACAAACGAGTCATAGTATAGATTTGGAAAATCTAAGTTTAATGACAACATATTCATAATTACAGTAACTGAAAATATATTTTATTTGGTTCTGGTTTAATGTGATAGAGATGTGACAGAGAGCACAGATAAAAAACCAGGAGTGAATTTGGGTCCAGCCAAAGGCATAAACCCAGTTGGATCATCTTGGGTTAGTCACTCTCTCATCCTTAGGAAGCAAACCACTTCTGAAATCTTGCCAAGAAAACTGCAGGAACTTGTTCAGGCAGTTACTATGAGTCAACACTGTCTTCAAGACATCCTCTCCAAAATGTGAATTATAAATTCAGTCATTGTAAATCCATTGTAGCCATGAATTTTGGGCTAGCATTAAGGATGAACAAGGCCACTACAGCTTTTTAATAACCATGTTTTGATATGATCCATGAATTCTACAAGTGGAAATTTCTATTTTGTGCAAATAAAAACTTCTGTATTTGGCCTTAAAAAACCACCTCATTTTGAATTAAGGTAGCTTTCTTAAGGAGGATAGTTCTATTCTTTCCAATCCAATAGATTGTCACACAGAAATTCAGGTCAGTTTGTCCATCAGCAAATAATTGTTGCCTGATTTCTATGAAATTGTATTTACCTTGTGATTAGGGTAGCTCCATCCCTTTTCGAATTTGTGAAGGTCATCTCAGAGGCCTTCAAAATTAAAGTGGAGATGGCTTTTCCACCTATGATAACTGCAAATTTGATTGTTTCACAGTGCATTAAGATTTGATGGAGATGGAGATGACTATATATTTATTGGTATTGTTTAAACCTTCCTTATGAAGGTGGAATGCTCCTTAAAGATGGCTATAAAAGAAACAGATGGGCTACTGCAAGGGAGGTGGCTGACTGTTCCATTCTAAGTTTTCCTCCTTTCTGATCATGAATGCCTAGAACTGAGGGAAGTCCAGCCTGTACTTTCTAGCATCTACATACACATAAACTTTGCAATAGTGGTGAATATCTGTACCTTGGATACAGGATGAGGGTAAAGGTTCATTCTCTGAGCTGGTGGGTTGAATGCTTTTGAATGTTTTGTTACCAAGCTACGTAGCAATAGCGATAGCACTTATTTTCCACTTTACAGTGCTTTATAGCCCTAAGTGGTTTACAGAGTCAGCATATTGGCCCCAACAATCTAGGTCCTCATTTTACCCACTTCAGAAGGGTGGAAGGCTGAGTCAACCTTAACCCTGGTGAGATTTGATCTGCCAAATTGCAGGCAGCTGGCAGTCAGCAGAAGTAGCCTGCGGTACTGCACTCTAACCACTGCGCCACCGCAATTTAGGAATGTCCCTAAACTCCATAGAAGATATTACCTATAGCCTGGTAACAAATCATTCAGAAACCAACCTACAAGGCCGGAGAACGAACCGTCACTCTCATACCCAGAAACTCAGAGAAGGTAATTCTCAATTTACCACCACAATAGAACCCTAAATTTCTGTTACTACACAAGGCATGTGTTAAGTGAGTTTTACAATCTATTTTTGCCACAGTTGTTAAGGAAATCACTGCAGTTATTAAGAGAATCATGCAGTTGTAAAGTACATTGACTTTACTTGTTGGAAGGTAGCTGGGAAGGTTACAAATGGTAATCAAATCACCTCGGTGCACTGCAATCATCACAAATACATGCCAGTTGCCAAGTGCCCAAATTTTGATCACATGATACTGCAATGGTCGTAAATGTGAAAAATGGTCATAGGTCACTTTTTTCACTGTTCTAACTTAGAATGAGTGTAAGTCAATGCAACACATCAATGCAACACATTACTATGTTATACAAAAAAAGATGCAGACCATTCGTATGGCTACTGCTGCTAAAGGTTTTGGAAAGAATTCAAGGTGGTTTTACGCTCTTCATAGATTGTCGTTGCTACCTACAAAATTGCAGAACTAAGGTGCCATTATGTATGCTGAATTTTTTTTAAATTATTGTAACATTGGTTTACATGAGATTCCTTCGTTTCCTGATCAAGCACTGTATAGAGATTATGAAATGAATGGTTTGTAAACTGACAGTTTGTCTCCTGTGTTTACAAAGTAGGCCCTTTAAAAAAAACATTAGACCAAGTAACTTCAAATGTGCTAATTGACAGTCTCACTGTAGCTCCTTAGTAACTTTCTATTTGAATGGATTGCAGCACAGGGATGGGCCTGATGTTTCGTAGACAGGGTAAACATCTACTCTCTCCACGGGAGCACGTCAATTCTCTGAAAATATCAGCTCCCTTTTGGTTGGGAGGATTTGTAGAAAAAACGGCTTGTTTTCTAGTTGCCCTAGAAAATGTATTGCAAAAACAATAAGAACTATTAATAGGAAGCTTAATCAGCACTAAAATGGACTGCTTGCAAAGCATTCCTATTTTGCTAGCAGCCCAGTACATAAACGTCAGGACAGAGTGAAGAATGATTACACCTTGATTTACAGCTGCATCCTTAGCTTGTGTTGTTCTAGAGAACATATCATCCCAAGTTGTCCCTGATTCTGGAGCATTTACTAGGGAAAATTGGAACTCTACTTTCCTGCTATCTGCCATGCAGAAAACAAATAAACAATGGTACCTTTTTAATATAAGAAAGAGGACATAATTTGCATATACGCTGTAACACACAGTGAGGGGATATGGTTATCTCCTGATAACTTTACAGGTTCACAATTATTCAAATAGGAACCATTGGAAGTTAGGACAATGCTCAAAAAAATGACTTAAGGCCTGGTCCTTGCACTTCCGACCATCACATCGCTTAACCACTACAGTGACTTGCTTAATGACCATGGCAAAAAAGGTTGTGAAATTGCATGCAATCATATGAGGCCTTTGTCTGGTCCCCATTTTGGTCGTTAGTCCATTACTTGTATAATTTGCATCCATGCAGTTTTCTTGGCAACGAAAAAGTTACAGAAGTAATTTCCCATTGCCTTTTTTCCAGAGTTTCTTTAAACTTCCCCACCTAATTTAAAGTCATGGGATTTCCTAGTGCCCTGCCATCTGAGTGAGAAAATGAATCCTGTTCAGCTTTCCTAAATCAGCCGATATTGGCTAATGCTGCCACTGTTGTGACATTGAGATAAAACCTACTCACAGAAAGTTTAGGTGCAGGATGTTTAGTATTATAGTGTGTCATAAATCAGATGGAGAGACAAACTGGAATCTCCCTGACAAACCCTTTTCCCCAAGTGTTCCTAATAATTTCTTCATTTCCTTTAGTCTCTCTAGCTGCTTGGTTCTTATACCTTAGTTCTCCCCAGCCTAGTTCTAGGAAAAGTAGAAAGGATGATGCTTTAGATATTTTTTGGTCAAAACACAAAAATACAGAACTTGAATATTTCTGGCACAAGGTTGGTTGTATAATTGGTTGCCAGTGCTGAAAAACAAGACAAAGCCCAGCTATCTCTTTATACAACCAGCCTTGTACAAGCCTTGGAAAACAAGAGATAGAACTGTGTTATACATGAGAGTAGGAACACAGTGGCTCAGTGGCTAAGACACTGAGCTTGTTGATCAGAAAGGTCATCAGTTCAGTGGTTCAAATCCCTAGCACTGTGTAACTGTGTGAGCTCCCATTACTTGTCCCAGCTTCTGCCAACCTAGCAGTTCGAAAGCATGTAAAAATCCAAGTAGGAAAATAGGGGGGACCACTTTGGTGGGAAGGTAACAGTGTTCCGTGCGCCTTTGGAGTTTAGTAATGCCGGCCACATGACCACAGAGACATCTTCAGACACCGCTGGCTCTTTGGCTTTGTAACAGAGATGAGCACGGCCCCGTAGAGTCGGAAATTACTAGCACGTATGTTGAGGGGAACCTTTACCTTTATACATGAGAAAGTGCTTAATGAGTAATCTCCTTACAAAGCTAATAAAGTTGAAGAAGTTTATTTTCTCTGTATTTTCGTTTTCCTAATAAAGGAAGAATTGTCCTGAATTTTTGGGATTGATAAGACAATGACACACAAAGACCTTGCAAACCATTCCAGGTTTTTGTTAGTTTGCTTTGCTTTAGCATATAAAGGAAAGAAAGACATTCGTCTGAAAGGGTAATTATAATTATATAATTATCCCAGCAGCCTTCAAGTAATGCATTTAAGCAGAACATCATTTTCTCCCTCCTCTTGCACTTCTGCCTTCTGCTTTCAAAGGAATGCAGTAAATTGCTTTATGGCCTAATTGCTCTACTATGCTGAGATTAACTATCTCTGAACTTGAAAAACTATTGACTTCTGCTGCCACATGCAACTGTCTCAGAAACTATTATATTGTCCAAGAATTAAATCAAGGACTTCAAATTAAAGCTTACAACGTCTCCCAGTGCAACCTTGGTCATCTTCTCAGTGTCTCTGGATCCTCTTCTTTCTCTCTTCCAATACTTATTCATTCTCTTTCCTGAATAATTATTTCTATGTTGGCTTATCTTCAGGGATCATCCTAGAACCTGCATCTCTTCAACAAGCTTAGTCTTCCTAATGCTACCTTATTTTGCTAGCCAGTTTTCTCTCTTGCTTTGATTTCAGTTCTAACATTTTATTTTATTTTATTTATTCATTGGATTTGCTACCCATCTAACCTTAAGGGACTCTACATTACTAATTCCTGCCAGCTTTCTAACACTTTTCAATTTGTGAGGTCCTTGGTGCAAAAAGAATATTTGAAGCCAGGCTGAACTGTGGGATCCTTGGTGCTCTTTGAGCTTGGTTTTCTTGCAGACATTTCATTACCAAACTAGGTAATATCATCATCAATGCACTTTTTATATCTGAAAGAACAAAATGCTTGTTTCTGCTAGTATTTTGGAAACAGACGGCAACAGTTAAATGAGATGCAACTCTAGATAAACTAATTGAAACCTAATACTGTAGCCCAGGGGTGTTGTCATGTGACATATTGGGACGTTTTTCCCCTTCACTAAACCAGGCAGGGGCGGGGCCAGCATGTGACACATCTGACCCATGGGCTATGAGTTTGACACCCCTGCTGTAGCACCTATGATGCACCAAAATAGATTTTAATATTTGTATGTCAAGAACATTTCGTATATGAAGTTTCCAAAACAAGCTTTGCCTTTTTAATGTATTTGTTTCTAGCCAAGAAAATATCATATGTCCCACTGTCAGTTATTAGTACTGTGCCTCTCATTTTGAACCTCAAAGAAAATGTATTCATTGTTATATGATGTTTTCTACCTTATCTTAAACAAGAAACAGTTGACATCTCATTAATTCAAACTTTATTCACAATCTATACTGTTTATCAAGAAAAATCTCTGCAGTTGGCCACCCAGATATAGACAATACATTCCAGAAACCCATTCATGTTGAATGATCTGAGAACTATGCCAAGTAATTTTGAAAGTATTGCTCCAATACATTTCTCTTTTGCAGAAGAACAAATATATCCCAGAATTCTTTTCTTTTTGGATATGAGACTGTAGCAACTATCAATTTATAATGCTCTGTTTGCAGATGAGCTATTAGGGAGAAAAGCAAGTTTATTTCAATCTTTTCAAAGTGACATTAAACTCATATAATATTTTGAAATAGTTAATTCTGAGAGAAAAACATATTCATGTCTTTTCAGATTCCAAATTTAATTATTTCCTTTTGCAAGGTTTTGTCAAAATTCTATTACTGAAACAAAAGTTAATGCCTTTTCCTCTTTCAAGGTAATTTGCCTAGGATCTGCCTATTTAAATGGCTGGCATGATCATCTGCATTGATAATTCACTAATTAGCATGAAAGCAGGTATTCCAAAGTAAATGCAAATCTCCTTTTGAATTACAGTAATTTAACTTTTAGGTTTTTTACCTTGTTAAATTTGCTTTGCCTATCTTTTATTGCCTTTTATCAACATACACACATACAGGTACATATATGTATATTAATAACAATATTATTGTATATTACATTAATATTAAATAGCTAGATTAAGATGGAAACTATTGATAGATCACTAATACTTTTATATGAATTGCAGTGGTCTCTTTTTTTACCTTAAATTCAATTTTGGATGACAAGTTAAATAATCTTATGCTTGTAACACTGACATCCTAAAATGGCAATTAACACCCATAAAATTTTAGTTTTCTCTTTCTATTTTCAACACATTTAAATAATGAAACTTTAATCATATTATGTAAATATTACCACATTGAAATCTGCACTGAAATAACACAAAGTATCAACATTACAATAATAGGGAGAAAAAAGGTAAGTACAACTTCCATTAATACATTTTCACTTGATGAACTTGGAAACATTAGGAAGGGTCACAGATTTTCCACAGCATTTCAGCCAACCTGGAAAAATACCCCAACTATAGAATGTGCTTGCCCAGCATGCATTTACTCTCCTAGTCAGAAGGTTCACTTTTGTCTTCCAATAAGTACACAACATAAGGTGGCAAAAAACAAACAAACCAATCCTTTCATCAGCTGCAATAAAAATGGGGAGACTGACATTTTCATCACTACTTTTTGACTTCTTCCCCAATACTGTATGGAGGAAAAATCTGCAGGGTTGAAATCAGTCACCTCCCTACATATATTTAGAGGGACCCCAATTAATATCTTTTTCTGCCCTTTTGTCAACACCTTACTTGTGTAGCCATTGGGTGTAAAAACTGTAAAGCTAAGTTCCCTGAAAAGCCCCATATGTTGATAAGTTAGGCAAGTTAGTTGGATCCAAACAAATGCAGAGGTGTCTGGGGCTAAATCCCCTCTAAGTTCATTAAGCAGGTCATTTCCTTGAGTTAAAGAAGGAGTCCCCCAACTTGGCAACTTTAAGACTTGTGGACTTCAATTCCCAGAATTCCTCAGCCAGGGGAGTTGAAGTCCACAAGTCTTAAAGTTGCCAAGTTTGGAGATCTTTGAGTTAGAGTTTGCCCATTGTGCTTCTTCCACCCACCACCCATGACCCATATGTAGCCCTTCTGGTCTAGGACTTGTTTGTATGACATATCATACAAACAAGTCCTAGACCAGAAGGGCTACATGTGCACTTTCAATACTAAAAGATCACACCTGTTTTATTTTTCTTTATGTTGCTGTTAACCTGGACTTGGACAAGAAGACCTCCAAGGTTCCTTCCAGCTCTATGGTTCTATGAAGTTCAGGAAACCAAACAATCTAGTCTCATTGGTCAGCTGGCTACTCAGGTAAGTGAATGGTTGAGTGGCAGGGCACAAATTGTAGCTTTCCTGCAAACAATGACAGAGGAAATCAACAATTTGGAGGCTGTTCTTCTGAAGGAAGGGCAAGGGAAGGAAATAGATGAAGTGCAAAGTAAAGGCTATGTGTTTGTCAGATTGATGTGTGGATTTAAATATGTCCAGTGTGATTGGGATCATGTCAGCCTTGCACTCCACTCCAAGGATCATGTCCAGTTTGCAAAAAAAAAAAGAATCAGCAAAATACAGACTAGTAGAATGAACAGCTTACTCATATGTACAATTTACTTTTTGTTTGCAGGTGGATACAGCCCTACTTTCCAGAGTTTTTGTTCACACCAACTCTGCAAAGGGAGAGCACGTTTTATCAGCTGGCCCCACCATCTGCATTCTCACTTCACCTGCAACTATGTCATAATTCATCCTCCTAAGAACATTCCCCCCCACACACACACACACCTGTATATGTTGCATACTCTTAAAGGGACCTTAAACTCACAATTCCTGGGTTTGCCTACACATGCCCACTAATTGACATTTGTTGTTTAACTGCTTGAAAAAATGTCCACAAGAAAACAGAGGGCACCAAAGATCCCTCAAGTTGTACTTTTAACCAGTGGTCTGTTGGTATTCAAGGAATGCTGATGCAAAATTCCACTTAAGCATCCCCAATTCTTTTATAATATTCTATGTGCCCTTGCCTAGTGTTCTTTTTAATATTGCAACTTGCACCCCAGTCATATGGCACCCTTGCACAGTACATAATTTGTGCACTGGATTTCAGTAGCCCTGCTTTTAACCATGCTTAGAGGGTATAGATGAGGGGATATTTCAGTTCCATAGACTCATTGGGATGACAGAAGAGATACGCTAACCCAGAAACTACCCAGAGCCTAATCTAAATTAAAGCAAAAGAAAGATAGCAAGTCCTATTACAACAAACTTTCTCTCTACATGACACATTCTTAGAAAGCATCCTAGGCAGTTGCTTTTCTTGCTAGAAAGCTGGTATAAACACGACTATTAATGAGGTTTTATTGTATTGGTACCAAGGACCCTATGGCCATTCAGAGCAAAAATCAGCCTTTTGTGCAGCAAAACTTCAGCTTCTCTCACTGGATTGTAAGAATTAATTTAAAAGAAGACTCTCCTCCATGCTGCCTTAAGATAGTGGAGGAAAGATGCAATATCAGTGAAATATTACTTGCTATATAAAAATAATAAATAACATCAAAAATAAAGGCTTTCTATCTAGTGTGACTTTTAGCAACTTTGCTAAGTCCTGTTGTGTCCACTTATTATGAAAACATGCTTGGAACAAATACCCACAATTTAAAGGCAGCCATTTCCCAGAGATTTTAAAGTTCTTTTTCATTGATGATTTACTTATCCCCATAAACCAGGTGACAGATAAAAATCAAGGCTCCTGGCCCCTACCTGCAGGCTTGCATCTAATTGCTTCCCTCTAAAAGCTTTGTCATCTGACCTTGGGCCTCTTTATCCATTAAATAAATCCCACTAAATTCAATAAGACTTGTTTCCACAGAAGCTTATGGATAATTACAGTCCAACTTCTAACATACAGGACAGCATAAAATAAAATACCATTTATCAAATCCAAGACTCGGATGCATCTATAAAGACTACTGAAAAGCAAAGGGCGAATATTTAATTATCTGTTTAAACGTATGGCAGCAGCCCACTTCCACAGACATTGGGCGACTTTACACATTTAAATACCAATCAGTAAAAAAAATTAAAAACATAAAAAGGACACAACTGAATATCATACATTCCATGCAACCACTAGAGTTTTATTTTTGTTTTTGTTTTTAAATACTGTCTGTAACCCAAACACAGCATGTTCCTCTGATCTAAACCGGTATTAAAATGAACAATGCCCACATAATTCTTGTATTTATTTAAAAAAAAAAAAGAGCAAGCAGAGAGCAAGAACCGAGCAGCATTCTTTTGGAAACCGGGATAGTCCTTAATTTGGAGTTGCTCCGGGGCACCCAAGTTCAAAGGCACGGAGCAAGAGAAACTTGGCAAGGCTGATCTGAGCAGCCTTGAAAACGGCTCCTGTACATTAACCCAGCCTTTGCAAAGCGGGGAGCGGGTGGGGTGGGGGAGAGAGAGCAGCTGGCATTTAAAAAGCACGGCGCGGTTCCCACAGCGGAGTTCAAAAAGTAGCGTTTACTCACGGGGAGGAGGGGGGGAGGGTCCTCCCGGAGAGGCAGCGATTTGGGGGCAGGAGATTCGAGCGCACCATCCAGGCGCTGTGCCGGAGAAACAGACCTCGGGGTCAGGAACAGGCAGGCCCTTGGCATTTACGAGAAGCCCCGGGACTCGTGCTTGTGCATGCTGAACGGTAAGTGATGAAAAGTGAGCTCCCTTCTAATCAGCCACTTGCTTTATCCTCTCCGCGTTAAGTCTCATTGGCTCGGACAAGCAGGAAAACACTCCAAGCGGTAGCCCAAATAAAAGAAAGGGGGGGAAAAAGGGAATCTTTCTCTCTTTTTTCTTTCTTTCTCTCTCTCTCTCTCTCCCACGCTCGGCTGCTGGGGCTAAAGCTCCTTTTTCAGGCAGGCGTGTGTGTGTGTTAGGGTGGGCGGGGCTCTGGCAGCCCCGGGAGATGGAACCGCACAGGCTTACTTTGTTTGAAGGGCTTTCGGAGGAAACAGGTGATTTGCTTTGAGGTAATCAAATGAGTCTCCAAGCCCGCGCGCTCTGCGTTTCACCCGGAATCACGCCTGCCTTCCCCCTCACAGAGAAAGCCGCCTTCCTTGGGGCCCAGGCCATACCCGGCGCGCTGAGGGAGCAGCGCACCAAGTCTTTGCCGTTTTCAGGAAAGGGCCAACTCGAGCAAGAGTTTCGTCCCCTTCTCTGGCGCGAAGTCGTCCAGCAAGTTAAAAGCAGAGGTCTCCAAAACTTGGCAACTTTTAAGACTTGTGGACTTCAACTCCCAGAATTCTCCAGCCAGCTGCTGGCTGGAGAATTCTGGGAGTTGAAGTCCACAAGTCTTAAAAGTTGCCAAGTTTTGGGACCACTGAGTTAAAAGAGAGAAGTACATGTCGTCCTTGACTTACGGCATCAATGGAGACCGAACTCCCCCACCCCAATTTTTGTTGCAAACCGAGGCAAACCCCTTTAAGTGGTTTTGGCCCCATTTTACATCTTTTCTTCCCACCATTGTTAAGTGAATCGCTGCCTTTTTGATAGCGGGAGTAACCCGGTGGTTCAGTGAATCTGTTGTTCAGGCTTCCCCCATTGACTCGGCTTGTCCAAAGGTCGCAAAAGGGGGATCGCTTGACTCTGAGACGCAGCAAAGGTCATAAATATGAACCACCGGTTTGCCGGGCATCTGAATGTGGATCCCGGGACAGTGAGGATGCGGCAGAGGTCATAACGATGAAGTCACCTTTTTCACTGCCGATGTAACTTTGAACAGTTATTAAATGAACAGGGCCACAGGTGACTTTAAATTATGTATGCCAGAGTTGGCTTCATACAGGGCAGTGCCAGTATGTCACTTCTAATAAATCCTTTGAAGTTTTGTGAAGTTTGGCTTGATTTAATCAGGGCGATTGCTGGAATCCTGACACTGTTGTAAGTCAAGCACTGTATTTAGTGAACTAGCCAAGAAAAGAGTTAATGTCCCAGGGAGATTCAGCTTCCTCTTTCAGGGCCAGCCAAGAAATTTCTCTAGCACTGCATTTAATGATAATACAGGTTATCCCTTGACTTATGACTACAACTGAGCCCCAAAATTTTGTTCTTAAGCAAAACAGTTGTTAAGTGAGTTTTGTTCCATTTTATGAACTTTCTTGCCACAGTTATTAAATGAATCATTGTAGTTGTTAAGTTAGAAACTCGGTTAAGTGAATCTGGCTTTCCAGATGGAAGGCAGTTTGGTAATTCTTTTTTCTGCAGACCTAATTACAGACCCTGATTACATCCTGGACATTAACTGTTCAATTCCTACCCACAAAACGACGCTATGGAGCATTGCACACCAGAACAACTAGACACAAACGTAGTTTTTCCCCGTATACCATCACTCTGCAAAACAAATAATTCCCTCAACACTGTCCAACTATTTACAAAATCTGCATTACTATTACTATTAATCTTCCCATCACTCCTTATCACCAATCCCCTCCCACTTGCGACTGTATGACTGTAACGTTGTCGCTATTCTATTCTATTCTATTCTCTGGAGTCTATGTCTGTCTTGTTGGGTTGCAGAACCAAACCTGACAGTTATAGAGATGCAGATGACAGACTCAATAATTTCTCTGTAGAATTATTTAACTAGTTGCCAGTTGCATCTGAATTTTGATCACATGACTATGGGAATGCTGCAACAGGTTTTTTTAATAAAGTTTTATTGGGTTTTAATAAAACATAACAAATAAAACATCTTATTTGAGTACAGTGAGATTCCAGGTTATCACATTTCCATACAGACACAATTTCATATGCATATTCATCTTATGTATTCAACTTCATATCTTATCACTCTTTTTCCAACTTCTCACTATTTCTCCCTTTACTTCTCTTAATTTTCTTTTATAGTTATCTCATTTTCTTCTTATTCAATTGCATTTCTTTTGCCTAAATTTCTATATCTTTTTATTCATTATACTTTCGTCTGTCTTGTTTACAATTTCATATACTCTCTTCCAACATTACTGAAAAGCAAAATTCCCCCTATGATTGCCAATCGGAGTGCAACATCTTTGAATCTTATAATTATTATCACATGAAATCTCATTAAACATTAAATTTGTGCATTCTAAAATTATAACATTCTAATTTCTAATATCTATTTTATATCATGTAACTCTCATCATTCAGATTCTGCTTGGTACTTCCCCTTGAAAATACAAAATAAATCTAAGAAAATAGCAAAACAATACATGTATATATATATATATATATATATATGAAAATTAATGAGCAAGATAATTATTCAAATTCATTCTAGTACTGGTATGGATTCCCTTATAGATCTTTCACATTTCTTTTCAATATTTATCAACCTTTAGAAATAATTACGATGTTTCCCTATCTTCTTTATTATTACATTGATTATAAATAAGCATACCATTACATAACAATACAATTTTATCTCATAAATTATTTACTTATTTCATTTCTAGCTCATTACTATATTCTACTGTCACAATACTATCTTTTGTACCTTTGCAGCATTCTCACTTTTAACTTAGTTTAACCATTATCTCTGTGTTTTCTAGATGAACAAAAACCTTTAATCCTAATACGTTTCACCTTTTTCTTTATTTCCTGCTTTTGTCCCTCATAAATTCTTTCTCTTTCTGTCTTCCCCCTTTTTGTCATCCCTTTTTTTATACACTTCTCTCTCTAATATTCCCTTCTGTAATTTTCTTTTCTGCTTCTCCTTACTGTTATGCTTCTTTATCAAACTATTTTTCTTTTTGGCTGTTCCCTTTAATCTCAAACTTTTAACTCCATTTCCCCTTTTTACCCCACATTGCATTGTTTGATCATTGAAAATGGCTTCTTCTTTGTCCCACCCTTCTTCTTGCTCTTGAAGCTTTTCCTTTTGCCTTTCATAGTTCAGGGTCTCCATTTCTAAAAATTGAAATATGAAGCCAAAGGATCCTCTTCTGCATCTTTTTTCTGTTTTTTAAGACTCATTTTTAATTCCTCCAGAAGTGATATCATTTTAAACACTTTTAAACCACCACCCGATTGACTTTAAGTTAAAAAAAAGCCAATGCCAAAAACTTTTTTTTTAAATCACCAAATAAGCCCTGTTCCTTCTTGTTTCTTTCTTTTACTTTTACTTTCCATAAGTTACTGTATCTTTAAGTAAGGTTTCAATTACAATGTATCCTTGGGACTCTTTTCAAAGTTTCACTGTTAATCCCCTTTGTTTTTCCAAGTGGCACTCCATTATTTCATTATTCCAAGTTCCACCCTTTTTCCTCCACTCTTCTCCTTTTTAGGGCTTTAAAATGACCCCCCAAAAATCTTTATTCTCCTTTTGACACTTAGATTCCAGCTTAAAGTTGCCTATTAGTGTCTAAGTAGAGTAGCACAAATTTCTTATTTAACTCTTCTTTTACCATTCCATGCCATTTGTAATTATCAATGTAAAAGTAGGAAAAGGGATTTTTAACCTCCTTTTCTCTCTCCCTTGCTGCTTAAAAGTCTTCTTTCAGAAGTATCTCTCTAAGTACTTTTAGATTCAGGGTACCTTGCTTAGATGTTCTCTGTTGTTTAGCCCGGTCTGTCCTGCTTTCCTCTTTGTCTTCCTCCTGCATAATCTTATCCGGTCGGGTTCTTCTTTGAGGTGGCCATTTCTGACCACAGCTGCAACTGCCTTTGGGAAAGGGAGTTTAGACCAGCCAAGGAGGAGAGATACGGCTCCCCTCCACTCGGCCAGCAGTCTCCCCCCTCTTCACCACCTCTACAGGGTGGCTTCAGCACTGAATCCAAAGGATCAGGGCGCTCCAGCGGCGAGCATGGATCGAAACCACGCATGATCGCAGATTTCAGTCCATCGCTGAAGAAACCCAAACCAAAGTCCGGGAATGCTGCAACAGTTGTAGGTGTGAAAAATGGTCACAAGCCCCATTTGTCAGTGCTGTTGTAACTACCTGCACTTCCTTAATTATGAAAACTTTACAGCAATATGGGGGTCAAAAAAAGTCAGGAGATAGCTGTCACTTTGATGGACAGGTAAAAAATAGAGGGTTTCATTGTATAGATCAGGGGTGTCAAATTGGCAGCCTGAGGGCTGGCTGTGTCACATGCAATCCACTCCCACTCCAGCTCCGTGAAGGGAAAATAACATTGTGAAATGTCATGTGATGGCAATGTGACGCCCTGAGTTTGATGCCCGTGGTATAGATGTAATCATAGATGTTTTTGACATCCCATAATCCTGCAACCTTGATGGTGGCTGTTTTAGCTGTTCATTACTTCTAGATGAGCAGCTTATGAAGCAGATCCAGATGGTTTAAGGAGTTCTATTGTTTGTTTCCTTTAACTTCTATGTGCTCTGAGAGATGCTTTTTCTATGATCAATATTCTAGAAAAGAAGGCAACACTGTGCTTGATGATTGCAAGAGCCGCTGTAGACCAGAATCACCCCAAAATTCAAAGGAATTAGAAGCACTAAATACTCAAGTCAATCAACGTCCAGTTTTGTGCAGGCACTGAGGGTGTGGGGGAGGACAGGCAGGAAGAACAGATATCTGGTCCAGAGAGGAAGTCCCACCTTTCCAGCACATACAAAAAAATTAGGTCATGGAGAGGTCAACTAGGCCATTAAGCAACATCAACCTTGGTGAGCTTTGCCTATTTAAAGGGGAGTTAAAGTTGGCTTGCCTTCTTCGATTGATCCAGAAAAGAGATTCCCCATTCTCATCCCTTGTTTTGTGTTTGAAAAGTACTTTTATCACAACATTCTGATCAGTATTGCTAAGTGGAACATCAGAGATGCTAGGTAGGAGGAAGTCTCTGGAAAAGGAGCCCCTATCCGGGGTGGATTGAGGATTGAGATATCTACTGAGGTCAGGTAGGGTGGAAAGATTCTTTTCACATGAAGCCATACAGTACCAAGTACAATGTATCTTAGATTAAGGTTCATTGGAGGTGGCTGCCAATGCATGAATTAGAATCTGGACCCAGTGCTGCACCAAACCTTATGGATGCAACAACTTATAACGTGGTGATCTGTTGCGATATGACACATCAGTAGGAAGTCACGTACACAGACAAACCAATACACATACAATACATATATAGGGTGACACTATAGGAACAGCTACGTGTAAAACCTGAGTCACTAGGGATTAACCATATATGGCAATGTTTCCTGTTCCTGTACAAAATCCTGAGTCAGCTATAGCATAAGGATTAACCATATATGGCAGTGTTTCCTGTTCCTGTCTAACCTCATGTAACCTAAACCCACCCCCCTGCTTGCTGCACAATAAAAGAGAGGGGCAAAGTTTGCTCTGGGCTCTTTTTCCTCTCACCAAAAGAAACCTTTGTGTCTGTCATCTTTGCCATCAAGAGGAGCCCACCCAGACAGTCTGTCTGGGTGCAGGTCGTCAGCTGATTCATCCCGGCACTGGGACCTGCAACTCATCAGTGATCAATATTTTCTCACGTTTGTAAAGGACGTTATTTGTTTCCCCTTTGTGCCTGCCTCAATTCTGAATAAAGCTTTGGGCGGGGGGAGGAAGTTAGGGGAAAAGGTCCTTAGGGCAGCTATAGAAAAGCTAGCTGGACTACCTTATTACATCACTAATATTCGACTTAAAAATATTGAAGTGTCCACAGAGCATAATCAAAATGTCCAGATGGTGGCCATAACATTTTTTGATTGAAGTTCTGCCTCTTTTTTATGTGTATCTCATATCAGTGTTTCTACCATAAAATCACAAAGCAGATTTAACTTCTGTACTTTGAGAATGCACAAAGGGATACCTGCATCCAGAAAATCCTTTCCTAGAAATCACCCCTTTTGTGGCACATTATCAGCACAGCTTGGGCTTCTCAAGTAAACAAAATCCTTGTCCTGGAGGCACCTTTTGCATAACACACCCTTGTCTCTATTTTCTGTTTGAGTCATCCCTGTAATCTGGAAGATTAGAGGATATACACTTCCATCAGTGAGAGTAATCTATCGTGAACATCTGGGAAAAGAAAATCCTAGTTAATAGTGATATCATTCGATCCTACAGCCACCGTTCCTACAGCCAACTGGAGTTGGGTGACTTACCAATCCAAAGCCACTCCATCGCTTTCTCTTTATCTTATTTCAGTGGTGCAGAGATGAATATGGGCTGGAATATCTGGACTGCATGCCCCAAATTTAGATATTCAGTCCGAATGTCTTCAAAAGCACTCAGTAATGCTTTCCTTTTTTATAGCTGCAGAAACCCTGGAGTGAGTCCTCTTTTGTCTCTGAGTCTGACCAGGTACTTAAACATGGTTTAGATTCTACAATGTGGTCATGCATACATCCTGAACTGAAGAAGCTTCTTGGATAAGAAACGAAAAACAGTCTTCAAATAAAAACCAGAAAGTCCAGTTGCCACTTGAAAAAAGCACCTTGGAGACAACCATGACCTGGATGACTGAGAATGTCCATACTGCATATACTGCCAAGGTACAAGGAGTTCTCACAGTCCATTTGCGTGAGTACTTCCTCTAACCTGCATCTTAGATTCAGCCTGATCCTAGCACTGCTGAAAACCAGACAGTCCACCTGAACTGATTGTAGTTTAAACCAGCGGTCGCCAACGTGTGGGCCGCGAGAAAATTTTGGTGGGCCGCAGAGAAATCTCACCCCAAGAACACCCCCACAAAGCAATTAATCCAGGCTGCACAGAAACACAAGTGCTACGCTGCCCTCATGGCCTACGGGAACCCTCCCCACCCATTCCCTCCTTACCCAGTAAACTTGCCTGCTAAATTTCTATTTTTCCTTTTTTCAACCATTATCTGTTCTCTGTGCCAGGAGATTTAGATTAGCTAGGAAGCAGGAAATGGTTGGATTTCTTGCTTTCCAGATAGTCTTTAGATCTTCGGCTCTGCTTTTAAGTACAGCCGAACCTCCCTTAGGACTGAAGGTTTGCTTGCAAGCAAATTCGGTGCAGACTCACGGCAAGCAAATTTGAGAGACTGAGCTAGCCGATGGCAGATAGATAGATCACTGAATGATTCTGTGAGCAACTCAATATGCCTGCTTTGCCTGATTTGGGGTAAAAGTTGCTCTTTTTTTAAATAAAAAATTCAATATTTACATGCATGGTGTGTTGTGAGTTAATTTTTTGAGTTTGCTTGCAAGCAAATTTTATGTGACAGACTGAGCTAACTGATGGCAGATAGATCTCTGAATGAATCTGTGATTCTGTGAGCAACTCAATCTGCCTGCCTGCTTTGCCTGATTTTGGGTAAAGGTTGCTCTTGTTTTTATAAAAAAAATCAATATTTATATAAATACAGTATTTATAATATTTACATACAAGCCATGCCCAGCCAGTCACATGACCACCAAGCCACACCCACAAATTAGGCCACGCCCACAGAACCCACAGTGGTCCCTGGGATCTAAAATTATGAGTTTGGTGGTCCCTGAGGTCCAAAAGATTGGTGACCCCTGGTTTAAACTATTTAAACCCTGACACTGGGATTTGTAAGGCATGGTTTAGCTTTTCAAACCTATACAATTGTATTTTATTTAATAAAACATTGTTAACTATAGCTTAACATAAAACAGGGGTGTCATATTTGTGGCCAGATGTGTCACATGCTGGCCCCACCTCCGCCCGATTTAGTGAAGGGGGAAAATGTCCCGATACATCACGTGATGACGATGTGACAACGTGAGTTTGACACCCCTGACATAAAGGTAAAGTTAACCACAAGCTGTTGTTTCATGCTGTACAGTGCCAGATATGATCATCCTTCTAAATTTGGATTTTTTATTATTTTAATTAAGCAGGCTATCTTTTCTCCACTAGGCTATCTTTATTATTGTTCCTTTAGCTTTTAATTTATTTTTTTTTATCTTTTTGCTGTTTTTAAACTCTGGCATGTACAGTAAATCATCTGAAGATGCTCTAGTGACAGGCAGCATCCAAGTTAATAGATTGTAGATAAAAAGTGGGGAGTGGAAGAAAGAAGATAGAAAGAGAGAAGGCTTTTTCACTGCATTGTCTTAACCAAATCCAAGAATTTTGTGCTTAACTAACTGGAAATCAAGTCTAATAAGGTCTTGTAAAGTGCCTATGTTTATAATCAAAATCAGGAATGTTTCTATTAAGATTTTCACTGTTCACACAGCCACAATCTGTCCTTCATCACAGGCCTCTTCTGAAACAATTGTGTTTATAAATGGATCAACACCATTTTCCTTTTTGAAGAGACACAGAACAGTTTAACAGAAAGTTTAATCTCACAGTACATCTAGTCAACATGTTCAGCATCATTTATTAATGGGAAATGGAGTGGGGGGAAACTAAGAGCTTCCCACCAAATGTGTGCACATGTTAACACACATTTAAAAACTCTAAGCCAAAGGTAAGGAGTTTTGAGGTTCTGATTTCTACAGAACAGACCCCACTTTTAAGCCTTTCAATTGTTGGAAGAATTATCCTTCTGGGTTCAGTTCCAAGTGTGGAAAAAGACACTGGAAACATGGAGGCTGTTTGGAAAGATGGTTTAATGATGGGCAGGACCACATGGCTTGGAACTCCAAAGTGAAAAGGATGATCACATGCTTCAAGATGTTGGGTGAAAGAAAAGAAGGAAAGGGGCAAGATGATAAGAGTGCCATTGTTTTATACCCTCTGATGGGCCCCACCTTAGTGTTTCCTGTTCCTGTGCAAGAAATGTATCCCACTGGCTGTCAGACTCCCAGGGACGGGGGTCTTAGCTAACTTTGTCAGCTTTGTCTGGACCACGTGGCTTCACCTGAGTTTCAGGCTTGGCTGAGCCTTGCTGGATGATGATGCACTGAAAGGGCTTTAGGCAATTCCTATAGCTCTACCTGGAGATCTCTGTTATGTAAAATATTCTGGCCCAGGCCTTAATGGCCCACCCATTAACAAAGGTGAGGGATGAGCTTCTGCTTCTGAGGTGAGTTTCTGCTTCTGAATTTCTACTCCTTTTAGGGGAAATATTCTGCCTTTTTAATATTTCCTAGGATATTTCATTGTTCTAGGGGGAGGGTGGGTGCTAGCTTCCTACACAGTCAAGCTGTACTTTAATGATGTAGAACATATGGAAATTGCCCATCCATATGTTGCCTTTGATCTGTCTACACATTGAGCAGGTGCAGGTTGGGCGAAGTTGTCCCTCCCTCTGTTTCTATTTTAATTCTATTCATTACTTTTTTATTGCAAACTGTATTATAATGTATATCCAAGCATAAATGCTATTCTTTGCTCTTTCTTTCATTTGCATTTATATGTGATTAGGTAATTGGGAAATGAGCACCTTAAGCCTGTAGGCTTTTCTGGATGAGCTCTAAATGGTAATATAAGTTATTGTAATATATACAACCTGTTTATTTGCTTATACTGCTGAGTAGGAACCGGGACTTTTGTCACAAGAAGTGACACCACAGTGGCACCTCTAATGATCCTGACAAGAGTCTTCAGCGTATCAGGAGTTCCCAAGTAGCCATTCGAGGTTGTATAATTTTCCTAGAATACTTTGCAGAATTCTTCTCAGGGGGCTTTACAGGAAATGTGAACAGAGCAGTTGGGAGACACAGATGCCTGGCAAAGAGAGCCTTATTGGACCTCTGAGCATCCAATAGTTGTGGGAGGAGGTGGGGTGTCTGCAGAGAAGTAAAAATGTCAACAAGGCAGCACACCAAATGGTTGAATCCCCGTTCTTTTTTTGTATGTGAAAAAAGAAGACCAGGATTTCAGTCATAAAAAGGCACTTCTTGACATTTTTCACACACACACACACACACACACACACACACACACACCAAGAGTCCTATGAGAATACAAGAGGCTGATAGTGGTCATCATCATCATCATCATCAATCATTTTAGCCATTGTCTATCCACTGCAGGATGGAGGCCCCTTCTGCATGTTTCCAACAAGTATGTTCCTGTTCTGACCCAACCCCGTTACCAGCAAGAAAATCTCAAACAAACGCAGCAACTCAAACCTTCACAGCTTTAATTTACAAATAACTTCTTTGTAGATAAAAGATGGCTTGCAGCCAATTAGTCCAACCAGAAAAACCTTGACAGAATTCTTCAGGTAAGCTGGAATCTCCACACATAATGCTGAGTCCTTAGAACGTTTTTGCTTTCTGCAAAAGCAAAAACCTTTTGAAAGCAGACTTATATTCCCTGGAGGGAGGGGCCATTACATTGCATCCTTACTCCTGAGTCGCCTGTGTTGCTCCAACTGTTCTCTTCTACAAATCATCCTGTGCTCATGCACACTTGGCACAGGCTTCTCCGGAACCTCCTTGTCACTGCTGCCAGCCCCCACAATCCCTGAAGGCAGCAGTCCACTCCCTGATGGTCCTGCCCCTCATCAGAATCCTCACTCATCTGCACCTGCTGCCGGCTAACCACAACAGTTCCTGAGCTTTCTTGCCAGTTGTGCTCACAATATTTGCTGATGTCATTGATCCATCTTGTTTTAGGTCTCTTTCGTGGATGCTTTTTATCAAATGGGATCCACTTGATAAAAAAACATCCACAAAAACAACCTAAAACAAGATGGATCCATTCTATGACTGCTTTGATCCACCTACCATCAGTTCTTCTTGCTATAGTCTGTTCTTGTTCTGAGCATAATTTCTATGTGGTGTTGTCTTTCTAAAATTCAGGGTCTTTTTCAGTGACTGCATGTGCGAAAGTGTTAGAAAAAGTAGAAAGACACTACAACTAGTGCAAAATCTTATCCAAAGAGACATGGAATCTTTTTCAGGTAAATCATTTGCTTTCAAATGCATGCTGAGAAATGACGTGCCAGCCTAGTCAAAATAAAATGATTTAAATTAATGGAATATGATCGCTCCCAATGATTTCATAATGTCCATTTTCAATCTCATTATGGCATACATTTTAATGGCAATTTTAGGAGATATTCTAAGGGACTACAGGTTGGGCAACCTTGGCTTAGTTACCACACCTTTTAACTTAATTGCTCTATAGTTCAGATTCTGAAATTTTCAGTTGACACACCTATTTTCCTACCCAGAGTACCCAGAGTAAGTACCCAGAGTGGGTACTTATACATCATCCAAGCTTTGAAAGGAACTCCTGCAAAGTACAGCACATAACCAAGTGTGATAACATCAACATGATCACCAATAAGGAATACAACAGAACTACTTCCATTCATTCGTAAGGAAAAGGGCTTTTGGGAATTAGTACGCTATCGATATACAATAATAATTAAATAATAATTAAATGTGATTGGTGCAATAATAATGTCCTGGAGGTGGGGGGAGAACAAGATCCATTTTCTTTTAACAGATGGGGAAATTTTTGTCTCCTAAGGTGAGTGTATCCATGCAAGTCTTGATTTATCTCCTTCTGTTGTTTACAAATTCTGAAGCAGTCAAGACTGGAATAAAAGAAGAGTTTCATTCTGAAAAGAAAGGAGTTTAACTGACCTAGACGTAACCAGCCAAACCAGTTGCATACATTTTTATAAGCCTGACTTGCCAAACACTTGGTTTTGCCAAAAACAACAGTGTTCAGTAACAATCCTAGGGCAACTGAGATGATGCATTAGGGAAGAGCATGCTTAGGAGAGCCCAGCACTTGATTCCTCAAGGTCAGAATTGCTTATCCTGATACCTTTAAATGTGTCCTTGTACAGCTCTTGGACCCTGCGACCTGCATAAAAGTGGCTATGGTACAACATTTTGATTGTGGACAACATAAATTAATCCATCCGGATGGCAGGTTAAGTACTTTTGTTTCTCCATCAAAGAAGAGAAGTGATGGATTAACAACAATGCAACACAAAGCTACACCTTTACATTCTAGCAAAAAAGAGTTTAAAATTCAGCCTGTACTGCTACTTAGCTAAGCAATAGGCAAAGTAAAGAGGCATATTAAACCATGTGAGCACATTCTATGTAAGTATAGATATGAGCAAAAAGAATCTATCATCTCTCTTTGACACAACCTTTATAAACATTTACAAACCTATATAAACATTTCAAACTTCAGTGGTTTTACCAGATTATCTGGTAAGGATATCTTCTTTTAAAAAAGCAATTTTTTCCTATTTCACAATGAAAATATGTCAGGATTGTAGCTTACCTTTTATTCCTCCCTTTCTCAGCAATTAATTTACTCCTAAAAGCTGTCCTGTGGATAAATGCACATTTGAAGTGCAAATATTATTTGTATCTACCTACTATTTGTATCTACAGTATCCACATGTTCATACTTGGGTCTGCATTCGGATGGTTAAAAATATTCGGAAAAAAATAAATGCAATAGTTTTCTATCCCAAAACAGCTTGAATGAGAAGGAACCAAAAGCAATTTGAGAAAAGATAGGTGTCATTGTTGGTAGAACTTTGAGTGACAATTCTATTACTGCCAGTGAAGTGGACCTTGCTAGGAAAAAATTGTTTACTAGAGTTCAGGAAAAATTAAGGGTTTAAGTGCTACTATTTCCATCAGACAAGTGAGGGAGCCAAACCTTGTTTCAATCAATGTAATTTATTCTATGAAAATTTACAGGTAAATATGAAAACAGTATACAGATATTTCAGCCTGAGGCAACTCTTGGGTGTCCTTGTTTAGGCTGGAAATTGAATCAGGCTGGAGGTGGTTAATACATAAAAGGGAGGCATTCAGGAAATACCAAGACTTGATTAGATCAGGGAGATTAAAATGTACCTCAGTAGACAGCAGTGGCAAATCATGTCTGACTTTGCCAAGAAAGGTACATGAAGTCATAAAGTCACTAGAGGTCAGGCTGAACTCAAAAAGTAACCAAGACTACAGACGCATAATGCATTTGTCAGGTCCCACTGTGGTGGCACAAACCTTGATTTCAGGCTCAGTCCAAGGATTTGGCACTAATGTTATAATTCTGAATGGCTTTAGACTAGAATTTTCCTATATCCTGTCTTACAGACAGGAAAGACTATTTATTGCAAAAAGGCCAAAGTTCAACATTAGCACACATTCACTGCATGATAAAAGCCACAAGAACCATTCAGAAGTCTTAAGGAAGACTCTTGCTGGGACCTATGAAGAGCAATTGCTAGTCCATGCATGTCAAACCAAACCCAATGAAACTCTATGGTACCTTAACTGATGTATGAAATCCAGCCAATTTATTTGTTTAGTAAGCCATGATTAAAATAAGTCAAGTGTGGTCTGTGAATCCCATTGTTGTAAACTCTGAAAAGTCACCCTGTTCAGCCAGTGGCCCCTATGGGAATTCAGGGAGCATTTTGTGTGGATGCAAGTTGACTTACTGACAAAGCAATTGTGATGAGCTGTTACCAGAATGAAAACAAGAAAGGTAATTCTGGTACCCCACCTGGTTTTTGGATTATTTTAATCACAATAAATAGTACATGGGAAGTCTGCATGATGGAAACTACAAACTTCCACACAACAGTTCGCTATTTTTACAAATGTTTCTGAACCACATAGGTAATTCTTAGAAAATAGAAGGATAGGAGAGGACACAATTATACAAAAATGTACCTGATTACTTATCCAGAAAAAGAAAAGATAAATTAGTTTGCAAGAAGTATGCTGTCTAGGGCATCTTTCATTAAAGCAACGTTCATGTTTAAACCAGGTTCTGGAAGATAAGGTGCATTTGCAATGAGAAACAAAAAAAAGGCAAGATGATATGACTGCACACTCAAAGTCTTGGTGCTTTTTAACATGCCCTACATACACAATACATATTTAAAAGGGGATGGGACTTTGCAGTCATGGGTGACAACTTGATTTTTTGACCTCCCAGAGAAATCTTAATGCCCTAGATCACCAAGACCATGTGCAGTCTGAAAATTTTGTCCTAACTCATTCTCATTGTAACTGTTTTGAGGTGGGAATGTCCTTAAGCTTTTCAGATTCTTGCCAAATGTTTCTAAATTCTTCAATGTCAAAACTAAATTTAAAACAAAGTTTTTCAGTGTTTGGGGACATCTTATTGGAAATGGCCCGTCTTTATCCTTCTTCTATCACATCGTTGTAGAAAACTTAGATTTAAAAGCAACCACCAGGGATGAGCAATTTTTAATTTTTTGTGCTGATGTAAGTGTAAATTTCTGTTGCATTTGAGAAGTAGCTTAACCCCGCCAAGATTACAGTTGCTCAAACTAACCTTAGAGATATTATTTAAATAAGTCAACAATTATTGACTTATTGACAGTAATTCATCATATCAGCCTTTCAACATGGGAAATATCAAAATATTTAATCAACAGAACATGCCTTCACCTCCATTAAAGGGTGTCTTATTTCAACAAAGGTCAGAAATAGTCATAACAGCAGCAGTAAGGCAGGAATTCTCAAACCTTGCAATGCTACAAACCTATACAAATAGTTGTGACCTTTCTTATTATATTAACAGTACATAGGGAGTGCAGTGGCTCACTTAATTAGAACACTGGCTTGACAATCAGCAAGCCTGCATTCAAAATCTAAGTGCTGCTGCATGACAGGGTGAGCACCTGCCATTCATTCCAGCTCCTACCAATCCAGCTGTTCAAAGCATGCAAAACACGAGTTGATAAATACAACCTATTTACAATTAAGTAGCCACCTTTAGTTTGGGTCTATAGGACTGACAGAAGAAATCTTCCATATAAAGAATTGCCCTTGAGTGCAGTGGCAATTTTTGATAAATGCAAAGTTCAAAAAGTTTGATCGGGTTGCTTTGCTTGGAGAACTGAGAGCATCAGAAGAAATAGTTTGATATTCATCCTCACTGTAGATCAGGGGTGTCAAACTCAATTTCATTGAGGGCCGCATCAGGGTTGTGTTTGATCTGGAGGGGTGTGTGGCCAGGAGACATGGACAGCTCAACGTCACTCATATGGGGGGGGTGCCTGTGGTGGCCCGAGCTCTCTGCCAGAGAAAACAGGCTCCCAAGATCCATTTTCAGCTACAACGGCCTCCTGCAACTCTCTGCCAGAGAAAACAGAGCTCAGGAGGGACACCATTTTCATGGGCAGAGGGTTGCAGGAGGCCATTGCTGTTCAGGAGCCCATTTTTCTGACAAAGGCACCTCAGGCCGGTCCTTCGCTGTTTCAAGGGTAGCCTCATGGGCTGGATCTGGCCCCAGGCCTTGAGTTTGACACCCCTGCTGTATATGCTGTATGCTTAGAGAGAGGGGCTTCTTAATTTTTCCCTTCTTAATATAGCTGATATCACACATTTATAGATAATTAAAGCATTTAAAAAAAAAAGAATTTCTAGGTATCCATAAGCTGCTCACAGACCATGCTATTGTTTCGCACTAGGTTAATATAGAATTGAATAGTCTTATGGACATATAAAATTGGGGAGAACTTTTAAGCAATAAATCACAATTATGCACACTGAGTTTTTAAATTTAAAAAATGATTTTTAAAATAAATAGAAGTTATTTGTTAGATTTTATTTGTTGGACTGTATTTTCCATACAATTAGAATTAATATAAGGGTGTTTCATTTCATTCTGCTTGGGTAAGCTATCTCTCCGGAAAGTTGGTAGCTTAATTTTATCTGGGCTATGACTTTGTGCACATAAAACCTCCAATCCTTATCAGATGTGCTCTGCATTTTCCTCTCCATTTTGCCTGGATAAGCCAGCTTCTCTGGGCAGAGCAAAAAAAAAAAAAAAACTATGAAGTTTTGGCTTAGCTCTAATATATGTGACTATTTAACAACTAGTTTTCATGGACTGGACCAAATCAATCAAATAATACCTTTGATTAATTTCTATTTATTATAGGTTATTGGAGGACTGTAATCTTGTTCACATATACATGTTTCTACAACTGCAGACATATTACAGCAAGTGACAGCATCTTGTCAAAAATTGACTGATATCACAAAGCTAAACAGAAGCAGAGTTCAATAAGAGATTCCCATTATGGGCTGTAGGCTAGATTGGAACATCTAGAAAGAAACCCAGAAATTAACAGTAAATCACTTCCATACTGCCGCCAATAAAATGAAATAAGCTTGACTCAAGGAGGATAAATCTTTCATTCTTTTTAAAGAGATGGAGAAACATTTACAAAAAGTATGGCCTCTGAAATATCATACCCCTGAGATGAAATCTGCATCCACCCTTTAGGCCTTCCAAAATAGCTTAAAACCCTGGTTCTGTCAAGTGGTTTGGCACCTGAATGAGGGAGGTAGTTACTGGAGGTAACTGGAGGTAGATAATGGACTGAGATAAGATTTTACTCCCACTCTGGTTCCATCTTGCTCCCTTCCTTGCCATCCTTGTTAATCCTATTTAATGTTTTATCTTGTTTTTACTTGGTTATAAGACACCTAGATTCGCGTCTTGGCCAGATAAGTGGCGTATAAATTTAATAAATAAATAAATAAAACCTGCCTGCTGCAGTCAGCTCAATTTTTAAAAATGACATCTTTAGCCTTTTCAGTTAGAGACCCGTTTGGTCTACTGCTTAAGGCATTAGAGGCTGTGGGTTCTAATTCTGCCATAGGCATGAAAGCTGGCTGAGTGACTTTAAGCCAGTCATTCTCTCTCAACCCAATCCATTGCACAGGGTTTTTGTGTCGTGGGGAAAATAGGAGGAGGAAGATACTATATTAAGATATATGTACACTATCCTGAGTTATTGATAAAAATAATAAAGGTGGGATATAAAATAGCTTTTATTTTAATTATGTTGGAAAACCATAATCTTTCTTGCTTTTTAAAGCTTTTACAAAAAGTATTTTTGTGTGGAGTTCTTGGTGCTTTCTGAACTTGATTGTTTTCTTGCATACATTTCATTACCAAACTAAGAAGTAACATTATCAGTGCTAGTAGAGAGTGGGTTTTTATATACTGGTGGCTTGCCCTGTCAGTATTGATGGGAATGGTCTTGGTAGTTCTTTGGATTGTTGTTTACTGTTAACTTGTTTGTCTGAATTGGTAGTCCCTTGATTTGCTTCTTCATTATTGGTCTAATGTTAATCTTGGTGTTAATCTCTGTTCATAGGAGTGTTGATTGCTGGTGAAGAGGTAAGTTGGTCTTTTGGTTTCCTTTTTGGCTTTTTGATTGACATGGTATGTAGATGTTGTTTATCTCTGTGTGCCTGATGTCAGGTTTTCAGAATTCTCTAGCATTTTGGGACTTGGCTTGGTCACAGTTCCTCACAGTTTCCCAGTTTATATTATGGTTAAATCTGTCCATGTGTTGTGAAATTAAGGGGTTTTGTCATGTCTTCTGAATGCTATTTGGTATTCAGGGATGTGTTCTACTAATCTTCCGCCTGTCTGTCCTATATAGTAGCTGCTAGGGTCCTTACAGTGCATGTTGTAGATCAGTGGCCCCCAACCTTTTTTGTGCCACGGCCCAGTACTGGAATCACAAAATCATCCACGGCCCGGTACTGGCATCAGCATGCATGGCAAGGTGAGCTGAGCGACCAGCCAGCCAGCCGTCCCCCACTTCTCCCCGCCACCTTCAACTCCCCCTTTGTACCTGTGTCGATGGGCTTCACGACGGCTTTGGGACGGTCGCTCGGCTCGCCTTGCCATGTGTGCTGGAAGAATCCTTGCGCCTTAGTTTTGTTCGAAGCCGCCCCCCGATGAAACTAAGGCGTGAGGATTCTTTCAGCACCCAAACGCTGCTTTCTACCCGGAAAAGCTCACCGGAAGCACTTTTTCATCAAAACAAGATGGCAGTGCCCAGCAAACCGGCGGCCCGGTAGAAATTGTTCCACGGATCGGTACCAGTCCAGGGACCAGTGGTTGGGGACCCCTGTTGTAGATGACTCCTGGTTTTTCTTGTGGGTGCCTGCTGGGTCTTTTGGTTTACTTAGGATGTTTTGGAGGGCTTTAGTTTGTTTGTGTGCAACGGTGATGCCATATGGTTGTAATAGTCTGTTGATGATTTCTGAGATGTTTTTGATGCATGGTAGTATTATCCTTGTCACAGCTTGTGTTGATTGTGCTATATTGAGTTGAATAGTCAGGCACTTTTTGATGAAATTGCATAGATATCCATTTTGTTGGAAGATGTTGTATAGATGATCTATTTCCTTTTTCTGAGGTTCAGGGTTTGCTGCAGTGTGTTTGTGTTAATCTAAATAGTGTTCTTACACAGCTTCTCTTGTGGGAGGTTGGCTTATTACTTTGAAGCAACCTGGTTGGTGTGGGTGGTTTTATGATAGAGTTCAAATGTTTTATAGTGTTTGCATCACTTAGCAGAAGCAGGATATGATGTGGGAAGAATTAATAATTCTTCCATTAGCAACAGTTAATGCCTGTATCAAATGAAGCAGGCACGCTAATCATGCTAAGCATGGATGTTTTGAATTTGTACTTGAATGATAGTAATAATAGCTATTGTAGCAATGCATATATAATTAGATATATAAATAAATACACACACACACACACGTATATGTATGTATATGTATATATGAAATTATTATACATATAAGTGTATTGGAGGGAGAGGCTGATGCAAATCAGAATAAGGAGACAGTTTTAATAAAGAGGAATGAGGCACTAGTTCAGCAAATGAAAGACAAGGGTGGGAAATAGGATTTAATAGGATTTAACCTTCACAATACTTGAATACAGCTCATCAGTCTGGAACCCACATTACGTATCTGATATTAGCACAATTGAGAAAGTCCAGAAATATTTCACAAGAAGAGTTCTCCACTCCTCTACTCGTTGTAGAATACCTTATGCCACCAGACTTGAAATTCTAGAACTAGAAAACCTTGAATTACGCCGTCTTCAGTCTGATTTAAGCATGGTATATAAAATCATACATTGCAATGTCCTACCTGTCAATGAATACTTCAGCTTCAACCAT
The DNA here is from genome assembly GCF_049901715.1 of Pseudonaja textilis. Lineage (NCBI taxonomy): Eukaryota > Metazoa > Chordata > Lepidosauria > Squamata > Elapidae > Pseudonaja > Pseudonaja textilis. The sequence continues at coordinate 230,336,203 of NC_141991.1, read as the reverse complement.
AACAACACAAGAGCACACAACAGATACAAACTCAAGGTTAACCGCACCAAGCTTGATTGCAGGAAATATGACTTCAGCAACAGAGTGATCGATGTCTGGAATACTCTACCTGACTCTGTGGTTTCTTCCCCAAACCCCAAAAACTTTAACCTTAGACTGTCTACTATTGACCTCACCCCTTTCCTAAGAGGTCTCTAGGGGGCGTGCATAAGCGCACCAACGTGCCTACCGTCCCTGTCCTATTGTTTCTTTCATTTTTCTTTTACTTTTCTTATATGTACCCATTTCATGTATTCATAACTATGTATACACTTATACTTATTATCTTGTAAACAATTGACAAATAAAATAAAATAAAAAATAAAATAAATTTAAAGCAGAACAGGAGATTTAGCAGGCTCCTGTGGACTTATAGGGATGAAAACTCTTGCAATGTCTATTACCTAAAATTCTTCAGGAATTCTTGCAGTTCCAAGTTGCCCTGCCTTGTTGGGAAATCATTTACACTTTTGTGTTTAAATGTTACAGAATCTAGCAAAGAAACTTTGCTGCAGTTTTTCATATCATCAGGATATTCTCTCCTTTCTTACCCATAACAGGTCTCCGTCTCTCTCTCTCTCTCTCTCTCTCTCTGAAGGTAAGTAGATGATAGATAGATAGATAGATAGATAGATAGATAGATAGATAGATAGATAGATAGATAGATAGATAGATAGATGAGGGGAAATGGTATCTGATGTTGTCAACACTAGAATAGGTGGTACCTGGCTCAATAGTAGTAACTGTGAGAGAGATCTTTGAGTCCTAGTGGACAATCTCTTAAATATGATCCAGCGGTATGCTGCAGCTGCCAAAAAAGCCAACACCATAATAGGCTGCATTAATAGAGGGATAGAATAAATATCATGTGAAGGGCTAATACTACTTTATAATGCCTTGGTAGGACCACACTTAGAATATTGCATCCAGTTTTGGTCATCACAAAATAAAAATGTTGAGACTCTAGAAAGTATGCAAAGAAGAGAAACAAATAGGGGGACTGGAGGATAAAACAGATGAAGAATAGTGGCAGGAATTGGGTGTGTCTAGTTTAATGAAAAGAATTAGAGGTGGCATGATAGCAGTATTCCAATATCTACAGGGGCTGCCACAAAGAAGAGGGAGTCAAGCTATTCTCCAAAGCAACTAGATGCAAAGCAATGGGTGGAAACTAATCAAGAAGAAAACCAATCTAAGACTAAGAAGAAATTTCCTGACAGAACAATTAATCAGTGGAACGACTTGCCTCTAGAAGTTGTGCTCAAACTTTGAAGGTTTTAAAGAGAAATTGGACTGCCATTTGTCTGAAATGTGCATAAGGTTTTCTGCTTGACCAGAGGTCTGGATTAGAAGGCCTCCAAGGATTCATTTCTGAAAAGTATTGAGACTGAGCAAATCAATAGAACAACAAAGGAAGAATGATGAAATGTGCTCTTCCACAACTATGGCAGTATCACAATGAAAGGAGTGTTCCTTTAATTTGTTCTGGTAATCGAACACATTATTAACAATCCAGGTCATGAACATCAAAACTTGTTCATCCTTCCTAAAGACGCTGTGTTATCATGTCAAACAACAAAAGTATCTTCTGAAAACAATGTTTAGATATAATTATGTTTATGTGAATGCAAAATGCAGTGACACTAATAGGATGATAGCAAAGATATTCTTTGAGCATAATGCCCAAAGCCGGACATATGAGCAGTGTGGAAGAAAGTAGAACAATTACATAGTTTCGGCCAGTGATTTAGAAGTTATAGCGATGAAAATAGAAATAGCATTTTTTCAGCTTGTGGCAGAGTAAGATGCCATTTCTGGAACTACGCTGTACAATCATCTGAAGGTTAAATCTTCTTCCTTCTTCGTTCTTTCTCCTACTCCTTCCCCAAGTGTATAAAACTGAGAAGAGGGGCATTTGCCTTGTAATGAAAACATATAAGAAGGTAGATCTGTGGGCAATGGAGGAAATTATTGGGTGCTGTTATAAGTTGTATTGGTGCGGTGTGGACTGGAGAAACCGTTTATATCAAAGGATAGTTTGGAAATGGAATTTTCAGCCCAGGACCCCACAGGAACAAAGAGAATCCAAAAGATAAATCTGCAGAATACACTTTTTGGGGGGCGGGGAGGGGGGGGTTGTCCCAGGCTTTATTTTGTATGTGAGACACATTTTAAAAATGGGGCTTTGATCACATGGTTGTCGCCAGCAAACTGACTTTTGTTTTATTTCCTCCCTGCAAACAAACCTGAGTAATTCTGAGTAAAGACAGCTTGGAAAGGTTTCCAGAATTCCAAAAAGGTCAAGAAAGAATTATTTTTCTCCACACTCCATTCTCCCCTCCAGGTTAAAAGCAAGCCCAAGAAGTGAGCCCACAGAAACTTGCTAGGAAAACAAGCATATCAAAATTCTGAGAAGGAACACCTGTAGGAATCAGGGAAGAAGGGCGCAAGACAAGTGTCTGGGAGTGTATATATTAGAAATAAGCACAGATTGTTTACTTGAAAAGTACTGTAAAAATAAACAACACTGTAATTTAGAGAAGAAGCATATGTCTGGAAAGTTCCTATCCTTTTTTCCCACCCTCCCCCACACAGCTACATCATAAGACTTAAATGAGGTTGAACTGTTGCTCCTCCAGCAATAGAACATCTGTTAGTGTTTAGTCAGAGAAGAATGCATTTTTGTTTTTGTTTTAGATTTTATTTTAAAGGTTTTGTGATATATAATGATTAGGAGTAAAACTTCAACTGAAATGCACCAATGAAGAATGATCAATAAAAATGGCAACAAACATCCTTCCGCCACCCCCAGTTGTTAATTTTGGAAACCATGATGTATTAATTGCTCAGAAAATAAAAAGTGAAGGATGCTATTTAATGTCTCTGCCTTAGGTAGAGGTTTCCAAACTTGGTAACTTTAAGACATGTGGACTTCAACTCTCTGAGGAATTCTGGGAGTTGAAGACCATACGTCTTAAAGTTGCCAAGTTTGGAGACCTCTGGTCTTAGGAAGTTTCTTATAGTCACCCAAGACTGATCTTTGCTGGAAAGACTTCTTGGTGCTTCATTCATCCAAAGAACAGACAATACACCAAAAATGGGGAGTTTGCCCAAATGGAAATGAAAAAGCATTCTTTTCAAGGCCACAGTGCCAGTTCATAAGCCAAGAGTTTCTTATCTCCTGGACCAGAAGAACTGGTATTAAACAAAGAAACAGCAATTGCCATTGGTATGAATGGAATAGTACTGATATAAGAGATCACCTACATATTATGATTCAGTATCATTTGCATTCTAATTAGAACATGTTGCCTATGAAGACATTCAACAGAGATCTTCAAAGGTGATAAAATAGCACTAAGCATCACAATACCATTGGAATTATGTTTTTGCATCGTAACAGGTAAAGGAAGAGGGTATCTTTGAAACTTATTTTTCCCACATTAGGAATTATGGAAATTAGATTTAGTTCTTAGTCAAACAATTCCTGCCATAGCACCTGAAATATTGGAAATTAAATTCAATAAGGTAATATATTAACTTCAATTAGTTATATTAAATAAATCGTGTCATCACATCAAAACAAAAATAGGTTTGGGGACAGCAACTGCAATAGGCTTCAGGTTAATTTGAATGATGGATTGTTGAACAAGTCATGATTGGCTGGGTTCCCATGACCTGAGAAGCCATAGAGATGGTTTATAAATAATAATTAAGATCACACAAGCTGAACCATAACAAAGCAAAGCATGGCTTATTGTGAGACAGGAAATCAGCCAGCGTTTGGCAGTAAATGGTTCTATGGTGTTTTGAAGGATATCCAGCAGGGTTCATACTTTGCACTATTAAATATAATTTAAAGAATTAAAAAACTGAACTCAAAGAAATTAGATTGTCATTGCTAATAGCTTGAGGAAATATTAAATGTGTCCCTGGTCTTCATTCTAATATAGTATTCTCAACTATCTTCAAATACATATATTCCTTCATTCCTATGGATAGTTAATAAGAGGCAATGCTATGAATTGGAGTGTTTGTAAAATAAGCTAAGCCATTTTAGTATGCTAATAGAATTGTGTGAGCTGCCATCTTAACTTCGATTTGTAGGAGGTTTTAACCTCCAGTATAACCTGAATTTAGTTTGATTACTTTTTGTCTGGGTAACACCTAAGTCTCAGATGAATCAGGGATTATAGTTGAAAGACTCTTTAGTATTAGACTTTTACCATGAACTATACTATGTTTTACAAAAGGATAAGTCAAAGCATTGGTGTCTTAGTTGTCTTCTCCATAAAATCCTTGTAAGTTAAGAACCTGTGACTTAAAATACAGAAATTGAAATAATAATAAATAACAAAGCCAAGTGTTTGATCTCATTTTAACAGTCTGTTGTGTAAACTCAGACAAGTTCCCTTTGTAGACCCATTTATGGCTTATCAGGATTGCAAATGGTATTTACAGTACAGTTACAATGTAGCCACCAGCAAATCATGGTGGTTCTGTAAATCATGGAATAATGCAGCACATGGACTCATCTTTAGTCGTCTTAATTTGCTGTTTGACAGTTCGTTCAAATATTACTTAAGCTGCAAAAATGCAAAATGGAATAGACTTTTACTGCCTGTTTACTGCTGATGGACTATTAATACTTTTTCATGACATTCCACAAGGAATTTTCAGGGTGTTGTCCTGATTGTGCCTTAAAAGGTCAGCAATTGCTGTATGATAGATTCCCCTTTCCTCATCGTAGCCCATCAGCCATCCAAAAATGATTTGGAATAAATCAGCAGGGTGGGATATAATAGGCATTTTTTTAAAAAAAAAATGAAAACAAAGCATAAATACTCTCCTTGCCTTTTGGAAGCAAGTCAAGGTCTAAATTAAAGCTTTTGGGGTAAAATGAGAGAAGCTGAAGATGGGGCTTACAATGCAGAGTAGTGTCATTCACACAGAAAATTGGGGTTTTATCTCCCTCTGCTTTTGTTTTGAAAAAAGTAAGCAATTTTGGGACTGAAACCATGTCTGTGGTCCAAGAAGGCTTCATAGGACATAAAGGGGAGAAGGGGAGACCTGTATATGGTGAGACCTTGGTATTCTGTTGCTTGCCAAGATGATTTATTGTATCACCTATCGTTGAGGTCCATTTGCCAAAGTATATATAGTTGTCTACTACATCTAGTTCTTCAGATTTTTTTTAAAAAAAAACCTTTCTTTGTGGTGAATTTATTAAACATAACCTGGCTCTATCCAGAAATTATCCTTTTAAACTTACTTAGGCAAAGTCCAATAGGAGTTACCAGAAATGTCAAATATTTTATCTATGATCAAATAGTTCATCTTTATACTCCTTCATTTTGCTTTGCGCACTCTTGACCTCTAAATCATCTATGACATCACAGGATTTTTTTTCTTTCATCACTCTGGTATCTAAAAGGAATTTTCAAAGCCTATTTTGCAAATCCCATACAGGGGCATCATCCTTTTTTTTTTTGTCAGAGCTGTTCCATGTCCAGAACCTTTTTTTCCTTTGTCTTTTGTATTCCAATTTTGATAATCTCAATCTTGTTGTGTTCCATGCCTTCAAATCTATAACACTAATGAAAGGTAAACTTTTTTTAAAAAATGTTTTTTCTCATTATTTAAAGGTTTATTCATTGAAATCAGTATCCTTTCTGAGAGACTATTTCAGTTCATGTTTCAAAAAAATCCCTTTAAGGTAAGAAAAACCAGAGGCCAGAAATATTTGAAATCTTGATTAATTTTGTGGTAGAATTTGAAAAACTATATATGTTCTCACTGTGAGTTGTGTTGGGGGGAGGGGGGCACGAAGGGAGGCTCAGCCAATCTCATTATACACATGTTGTGCACTTACAATAAAGGTAATAATAATAGTAATAATAATATATTTGTGGGAAATGAATGAAACACAATTAAACCATGTTAGGAATTGAGGCTTGATGAAGATTGCAAATGGACACTAGAGGGAACTAAAGGACGAGACAGAAAAGAGTTATAATGACTAAAAAAACATGTTTTTTTTTAATTTCAATAAATTACTACTGTGCTAAAAGCAGTGAAACTACTACTATAAAAATATAACTAGTTGATTCTTATATCTCCTTTGTAACTCAAATCATAAGAATGTTTACTTGGAAGTAAATCCAGAATTTAAATGAATTCGTTTCTGTGAACTTTCCCCTACAAATACTGTATGTTGTTTCTTGAATCATGTTATGTTTTGTTTAGATGAGCCAACCATACCAATGAGCTTTAGCAAGGCATTTTTCCTTACCACAGTAATGCTTATGATAATACTCAGTAAAAATCTTAAAGCAAAGATCTTGAAAACAATATTTTATTTTCGGAAATTCTTTAGGAGTACAGTAGATTGTAGGACACCCAATACATATGTACTTAGCTTGTCTATCATTATACAACAATGAAGTTCATATGACAATCCAGTGCCTTGTCTTTTGTTATGACCTTTTCTTAAATTATGCTTACTTTTACACATTATCTATCCACATTCAGAATATGAGGAAAAATGTAGGGCAACCTTTGAATAGATGGCAACCTTTGAATAAATGGCAACCATACTTAATATTTTCTAGCAAAGTTAGCAGAATAAGTGGTGGGAATACATCATGCAGTTGAGCAAGGCACAAATTTCCAATTTTTCCCCTGTGGTTGCATGGGTAATTGTTTTTAAAACCATGCTAAGCTCAATGAATCTGTGACTGAAATTCATTATGAAGGAAATTTGAGTTGACTCTCCTTTTCAAATCAAAACAACTCCAATGTTAAATTGAATCAGCTGCCTTTGAACATATCTGCTCCTTTTGTGCATATTAAATGCACTTTTTACAAACTAAATCAGCAATTCAAAGTCAAAATCGGGAAGGTATATCTTTGAGAACCATTGTTTTAAATTTTCACTCTGCATTACTGAAACTTTATAAATGCACCTCCTGCAATTGTAAATAACAGAATTTGGCAAACTCTGAATCTGATGCAATGAGTGGGACGGCCACTTGGGTTATGAGATTTAAACTTCTGCCTAAGGAAATACTCCAGTAGTTTGTTCACTTCATAAAAGACTTTAAATTTCTTCTCCATTTGTGGATTATTCTTTGATGACAAGAGAAGATTGACACAGGTGGGTTTGGAGATATTACTAGTCATGTTGGGAGCACCAAAGTGCTTCTGAATTGAAATGATTGACCAATAAAATCACCATTGCATGGGGGACACCCGAATGGGGGCTTTGATATCCCCATTAATTTGCCCACTGAAGTGGTATCCATTTATCTACTTGCAGTTGCCTGCTTTCAAACTGCTGGGTTGGCAGGAGCTGAAGCATGTGATGAGTCTATGTCTCGACAGATCATTCAAAAATTGCTGTTGAAAAGTGATTTTAAAATTACAGAAAGGGAGTCTTAAGGAGTAATCATATTAATCTTATTAAGAGTACAATTAAGCTGTCCTAGCTCAGTTCAACAAAGACAAATTGCTTTAAGCCCTACAAAAGATTATTTTCAAGTAGACTCTTATATCCCTTCAAAATTTACCTCCAGGATTGAATAACTGTTGCATAAAATGATATCTCTGAATAAAGTATACATAGTAGGAATAAACCATACATGCATTTTGCAAGGATGTGAGACATGATTAGGCTTTTATTTCTGTCCTTTAGGTACAATCAGATTGGTTCCCATAAGTCAGTGTGGTATTGTGTCAGAAAGATTACACAGGTAATGTCTTAAAAGGCTTCATTCTCCAAACTTCTTTTCTGAAATTCTTACTGGGGAATCTAAGAACATATCCAATTTGCTGCTTGTTAAGACCAACAGTATAAAGTTTTACCTAGTCAGCAAAACAAGATCCAGTGTTTCAGGTTCATTCAAGGAAATAAAACATTTTGTCCTCTTCTGAAAATTCAGTGCTGCTACAAGTGCAATTTGATAAAAAATATCCCATAACAGGCACATTAGTGATTGTTACCCTATGAACTGTATTAGACAATCACATCTTAAGTTTATAAACAAAAATGCAAGTGGCAATTAAATCTTGAAGTCTCTAATTACCTATCTATGTTCATTTTGCCAAAATTGGAAAACTATATAGTGGAAAATATTGAAAACTTTAAAAACATGAAAATTAGTTTAAGTTTCGAAAGGAACTAGTAGGCATAAATCTTTTATTATATTAGCCACTGCCACTGACATGACACAGGCCAATAAAAAATTAACTATCTAGTCTGTTGAGTAAACTCAAATACTATTAGACTCGTGAGAAAGGCAAGGTATAAACATCTCAATCTCTTTGATTGTACATGGATCATCTAGGAAATTGATTGAAAAAGAGAGAGATTAAGTGTTCAAATCTGAGTCCATATCACTACCTTCTTTTGAGGTAGGGATAGAAAATGTTAAAATAGGGTGTGGGGGTGGGGGCAGGAGTCTTGCAGGAAATGAGTGGTAACACAAACCTGATTAGGCCATGACTGGTCCAAAGTATGGCTCAGTGACTAAGTCATAATGGTTGACTTTATATATGCAAATCCATGATTCCTCATGAAGTACAGATAGCCCTTGAGATATGACTGAAATAAAACCTGCCCATTACAGTTGCATGTTGCAATGGTCATTAAATGAAGAACTCAACTAATGACTCCCCCAGGACTCTCAATGAATCATTAAACGAACATACCTGTCGTTAAGTGGAGCATGGAGTGCCCCAGGATTGGGGGAGGCTGTTGGAGGCCTAGCACAGGCCTGGCCCTGCTTATCCTGGCTCTCCCATTGTCTGAAATGTCCCATACTCTGTTTCCTGCTCCTTGGCCACAGGCCTTTTCCAATTTACACCGGTCTCCCCAGGCCTTAAGCCTAATTCCCACCCTACTAGACCAAATACCCTTCTCCGCACTTACCTTTTGAAGAACTCCGAGGCCTTCTAGAGGGCTGGACTGAATTGCTTCATTGCAAGGCTGCATGGCATGATTCTGGAAACAGCCACCATGTTCCCAGCGACCGAATTGTATTTTGGTATTGCTGCCGCTTCCAGAATAGTGCCATGTGGCCAAGCGATGCATTTTGCTGTTTTAACGTGGTTTGCACAGAGCTGCAGAAGCTTTCAGAAACATCTGTATTACTGTGCAGGCCTCATTAAGGCAGGATTGGTTAGTTAATTTGAGACATCCTCTTATTACGAGACACACTGTATTCCACATAAATTGTAGGTACAGTATGTTCATGTGATCAAAATTGAGAGGCTTGGCGATGGGCATTATTTATGACAGTGTCCTGGGGTCATGTGATCACCTTTTATGACCTTCTGACAAGCAAACTCAATGAGGAAGCCAGATTCACTTAACAACCATGTTACTAATTTAATAGCTGCAGTGATTCAATTAACTCTGGCAAGAAACATAAAATGGAGCAAAGCATGCTTAATAAGTGTCTTGCTTAGCAATGGAAATTTTGGATTTAATAGTTATATGTCAAGGACTATCTGTAAGGGAAGTTTGTTGAACAGAGCCCATTCTGTAAACTTAGCCCAGGTTCTGTGCCTCTCCACAACTTCTCAGGATCTCAAGGTAATCTCAGACTTCAACAGAAGGAATAGAAATTTACTACTTATTGTCTCTCTAGGAATGCTACTGGGTTCATGAATTCCTCTAAACTAATATTTGTTTTAAATATAATCTACTCATCAAGCCATAGCAACATGTTTTACCCATCACAGTTGCCCTACCACTAGGATAAAACAATACCTCCAGTGTTTTTGATATTATTTTAATAACAACTCAGTTTGGATGATACTGAAAACAAAGATTTTCAGAGACTTCTTGGTTTAACTGCAACTTGCACAATAAGACTACAGGTGTAAGCAAAAGAACTCTTTTGCTTTCAGTCTAGTCTCCCATGTGCTATGATACGATCATCTGAACCAGTTCATTATTTCCTAACCTCAAACAAATAAACAAAATGAAAAAGCACCGAGGGATTTCCCCCCAAAGAGTGAAAATGGCTCAGCTTAGCAGTGTTCTCTGCTTTGATTTTCTTCTATGTTAAACAAGTTTTAGAACCTTTGTGGAATTCCAGATGCTCCAAAGGTTTAATTCTGACCTTTATAGATATTCAGCTCATTCAGAGTCTTACATGCGTAAGCTTCTTGTTCTTTGAAATGGCTGGAAAGGCCTTTTAAATGTCCACGTCAACAGTGGTTTCTGTTTACTTTTTTCTGGAAAAAGAACTGCTTCACTTTCAGGAGTAGGAAAACGTTCCTTATATACATCAGGATAAGATTTCTGAAACTGAAAAGGAATAACATGGGTTAAGGAAGTTGTTTTAGTTTGTTTACTAAAAGCAGACAATGTAGAATTTTGATCTCTCATTATAAGAAAGAAATGTTGGACCGATATTGAATTGAGGGAGAACGATTTTGAAATTCAATTCAGAGTAGATGAAGGTGCTTCTGGTCAATATAGAATCTGTGGTTTAGCCATTTTCCCTTGAGGTTGCTCTTGTATTGAAAGAGCAATTTCATTTCTGAGAATGCTTGCAGATCTCAGCTATCATTGGATTAAGGTGCAAGATGATGACAAGGAATGCATTTGCACAATTATAGTTGATGTGCCAACTTCAACCATTTGTCAATTGGTCAGATTTAGTAGCATACCTTGGTTATATTCAGTCTTGACTGTGTCAACATATTTGTTGTTAAAAAATGTGCAGAATTTGCACCTTGCCTTTTAACTAAAAGCTAATGGCAAAGAAGATCATGAATTACATTTGGAATCCACAGTCTCTTCCTTTAGAGGAGACCTAAAACACATCTCTTTCATTCATTCTTATTGTTTGCTTGCATTGGTTTCATGTCTTGAATTTTATTAGTATATTTAGCACTTCCTTGACTGTGCCCTGCGCTAACAGCTCAAACTGGGTGAAAAGCTAGTGTACAGGTAGTCCTCAACGTACAGCCAATATTGAGTCCAAAATCTTTGTTGCCAAGTGAGACATTTGCTAAGTGAGTTTTACCCCATTTTATGACCTTTCTTGCCACAGTTAAGTGTGAAGTTAGTAATATGGCTGTTAAGTGAATCTGGCCTCCCCATTGATTTTGCTTGTCAGAAGGGTGCAAAAGGTGTTCACATGACCCTGGGATGCTGCAACCATTATAAATATGAGTCAGTTGCCAAGCGTCACGGGACCATGGGGATACTGCAATGGTCGTAAGTATGAAAAATGGTCATACGTCAATTTTTTAAAAAAAATCCTGTTGTAACTTTGAATGTTCACTAACTGAACTGTTGTAAGTCAAGGACTACTTGTAGACTGCCAGGGGATTTGAGGACCCTAGGGATGGATCAAAGTGTGTGGTGATTCTGTTGTTATTAACATTCCTCTATTATTTTCCTTTCTGATTCTGGTTCTGCTTTTATAGTGTGTAAATATTATTTTGGATATGTTTGTCACAATTAATGGTTGGATAATTATTATTTTATATTGTTATACTTATTGTTATTGTTGTATGTTGCCCAGAGGCACTTTCCATGAAATGGGAACCATATACATTTGATAAATAAATAAAAATAATATAAATAAAAGAACCCAATATGAATCATTTTCCAAACTTATCAATAAAAGGGAATTACTTAGATGTTTCAGCAAAAATGAAGGGAAAACTGAAGAAAAATTCAATAATTTCATTTACCTGTTTCAATCTTTTCTTCTTTTCTTTGATGGACATTTCCATATTCATTGTGATTTCTTCCAACAAATTTGCCAGTGGCCCTTGATGACAATTTGTTTTTTGGTGTTCAAACTCATCAGTGCCAATTTGATGACAAAATGATGGCACTGGCAAAATAGCATCTATATCTGATTCTGGATATTTTATCTGAATTTTACACATACATACAGACAAAACAAAATTGCAAGAAGACATTTGGAATTTGTTTTTGCTTATCTCTATGATTAATAAACATTATGAATTGAAAGCAAGTGAAATATATACTATCATCGCTTGAAGCAAAATTGACCACTGAAAGGCTTTGAATGCTAAGCCTTTGTTTTGAAATTCATATAGGACATATATTGCATTTGACTGAAAAAGGAGGGAATGTTTATATTTTAATTGTGATAGTTATCTTCATTTAGTTATAAAAAGTTTTTTTAGAAAAAGGAAGGAAGGAAGGAAGGATCACAAAATACTTGTAGAGACATTTCAATCTGTCAAGGGGTTCATAACTATTAATAATCAGATCATGTTTTCTAACTGATTCTCTTCTTGTTGTTAATCTGTAATGTACCTCCTACATACATACCTGCACACATTCTTCCTACCTCCCACACATTCTTAATTAAATGTATACATGTAGTTGCCTATATTAAAACATCTGGATGGCTTACAACAATAAAACAGTATAAAATCATATTCAACAGTATAAAACCAACAGCATTATCCATCATGCTATTCCCTTTCAAGGTAAATAACGTTATGCATAGCACAATAGTAAACCAAATATATCTTAAGGCATGAGATAATAAAAATAAAAGGAAACAGAACTAAAGCAAGTTTGCACCAGTACCATTCACTATATCTTATTACACTTTTCTATTCTTGTTTCCTTCACATTCAACTCATTTTTGTTCTTTAAACTTCTTGCTCTCAGCTGCTTCACTGAACTCCAGACAGGAAGGGAAACAAAGGTCTCAAGGTAATGATCAAATGAGTCTTTATTCATCCATACAATGCTCCGGATTCAGGCAACAATGAGTAACCAAAAGGAATTAAAGTCAGCTCTGGTGCACCTCGCAGCCAGAGCTGTATTTATACACCAGTTAACAACTTAATGAGTCTATCCACCATCCGGTGAGCGCTACTGCCTCACATCCGATCACCATGTAACACCCTATACACTGTGCTTTTATCCATTAATTATTTATCCCTATTTACTATACTTGTACAAATATCATATTCCATCATTTTATTTACGCCTATTAAGTGACCCTCCATCTCTCTCGAGATCGTTAGTTCAACAGGCAGCATCCTAATCACTTTGTCCACAACTGCCTGCAGGCTGTAACAGCTCAGTGTGTGACGTCAACAAGGCTCATTATCTCTGTCGAACAGTAGAACCCCAGTTTGGGGGGTTAACAGCACCTCCCCCCTCGATAGCATAGTCTGACATGGCACAATGCATGGTGTCACGGCTCCAACATGCCCTGGAGACATGACACTTGCCTTTCTTTTTTTCTTGAATCTCATCCACTTCAACCATTCAGGACTTTGTTGGCCTTTCTCATGTTCTTGGTCCATTCTTTCTTTCTTCGTGCATTTCACTTTTCCATTTAGTCCATACTCATTCTTGATCCTATGTCTTCTTATTTCCCACACATTCTTAAGTACCTGATTCTGACTGCATTCAACTTTTATGGTCCTTTTCTCACTTTCATATACCAAAGTAGGCGGTAGCACTCTTATAAACATACATTTTACTTCTTTTGACATATATTCATTTTGCATAAGAGACCAGGTACTATTCGCTATTTTCCCAACAGCACTTCCTAGTTTTTTTTATTATTGTCACCTTTTGTATTTAATTAGAATTCTGAGAAACATCTTCGTAGCCATATTTAATAAGCTCATTACCCTGATGTTCTTACATATTTATTCTTGCAACTTTTTACACCTTTTTTTTCTTGAACACTAACCATTTAAAGTAGGGATGTCAAACTGGATTACTTGGAGGGCCGGATCAGCATTGTAGTTGTCCTCTGCAGGCTAGCTCTCGGGGTGGTGATGGGACGGCCAGCTTCCTGCAGCACCCTGCCAGGCCAAATGCGATGCGGGGGCCTGTGGGTGGCTCCTGGATGCCCCCTTTTGGGCTGGTTGGCCTACTGCAGCACCCTGCCAGCCAAAATGGGACACAGGGCCACCCATATCCTTTTTGGCCAGCAGAGTATTGCAGGAAGCTGTCCAGGCTGAAAACAAGCTGCACGGGTCCCACCCTGCAGTCCCCTGCAGCCCACTTTTGTTAGCAGAGACATTGTGGGCCAGTCCAGGCTGGCCCCAGGGTCCAGATCTGAGTTTGACACCCCTGATTTATAGCATCCATCTTAATTGCATTCTTTAACACTTCCCTAACAGCTCTATAACAAATCTCTAAAATATTCTTCTTGCCAGTATTCCCTCATTCCATGTTATGAGAGAAGCCATGGCCAGGGGACCTTTTGGAAAGCCCATTTATAACTAGGGTGTACCAGTCATGACTGTACCTGGACTATGAAATCCTTGTGACAACTCATGCCCTGATCATTGCACAATTAAACTACTTCAATGTGTTTTATTTGGTTGCTTTTGAAGATAAGTCATGGGCTGCAATTAATGCAAAATACGGTGACCAGTTGGTTAGCAAGAAAAACCTGTTCTGGTGGAATTGCTCTTATCTTGAGATCACTGCCCTGTAGCTTCCAGATACAAATGCTAATAATTACATATAAAATCCTATGTGGTGTGGGGTAGGATTTACCAAGAAATGCACCCAATTCAAATATTTAGAGAAGGGTCTTCGAACATTTTCCCCCTACGTGAGATGCAAGTGTATAGACACCATCAGGGCTTCTTAGTGACAATCTCACATTTTGGAATACACATCCATGGGAGATATGTATGATTCTTAATCTCCTGTCATTCAGATTTATAAAGTTGTTTTGTTTCAATAGTATTTGGCCAATAAACTAATTGTGGGAGATCAATGGTTGAAATAGTTGAAATTCTATTCACTTAGCCTGAGGCTTTTTGTTTAGATCTCTTCACCTATTTATAAATCGTACATTTCCATTGTAATTGCTGTGCATTTTCTCTGGTTCTTACTGCTTCATGCCCTCTTGAGACTACATTCTTTGCAACTACAATTTTTTCAACATACATTTTATGCTATATTTTTCACTCATTCTCTATTGTGCAAAAATCATTCTCTTATTTATACGTGCATGTACTTTCTTATTCCCTGGCTTCCTTCACTTCACTATTGCACTTCATATTTCATGAGATCATATATATCCCATTAGCACAACTCCGCACAACTCTCTGGTAATCTGAACATGTTTCTTTTTACTCTATTCTTCACAGTGTTACATTCTCTTTTCTTAGATCCATTTTCCATTTCATCCTTTGAGATATTACTTTATCTTCTAATACTTTCTCATATAGGACTCATGTTTTCCTCCTGAAGTTGATATAAATTCAATTTTCTTCTTTCTCTTCCTTTTCTGCCATGTCCATTTCCCCCCATGATCCACTCTTGATTCTACCAAAAAAATGGACTGTTCCATCCACATTTAGAAAATTATCATCACCACTGAATCCTTTACTAACCATCTCAATATATCGTTACAGTCAATTTCATTCTTGGAACTGTATTCATTTCTTAGCCATGTGTGTCTATGAATGAGTTATTGCCTACACCACATACCTGAAATAAAATCGTTTCCCTTAAACAGATACTCATCAAATTGTCACCTTTACCTTTCTTGGATTTCTGAATGCTTTGTGTACTCATCCAAACATCTAGGACAATTATTCATTTATAGTCATTCAGAACATTGCATAATTTACTCAGAACTCATATCTAGTGTTCGGAATGTAAGTCACCTAACAGTTATTTGGGTTGGAAATATATAAACTAGGCTAGACATTTTAATACTATGTCTTTAAGAGAATGCTAAACTGTAATTGGGTGTGGTTCCGCAAACGGCCATAAGATGGAGCCAGAAACCTGGGTTGTTTAGTCTCAGGAAAGTCTCAGAAGAGAGTGTGAGTGAATCTCTGTTTCCTTCTGCTGGAGAGTTTTGCCGTTCCTCCTAATTGACTGTTATTCTTGGATTTGATGTAAGTCTGTTACTGAACTGTTTTTGATACTGGACTTTGTTATTGGATTATCCATGGACTTGAAAACTGACTGATTTAACCGTGAATGACTTGGATTGTGTCTGAACTTTGCTTAAACGTTTATCAGAAGTAAAAACCTACATTTACTGTACAGTGTATGTGTGTGCTGTGTGTGTATTATTCAACACTTCTCTCACTATGTCTCCCTGTATGCGCTCATTCTCCTAACAGGGAATTACCTCAACATCTAGTACTTCCATTATCACCATTCACTGTAATATAACACAGAACTATTACCATTCTCTGATTTCCTACTTCCAAACTCAAACAGAACTTAATTTACATGTATTCATATAATGTGCTGTCAACTAAAGGAGGGATAATTGCAATTCTTCAAAGAAAACTTTAATCTGCTTATTTAGGTGGGTTTTCAAAATGTACAGGAGAACAAAATTCAACCCCATAAGACTCACCTGGACTCTTTGGAGATGTGCTATATGCTCCTCAACTGCAGTTTTTAAGACTGAAGGAACATTTAAGATTTCATGATAATTGTCCATCATGAATGATACTAATTTAGCTGCTAACAGTTCATCCAAGTCTACTTCATCCTTGGAGCAAAGAATGCAGTGAGAAAAGGTTTGAACCATCTGAAATAGAGGAGAGGAAATCAATGAGATCAGGTCTCACATTATATATTGAATGTGTTATTTATTGTCCCATAAGTGATGGAAGTTGCTACTACATCTTGTACTGCAGATCATGCATTGAGGCAGAGGCTACGTGACTTTTAAGATTCTTCCCAGCCCAATGATTTAAGTATTTATAAACTGATCTGAAATGGATACTGGAGGCCTGCTATCCCATTGATTAATATCAATTCTTGTAGCCCACTGATTCATATATACACATTCAGATGGTACCAACTTAAGGATAGAACACCTATTCAAAAGGAAAGGAAATAAAAAAGAAAAGAAAATTAACATATTTCCCCTTACATTCAATTCCCTTTCCAAAGTTTTGTTTTTGGGGTTACCCATTAAGACAGGGCTATAAATCTAAAAAAAAAAAAAAACTAGGCATGTCACAAGAGCAAGCAGTGCAAAAAAAATTACTAGGACTGTGGTGAGAAATAGGTGGGAAAGGCTGTAACTGCCAATTTTCATTCACTTTAGCAGGGAAATTCAGCCTGCGGATTTAACTTAAGAGTTATGCAGGCAGAAGGCGATATGAGAATATTGCAAACCACACCCTATGTTACACAGATTACTACTATGTCTAGAACAAGTCATTATTTTGTAACTAAGTAGAGTCTCCCCCAGAGCAATTCCAAAGTGATTTCATAATGTATTTCTATTTCTGTCAGACACACACCATTACTCTTGTTCCAAGTGTATCTGAAAGAGGTGGAAGATCTTTATTTGACTGGATCTTAGCCATCAGAGTCATCAACAACTGTAGCTTTCGCCGATTTGCTGGTGGCAGAAGAAGACAAGAAATCTGCAAGGCTTCAGTAGCTAGCTTCTTTTCCTGCAAGATTCCTGAATCAAAACATGATTTTAAAAGGGGCTCTTAAGTATTTTTTTTTAAAAAACTTCAATGTTAAGTTTCTTTGAAAATGAGAATTTTATCATTCACTTTGTTAATTCATCTTTTGGCATTCCAAATACAAGCTGTAAGGAAATGGAAGAGCATGTTGAGACCCAACATTAAAAGATTCAAGCTGAGCTGTTTTCATCACCCAAAAGCCTACTGATCTTTTCTTGGGAATGTTTTTGTTACGCTTATGAAGTAATATTTTTAAGTAATATAACCATAATACAAAGTAATAATTGCAAATAAATTAAGA
The DNA here is from genome assembly GCF_049901715.1 of Pseudonaja textilis. NCBI lineage: Eukaryota > Metazoa > Chordata > Lepidosauria > Squamata > Elapidae > Pseudonaja > Pseudonaja textilis. The sequence continues at coordinate 230,318,418 of NC_141991.1, read as the reverse complement.
TTATACTTTCTGACAACCTGAAGAGGAAGAGAATCTAAGCCATTTTGTCCTCAACATTTTATGCTGATTAAGAATGATTTCCAGGACTCTGAGATTATCTTGTTCCTACAGACATTCAGAATAAGTGAGGGGGTTGGACATTCATGCTGACTGGTGTGGAAATAAAAGGAGAGTTCAAGCTGTCCTCGATCGTTGTTTGTGCATGATCATTATCAACTCCAGACCCATTTAGAGGTTCTTCATGCAAACCTTTAAAGCAGCTATAAATTTGAGTTTATTTTATATGCATGAAACACCATAAACCAGAAAAAGATTTATATAAAATATTTTGCATTTAGAAGTGCTATTTTGTATATTCTCAGCTGGAAACAAAACTTGGTCATTTTGAGCAGGCCTATCCCAGAAAACAGCAGTGAAATGAGCTGTTTCAACTTTAAGTTAGATAATTTCAAGTGTTGCAAACTTTTACAGAACAGGAATGTTCATTCAGCAAATTTTCCTTTGAGGTTAAACTCCACGTAAGCTATTTGGAGTTTCGTTACAAGGAAACTTAGACAAGTCAACAGTTCTGAGAGTACCTAGCAAGGTGGATGGTTATGTTCCAATTTTAAAAACTTACCTATGGTATTTTATGCTTATTCCTAGATTATCCTACTTGGATAAATTATCTATATAGAATGGCTGTCCCGCTGAAATAATTGAAATACTTATCTTTCCTGTGGAACTCTGCATTTGTATGGAATTTACAGATCTGACTTATTTCTGTACTAAACCATGACTTGATTAATCCTTGCTCTTTGAGTAAACCACAGTGTATGGCTTCACCAATAAAAAACTTCAAAATAAAACATACCATGTTAGTTTAGCGTCGAAACAATAGCCCAAAAGGGCATGCAATACTCCAGAGATCCCCCCCAAAGCCCAGTGTAATGTCTAAGGAACTAAAGGCTTCTCTTGCATTGGCAAATGTCATTGTTTATGAGACCACCATTAGAACAACACTGAACAGCAATGGTGCACATGGCAGGGTTGCAAAAAGAAAATCTTCGAAAAGAACATTGCTGCCTGCCTACAGTTTGTTTGACACCACATGGATAAGCTAGAGAGCTAGTAGAAGGTTTTGTAGACGAATGAAACCAAACTACAACTTTTTAGCTTGAAAGAAAAGCATCATGTTTGGCAAAAAGCAAACTTTTTGGATTCCAGAATAAGATGTCTATGAAACTCAGTGGTGGTAGTAGCAATTTTGTGCCTGCTATGCTGCCTCTGGACCAGGATAGCTTGCCATCATAGATGGAACTATGTATTCTGAATTTTACCAACAAATTTTGCAAGAAAATATGAGGGTATCTCCCCATCAACTGAAAATCAAGAGAAAATGGGTCATGAGCAAGACGATGATCCAAGATACATATATCATATGATCAAAAAAATGGTTAAAGCAGAAGAAAGTTATTTCTTCTAGAGGGTATTTCATGGAAGCAAGACTATCAACATTCCTGAATTGAAGCTGTCAGAATGGAGGAATGGGCTAAAATTCCTCCAAGCAGGACTGATCAACTATTAGAAATGTTTAACTGCAGTTATTTTTGCCCAATGGGGTAATGACAGTGACTGAAAGCAAAGGTTCACATACTTGCCACATAGAAGTATGTAACTTTGGATAATTTACTTCAATAAATCATTGAATAAGTATGTTTTTGACTCACATGTTTAATTAGATTCTCTTTATTGAGTTTTAGAACTTGTGTGAAGCATAGATGAAATTTTAGATCGTATTTATGCAGAAATACTGAAAATTCAAAGATTTGCAAACTTTTGAATGCCACTGTAATTAGTAGAAACAACATGCCTTGTGAGTAGTAAGAGAGTCAAACCCAAGTTAGGCCAAGGCTTGGCTTATGAATCTGGTGCAAAGCTGATGGGAGATCAATTTAGCACATGGCAAAATAGAAAAGCAAACTCTACATGGAACAAGATCCCAAGGTAACTGTTATTTTTAGGCAGAAGTTAGAATGGCTAACAGTTCTGCAACTGGAACAGAAACAAGGAGGGCAACAAAACTGGTTCATCTGTCATTCTGAAATTGTCTGGTATTTAATTATCATCTACATAATTTACATTTGAAAATAGTGGTAATTTTTTCAAACTGATAATTATCCACCCATTATTGAAATATATTTATTAACAGCTTCCAACATTTCTTACATGAATCTTTCAGTGTTAAATTTTGGACAAAATTTTATGGAAGGTAGGATGAGGAATTGTGACAATTGCTTTGCCCACACTTCAACAGCACAACTGAAGGCAGAACATTTGTATATATGCATAAGTATGATGTTAGTGTCAATACACAGATCCCTTAAATATGTGTCAGTATGCTGCGTGTACCACTTAGATCAAAAGGTCTTAGGTCAGAGGACTAAGAAACTTTCATTTTGTTGAGGTCCTCAATCGAAAAGAGATGAAGTGTAAAAGAATAAAGGCAATGTATGAAGTGGGATATGGATGTGGTAGAACAGAAAAATTGAGAGAATAGTGAACGTTACTGGTATAAAGTAGTTTTTGCTAGGTTTTCTTTTCTTTTTTAAGTCATGCCTTTGTTTTCTTTGGTTTATGATTTTCTTTCTGACTTGTATAAAATTGTTTACCACCCATACAAATAAAATGTGCTTCAGTGGGAAATCAAAAGAACTTTTTTTTTTTTGTCTCCGATGAAAAAAGTGATACTATTTCTTAAAAGAGTACCACCCTGGCATTGGTGATGAAATTATTCAACAAAATTCCTGAAAAACCATAGGATGTAAATATGCTAATTATAGGATTAATCAGAACAGTCAAAGAAGATGTTTGAGGTGTTATGTTTTATGGTATTGCTGAACTGTCTCTGGTATGAAGATAATTATTTTGAACGAATGGTTCTGAAATTCTGCCACCCAATTCCGGAGACTCTGGGCTGCTTACAAATACTAAAAATATTTAAAAGCAAGAAAACAAAAAGAGCAGCAGCAACAACAACAAAGACAAAATTGGAGTGGTACAAAAAAGTGGGGGGGCTTCAAGTACCCTCAGGAAAGGCCTAGGTGAAGATGTCCTTTTGGGGTCCCAGTTTATGACATTGTTTAATTAAAGAAACCCAGAGTGTGCCAATTTTGCCAGATCACATTGGTTGGGTAGATATTATGGGAGACAGATGATCCCTCAAGTCACATGCCGTAGCCCATGTAGGGTTTTTATACTGCTGTTACTGCAATGAGGTAATCCGTATTATGGGCTCTTACCCTGGTCTGCTCAAAGTAGGTTTGGTTTTTCTGCTAACAGGACTCCAGAGAAATCTCTGAATATAATTGCCTCGGGGTTATTTGCATTGCTGAAGCCTGCCTTTAGGAAGCTTGTAATGTCTGAAATCTGGATCCCGAAGGTTCAAATTAAAAAGGAGGAATGTTTAGGTGTCCTGCTAGATGTTCATCCATTTAACAACAATTATTCTCAAAATATCAAGTTCTAGAAGGAGTCATTTTCATTAGGAAAGATGCTGAAGGAGAGCAATAAAGTTTTGTTGCACAAGCACTGTGCACTCAGCCTGCCAGATACAGGTTTCACAGCATAACTTACCCAGCACACTGACAAAAACATCAAAGAACTGGAAAGTGAGAAGAGGCTCCTTCATGTGTGCATAATAATCTGCTATAGTTCTAAAGACATCTCTTTCAAAACCTGAATAGGTGGGTTGTTTCAGATCTGGATATCTGGGCCCTAAAAAAAATGGAAAAGTGGAAAGTAGAATGAAAAAAAAAAGATTTCCTGGTTGGATTACACAGGTGGCTGAAACGGCACTAATTTACACGTGTAGTCATAATGAAAATCCTATTTATTTTTATTTATTGATAGTATAGCAGCCCAGCTCACACATAGGTGACTCTGGGTGGCCTACATAATTTTAAAAACATCCACAGGAGAATAAAGACCCATTAAATAAAAATCACCCCACTTCCATGGCAGCAATAACATAATTGAATCAGCCACATAATTGGCTCCATCACCATTTGTGGTCATCAGGCCCACTGAGAAAACCACATTTTTGGAACCTTTCAAGAAAGCAACAGGGTGGGGGCCACATCAGGGAAAAGCCAGCAACAACACTATGCTGTCACATAGGTATAGGAATCAAAATGGTGACTAAACGTTAACAAGAACTTATGCCAATGTGTTTCTAAAAAGACATGTCTATTCATAAACTTCCATAATTTCAAAATAATTTTTAACTTCCTAAACAAATTGGTGGTTTAAATGTTTGCAGAACAGATTTCTCTCAGCCAAACCATTTCAGAATAGACCCAGGGAATTATCTGTTTGAAACAACTTCAACTTAATCCTCATCTCCTTGCTTCTCCAGATAGATAATCCCTGATTTAAAATGGATTATCTTTTAACATAAAGAGTAACCCTGATGAACAATTGAAAGGGCTTTCTAACAGTAGAGAATGACTACAACTAAGAACAATATATTTATACTACCTGAAACTATAGCATAACGCAATTTACAAACATACCTTCCTCGGTAATTTTTTCTTCTCATATATCCAGCATGTGTAATATGGCCATTCCAAAAAACTTTAAAACATTGCATTCTCTTTATTACCAAATCCAAATGGCCTTTTTGTGTGTTGTTAAGTAAGACATGGAATGAAAGGATCATCTTTCCTTTGAGTACTTAAGCATACTCTGATTTGACTTATAGGAAAGTAGCAATACCAATTTAAAAACAGTATGCAATCCACCTGACACTTTCAATCTGAAGAAACCAAGCTTAACTTAGTCTTTTAACATAATTATCTATGAATGATATAAAAGGAAATTTCTTCTTTCCCTGTATTAGCAACTTTTAGAAAGTTCAACATGATTCATCCTGCCTTCCTCAGTAACCTTAAATGTTCACAGACACATGAAAATTTGAAAAGGACTAGCCCTAGTGTCTGAGGGTCAGAGACAGTCAAAAGAATACAGGTATTCCTCAACTTATGACCACAATGGAGTCCAAGATTTCTGTTGCTAAGTGAGAAATTTGCTGAGTGAGTTTTGCCCTATTTTATGACTTTCTTGCCCCCGTTTTTAAGTGATTCATTGCAGGTGTTAAGTTAGCAACACAGTTGTTAAGGGAATCTGGCTTCCCAATTGACTTTGCTTGTCAGAAGGTGGCCAAAAGTGATCAAATGACCCCAGGACACTGCAACCATCATAAATATGAGTCAGTTGCCAAGTGTTTTATTTTGATCATGGGAACATGGGGATGTTGCAACGTTTGTAAATGTGAAAAATCATAAGTCATTTTTTTCAGTGCTGTTTTAACTTTGAATCATAATTAAATGAACTGCTGTAAAACAAGGACTGCCTGTATTAATCCCATAATCAGACCACTCCTCAGAAAATATTCCACTCAAATAAACTGCAGATTTGGAGCAATGGTTGATGAGAATGAGACATACTATGTGGCAGATGATTTCCTCCCAGCTCGGTTGCAGAAAGTGTAATATTATTATTAGAAAAACTCTATGGCAGAAAATAGACTCATCTAATCAAAATCGGTTTATTAAAAAAGAAGAGAACGAGGGATTTCTGCTCTACTGAAATCAACGAGAAAGCACAAGTTCAAAAAGCAACATACAGAAATAAAAAAAATACTCACAGTTCGCTAAACATTTCATTGCTGATAGAACCCAGTGAGGAATTTCTTCTGCATCAAAAATTTTTTAAAGTGATTTAATATATTAGAATTTATTAGACAAAAAAATTAGATTTTAAATTACAATTGCAGGCATTTATTTATTTAAAATTTTGTGCTTCTTCCCGAAGTAGATTTAATATTTCTTCCCTGTAGTTCTTATCTATAAAGTGAATTATATAGTCTTTATAGGCTGCTGCTCATTGAGCAGCTAAGGATGACTTGACATAGGCATTGAGGAAAACAATTTTAGTGTACAAAAACAGTACCAGTAATAAGATTGTAATAGACAGCAATAACTTTTAACAGAATAAGATAATAAATATTCTGTTTCTTGGTGCACAGAGATGATTTCTATGTAACAAAGAACAATTTTCTAAAAGCACAACCACATTTCAGTTTTGCTAAGGATGCTGTTCATCATTTCAACAGTGCACACTGCAGTGAAACATAAGTTAAGTCATACACTACTTAATGGATTCAGTTTCAACTTATTATCATCCAGCCAATTTTTAACGGTAGTTGTACTATCGTGGAAGCCATACCGTCCTCAGAAGAGATTATGGAAAGATGATTCTTGAGTATACCTGGTTCCAAGTCTTCTGATGACCCTTCCTAGCAGGTTTACTTAGCCAGAGAGTAATATTAGAGACAGATGGAGCTTTGAGAGACAAACCATAATAGATTCTGTTTGAAGGAAATCTACCTCAGAGATAGAAATGGAGTGGCTATAAAACCTTGTCCCCCATTCCCACATAGGTGTGCTGTGCTGAGTCCTGGAATTACTTTTGAGTTGTGGAGGACATATACAAGGAAAGACAGCAAAGAGTAATTGGAATTATCAAAGTTTCCTAGATTTCATGGGGAATCAAATTATCACTACTTCTTTTATTTCTTTAGACAGATCTGTCCCAGAACTTTATTGCCACTGAACGAGCAGGTTAGTGATCAGGATATGTTTGTTTCCTGAATAGATTCCAACAAAACTATAACATATTTAAAAAGTTCTACTTACTTGACTTATCTTCTAAAATGACAGTTCCTTGTTTGTTGACGCTGTATACATTCTGAATGATGTCCTTTGGATTTACAAGTTTAGTGTCCAAAATATCATTCAGAGAATCCAAACCTAAAGTTTTTTGCAAGCTACAGAAGACATACAGCAAACAGATTTAAATTAGCTACCAGCAGTTATCTGGAAAAAAGATTTACAGGTAAATAGCGCATATTGTCATTGGATTATGAATATATATGAATGAATTGGGTGTGTTTTGTGTGTAATAAAGCCATCTTCAAAGCCTCTTTAGTAAAACAGTAGGCTGCTTTAAAACAAAAATTATTTGCTTCTTTCAGATGCAAACCAAATCACATACATATGAGAGTGCTATAATATAAAATACTTTAAACTATAATAAAAACGAAAAGACAGATTAGGGAATTACACCACCATCTCTTCAGTGTTTCATACATATAGTCCTCAACTTATGACCATTTGTTTAATAAGAGATTGAAGTTATGCTGGCCTTGGAAAAATGACTTATGACCGGTGCACCATATGACAGCAATTTGAGCGTTTAGCAACTAAATAAATAAGAGTTGCATAATCAGGACTGGCATTATAGATCATCTGTTGGAGACAATAAAGACATTCTGTCGAGACAGAAAATAATTTACAAATTTGCTCATTGATGCCTTTGGATTTTTTGAATGGCTACCAGGGTTTTTAAGTCTTTTATTTTTAATTTCGGGAGCAACTACTAATATCAATTGCAGTAGCTTAATGTGTGGTGAAATGCAGTCCAGATTCTCAGGAGGGACAGAATATATTCCAAAGGAATAAGAGACAGATTGACGCCAAGCCCCAAAACCAAGAAAGACATGCAGGGTTTCTTCTGAACACTTTCCCTTACTGTTCTTCACCTAAAGACAGAAATATTGCCAAACTAATGCAAACTATTTTGCCTCACTATAGTTATACTCGAGAACTTCTAGGGAGGACCTGTTTTGACCCTGTTCCTCCCAACCAAACTATCTAAAATTTAGTCTCGTATTCCTCTGAAATGCACCCCCTCCCTCCTGGAGTACATTCCAACACATTTATTTTTGTAAAAGAACAACTCAGGCAACATGCTTACTATGATAAAGTCCTGGACTTCCATATGTCTTCTACATTTGCCTCTTTTAATTTTCGATGATGGATGAACTTGCAAGCTGGTACTTCTCCAATTGCTATGCTGTGACGTTTAAACCACATTTCAGAATTCTGCAGCAGTGTGAGGAGAGAAACCCTAATTATTGTTAATCTATAATTTTGCCCTTTTGTGGCAACATTGCTTCACTAGTAATATATTTGACCAAATCTATGGAAAGAGTCACAACTAAGTCCAATTCAAATTAATGAAAAACTTTCCACCAAATCCACCAATTTTAACCTTAATTTTAATCCCATTCCCCACTATCCTGTCAGAGCTAAAGAAGCTTCTTGGATGAGAAGCGAAATGTCTTCTCATCCAAGAAAAAACAAGGAAGTCCACTTGCCTCCTGAAAAAGCACCCTTGGGACAACCATGACCTGGATGACTGAGAATCTCTGCAGACTGCCACTAATTTTAATTTTTCTTGATATCTTTGAAGGCAGAAAAGATGATAATCTTGACATATCATGTATTTGTATATCTCAATGCATTACACATTAATGTATGGGAAGTTATCTTACCAGTGTGATAGGTTTCACTGGGATGTGCTCTTGGAAAGTAACTTTTTCAAAGTCCCAATTTGGGAATTTCACAATTTCTTTCCGGTAAGGAGATCGTTTAGGGTATGGTTTTAATGGTGAAAAAGGAGGAAACCTAAAATTTGAAAACAGTTTATTAAAACCTTCATAGGAACACTATCATTCTGCCCTGAGAATCTAGCCCCATTGATGCCACTAGACAACATTTCTTTAAGCTAAAAGAACTTCGGAGACAAAATTACACAATTTTTCCAAAACTAAAGATACACAAACAATGATATCAATTTGTAACATGATCGAGCTAAAAATATTTTTGCTTTGAGAGGGAAATCACAACAAAGTTTTATCCTGGCTTAAAATAATTATCTATGTATATAAAAGCGAAATACCACTCATGCATCATCGCAAAATCTTCAGAACCATAAAGCCTACAAACTTGAAATTTGGCATGTATGTTCCTCTTGGCTTCTAGGTGCTCACTAAAAAAGGATTTTTCAAAATGACCATCATAGCATTAGTATTTCATATATTATTATTAACATACTCTGATGCTAAGGAGTTCTACTCCCCTTCCCCACCTGAAATGAAATCTGTTCCAAATGCAAAACACAAGCAGAGGAGAGGAGTTTCAATTTCAGTTTCACAGCAGCAACCAGCTTTGGTACAGAGCAGTTGAGTTAAGCCATGGCCAGGCTCCTTACTGTCTCCTTGCTCACACAGCAACTACTGTTTCAGTTTTCAAACATCCCTCAACTCTCTCACACACTGATAGGATGCTAGCCAGATGAACACCGATGGATGCTGGTAGGCAGAGGCACAATTTGCCCCCCCTTATTTTCCTTCCCCCAAAACTAAGGCCGATCAGTTTCGTAGCGAAGCACAGGTATAGCGCTAGTAAATAAACTTGATACTGCAAAATATATCAGAGTCTTTGCCATCACTTGTTTCAATAGTTTTCCTTTACTCTTATTGGAAGAAAGTTATCATTTGGGAACAGCTAAAACCAGGATTCATGTGCTTTTTACTACCGTAACAATTCTATATTTTGCTGCTATTTTAGGCACAATTTTAAATGTTTCCTGGTATGACAGATACATTTTGTATCTCAGTCTCACAAATTCTACTGAAAATGTTATTTTCAAAGTTTACAAATTCTGTTTTAAACCCTATGCTACTGGAAAACAAATGATGAAACCTGATGTTATCTATTATGTTTTATTTTGCATTGTTTCATGCAAGCTGTTGATTGTATTATAAAGCTCTATAAATATTTCAGTTTATTCACTGCTACAAATCATTGGGTGATGTATTTTCTGGCTACACATGGGAGCTTTTTGGTCATAGGTAATAATAAATTGAGTGTCGATCACAGGAACATAAGAATAATGTTGGATTTAATAAATCACCCCTTCCTAATGTTCACACAGATGCTGCTGGGTCTCCAAAGTACAAAGTACAATAGGCATAACATTAATCAAATATTGCCTTTGATACTAGAATGCTATCATGGTTAGTAGCCATAGAATCATTATTTTTTATGAATTTCTAAATCCTGGCAAAGTATCAGTCAGAGGAAATAATAGCAGGATTATTTATTCACGTATGATTCTGGATAATCTAATCATGAGCTTGAAATTATTCCATCAATGTTCCATTATGATCAGGAATATATTATCCCTGATAAGATCCATTATTTTTTTGAGAAATTTGCATTTTTACCATCGCACAGAAGAATTGAAGCTAATAAAATCATGATAATGCTCAAACATTGGACAGGGAAACAGTGATCTGGTGTTGATTTGGCTTCATACCTGTTTAAATGTCATCTGGACTGAGAATCTCCATAGATTAAAAAGTATTCCAGCTTATCGTAAAGGGTTATTTTGTAATGACTGGACACACTACAGTTTAGATCAGTGTTTCTCAAACTTGGCCATTTTGAAATTGCTGGCTGGGGAATTCTGGTAGTTGAAGTCCATATATTTTAAAGTTGTCAAATTTGAGAAACACTGGCTTAGATGGAAACATTGTACAATGCTTTACATGTTCCCCAACAATAACAATGGCTTAACTCCACCCTCCTAGCCTTTTCAAGTGAACTTAGTCAGGTAAACAAGTCTTGGGGGCTCAGTCCCCATAGTAGTTAAATGTTTTTGAAGTGGCATACTTGGCTCCCGACAAATGCTCTTGCATTTGTTGAGCATTAGATGTTTCCTCAGCCCCTTAGCTCCTTCCATAAAACCTGATGCAGAACAAATTTCCTGCTGAGGTCCAGGCTACATTTCAAGCTCTGCTTTTAAGCAATGCCATTATTAAATATCCAACCCAAACTCCAGGCAGAGATCAAGCCAAGATGGGCTGTTTACCATGGCTTGTGGTTACAACAATTGATTGTGAGTCCTTTTATTGTCTGTGGTTGTTGCTCTTGTCTGAATGTCACTTCCTGCTTTTTTGTCTCCTGTTCTCCTACTCACCCATATCCCTCCGGATTGGCTTTCCCCTTTGACCCTGAGAGTATGGAGGGCACGGTGTTAGAAAGTAGTTATTAGAAAGCTGAACTAATGCCATTCCAGAAGGAAAAGGCAACCCACCATTTAGTGAAGCAAGAGTGTTACATGGACAGATAAGGGATGAATGAGAAGGAACCATTACAATAGCAACAGAGATCAGTCACATCAATTAGAAAGTAGAAAACTGAGTTAAACCAAATTAGAAAAATTAGAATCTGAGATCTTTAAAAGCAGACATGCACATTTTTACCTGATTATAAAAGAGTGTTGCAACCCTGGCATGGAGCCAGCCTCATTTAGGGCTCATCTTGTGTACTGAATAAACTTTTGAACTCTAAACTATTATATCTGATGTCTGACTTCAGCAAGGAACAAATCATAGAGAAGAAATTCTTCCACCAATGTGCTGACCTGGTTATCTATAGACATGAGGTGCTCTTGAAAAAGTTAGGGTGTGGCTAAAGTAGTCAGCTGGAATGGCCAATTGCATAGCTGGAACATTGGCATGGATGACTATGGATCGAGTTTATGTTGGTCAGTTTGACTCTCAGCAGATTTGGGGGGGGGGGTTAAACACAATTTATAGTGCTGTAAAACATTTATGTCTTGGGGAGGATGAGTTAAGCCTAGCCGTTACAAAAGGGGGAAGAATTCAACCTCATCCTCTCTCCCTCGGTTACAGTGGTTGGTCTGAATTTGCTCCCGATGTTGAACTCTTTTCAGCAACTGCCTCCAAGTTTCAAAGTCTGCCTTAATAGCCAAGAGTTCCTTGTTCCAGAGAACACAGAACTGTTCTGATGGATTTAATTTGTTTTTTTAGCTTTCTTGTAGCATGTAGCAAAATAGTTCATGCTAATCTGATGTCAAAATGTCAGTTTCATCTACAGATGTTTGGGTATAGTCAGTATGTTGGAGGATAGACTGAGCGGAGAAATCCTTTTTAATTTGTTCAAAATCTTACTGAATATATTCTAATTCAGGGGTGTCAAACTCAAGGCTCGCAGGCCAGATTTGCCCCGCAGGGTGCTTAGATTTGGCCTGTGGGGCCACCCTGCAAACAGCCTGCAGTGCCTCTGCCAGCGAAAATGGAGCTTTGGGTGGGGGCTCCATGCAGCCAACCCAGGCTCCATTTTTGCTGGTAGAGGGCTGTAGGAGGCCGTCATGGCTGAAAACGAAGCCTAGGTGGGTTAAGTGATATTGAGCTGGCCATGCCCCCCTGGCCAACACCCACACACTGCCCCCCCCCCCAGGTCAAACACAGTCCTGATGCGGCCCTCAATGAAATCAAGTTTGACACCTGAATGGGGTATATTTCCAGCACAGCGATGACTGAAGCAGCTGTAAGTTTTGCAACATTTGGAATGAAGACGTATTAATAGTTTATGAAAGCTATTAGCTTCTGCATAAGTTTGAGGGTTGTCAATAGGAATTTTTTCCCTACTTTGGCTGGGTCAGTAGGAAGATTTTTACTTTGGCTGGGTCCTTCTGGAACTTTTTTTGTAGAGATGCAATGTCTATGGTATTAATAGCATTGCCTTCAAAAGTGTATTTTTCAGGGGTAGCATACTGATTATGTTACCTGAGGCACTGCAAAGCATCTTTTACATGGCATTTGTGATGCTGAAGGGATATATAGGATACATACATACATACACACAGAGAGAGGGGGGGGAATGGGGGATTTAAGAGATGTGTATCATCTTATTTTATGGGCAAACTACAGGAACGGGGCAAGGTAGGTATCGTATATGTGCAAACCACGCCATAGACTACAATGTCTGAGCAGAAGCCAAAACTATCCAAAACTGTGGATTACCCTCGTCCTTGTACTGTCTGAAAAAGAGACGCCAAAATACCCCACCAACCACACAAGGGAGAGCTGAAGCCAGACTCAACTACCTGTTAGTGGTCGGGCTGCAAGCAAAACCTCAAGAAGAAGGTAGGAGAAAGGCAGGCTGTTTAGCTCGCAGTTTTACGGACAACAATCTCCATGTTCCCCCTCGAAGCATACCTTCCCATTCAAAGACGCTAGTGGATGGCACAAAGATGTTAGTGGGGGGACAAAGATTCCCCCCCGCCCTCCCTTAGAAACTGGTTGAGCAATTGAGTAAACTGCGAGTTCCCTTAGTCGGCAGCCTAAGCAGAGGGGCCCAGAACTGCCCACGGGGTAGTTCTATCGGCCAATAGAAGCGGCCTCCTGGAGAGGCAATTCTGCCCACGGGCGCTTCAATCAGCCGATAGAGGTGAGCCTGCCCACGGGGTGCTCTAGCCGAGGCTACCTGCGGGGGGCTCCTAAAGGCAAGTCCCCCCCTTTCCCCATTTCTCTTCACCTCGTATAGTTCAAGCAATGTGAGAAATGGTAGGGAACGCATGGTTTAAATAGGACTAAATTTTGGGGGCGGGGCTTAATTTCACCTTATGCCTAGAAAACATGCTGGGCCTTCCGGGGTGGGGGGAGTGGGGGCGTATTGTTGGAGAAACACAGTATTCCAATAATTGATTCAATGTTCTCTTTAAGTACTCATCAGGCAGCATATGAAGAAGTACAATAAATGAATCTGAACATCTAGTGGTTGAAAACTTAGGCCTTTGAAAACTTAGATGTAAATTAAGATCTGCAATTATCTTACAGTAGCACTTATTTACAGGTTAGGTTCTAGGAGATATTGGTCCGCTGGGCAGAAGATTGCTAAGGAACTTTGGGGATGCTGATCAGCAACCACTGATGACTCTGTTGTGCTGATCAAAATGATGAGAAGACTCCCTATGCAGCAATGTAAGAGCAGAGAGTCATTGCCCATAGCATAAGGTTTGAACTTCAGTATGAACTATTATAAAGTTGGTGTTTTTCTAGAATAAGATTATATGGGAATAAACCTCTTGCAGCAAAATAACAATACTAGATAAAAGAGGAATTCTGAGGCAGAGGGGCACCATATGAGAAGTAGCTAAGGTTGGCTATGTTGGTGAAATGTGCTCTGGAATCAAAGGGGGTGTTTAATAAATGGTATCAGATCAAGGCAACTATGGTAGGACAGGAGTAGATGGGTTGGTAAGTTGCACTGAATAGTTATGGGTTATCTGTGTTGGAGGTTGCTGGTTGTGATAGGATGGATGTGGAAACTCACTGAGGGAATAGGAAATAAGGGGATTGTGGAGCCAATTGTAATTGTGATGGAAAAGGAAGGTTTGACAGGAAGGGGAGTTAACTGTTTCAGGAAAGTTCAGATAATTTGGTACTGGGTTCCTACTTTAACTCAAACGCCTTGTTTTGGTGAGGTGTCTAGGAAAACAACTTGTTGGTGATTATCCTCACATTGATTTTGATGAATGATAGATTCATCTGCAAAAAGACTGCACCCTGACTCATTAGATGAATTAGTAGATCTGGTCTGTATTATCAAAACTGAGAGTTGGCCTAGCCCAAGATTTTTCCTTCTGGGTATTTCAATTATATGGGGAAATTAGGATGTAGGGACCAGCAGAGAATCTGCTGAACCTAATCCTTGATGAAGACTACTGTTGAAATGTCTTGGCTTCTAATGCTAAAATTTCAGGAGAGCTCAGGAGTTCATGTCTCCATGAGCTTGCTGTTGATAATCTTGAGCCAACGTATACAGGAAGCTACACATTGGGCCTGATCCCCTAAGAGCAGATGACTTGCTTTTTCAAGATGGAGGACATTATTGTTTGCTCTGTTCAGTTCAATACACATAACCACCTGAGATTTCCACAAGGAAATAATTAATTAATTAATATGATTCCCCTACAGATGTTGTCTGGAAGTTCTATTTAAGGTAGATTGCATAGAGGGTGGAGAGTGGAAACAGAATTGGTTGGTTGGTTTTGGAAAGAGTGCATAGTCCTTGTTTAGTGACTGCTCATTCAGCAACTGTTCAAAGTTATCATAACATAGAACAAGGCTTACAGCTGGCTCATGAGTTGCAGCATGCCCATGGTCACATGATCGTGATCCAGGTGTTTGGCAACTAGTGAACTCACAACAGTTGCTCCCCCCCCAGTGATCATGTGATCACTATTTGCAACGTTCAGTACTAGCTTTCAACAAGCAAAGTCAAAGGGGAAGCTGGTAGGGAGTTGCAAGTCAGTGACATGACATCAGTTGTAATAACCAAGCACAATCGGCTCAACATCCACAACGACCTTCATAAGCTGGTGCAGTCGTGTGATTTTTCGCTTTAAAACCACACTGCTGACAAAATTCCAGATCGCAATTACAGTTGTTAAATGGCAACTACCTGTATTGCTTATGCTGCAAAAATCATGCCATTTCTTTCTGGTTTTGGAGGCTAAGGATTCAACACTTGCTTGAAATACAGTCATTTAAAAATAAACACAGTACACAGTTTCTGCCCCAAGAACCCATTCAGTTATTTACCTATATAATTTACCATTATCCTCAAAATCATCTTTGCCCCATCTTCCTTTGATATCTTCAATAACATGATTCTTCAGGAACTTTTTGAGAAGCTGAACTGTTTGAGCACGAGTTACTTCTGGGCTAAAGTTTTGGTTGCGTCTTAGCAGTTTGTGTAACCATTCCACAGCCTCAGAAGCTGTGAAGCAACCTTCGTAGCTTTTGAAGTGAAAGCGATGTTTCCGTAAGGGCATTCCATTTCGAAATAGCTCAACAGTCTCATTCCACTGAAAAGAAAATATGAAAGCTTTATCTAAGCACAAGTTAGTACTTGTTGGGGCAGCACCTGAGAAGGAACAAAAGAGTGTATGAAGAAATCTAACATGTATCTTCTAATTTAAGCTTTTAGGCTTTTTCCGTATCAGCCAAGCTCTTTCCAGTTTTTATATATTATTTCTTATCAGCAAGAAATGTCTGGTTGTTTCTTAGGTTGTTTTTCAAGATTTTTCTCTAATATAAGCACATTGTCTTTAACAACCATGTTCTAAAATCATGCTTGAACACATAGGTTTTAATTTGAGCATAAATCTGCTTTGATCAGTGTATATAAATAGGCGCACAAAACTGTGACGTGGTGATTTGTGTATTGAAATTCCCAATCATGCTTAATATTGACCATTCATTTTACAATGAATGAATTATTTATCTTAAAAAGTTGGTGTACTGTTTCATTGCTCACAAGAGATAAAAATATGGAGAAAAACTGATTGCCTTCACTACCTGTCTTTGTTCATATATCACAGGCAAAAGCCAATTTCTTTTCACAGAGGAAAAATAACACTCCCTATAGCTCAGAGGAGGCAATATGTTGCTTTTTATTGAAGGTTTCATAATGCCTAGCCACTACTCAAAGCTGTTAGGACTGATATGAGTGGAAAATCAAAACATCTGGAAAGTCCAAATAACCACATTGGTATTTTGTAATATTTTGTAAAGTTTGTAGTTGTTTAATTTTAATTTTGTTTGCTCCCCAAAGTCAGTTGTTTCAATAGGTAGCCATAACAGATGAATGATATTCCTTATACTTTATGTGGAGGTCATCATATAAATAACGATTTATGGCAATTATGCCATAGTTGCATTATTGAAGTTGCATGAAGTTGCATTATTATTTTCTTGAAGCATCATTTCTGCCAGTCTTCGTAGCCCAGGTGCCCCTATCAAGTGTGTATGTATCTGTGTGCATTTATTTATAATTGGGGCAGGAGGTAAAGATTCAAATCAGGAGTAATGTTGGAGATAAAAGTCTCATTAAAGAAATCTAGGATTTTTTTTCCTTCAAACTGTTCAAGGATCTGTACAAATTCATTAATTGGGTTCATATTAAATTACAAATTTTAATCATGGGTTATTAAACAAAACCCGGGTGGCTAGAAATGCATAACACATCCAAAAACCACTACCACTCTAGCAAGCACTTAAAAATTCAGTGCCCTGGTTAGGCTTAATACTGCACAAGGCCATTGTTTCAGTACAGATAGTACTCGTCTTACAACAGCTCATTCAAAGTTACAACGGCACTGAAAAAAATGACTTACGACTGTTTTTCACATTTGTGATTGTTTAAGTATCCTCACAGTCATGTAATCAAAATTTGGATGCTTGGCAACTGACTGGTATTTATGACTGTTGCTGCATCCTGGAAACATGAGTTCCCTTTTTGTGACCTTCCTACATGCAAAGTCAATGAGGAAGTCAGATTCATTTAACAACCATGTGAATAACTTCATGACTGCAGTGATTCACTTAACAACTGTGGCACAAAAGGTCATAAAATGGGGCAAAATTCACTTAACAAATATTTCACTTAGCAACAAAAATTTTGGCCTCAGTTGTGGTCATAAATCAAGGACTACCTGTACCTGGAATCATCATTTGTTGGAGGCAGTTTTGTTAATTTAAAAAAAAATTCCCAAGATTTCTGGAAGAAAGTCTTAATTGTGGTCTTTCTAATAGTCTTTTTAAAATTAATGCGATACAGTTGGAAATGTATTCTCACATCTACCATATAAAATGACACAGCCCAGTCAAAGTCTTAACACCACGCTCTGCTGCATAGTAAACCAGTGATCTATTAATGGAGCTATGCTGTGTACATAAACAAGAGTGCATTCCCTGCTAATTTTCAGGGACAAAAAAAAAGGCAGCCAGTGCTTAGAAAGCCTTCGGAGAACGTATTTTACTCACCAGCCGAGTTGCTCGGTAGGGCCCGGGGCCCACGAGTCGAGGCTCCATCGGTCGGCCAGAAAATATAAAACTCCGCGGTCCGTCTCCACGGAGACCGAGGGACACAGCATATAGAACTTTCGAAGGAAAGTTTGAATCGGAGGCTACCGCGTTCTGATTGGGCCAAAGCTCGGCCACGTGATCTCTCAAAATTAGACGATTGGAGGAAATCCTTTAAGAGAGGGCCTCCTATCTTGGCAACTTTAAGACTTGTGGACTTCAACTCCCAGAATTCAACTCCCAAAGCTGTGACCGAGGAATTCTGGGAGTTGAAGTCCACAAGTCTTAAAGTTGCCAAGATTGGAGACTCCTGCTTTAAGAAACACTCCATAAAAAATAAGAGGAGGGGGATTATCCTGCATTCGCTCTTTACTCCCCGACTCCCATAAAGCAGGCGATTGGGTTCTCTGCAACAAACGTCAGAGGTGCGTTTTTACCGATAAACGCCCAATGAGTTATTCTGCTCCTTTCCTCCGTCATCAATCGCTGGGCGGCGTTAGCGAGATAAAAGGAACGGGGCTGGTCATTTCTGGCGATGCTTTTTGTTCGGCTGGTCTCACTTTGTACGATGCAAGCGGGTGACGTTGCTCGCGCCTGCTTCGGTGGCTTGCTAAAAATCGATACTGCGGAATTCCATCCCTTCTCCATTATAGGGATGATGCAAGGATTGGTCTCTCTTAAATTGCCTCACGCAGTTCTCAGAAAGGCTGGTAGCCAAAACTGGAGGAAGCCATGTGACACGCGTTAAGCCTCTTTTAACCTTGGTGGGAACTGAACTAATGGTGATTTTGCTCAACCATGGCTTCATGGGTTAACGCGTGGGAGCTTCTTTGTTTTTCTGCGTCATGAGTATGTCCCCATCAGCTTTCCCCAAGATCTCTGAACCTTCTAAATCGAGTGATTACAACAGGCAGAAGTTTCGGGTAGTATCTCAAATCCTGTTTGCCTATTCTGGGATTTGTAGTCGAGACAGCTCTCCTTGTGGTCCAGGGCGTCAAGCAGTGGAAAGACTGGAAATTAGGCAAAGGGCTGGTGTAAATGTAAAACTGAATTTTGGATCCACTAAAAAAATTCTCTTTGACTTAAGATCCATCAAGCTGCCAATCGCTTTTTCCAGGGACGATTATTGGACTTTTGCTATGGTCCTGACAGTCTAACAAACCCTCCCATCTTAATAAGCTTTGAACTGATTCCAGAAGAAGCTGGCCTTTAAAACATGACAGTATTTTAGCAAGCATAAATGCATTGTTCTACAAATTCCTGGGGTGTGAGTGTTTCCTCCAAACCATCCCATTATTGAAACCCTAAGACATGTTTAAAAAATTCAGAGTTCTGCAGGCATTTCTTGTTGTTTCTCATAGTTCCAAATCTCCATTTCTAAAAACTGAAATATGAAGCCAAAAGACCCTCTCCCTTTTTGTGCATCTTTGAACTTTTTAAGTTCCATTTTCAGTTCTTCTAAGAGTGGAGTCATTTTAGACACTTTTAAACAACCACCCGATTTATTTTAGTCATTCAAATGCAGTAACCAAGAATCCAGAGATCATCAAGTAATCCAAATACTCTCGAGCTGTTTCTTCTTATTTCTAATTTCAATTTCTCTTCCTGGGGTTTTACTATTTTGTTGCCATGTTTCAGTTAAAATGTATCTTTTAGTAGTCTTGTTGAGATTTTACTGTAAGTTCTTTTTAATTCCAGGCAGTCTCCTCCCTTCCAGATCCTGCCCTTTTATTCTTTTTTCTCTCCCCTCTCCTGTTTTCAAAAGCTTTTAAATATCCAGAAATCTTTATTATCCCTTTGACTTTTTATTTTCAGCATTAAATGCCTATTAATGTCAAAGTGGATTTTTTTTCCAATTTCTTGCTTAAATCTCTTAGCTGTCAGTATAGAAAAAGGAAAGAAAAAAAAATAACCCAAATCCTTTCCCTTTTCTCTCTCCTTCGCTGCTTAAAAATCTTGTTTGGAAACAGTGTTAACTTTTTTTTTTATAGTTTCAATTCCAGGGTACCTTATTTGTTGCTTTTGCTGTTTGACCCGGTCAACCAAAACTTTCTCTTCTTATCTTCCTCTTGCACATTCTTTTCTGGTTGAGTTCTTCTTTGGGGTGGCCATTTCTGACCACCGCTACAACCGCCCTCGGGAAAGGGAGTAATGGCCAGCTGAGGAGGAGAGATGCGGCTCTCCTCAACCCTGCAGGCAGTCTCCCCCTTCTTCACCACCTCTACGGGGTGGCTTAGCTCCGAAACCAGCCGGCTCGGGGCGCTTCAGCAGCGAGCATGGATCAAAACTGCACAGAGTCACAGTTTTGGTCTGTCGCCGAAGACGCTCAAACCGGAAGTCAAGCAGAACAAGAAGATTGGGACAAAGAAGAAGCCATCTTTAAGGAACAAGTAATCTTAGATGGGGGGGAAAAAAGGAAAGGGGGGAAAAGAACGGAAAGTTTAAGACTGGGAAAAACAACCCCAAAAAAGAATAGATTGAAAAATAAAGTATAAAGCCAGAAAGCAACAGAAGAGGGAAATGCAGAAGAGAGAATTAGAACTAGAGAGACAAGGGGGTAAAAAGGGGAGGGAGAAGAAGAGAGGGAAGAAAGAAAGGAAAAGTTATAATGGACAGAAACAAGATATAGAGAAACAGCCTATTTAGAGATAATGGGTGAAAATCTAATTGAAAAAGGGATTCTGCAAAGGTACATAAGATAGTATTGTTATATTAGAAATAGAAATAATTTCAGAAAATATGAAACAATGTATGGTTAAAATGTTTGATAAAATAGTTATCATAATTTAGTGGAATGTTTGTCAATAAATATAATAAAATGAAAACGATTTATAAAACGTGAAGAGAAATAAAGGAAAATTAATTATGGAGATTATACATGTCTTCAAGGAAGTATGATATTTAATTGAAAAGAAATGTTAAAGATGTTAAGACTTTAATGAATATTAATGATAGAACTGAATTGGAATGGAATGAGCGTTTTAATTACATATATTTATAATCCTTTTTTAAAGAATATAGTGTATATTATAAGAATACCAAGCAGTACCAAGCAGAAGTCAATTGGAAGTTATGTATTATGTATTATATTGAATGTTATAACCTTAAGGTATATATTGAAGTTTAAATAAGAGTTGAATGGATAAAATTAAAAGATATAAAGGTGTCATACTCCAATTAGTAACTACGGGAGAACATTTGTTTAATGAGAAAAGATATGAAATTGAAACAGGACAAAAAAAAGTATAAATATAATGATTTGAATTGAGATGAGATAATCAAAATAAAATTGAGAAAATTAAAAAGAAGGGGAAAAACTACATAGTTAATGCAAAATAGTAATAAGATATGGAATAGAACACAAAAATGAGCATGAAATTGAGTTTGTGTCTGTATAAAGAAGTGTAACCCAAGACCATGCTATTTTCAAAAAAGATGTTTTACTTGTATTATGTTTTTTGTGTGTGTGAAAACCCAAATAAAACTTTAATTTAAAAAAATCAGAGTTGAAGACTTATGAATCATAGTTTTTAATATACAGTAGTACAGTATGTATAAAACAAAGTTGATAGATATATTAACAATATGTCATCCATGTCATACAATTATGTCATCCATTAAACTTTTCCATTTCAGTTAAAAGCAGCCTAAAGAAGTTGTGACCCAGTTAAAACGAATATATCCTCATCAGTGCTCAAAGTATTGTTGTATACTTATCAAACACACTTCATTTGTATAATGAAGATACATAAGCATTTAGGAGTGCTGCTAAATTGTTGTTTAATACATATATTTTCACAATATGTACTTTTTTGCTGAAAGTTGCAGGTTGTACTAGGTAGTTTTTATTTCTCTTCACATCAAATTCAAATTCCAAATAATTTATAATAAAATATATTTTCTTGTCCTTGGAAATCCATATACAAAATACCCAGTGTGCTGTGTGCTGAAGCCTCTTGATTGTCAAGTGCTACATGTTGAAGATCTTGTTTTGTCACTGAGTCCTTCATTCATTTTTGTTTCTAACGCCATTTTGCAAATGTTTTGGGAGCCGCTGACCCTTAGTATAAGCATTATACCAAAAATGTAGAAACAGGATTAAAAACAAGAATCCATAGAGCCAAATGATGAACATGAAAATAGGATACTGGTACTGACAACTACCCGTGAGGTAGATTTGTCCTATATGAAGTGTAATCAACAAGAACTGCACCTGGAAAAAAAAAATTACTTCATTTAGATTTCTTACAAGAGAAGAAGAAATTTTACTTTTTGACTTAGGACCTGAAACTAGATATAAACTATCTAAAGAAATATTATGGGTTTTGAATACATGGTTACTCATATTTGACAATTTATTACAAGTTAGATTAAAATTTAGAGAATATATTATGAATATTGATTTTTTAGAATGTTGATTATTATGTTCAGTTATTTTAAATATTGGTATTCATTGAAACTTAGGTTTGTTATATTATCTGTGCTTTAAAAGTTGGAGGCCATTTTTGTTATATATTGAATTGATATCTTTTGTTACTTTTTAACTTGTCCTCTTTTTCCTTTTATGTTAGCTTGTATTTTAATGTTTGTTTTTGGAATTTATTAAATATATTGTTAAAAAGATACTACTTTTAAATCAAGCAAAGAATAATTAAGACAGAGCTAAGAAGGAAATTGCAATCCAAATAATTCCATAACACCTACTATTACATTTCAGGACATGTACACAAAATCATTTTAGAGCAGAGGTAAGTAGTTTCTGCCCCTTCTGCCCCCAACAGTTGAAGAGAAGAGGGCATCAGGAAGAGAAAGAAAAATGCCAACAAGAGAACAGTTTTCTCATCTGGAGCATTTGTGGGATGGGGCAAACAAGTGGTGAGTAGGTGTGACTCAAGCCACATCTATTTGCACCTCCACTCAGCCCATTTTTGGCTCTCCACCACTATCATAAACTGCCCTGTGTTTGTGCATTTTGGACTCTGGTTCCATCTACTACTTGCTTCAGCTCTGTCCACAATACAGCTTGCAATACTGTAGATCAGTGGTTGCCAACCAGTGGACTGGGGACCACTGGTGGTCCACGAGAAAATTTTGGTGGTCTGCAGAGAAATGTTACCCCCAAAGCAATTCATCCAGGCTGTGTGGGAACACAAAGCTGTGTCACTTGCATTGCGAACAACATGTAGTGAGGGGAAAGGACGGAGCGGGGGGGAACTTGCCTCGCCTGGCCACCAGGCTGCTTCTTTTAGCTTCTTTCTTCTGCTTTTGGCTGCATGCAAGGAAAGCAGCAAAAGTCATTCTCTTTCCCAAACTCCACCAGAAATGACTCTTTGGGACCCTGCAAGGCATCCTGTTCCAAGAGGCTGCACCGGTGCGACAAGTCTCACAAAGACTCATTTCTGGCTGAGTTTGGGGGAGAGAAAGAAAGACTGCTGCTGCTGCTGCTTTCCTTGCATGAAGCCAAAAGTCTCAGTCTCTCTCTCTTTCCCCCTGAGAATGGAGCTGGAGACGATCCCAAATAAAGAATGATCGATTGGTAGGAAAATGGGGTGGGGAATTTTCCTGCAGACTTTTTTTGGGATTTTACCAGGGTGTCTGGTCCACAGGATTTAAAATTATGAGTTTGGTGGTCCCTGAGGTCCAAAAGGTTGGTAACCCCTGCTGTAGATGACTCTACAAAAAGGAAATGTTCTCCATGCTTGTTTGTAATAGCAATAGCACTTAGACTTATATACTGTTTCACAGTGCTGTACAGTCCTCTCTAACTGGTTTACAGAGTCAGCATATTTCCCCCAACAATCTGGGTCCTAATTTTACCCACCTCGGAAGGATGGAAGGCTGAGTCAACCTTGAGCTGCTCAAAATTGAACTCCTAGAATGAGCAGCAAGTTAGCCTGCAGTAATGCATTCTAACCACTGTGCCACCATGGCTCTGTAATACACTACATTTAAAAATTGTTCTGTTCGAAGTAAAGCAACCTTTTCTTGGTAGTAAAGATGAAAAGATTCTTAGGAACATAGTAAAACTTGAATGACATTTTTGGACTACATCTAACCTTTTTGTGTAATTTGTTTTATTTGCAATACTGATGCCATTATGCAGAAGGCATAAATGATCATGGCAGTGTTTTTTCATAATTAATCAACATTTATAAATAATGTTTATTCTTTTCCTCATTTCTCTATTAAAACTAGCATTTCCATATGCTAGGGATTATACCAATTGTCTAGACTTAAATTTCTTTCTAGCAATGTTTTCTTCGAAAGATAACTGAATTCAAAATATTTTATGGAAATATTTTAAAATGGATTAAAAGATTCAAGTTTACCAGGATGGATTTATAACTATGATGATTAATATATGAAAAGAGGTTCACCTTAGGAATAACCAAAGGGCTATACAAAAGGATCTTCTATATAGGAACTTCAGAGAATATTAATGTATTGTTGATTCACATACTATATTAAAGGGGGATATGCTTTACGTTGGATGCATTCTCAGAAAAAAATATGCATTTCTCCTTCAAGTTTTGGAGACTTTGTGCATAAATCGTGATCCTAATATGAAACACCGTATTTCACAGGATTTTTTTCAATTTCCTTATGTTTCTTCTTTCCTGGAGAGCCCATCCATCCACCCATTTTATAATATTCACAAACTAGGCTTCCCCCACTTAGCTGTGGAATCCAGGCAAGTTTGGCAACATGCTCCCATCTGCTCAGGCAGTCAACCAAATGATAAACTACATCCTTCTAAAAGCACTTGGGTGTAAAATATCAGGACTCAGATATATTAAATTAAAATAACATGGAGCAGCATCCTTCTCCTAAAATTTTGATAGTTCTGACCCTAATGGCCTTTAAGAAAGCTCTTTTTACACTGGGTTTTTACACTGTGCTACCCCATGATAGTATATGACGCTATTGTAATTATATGAATCTTGTGCCTTTCCCGGCATGTTTTATTTCATTGCTTTATTGTATCATTTTTAATATTGTTTTTAATCTTTGTTAGATACCCAGAATCACAAATAAATAGCATCTGTTAATACAGACAATCTTACACTCACTATGTAATCATCTTTTTAAGAAAACTTAGGCTGTAGGGAAGCAACCAAGTGGAAAACGTGATATATTTAGCTAGCTCATAACTTTATAATGTGCCTGATTATCGTTTGTAAGTATAAATCATTCAAATCTAAGCCTATTTTTTCTGTACCTCTTTTCAAAGTTCCTTACCAGTTGTATAGTTGTCATATATTTTTTCCACCAGAGGTGCTTATGGAATGCTGGCCCCAGCGTACAAAGTCCGTAGTAGGTGTACATGATCACATGAACCATACAGTTGATCAAACCATGGAATGTTCCTAAACCTCCTGTAGAAAGGGAGGCAAGATATGTCTCAGTCATGTAATCAATTTTTTATTATCAGTCCAAAGCATGTGAGGCATATCAGAGAAACACAGAAATAATAAGCATCCAACAATGTACTTTAATGCTGTTTTCATAGGTTTCTATTATAGTTGTGTTTATGACTGGCTAATGCATGGGTAACTAATAATCCACCATTTACTGAGTTACCATAACTGCCTGTGTTCATATATCATTCTGAGTTACAAACTAATCAAACACATTTATCTTAGCATCTAATATAAAGCTTAGTCTATATGTTGGTGCAATGGGTGCATGCCATTTAGAAGAAAAATTCTGTATGGCAAAAAGCTACATGCAATGCTACAGGGAAGATTTCCCAAAGTGATGCCCTCCAGACGAAGCCCAAACCCAACACAGAGGATGTGCACTCAGCATGGTGATTTATGTGCTATCAAGCTGTTTTTATATAGTGATTATATAAATAGATATTGATAAGGAATTCTGGGAATTATAGTTCCAATGCATTTGGAGGGCATATGGTTAGAGGTTGAATGGTTAAACCAGTGGTTCCCAAACTTTTTCGGTCCACTGCCCCCTTGGTGCTACAAACTCATCGTCGGTGCCCCCCACCCAGGGGTGGGATTCAAATTTCTGTGGTTGTGGCATAATTTGAGGGTGTGGTTTGCTGGTCACATGACTGGGTGGGTGTGGCTAGCTGGTTATGTGACTGGGTGGGCGTGGCCAGGTGACTGGCAAACCAAATACAAGTGGTCCTCACTTAATGACCGGTTGTTTAGCTAGTGTTCTAATTTATGACTGGCCTCCCCAGAGCTACTTGACCAGTTTTTGGAGTTTTGACAGCTTTAGATCAGGGGTCTAAATCCCACCTCTGCCTGTGTGTGTGAGAGAGAGGGAGAGAGAGAGAGAGGTTGGATCAGATCTCTCTCTCTCCCACCAATGCCAGAAAGCCACTGTCAGTCAAAATTCATGTTAGTGGTCTCCGGGATTTAAAATTATGAGTTTGGTGGTCCCCGAGGTCCAAAAGTTTGGCGACCCCTGATCCAAAGGGATGAGCCTGAGAGGGAAAGAGAGAGAGAAAAGAAAGAGAGGAAGAGAGGAAGAAAAAAAAGAGAAAAGGGAAAGAAAGAAAAGGGGACAAAGAAAGGGGGGGATGGAAAGAAGGGACAGAAAGAAAAAGAAATAAAGAAGGAGGGAGGGAGGGAAGAGAAAGATAATGAGATATCTATTCTAGTCCAATCACCTGCTCCAGTAGGGTTAGAAGGGAGTGTGTGTGTGTGTGTAATTTACCAGTACATTTTGGTTTTGCTTTCTACAGAATTGGCACTGTAATACATTGGGGAAAAGTAATTTTTAGGGTGGAGATCTGGTCCAATGGATCCTGTTTAAAGCCTCAACAAAATGTGAGAGCTTCCTGATAGTCTTGACCACAAAACCTTTAATAGAAGCCAAAGATGTTTCAATGTGCTGGCAACGATGTTTCAATGTGGAAAAGGGCCTCAGTCTAAACTAGGCCTCATTCAATCTGATGCATCAGGTCTCTCTCTTTCTCTCTCTCTCCCTCCCTCCTTCCCTCCCTCCCTCCTTCCCTCTCAAACTGGCTTTGCTCTACTTTCCCGATGTGCCTGTGGGGCCGGCGTTTCAAGTGTGGATGGATGGATGGATGGATAGAGAGAGAGATGCAGGCAGGCAGGCAGGCAGGCAGGTAGGTAGGCAGGAAGGCAGGCAGGCAAACAGACAGACCTTTTGGATGGATGGATGGATGGATGGATGGACGGATGGACAGACAGAATGCGACAGCGGTGGCACTTTGGGAAAGTGGTGACAGTGGCTTTTCCCAAGGTGCTGCCACATTTGAGGCACTGGTTCTGGAGCATTACTACAGTCAATGGGTGAACCTGCAGGGCCGGCGCCTCGAACGCCCCCCTGCTGCCTCTTAGCATCCTCAAGGGGGCTGGCAGAGGGGAGCTAAGAGGTGGCAGGGGGCGTTCGAGGCACCGGCCGGCCCTGCAGTTTCACCCATTGACTAGCACTGCTCCAGAGCCGGCGCCTCCAATGCGGAAGCAGTGGCACGTTACATGCCGCCACAGCCGTGTTTGATGCACTGCCCCCCTGCCGCCTCTTAGCGCCCCTCTGCCAGCCCCCTTGGGGACACTAAGAGATGGTAGGGAGACGGTGCATCAAACACTGCCGTGGTGGCACATAACGTGCCACCGCTTCCACATTGGAGGCACCAGCTCCGGAGCGGTGCTACAGTCAATGGGTGAACCTGCAGAACCAGCGCCTTGAATGCCCTCCTGCCACCTCTTAGCATCCCCAAGGGGGCCAGCAGAGGGGCGCTAAGAGGCAGCAGGGGGTGGCGCATCGAACACAGCCATGGTGGCACGTAACGTGCCACCGCTTCCACATTGAAGGCGCCGGTTTGGGAGCAGTGCTAGTCAATGGGTGAACCTGCAGTGCCGGTGCTTCAAACGCCCCCTGATGCCTCTTAGCGTCCCTCTGCCAGCCCCCTTGCCTCTTAGCGCTCCCCTAAGGCATCCCACCCACCCCCAGGGGGCGGTACCGCCCACTTTGGGAACCACTGGGTTAAACTGAATGGATGATCAATATGTACCAACACTGACATCATTTGTAAACAAGCTCACTTTATAATAATGCTAAAGAGGAGGAGGAAAATTTAAGAAGGAACTTCACAAAAGCAGTAATTATCCATGCTGGACCCCCTCTATATAAGCCTGATCAGACTCTCTTATTAATTTAGCAGCAAAATAACTTGCATTCACCTAATGAAGTGAAGAAAGCTGGGAGTAACCAAGAGTGGATTCAAGTAAAAGGATTGTTTAGTTGTGGTGTTCAAAACTTAAGCGGTTCTCAGGCTTTTAACATAAGAATAAAACACAACAGATTTTGCGTTCAAAGGAGTAAATCTAACTGATAAGACAAACCTTCAATACTTATTTCTATATTTTGGAGTTTTTCTATATACTGCTCACAAGGCCATTAACATCAATAGAACAATAACTGAAAAAAGTGCATGTACACCAGAAGCTGAGAGAAGGTATGCAGGGTTAAAAAAAACCTCTCCTTCTGGTCCTCTCAGAGCCTTAAGGTCTTGAGGTTGAGAAATTTTCTAATCTAAAGCGTCTCTTGAGAAATTCATGACAGAATGGGAATTTGAATTCAGATTTCCCAAGCTTTATCCTGGTTATTATCTTCACACAAAAACAGTAAACAGTATAATATCTCATAAATAGTATAATAGTAATATCTCATAAATAATAAACATTGTGTGGAAAAACAGTAAGAAACATATTTTGTAATTTGTTTTTATTTACTTATATCCTGCCTTTTAAAAATGACAATAAAGGTATCTATCTTATCTTATTTTCATAAATAACTCAAGGTGGCAAATATATGCAACACAACTTCCTCCTCTATTTCCTCCACATCAACATTCAAATCCCAATTCCCAGATTGCGCAGGTTGTATATATAATTGCAACTGGTTAGTATATCTTGCACGCCTCCAGATATAACAACAGACAAGTTTTGCAGGCAGGTTTTTGAGCACTTGCCATTTTTAAATAACAATACAGGTTGCTTTTTTTTTAAAAAAAAAAAAAGCTGGCATACAGTTAGGAATAGATTTAGGCTTATTTGCATTTGTTTCCAGGCTTTTTTTAAATATTTCATTTTAAAGCATTTTTCTATTCAGTCTCTTCCTCTTCCACTACCTCCATCCTATTTTTATATCCCTGTTCTCCATTTCTGCTTTGGCTCATTTTTAGTCATCTATAGTAAATTTTATATTTTTATCAATTTTGCTTTCACTCTATTATGCATCCCTAGGAAGATTCTAATTAATCACTCCTTCTTATTTCATGTCTATAAGAGAGCTACAACATCTAAATCTTGGAATGTTTCACTTCATTTGGAATTTTAATTATGAAGTTATTTCAAGTTCTTTTTAAAAATGATTGTTGAACGTCATTGAATCCAGGATGAAGTAACTTTTCATTTATGGAGAACTGGCATCTGGTTGCCACTATTTAATGGTGGGGGGGGATTATTAACTAGTTTTCATCAAGACTGGGAGAACAGCCAATGTTTGGAATCGGTGTTTAGGGCTGGATGTTTTTTATATGGTTATGCCTGAAGAACGGCTGTTATAGGTTTTTCCAAATGTCTAATGCTCCTGTTTGGTCCAGAAAAATTCACACCAATTACACTCAATCTGCACTCAATCTGTCAAGATTAAGGGAAGTAATAAACCGGAAGCTATAGTAGAATCTACAGCAAGTTAAAACTGGAGCAGTGTTAAACAACAGTGCCTAAAGAATTTGCATGGAGCTTGTTCAGCATTTATTTTCCTCTAATCCCAAATGCAGCTCTGATGACAAACCATTATTCATATCTGTTGCAGCATCAGCTTACCACAACATTCAAGTTCATGAACAATTATTTTAAATGTGTAGTGTCGATGGAAGTTTTTCCAATGTTCTGTTGCTAAAAGAACAACCAACAGTTATGGTATCTGAAACATTAACAGACTTATTATGGCACATATTTTAACTAATTTTTGTCATCTGTTTCAGATTGTACATAGTAATATGATGGAAAAGGACTGTTGTTCACCAAAGCTGCCCACACTGTTATTGCCGATATGTTTTGGCTGGATCTCCCTACACAGGAGAGCAATAGAATACGACCCTACTTGCTGTATTTTTGTATTTGAAAGCAGATGGTTTCCTATTTAATAAATTAATTACATAAATTAATCCTTGACTACAACAGTTCATTTAGTGACCATTCAAAGTTACAACGGCACTGAAAAAGTGACTTATCACCATTTTTCACATTTACAACCATTACAACATCCCCATGGTCATGTGATCAAATTTCAGACGCTTGGCCACTGACTGCAACTTCACAGGGTTATGTGCAACCTTCTGAAAAGCAGTCAATGGGAAAGCTAGATTCACTTAATCATGTTACTAACTTAACAACTGAAGTGACTCACTTAACAACTGTGACAAGAAAAGTCGTAAAATGGGGTAAAACTCACTTA
Source organism: Pseudonaja textilis (assembly GCF_049901715.1). NCBI lineage: Eukaryota > Metazoa > Chordata > Lepidosauria > Squamata > Elapidae > Pseudonaja > Pseudonaja textilis. The sequence goes on along the minus strand of NC_141991.1, from coordinate 230,288,330 downwards.
ACAAATGTCTCACTTAACAACAGACATTTTGGGCTCAAATTTGGTCATAAGTTGAGGACTAGCCTTATTGTGTTCTTAATGCAGAATGCAACCTTGCTTATTCTCTCCCTTCAAATCTCACCCAAAGAGTTTTTTTCTAATGTGCATCAGGATATACTGCCTTTAGCAGCTTAGGATGAATTCTACCTAAAGGGAAAAAAAAATGGTGCACATATCCCTGACTTTCTCCATATACACTCATCCTCCAGGAGCAGCTGAATCGGTCCTCAGTTCTTTTCCAGGCATAATTCAGGGTGCTGGTTATTAATTTTATACTCCTTTGTGACTTGGAGTCTAGAAGCCCATCTCCTTCAGAATTGCCTGCTCAGTGTGAGCAGGGAGCCTGCAAGGTGAAAGCCCTGTCTCTGCCTGAGGAACGTCATACACGGGCCTTAGTGGTGCCCCCAACTTCCATGGAACATAGGGGTTAATATCTCCTGCAAGGCTGTGAAGCTGACCTTGTTTCACCTGGTTTCTAGCTTAGTAAATCAGGGAAAAGCTGTAGCCATGTTGCAAAGCCTTCATCAAAGTCACATGTAAAATGGTGAAATATGGGCTAGAATGGTAAAACTACTGGAAGCACTCACAATTGGCTGAATGAGCGCTCATTAAAGGCTTCACTTCAGTTTGCAAAGAAGTATCAAGTGAAATGTCACCGGGCCCTGTGCTGTTCAATGTCATGGAGGAGAGATAGAAGGGGAGACTTATCAAGTCTGCAGGTAATACAGAGAAGGGGAGAGAAGAAATGCAAAATAGTTTAGATAGACTTCAGCTGTGAACTAACATGAATAGAATTTAATGGGGAGAAATGGGTATAATAAAAAACATAAGCATTGGAAGGGAAGGCCTTGGCTTCACAGAATATGCAAGTTGGAAGGGACCTTTTAGGTCAGGGGTGTCAAACTCGAGACGTTACACCTGTAATGTATCGCAACTTTCCCCCCACTTCACTAAACCAGGGGTGGCCATGGCCAGTGTGTGATGCATCCGGACTGTGAGTTTGGACACCCCTGTTCTAGGTCATTTAGTCCAACCCCCTGTACAGTACTGGATTCAGTTTAATCATTCTAGGTGGATAACCAACCAGCCTGTTTGAAAACCTCCAGCAAAGAGGAATTTTCCACTGTTCTAGGCAGACTCTAACAGCTGTGTTGGTTAGAACAAGAATTTAAAACCATTAGAATAAAAAGGCTCATAAGACCTTTTTTTTTAAAAAAAATCATCTAGCAGCAACTCTACCGGCGGTTTGGCAGAAAGCTGTGAAGGTATCTGGGAATCTACGTGAAAGTCAAACATGAGCAGTCAATGTGATTCAGCAAATGAAAAGGCAATTTCTATCTTGGACTATATTAACAAGAACACAGAGTTCAGGTCACAGGAAATAAATGTTAAAATCTACTCTGCTCTTGTCAGACTCTGCTTGGCACAATATTGGGCACCAAAGTTCAAAAGACAAGGTGGAGCAATTTCAGAGGAGAGCTTTCAAAATGATGAAGGGTCTGGAAACTAAGCCAAATGAGAAACAGTTAAAGGGTCTGAGGAGAGGAAAGACAACTGAGGGAAGATATGATAGCAGTTTTAAATACCTGAAGGATAGTCAGTAGAAAAGGGAGTAAACTTATTATCTATGACCACAAGGGCCAGAACCAGAACTAATGGGTTAAAGCTACAGGGAAGTAGACAAGGTTATATGCCAAGAGGAACTTTCTGACTGTTTGGTCTGTTAGTCAGTGAAACAAAGTGCCACATAAAACAGAGTACTTCACCTGAAACAGAACTTGAAGAGATCTAGTGAATCTTGCATTGGGCAAAGGGATGGGCTAGATCAGGGGTCTTCAAACTTGACAGCTTTAAGACTTGTGGACCAACTCCCAGAATTCCTCCTCCAGTCATGTTAGCTCAGGAATTCTGAGAGTTGAAGTCCACAAGTCTTAAACTTGCCAAGTTTGAAGACCCTTGGCCTAGATTATCTCTAAGGCCCCTTCTAATTTTATGATCTATGTCAAATAAAACAGGCATTGTTGAACGCTTCCTTTGTATCATATGTTACAATAATTTACAAATTCAATGGGTTTCTTTTGCCATACTTTGTAATATGCTACACCACAGTATAGTGATCAAATTACTGGACTAAAATATAATAAGGAACCGCTTCATATATGCAATGAAAACCCACTGAGTGAATTTGGACCAGTCAGTCTCTCAATAAATCCAACTTATGTCTATGGAGATTCTCAGTCATCCAGGTCATGGTTGTCCCAAAGATGCTTTTTCAAGAGGCAACAGGACTTTCTAGTTTATCTTTGAAAATGTTTCACTTCTCATCCAAGAAGCATCTTCAGAGGTGAAGAAGCTTCTTGGATAAAAAGCGAAACATCTTCAAAGAAAAACCAGGAAGCCCAGTTGTCTCTGAAAAAGCACTTTTGGGAAGCCCAACTTTCAGGAAAAAAACTGGAGAAAGGAAAGCTCCTTCTTAAGTCCAGAAAATGGATTTATGAATTGACTTTAAAGGGCAGTGCACTGAATTAAAACAATCATAGCCATTTCAATACTGATTTTGATCCCATCTTCAACTGCACCTCTAGAAATCTGCTATAAAAAGCAATTTGGTTGTCCCAAAGGTGCTTTTTTCCAAAGGCAAGTGGACATTGTTTTTCCTTGAAGACATTCGCTTCTGATCCAAGAGGCTTCTTCAGTTCAGAACTGAAGAAGGGATGAGAAGCAAAGGAAAAACAACGTCCGCCTTTGGGAGACTAATACTGTAGCATTTCCCAGATTAAGTTTAATGCATCTCTTATATCATTATAAGAGAAGAACAACGTGGATTCACAGCACTAATATGTAAAAATGAAATAATTATTTTTATTGATGTATGTTTGATTCAGACATCTCATGTTGGCTTAAGTATAGTTTGTTGAATAAATATATATTGAGTACAGTGTGCTGTCCGGACATAAATATACTGATAGTAATATTAATAATACACATGTTTCTTGACTGAAAAAAAGAAACCAAACAGTGTGCTGTCCGGACATTTCATTTTACAGAAGAAAAAAAATGAAGTAACAAATATACTGATAGTAATATTAATAATACACATGTTTTAGTTTCTAGAATATTGTGTAAACTTAACTGTTTGTAATATATATATAATATAATATATATAATATATATATAATGTAATATATATATAATATATATAAACTTGACTGAAAAAAAGAAACCAAACAAATATGTGGAAATAAACATCTGTAATGCGCATAGTCTAAATACTGAGCTGCCACAGTGCCAGCTACTGTTCCATGGCTGAACTTTGTCCATAATCAAATATGGGCATAATTAACTCTCATTTAGATAATTAATTATTAGCTCTGACAGAAGCAGTATTTATAGAACATAGCTAATGGAAACCCAATACACTCAGATCCGCTCTATTTGTTTTGGCATTTAGTACTTTTATTGGCATGCTAACTATCAAATCCATAAATATTTATGAGCTATTGGCATCTATTTTAGAGGATTCATACTGCTAAAAATCCATCTTCCCCCAGACTTTGAACCTACGCTACATACGTTCATAAACTGCATTTTTGATCATGTTAAAAGAGAAAAATATAGAAACCTGAAGGCAGAAAAAGACTCAATGGCCGATCAAATCCGCCCTTCAGTTTTTGTTTTTTCTGTTTAATTGTTATTAATTGTTATTTTTTTTATTTTTTTAAATTTTTGTTAGATGGTAGACCAATGTTTATCCCAATCATGTTTAAACTCAGTTACTGGCCCACTACTGGAAGTTGGTTTTAAGCTTCCACGACTTTTTCTGTGAAGCAATACTGTTATTATGTTATTAGCAGAGAATTAATTTTATCTCTCTTCAAGCTGCCTAGTAGAAAAAAGATTCCTTTCCTGATAAAAATCTATGCTACTAAATTTCCTTATATTGCAACACAAAGTCTCAGATAACTCAACCAGTTTTAGACAGGGATGGGATCCGACCTGTGTAACTACCAGTCGTGTATATCGTCATCATCTAGCTGCCTGGACAGCTGAGCAGCGCTGCTTGCAGGTGCACAGCAGTTGAAAAAGCACTTTTTTCCTGCTTTTTCAACCGCAGCTGTGTTGTGCAAATCAGCTGCAGTTGAAAAAGCAGGAAATAACAGTCAGGTAAGAGCCCGAGAGGGTGGGCCAAAACAGCAGCAGACATAGAACCGGTTCTATGTATGCTCTCTGTCTGCTGCTCTTTAGAACTACCGGTTCTACAGAGGTGGACAAAACCGATAGAATCCCACCCTAGATCATAATCAAGATAAGGAATGAGAGAGTAAAGCAATTTCTCCCTCATCTCAGCCTTCTCTAAATTTTATGCTGTTAATTGGTTACTGACCACAATCAGTTATTTATTTATTCAGGCAGATTAGTTCAGCCTAACGCTTTCTAAAGCTAAGGCAGGTGTTAATTTCATATAGTAAGTTTCAAAGGAAAGTCATTTGCTAGGAGTCTTGAGATTTTAGTTTTATTGCACAAATTTGATCTTCTTCCATTAAGCTTTGCTTCCTTCCCTAGGAAATTGTACAGGTGAAACGCAAAAAATTAGAATATTGTGCAAAAGTTCATTTATTTCAGTAATGCAACTTAAAAGGTGAAACTCATATATGAGATAGACTCATTACATGCAAAGCAAGATATTTCAAGCTGTGATTTATCATAATGGTGATGATGATGGCTTATAGCTCATGAAAACCCCAAATCCACAATCTCAGAAAATTAGAATATTACATGCAATCAATAAAACAAGGATTGTACATAGAACAATATTGGACCTCTGAAAAGTATAAGCATGCATATGTACTCAGTACTTGGTGTGGGCCCTTTTTGCAGCAATTACTGCCTCAGTGCAGCGTGGCATGGAAGCTATCAGCCTGTGGCACTGCTGAGGTGTTATGGAAGACCAGGATGCTTCAATAGCAGCCTTCAGCTCTTCTGCATTGTTCGGTCTCATGTCTCTCATCTTTCTCTTGGCAATGCCCCATAGATTCTTTATGGGGTTCAGGTCAGGTGAGTCTGCTGGCCAATCAAGCACAGTAATCCCACGGTCATAGAACCAGGTTTTGGTGCTTTTGGCAATGTGGGCAGGTGCCAAATCCTGCTGGAAAATGAAGTCAGCATCCCCTAAAGCTCGTCTGCGGAAGGAAGCATGCAGTGCTCCAAAAATCTCCTGGTAGACGGCTGCGTTGACCCTGGACTTCATGAAGCACATTGGATCAACACCAGCACATGACATGGCTCCCCAAATCAACACAGACTGTGGAAACTTCACACTGGACTTCAAGCATCTTTCAGTGTGTGCCTCTCCATTCTTCCTCCAGACTCTGGGTCCTTGGTTTCCAAATGAGATGCAAAAGTTGCTCTCATCAGAAAAAAGGACTTTGGACCACTGAACAACAAACAAGCTTGTGTTTCTTTAGCCCAGGTAAGACACTGCTGACGTTGTTTGTTGTTCAGGAGCGGCTTGACAAGAGGAATACGACATTTGAAGCCCATATCCATGATCTGTCTGTGTGTGGTGGCTCTTGATGCACTGACTCCAGCTTCAGTCCACACCTTGTGAAAGTCCCCAACACTTTTGAATGGCTTTTTCCTGACAGTCCTCTCCAGGCTGCGGTCATCCCTGCTGCTTGTGCACCTTTTTCTTCCACAATTTTCCCTTCCACATAACTTTCTATTAATGTGCTTTGATACAGCAGTTTGGGAACATTCAACTTCTTTTGCAATCACCTTTTGAGGCTTTCCCTCCTTATGGAGGGTGTCAATTACAGTTTTCTGTACAACTGTCAGGTCAGCAGTCTTTCCCATGATTGTGATTCCTACTGAACCAGAATGAGAGACCATTTAAAGGCCCAGGAACCCTTTGCAGGTGTTATGGCTTAATTAGATGATTAGAGTGGGATACTTTGAGCCTAGAATATTGAACCTTTTCATAATATTCTAATTTTCTGAGATTGTGGATTTGGGGTTTTCATGAGCTGTAAACCATAATCATCTGAATTATGACAAATCACGGCTTGAACTATTTTGCTTTGTGTGTAATGAGTCTATCTCATATATTAGTTTCACCTTTTAAGTTGCATTACTGAAATAAATAAACTTTTGCACGATATTCTAATTTTTCGAGTTTCACGGTATATCATAATGTGGATGTCTCATATTGTATTAAACCTAAAGGATGATTTATTTAATAAACCATAGATAAATAGCAGTTTATTGAGTAATATAAACCCAATCACAAAAATTTGCAACTCAAAATTTTTCCATACTGGTTACTAAAATATATGAATAACTATATGCTTTGATAAGGAAGGATAAACTTGATATTTATGTTGAAGGAAAGACAGAGTATGAGTTGATTTGAGCTGATTATTATGCAGCCAATAATAATCTTTCTCATTATCTTGTCTGAATATCATTATCAGTTTGCTAATACAAAAATAATTATTTAGAAATCTATCGGGTCATAATACTATTCTGCCTCTTGAAAATGTGGGTGGGACCCTGTCCTCCCTCCTTATTCCCTATGAACAATGCATAAGGAAGAAGGTAGGCATAAACATATTTTCTGACTTGCCTAATTTCTGCTCTCTTTTATTACTTCCTTTGTCATAATGCCAGAATTAAAGAGTAGGAAAGGAGGACAGGAAGTCAAGGAGCTTTCTAGCTGGAGAACTCATTCCCTTATTTTTCATAGACACTCTAGTACACAGGTGTCAAACTCATGTTGTCACGGCATCACATGACGTGTTGGGACTTTTCCCCACTTTGCTAAATCAGGAGTGGGTGGAGCCAGCATATGACGCATCCAGTCTATGGGCCGCAAGTTTGACACCCCTGCTCCAGTAAGACAACAGAATTGCCTCTTCCGGTTCTATGTGAAGAGATAGTCATTCTTTGTTTCATCTTTTCTTTCAAACAAGCTTTCCTCAAAAAAGAAAGCAGTAGTATCATTAGGGACATTTTCTCAAATATTCATTATCACTACATGAAGTTCACCTTGTTTGTATATGATTTTAAGGGGGGTGGTGGAAGCAGGTTTCAAATACTCTTTATACTGTTTGACATACAGTTTTTGCTTTTCTCTATCCTCCCTGTCCTCATTTTTTTGCTATTAAGAACTTCAAGGATTTATAGATTTCAGCTTAATTATGGGTTTGCTGATGCTTTGATTTGGCTCACAATAGATCTTGCACCTGAATAACCTGATACAAACTAAAAGAAAAAGACAGATTTTTCAACAGCTAAGTAAACTACCTAGAGTCCAAATGCACCAAAAAAATAAATAAATGGAATACCTAGTTTTGGATTTGGCCAAGTGTGGACACAACTCCTCCCAGCCCACAAAACTCTGTATTTATTTAAAGGCAACCTTCAACTTGAAATCTGAAGTTTTGAATACCTGGAGCAAATTTGACTCCGAACCACCAAGTGAATGGCATGATTGAATGATGAAAGACATGTAAGAATGTCACCTGGGCATTCTTTTTTCGAAGGACAAAGAAGATCTGAAATGAATCATATTTAAAATGAGCAACGTGAATAAAAAGGCCAGTATAACATATTTAAAAGTTTGTTATCTAATTTACATTTTACAGATGAAAATAAATTACAAACATTAGCATACCTGCAAAAATCAAAGTAATTTGTTCAAAATAAAAGAAGCTGATTTAGACCAAGTCAGGCTATTGGTCCCTCTAACAAGTATTGTCTCCTTTTAATCATAATTTTCTACAATATCTGGCAGAGGTCATTCCCAGCACTAGCTATTAAAAACCTACAATTTTGCTGATTCTACAGCATCTAGAATCCACCCCACCTCCAGTCAGCCGTAGAGGCTAGTGCTACTGGGAATTATGGCCATTCACATGCTGAACCATACAGTATATTCTGTCCATTATAGAAATCATATGCCCTACAATAGAGTCACGGCCCCACCTAAAAATGCTTGAAATAGTGCATGTGAATCATAAATCTATGATATAGAACTCCAGTTCAAAACAACTTTGTAAGTCTGGGTAACTGGCTTGGGAAATAAAATTGGAAAGATTGTTTCACATTAACACAGAACCAAAGGATCTTCTAGAAGTCTTTGGGTCTCTCTTTTATATTGTATTCTTTCTTTAGGAAACCCCAAGGCCTACAATAGGCTGGTAATAGTTTTCTCTCCAAGAACAGAGGGAAAGAGCATCAATGAATTTCAGAGCACCTAGAGAAAATGCACACACAAACAGGGAGAGAGAGGGAGGGAGGGAGGGGAGGGAGAGAGCGCGAGACAGAAGTTCAGATTACATCCTTTTGTGTCTTACTAAAGAGATTGTCTTTGCATATGATTGTTCTGTATTGTTTCAGGTTATGCTCTATCAATAACTGAAATATTTTTCAATGCATAGTTTCTACAAACTTTTATGTTCAGAAATTATTCTGTCAACTTCTTGGGTTTTAGTTCAGGGCTCAAACACAGACTTTGATTGCACAATTTGTTTCTTCCCGACTCTAATATTAGATACAAGACTTAGATTGGGTGTCAGCAACCCACAGCTCCAGAGCTGCATGTGGCTCCTTGGGCCCTCTGCTGTGGCTCCCTGTCCCATCACTGGCTGGCCCCATCCCTCTCCCTCCTCTCCCTCGCCTGGCCTGAGAAGGCAAGGGCGATGGTAGGGGATGGAGAAGCAGCCAGGGCTGATTCTCTGGCGTCTCACTCTTGTTGGAGTTTCTTCCAGCTCTTGTTGGTGCTGGATATGTCTCAGTCGCTTGGGGCTGGTGGGGTGGGAATAGAAGGATGAGACAACAGGGGAACAGGCCCACAGAGCCCAGCTGCGGCTTTAAGCATCTCAGGACAGCGGGTCAGGCTCAGAGAAAGCCGAAGTACCAAAGATGCTTGCCAATCAGCCGGTTCCTCATCCTGTGTCTCTGTGTGTGTTTATCTCTCTCTTGTGCACTCTGTCTCTGCGTCTCTTCTCTTTCTCTCAGAAAGCCAAGGCTGGGCCAAGCCAGAGACCTCTCCTCGGGGCTCTTTGCTACTCCTTTTCTTTCTTCTTTCTGGAAATCCGAGCTGGCTGAGGAATGAACAGGAACCATGGCAGAGGCTTCCCTTCGGACGACCCTCCTCCTCCTCAATTCCTTCTCCTCTCGCAACCCCCTGGCTGGCTGTGGCAGGGCTGGGAGGGTGCACACACATATGCGCACCCTCCCGGCCCCGCCACAGCACTGCTGAGCCCACTTGCAAACTCCGCTGAGCGTGGCGCCAATCGTTTTGCTCGTGCATCCCTCCACAGATGCAAGTGCTGCCTGCTCTGCTCTTGCCAGGTGGAGGCAGGACTCTGCCCTGCTGCCTCCCAGCTGTAGAGGTACATTTGTTTGCTTGCTGGCTGCCTCCAAGGTGGGAGCTGCACTCAGGCTGCCTGGGTCCCCACCACGGGGGGAGAGAGGGAGAGAAAAGGGGTGGTGGTCTCTCCCTGATAGGATCCGGTTGGAGTTGTCTTATTTTGCATAGATCTCCAACATTTGGCTTTTCCTGCCAGCTTCCACTCCCCCTCCACAGCCCACGTGGTTGGATTCACACAACATGTGAAGCTGGGAAGGAGACCACGGATGGCTGAATGGATGGATGCATGGATAGATGAGGAGATAGATAGATAGATGGATTCAGAGATGGATAAATAGAGGGAGGGAGGGAAGGATGCAGGATAGATGGATGCAGAGATGAAGGGATGGATGGAGGGATAGATAGAGGGATGGGTGGAGGGAAAGATAGATGGAGAGAAGCAGGGATAGATAGAAGGAGGGATAGATAGAGGGAGGGGTGAATGGATGGAGGGATAGATTGGGGGATAGATGAATAGAGAAGGAGGGAGGGGGTGGATGGATGAATTGATGGATGGATGGATGGATGGTGGGATAGATAGATAAATAGATAGGGGGAGGAATGCAGGGATGGATAGATGAAGTGAGGGAGGGAGGAATTCAGGGATGGAGGGATAGATAGATAGGGAGGAAGGGGAATGAAGAGAGAGAGAGAGAGAGAGGGATAGATGGTGGGAGGGAGGGATAGGTAGATTCAGAGCACTTTTAGAGGTATTAATAATGCAGGTCCCAGAAATCACAGCCAGCATAGTTTGGAATTCTGAAACTTGAGTCCAAGGATATCTGAAGAGCTAAGTTTGAAGACTGGACTGAACTTTCTATCAATTAAATCTACAGATATGGTTAAAGCACAGCATCATTATTATGAATAAGTAATGAGCAGATCTTGACATAGTCGTTTTCAGTGAGAGACGGAAAGTAAGAAACTAAGCTGTCTGATTTTCCATACCAATTAGTCTATAATATCCAGAAAGTTTTCACCCATTCAGTAGAATCAACCTAACATTTCTTCCAATGATGACAATACTCAATATTTAAAGAAATGCCTGAAATATATCATATTGTTTATAAATCAGTCTTCTATTATGTACATAGACCAGAATATATTTATTAAACTATATAATCATACTCACAGTGTCTAGCAACTCAATGAATTTGGAAAAATAATACAACCAGCAGACACGAACCATCTATAAAGAGCAAAAACATTGAGCATTCAATATTGTATGAAAATGCTCCATTTTATTAAGCATGATGAATGTTTTATACACACGGCATTAAACTGACTTCAACACTTTTGTAGGAAAACTTAAATATCCCTATATGATTATATTTGAGGCAGAAGTAAGTAGAATCTAGTGAAGCCTCTAAAACAGCGGTTTCCAACCTTTCTGGCTTTGCAGACTGGCCTGGGCAGGGGGAGAGGGATGAGTCCATGCAAGCAGTAGGCACGTGCACATAAATGGAGCTGCACACATGCGCTCACCAGCCCGCAAGTGGACCTGCATGCCCATGCCCGCCACTTCCATGGTCTGGTTCTGAACGGCTTGCAGCCTGGTAGTAGCCTGCAGCCTGGCGGGTTGGATACCTTTGATCTAAAAGAAAAACGCAGCTACATAATTGATGGACTGATAATGTGCCATCAAGTCATTTTTTTGCTCCAACAATCATGAAGTTACATAAACAGGATTTGTTTATTTTGTTTTAGAAATTTCCATAAGCCTAAATAAAAGTCACCTCTTCCTTTATATTAAATTGAATAGACTTCTAACTGGTCTGGTCCTATTTCATGGGTTTTACAAACTCAGTCCCTTGGAACACTTTCGGATGAGAAATACAGCAGAAAGACCAGAGATAGCCCTAATTTGGATTACAACAGTATCATTACAATACTCACTCTGAGAGCCTGAGGTGACCTGGAATAGTCAACTATATCACAGCGAAATGTGTAGCCTGTAGCCCAGCCAGACATGAGGAACTAGAAGAAAAGAATTTAATGTAATATTTAGTTTTTACAAATCATTGGATTGCATAAATAATTACAGTAAGAAGTAACTACACCATACACAGCACTGACGAATACTATAAAAGTTTCAAGGAAGTGCTTTTTATGTATAGATGAACTTTATTTTTAACCGAATAAACTATAAATGGCTGACTTCATACAATCCATTAATGTAAAAACAAATCTTATTATAGTTTAGTGTGACATGTACACTCAGCCTGAATTGCATGTATAAAGCTGATTTTCTTCCAAACAATGCCTTCAAATGGGTAAAATTTAATTCTCAAATGGATAAGAAGTAAAATGTGTTCAAGGCAAAACAAAGTCCAGTTGCCTTTTGAAAAAGCACCTTTGGAACTACGAGGGGACATATGTAATTTGAAACAAGGAAATTTTTATTTAAGTTAGGTCCCACAATATTTTTCCCAAAAATATTTTGGCCTAGAATATCAAAGACCCAAGTTTGCTTAGTCTTTATAAGCAATGGGTATTCCAGAGTTAGTATAACATTATCACTTTAATGTGATCAAGACAGAAATAATTAAATATATGACTGCATTACAATCCTATAAATTGCATTTAATTATATTTTTTATTCAGGTAGAAATTAATTTTCTTTTTTGTTCCACTCTTGGCTTATTTGTTTTTGGAGTAGTCCCTAGCTTGTTGTACCCAAAGCTATTCACAACACCAAATATAAGATTGTGGTAAAAGAAAAGAGTAGACAATACTCATTTTATAAGCCTTGATCATATCTCATGGAGATTGAGCCAAGAAGTTCAAACCATACTGAGAAACTAAAATGTAGTCCTTGATTTCAAAAGTATTTCTGTATACCTAAGTTACATTTCTCTTCACATCACAAAATCATTAATATTTCAGGGGAATCTTTTGTAGCTCTCTATTAGAACAAATTAGCAATCTTCTACTTACCTCATATGTCATATAAATTGAAAGAGCCACTATGCCAAAGTTATAAAAAAACATTATTTGCCTCAAATCAAAAGGCTTTCTATTCTCCATGATTTTTGGTCCTAGACTAGTGACAATATATATATAACTTGCAATAATAAATGTTTGTGGAAAAGGTGAAGACATGAGTAGGTAGCCATCAACTCGTGGATCTGGAAAAGAGATATTAAAATGTATTTTAATATTTGTAGATTTTTGACTTAAATAACAAGCATATTCTTTAACCTAAATGATTGCCTACCTTGAACAGGCTGTTTACTTGTTCAACAGCACAGGTTTTTTTTTTATCTTAAGCTTCTTGTTTGCTTTACATAAAAGTTTCACATATACATTACACAAAGGCTTCTCATTTAGCCAAAGCTAAAACCATAACTGTTAACATTATTAAAATATTTATATGAATGTACAAATTGCCTATGTTCATGAGATTAAAACTAGAAGAAACAGTGGTTAAATATTTTTCCTCTCTCATAAATGTATTCTATTAATTTAGCAATATTTGCTACCTCATGTAGATCCTTAAGATCTAGGTAAAAGTTCATCTCTATCTAATCAATAGTTTTCAATACAAAAATGAATTCATAGAGTTCATGATATTCTTTGAGCTTAGAGGTTTGCTTGCAGACATTTTACTACCCAACTAGATAACATTATCAGCACATTAAGAATTCAATAGTTCAACTCTAACCTACATGTATTCTCTTTTATTGGAAAAATTGATTCATCTACCGTGTTTCTCACAAAATAAGGCCGGGCCTTATTTTTTTTTTGACCCCTGAAAAAATGGCTAGGCCGTCTTTTCAGGGGTGACTTAATTTCCTCCCCCACCTAGAGCAGCCCATATGTACGTACTTCTCCACGAGGCCATTTTTATCGGCCAACAAAAGCTCCCTGAAGGCAGAGTCCCCAGCCTCTTTGGGCGAGGCGTGGCTGCCCGTGTCCCCTCACCATTAGGCAGTGTCTTTCAGGCGATGGAAGCTCCCCAAGGGCTGTCACCAGCCACTTTGATCAGCTGGTAGAAGCAGCCTCACGGCGAGGAGAGTGTGTGTGTGCGCTCACCCCGAGGCCACTTCTACCAGCTGATGACTGCCCTTGGGGAGCTTCCATCACCCGAAAGACACTGCCTAATGGCAAGGGGACACGGGCAGCCATGCCTTGCCCCAAAGTGGCTGGGGATTCTGCCTTCAAGGGAGCTTTCGTCAGCCAATAGAAGCAGCTTCGCGGCGAGGAGAGTGTTTGTGTGCACTCGCCCCGAGGCCGTTTCTACTGGCCAATCGAAGTGGCTGGTGACTGCCCTTGGGGAGCTTCCATTGCCCAAAAGACACTGCCTAATGGCAAGGGAACATGGGCAGCCATGCCTCGCCCCGAAGCGGCTGGGAACTCTGCCTTCAAGGGAGCTTTCGTCGGCCGATAGAAGCAGCTTCGCGGCAAGGGGAGTGTGTGTGTCCGCTCACCCCTAGGCCGCTTCTACCAGCCGATCGAAGTGGCTAGTGATTGCCCTTGGGGAGCTTCCATCGCCTGAAAGACACTGCCTAATGGCGAGGGGACACGGACAGCCATGCCTCACCCCGAAGCGGCTGGGGACTCTGCCTTCAGGGAGCTTCTATTGGCTGATGTTCTATCGGTATTCTAGCCTAGGCTATCTGCAGGGCACTCCTAAAGGCAAGTTTTCTCTCCACCCACCCCCACCCTTCCCCCCCATTTCTCTTCACCTCATGTAGTTCTAAAGAACAATGTGAGAAATGGCGGGGAAATGCATGGATTAAATAGGCCTACATTTTGGGGGTGGGGCTTAATTTCACCTCATGCCTAGAAATCATGCTGGGCCTTCCTATTGGTGGAGGCCATATTGTTGGAGAAACATGGTATGTTGTCAATGTATGAGGTGTTCTAGCATAGGTTACCAACAGTTAAAATGCAGATAATTTCACTTCTGTTTAATAGATCTGGAATGATATTCAAATAAAACATGGCTTTTATGTCTCCATTTATATCATGGTAAATTTTCACCAGTTGTCATGGTAAATTTTCATCAATTGTGGAAAATCTTCTGATAATTTTCTTTGATATAAAAGTTGGCCAGCCAGAGAAAAAATGAATTTAAGAGTAAAAAAGAACAATACTCGACAGGTTGAAAAAGAGGTCAATGTTTGTCATGGAGGCATGTTGGGTAAAAAGGAATATCGCAATGCTTTCCCAGCTGAATCTCTCCCAATATGTTGGATTTCAAATCCCAGAATTCCTAGTCAATATGGCTTTAATCTACTGAAGATTAATCTAAAGAACATCAGGCAAATAGAAATGAAATCATGGCAGATAGTTATATTTTCAACTTATTCTGTCACAATTGTGGCAATACAATGAAAACCTTGGAAAGAAATACTGAATCTTCCCATCATATATGCTGACCAATGTCCATAAAGAAATATTTTAAGAAAATATTAACTTAAACAGATTATGGGATATCAAAGTTGCTACACCTTCAGTACTATTCAAATCCAATACTATTTGTAAACAAACGGCATTATAAATAAGTATTGGGGGGGGAGGGTGGATGACCAGAACAAGGACAAGAAAATCCTAATCACAGAAACCATTGGAATTTTAACTAGTTTCACACATCACACACAATTATTTTATGTCTTAGCCCAACATGTAAATCCAGCCAGTATCAAATGGAGGAAAAGTTGTTAAAGATAAAAACATCAGAAAAGATGAAGACATTGTAGATAGTATTTAATAAAAAGAAAGTTGACTGGATTTGGGTTGTTCCGCGGGTTTTCTCTTTTCTAGTTTTCTTATCTAAAGCATATTTTAAATAACTGTAGAAATAAATTATGCTTTCATTCCTCGTTCTAATGCTATAATTCTCATCACACTTTAATATCTGCTACATTAAACCTATATATAATATTTCAATCTTTCTGAATCCAAATGTCTTTTATCCTGAATTCTGAAACCTAAAATCACTACCCCATCCTTCAACTCTCTTTGGCTGTTGGCCAAGGTACTCCTCATTCTGAAGCCATCTAAACCTTATTCCAAACATGGCTAGTACTGTTGAGAAAGCAATTGATTCATCCTAATGGGAATTCAGAAAAAGTTTCCACAAATGTTGCTCCATGCTTTAAATTGACAAAGACTATACATTTTCCTATACAGAGTATTCCTTCTATAAAGCCTATTATATCAGAACACTTTTCTCTTTGAAGTTTTAAGTTTTAATGACAAAAGGCCATTGATCAGCAGGAACATTTAGTTCTGTATTGTGACGCTATTTCAGAAAATAAAAATTGCCATGTGTTCTCAATATGTAGATTAGCTTCTTTATTTCAGTTCTTTCACAAGGTTTCATAAGCTACTGAGGGCCACTTGTTATTTTGCCAAAATGCACCAATAGTTATCAATTCAGTGGCTAAAAACTGATTCATGGATGAATGTGAATAAGTACTAAAACAATAGCAGTGCAATATTTAGTTTATGCATGCTTTTAAAAATCAAGGCAATAAAGGAATATCAGAATGCAATCATTGTCATTAATTTATTTGCTAAAACATGTAAACTCCCATACTTCCAAAAACAAAACTATTTATATATTTTGGATATAAAAATTTCCTGTTCCACTGTGTTCATCTTTCTCATTTTCTGAATGAATGTTTAGTAGTGGGGCACGAGACTTATTAGAAAATGCCAGGGTTAGATTCAGCATATTGATGTGGCTCCTTAAAGGATACTACTGGTTGATAGTGAAAAAGGAGAAAGAAGTCAACACCTTACATTGCCTTATCTTATTCACTGGGAATAAGAGTGGGAGTTCTGGTGGCACAGTGGTTAGAATACACGATTGCAGGCTAACTATATCCACATCCAGAAGTTCAATCCTGATTGGCTAAAGGTTGACTTAGCCTTCCATCCTTCTGAGGTTGGTAAAATGAGGAACCAGATTGTTGACTCTGTAAACCACCCAGAGAGTGCTGTAAAGCACTATGGGGAGGTATGTAAGTCTACAGGTGAAACTCAAAAAATTAGAATATCATGCAAAAGTTCATTTATTTCAGTAATGCAACTTAAAAGGTGAAACTAATATATAAGATAGACTCATTACATGCAAAGCAAGATAGTTCAAGCCATGATGTGTCATAATTGAAATGATTATGGTTTACAGCTCATGAAAACCCCAAATCCACAATCTCAGAAAATTAGAATATTGTGAAAAGGTTCAATATTCTAGGCTCAAAGTGTCCCATTCTAATCATCTAATTAAGCCATAACACCTGCAAAGGGTTCCTGGACCTTTAAATGGTCTCTCATTCTGGTTCAGTAGGAATCACAATCATGGGAAAGACTGCTGACCTGAAAGTTGTGCAAACCTTCAATGACACCCTCCATAAGGAGGGAAAGCCTCAAAAGATAATTGCAAATGAAGTTGGATGTTCCCAAAGTGCTGTATCAAAGCACATTAATAGAAAGTTATGTGGAAGGGAAAAGTGTGGAAGAAAAAGGTGCACAAGCAGCAGGGATGACCGCATCCTGGAGAGGACTGTCAGGAAAAGGCTATTCAAGTGTTGGGGACTTTCACAAAGAATGGACTGAGGCTGGAGTCAGTGCATCAAGAGCCCCCACACACAGACGAATCCTGGACATGGGCTTCAAATGTCATATTCCTCTTGTCAAGCCGCTCCTGAACAACAAACAATGTCAGAAGCGTCTTACCTGGGCTAAAGAAAAATGGAACTGGTCTGTTGCTCAGTGGTCCAAAGTCCTCTTTTCTGATGAGAGCAACTTTTGCATCTCATTTGGAAACCAAGGAACCAGAGTCTGGAGGAAGAATGGAGAGGCATACACTGAAAGATGCTTGAAGTCCAGTATGAAGTTTCCACAGTCTGTGTTGATTTGGGGAGCCATGTCATCTGCTGGTGTTGGTCCACTGTGCTTCATTAAGTCCAAGGTTAATGCAGCCATCTACCAGGAGATTTTGGAGCACTTCATGCTTCCTTCTGCAGATGAGCTTTATGGGAATGCTGACTTCATTTTCCAGCAGGACTTGGCACCTGCCCACATTGCCAAAAGCACCAAAACCTGGTTCAATGACCGTGGGATTACTGTGCTTGATTGGCCAGCAAACTCGCCTGACTTGAACCCCATAGAGAATCTATGGGGTATTGCCAAGAGAAAGATAAGAGACATGAGCCCTAACAATGCAGAAGAGCTGAAGGCCGCTATTGAGGCATCCTGGTCTTCCATAACACCTCAGCAGTGCCACAGGCTGATAGCTTCCATGCCACGCTGCATTGAGGCAGTAATTGCTGCAAAAAGGGCCCACACCAACTACTGAGTACATATGCATGCTTATACTTTTCAGAGGTCCAATATTGTTCTATGTACAATCCTTGTTTTATTGATTGCATGTAATATTCTAATTTTCTGAGATTGTGGATTGGGGTTTTCATCAGCTGAAAGCCATCATCATCACAATTATGACAAATCATGGCTTGAACTATCTTGCTTTGCATATAAGGAATCTATCTCATATATTAGTTTTACCTTTTAAGTTGCATTACTGAAATAAATGAACTCTTGCACGATATTCTAATTTTTCGAGTTTCACCTGTAAATGCTATTGTTATAACATGCTAGTTAGATCATTTTAACATCCTTACATTAATTATTCTTTCATTTTCAGCTTAATGCCATAGCACAACTCTTAACTAGAATCTTTTAAAAATATATAAATTCCATTTCCCATTTCTCAAAAACAATGTTAAAATATATACTGAAGTAGCATCTTTTAAAAAAAGTACAATATGTGCAAATAGAATATGCTAAGAATGAAGAAATTTGTGAAGAACTAAGTTTAACTACTCTCACAGTCTTCATGTTTATGTATTATTTATGCATAAGTTGTTATATGCTTAAATTATAATGAGATACATTACACAATTAAGGGAATGTTATCAAGAACAGGTCATACCGGCATCTTTAATCCAATCATCATAAATCAGTACAGCCTTCGAAGTTAAATTATTAAATGCCATTTTCACAGAATTGCATAGGATTCAGGATTCTTCCTGAAGGCAAGTAGGATACTGTACGTTATGAAATCTGTAAGAAAAAAAAAGAACGGTAGTCTTTTCAGAATTTAGAAAACCAAGTAGATGATTGTTATGGATTTACAATATTTGCATATTATCATTTTCTGCTTTAAAGTAGTTTATTCCCCATGTGTGATGACCCAGGGTGAGCTACAAAAGGAATAAAGCCCCCAAAACAGGTAAAGTCCCTTTAATTCCTTCAACTTGGCTTCAAAGGTACAAATATCATTGAATGGAGAAAAAACTCCCCCACAAACAGTTGCAAAAAGGAAGAACTTCTGTTCAAACTCAAAATACATATAAATTATAAACAGAAAAAAAACAACACAAACCACACTTGGGAATTAATGAGAGAAGGCTTGAAGATGTCCACAGATATCGAAATACACACACTGGGAAGGACACCAGAACTCAGCTAAGAACTGACAGGCTAGAAATATTTTCATGCTTTGCTTCCAGCACTGGCCCATGCGCAGTTTGTCCTTTTAAACAGTCCTCAAAGCTGCAGTCCATGAAGACGATCAAGGCCCTTTCCTCCCTCATAGACCACGCCATTCACGTTTCTCCCTTATTCTCTCCTCCCTGCCTGCCCTAAGATGAAGAGGGGATGGACCTGGGTCTTCTTCTGAATGCCCAGCCGGCCTGTGCCCTTCCCCAGTTTCCCCCACAACCGCCAGAGCCACATTCCCATTCCCTGTCAGCTGTTCCTCCTCTCCCTGGGAGTTAGATTCTAACAGGGGCATGACACCATGTAAATAATAGTCACATTATGTTATGTCCTTATGCACCCATGTAAGTAATGTAGTCATGTTATGTTCTGTCCTTATGCACTTAGAAACACAACTCTAAGAATAATTTTCCACAAATAAGCCTTAACTAATGACCAGAACCAAAATGAAGATCAACTTCATGACTGTAACTAAAGCAAAGAACAATTTGAATATTCAAATAATACTATCAATAGTGCTACAACTACAATACACTGAAAACCATTTCTATATTTATCGAACTTGATTTTCCCATTTTTCTCTGCTGAAGTTATGAAGATATTGGGCAACAAAGTTATGAAAATTTAAACACTGTTTTTTCTTATTTATATTTACTTATAAACAATAAAAAAATTCGTTTTGTTCAGGAACATAACTATGATTAAAAATGAAAACTCTCGTAATATGTTTATTTACAGCATGAAATTGATATACCACCTCAATCCTACTTAACTATGCACTCTACAATATATTATACTGATACAATATTAAATATTATAGTATTAACATATATTAAAAGACAGTAGCAATTACACAATAATGCATAAAAATGTGACCAAGTTAATACTTGTTATATTTCAATTTAGTAAATGCTAAGTTTTCTATTGCTATGATAAGGAACAAGAAACTTGCTCCTTTTATTTGTAAATCTTTTAAAATAACATACTTTATACCTTTACTTAAACTACCACTGTTGGAAAAACAATTCTCCAAAAATTAAAGATTTTTCACTATTTGCCAGCAGGTCGCTCTACTGCCTCAGTCCACATAACTTGCTATACAACTTCCATTCAGTGTACATGCCCTCCTAGTACGGCAGTGTATGTGTTTCATCTCATTTTGCATCATTCATTATATATTCTACTGCAATCATTTGGCCTTTCAGTAGTTCACATAAAAAAAAATACAGCAATAACATAATGCTCACTAAAGCATCAATGATAAACTAAAATCAACACTACTGTAACAAATAATTAAAACTCACAGCGCAATGGCACATGCTTATTTATCACAAGCTCTCCACAATAGTTGTTTTTCATATTTTGCAGAAAACCAAAAAAAGGGACAAAACAAATTTCTAGAAGGAATCTTTTCTAGAAGAAAGGTACATCCACAACAAGACAATGGTTGCAAACCTCAGCATGTTTCACCACACAGAAACCATGGACTAGTAGCTGTTTCTTCTGGTATACTTAAATTGGACTGATTCTGACTGAAGAAAATTATCAGTGCAAAACCGAATTGGCCTGTATAGGTTAAAACCAGCACTGGAAGCCAAGAAGAAGTGTAAGTGTAAAATACGGGATTAAATTTGATTCTAGTGATAAGGGTCAACCAACACTCTAATCCTGACAATTCTTTTGGCTATTATTATATAGGGCCTCACTTGGCCCTACTGGAAACCAGCAAATTAGTGATGCCAACTAAATGTGATGTCCCAACTCAATCAAATATCACTAAGTACTTTCCAATCTCCACAAATACCCAGTAATCATATTAACTAGTGCATGCAGCTATAGTCCCCTCATTAGTGATTGTCCCTCAGCGTTAGATTCCCTGTCACATTGTATGTGGGTGTGGCTAGCTGGTTCTTATTTGTTTATGTAATAATTTTTATTCTGCTGTTTTGATTGTACGCTGCCCAGAGTCAGTTTGGAGTTGGGCGATGCCTAAAATGTATAAATTTTCTCTCTCACCCAAGACAGCTATTCCCATTCCACTCATGCTTGGAGTTCTTTGGACGATAGACCTGCCTGAGTTCACCAGCCTTTAAAAGTCAGGGTCCTTGACACACCACCACCACTCATTCTATGCTGAGTAGCCTGGTCCAAAATTCAACCTTTGTTCTCATGCACTCCAATCATTTTCAAATCATCAAATCATCAGTAATTTTCTACAAACTTCCACTGCCTCTGTATGTCCAGGAATACTTATAAATCAGGTTTCTGCTCTCTAACTCATTGATCCATGTAAAGTTAATGCAATTTGGAAAGTGTCCAAATCGACACCAACACTCACCACTTTATTATGTGGCAAGGCAAGGCAAGCTCTCCAAAGATCTCATTTTCAATGGGACATTCTTCTGCAACCTTAATAAGATGTTGGGACAACAGCGATGGACCAAATCTTGCATGACAGTCTTTCAAAAACATTGGCACACTCTACTGATCACTATGTCTTTATCACCTCAAGACACTTAACTGGCAGAGCACTCCAACTGAATACCTGTGCCCAGACAATTTTAATATTTAACATCTTACATTTAGCATCTAAATGCACTTATGCCAGACAGATATCAGGTTAAATATAAACATAATGGAAATCTTTATTTCCATGAACTGTGACCAATCCTAGCTTCTTCTAGATTTAAAAGATTTCTCTATTACTCGTTGATAAATAAGAATTTAAAGCTAGTAGTACCCTCTAAAAGCCTATTTAGTGTAATGGCTAAAGCATTAGGCTAGAACCTGGAGACTGTGAGTTCTAGATGTGGCTTAGATATGAAGCCAGCTGGATGACCTTGGATCATTCTCTCTCTCTCACGCCTACAAGTGGCAATTGGCAAATCATGTTTGAGAAATCTTTCTTGAGAAAGAAAAATGCAGGAGTTTGTCCAGGTAGTTGACAGGAGTCAATGTTTGACTTGAAAGCCCATTACACACACAAACAACAACAACAACAAAAAACACCCCATTCTCTGTACAGATTACTATCACAATACACTACCTACTGTGTACAGTAGTGTTCTATGTACAGATAACTGTGTAGAGATTTCAGTACAGCAAAATCTTCCCATTTTATTGCTATATAATCTTATCATCAGTTTATATAAGAATCATTGTTACCATGTTTAGGCCAATCTTATCATCAGTTTACATAAGCATCTTTACCAAGATTAGGCTAGGTTTCAGACATAAGTTCAGGACAAAACCTTTAGACTGCATAGTCAGTATTTTGATGTTTATCTACTTTACTTTCAGAAAGTATGTTAGTGAGTATATTAGAATCTTAATGAGGGCACATAAAGAAATTCATATGTTAATGAACTCAAAAAATGGGAAGCAATTGATTCTTTACAGAATAGCATTGCTTTCTGCAATCAGTATGCTATTATTAATAGAATATATAACAGAATATATGCTATTATTAATAGAATATATACAACACTTCAGAATGCTTGAAGTATTTTGTTCAACTCAGAAACTTATTGTTCAAGTCAGAAAGTTTTGCTTTGCTTAAGAATCATGTTGAATTTTAAGAGGAATTAAATAAGCTGTTCGCCTTGTTTAGGTTGCACCATACCCTCAGACAGTTTGGGATATGCAGGGACTGGACTATAATGCTCAAAAACAGCACTGTGATCTTTCAAGGAACAACCATTTACATAGGCAAATGATTATAAACAAGATGCACAGATATTTGTTCATCAGCTGAATGGGTCTTCTATTGGATTCTTACTAGAAACATATTTTCATAAGCTGTAAAACTCTATTTGAGTTTTTAACCATTTATGGCAGGGCTGTCGAACTCAAGGCCCGGGGGTCTGATGAGGCTCAGGGGGTGCTTAGATCTGATCTGCGGGGTTGCCCTGGAAACAGATTGTCTACTATTAGACTGTCTACTATTGACCTTACCCCTTTCCTAAGAGGTCTGTAGGGGGCATGCATAAGCGCACCAACATGCCTACCGTCCCTGTCCTATTGTTTCTTTTATTTTTCTTATATGTACCCATTTCATGTATTCATAACTATGTATATACTTATACCTATTATCTTGTAAGCGATTGACAAATTAAATAAATAAATAAATAAATAAATAAATACATATATACATACATACATACATACATACATACATATATACATACATACATACAGTGAAGGACAGGCCCGTAGTGCTTTTGCCAGCGAAAACAGGCTCCCAAACTCAATTTTTGGCTGCGACAATCTCATGCAACTATCTGCCAGTGAAAAGGGAACTTGGGAGGGGCGCATGCTCCATTTTCCCTGGCAGAGGGTTGCAGGAGGTTGTCGCAGCCAAAAATGGAGCTTGGGAGCCCGTTTCCTCTGGCAAAGTGCTCAGGCCATCACAGGCACCCCTAACACCTGTGACATCAAGCTGGCCATGTTCTCTGCCCATACTCCCCCTCAAAGTCAAACACAACCCTAATGCAGCCCTCAATGAAATCGTGTTTTCACCCCTGAGTTATGGGGTTGTTGTTAGGGGGCTGTTCCTCCCATATCTAAGACATAAGACTGCGTGCATAGCTGCAAGATTGCAATCATGCAGTGTTATGCATGCATTTAAACACAATTTTGGAGTAACTAAAAAAAAAAAACCATATAATGAGAAATGGTTTTTTTTCCTTGAAAAGAATTTCCTTGAAAAGAAATTCTTTCCTTGAAAAGAATTTTCAAAGAAAGTTACAGTATGTACTGTATGGTTTTTAACTTCTCCTTACCTGCACCTTCCCAATTTAATTCTCTGAATAATTTGAGATAGTTTAGTTGAACAAGTAATGAAAGTGGTTTCAACAGGTGCTATGGAACTTTTCATTATGTTGAAATAGAAAAGCCCAATATTTAAACTATTCATCACAAGAAACTAATCCAGGTATTAATATAAATTCTGTATTGTCTCCAAATCTCCAAATTATAGGCTTACTTCAAAAATCCCACAGAAATGCTGAGACAGCAGTACAATTTGCTGCTGCCTCCCTTCCTTATCTTTTTCTTAAACAAGTAAAAGCATATATTCCAGTTAAAAGGTACTTTTTCATAAAGGACACAGACAATGAAACCCTTTGCAGAAAATATACTTTCGTATAATAACTAAAGAGACAAAGAAATTCAAGATATTAATAAATTCTCATGCTCCTTCTATGGAAAACATAAAACAGCTCACAAGATAGATAAAATCTAACACTGCTTTGGAAAAC
Source organism: Pseudonaja textilis (assembly GCF_049901715.1). Taxonomy (NCBI): domain Eukaryota; kingdom Metazoa; phylum Chordata; class Lepidosauria; order Squamata; family Elapidae; genus Pseudonaja; species Pseudonaja textilis. The sequence goes on along the minus strand of NC_141991.1, from coordinate 230,264,105 downwards.
TTCATCTTTCAAATTGTTTTCTATGTTTATTTGTATCTAACGAAACCACACTAGCAAGTTCCAGAATGGAACATTCCTTTTAAAATACTTCAGATGTTTAACACCAAACCTAGGAGAATAAGACTGCAAGATGTGGTGTTTCTCTTTACCCTTGATCATCATGTAAGCAAATGTAAGAAATTTATTGAGCAAATGCATTCGGGAGTTAAACACCTGAACTGACTTTATATGGCTGGCTAGGAAAGGATAAGGCTAATACCCAAGTTTCACATTCTTACCTAGGCACTTGATTCTTTTGTAGGATGTGTAGTTACTGATTTGCTGATGATCTTATTGTTTTGGTTTCATCTTGCATTTTTGTATTTCCATGCTGAGGTGTACAGAATGTTTTAAGTCTGAAACATTTCAGGTTTTGGAACATTCTATTTGAAATTCAAAACAGCTACTTCAGTGTTACTAGAAATGTTCTAATCATTCTAGAAGGATTCTTAACTTAAAATTTATCTGGTGTTATTGGAAGAGCAATAGCCCATATCAGTGGGGGGTGGTGGTGTTCAAATGTTTTTACTACCTGTTCTGTGGGAATGGCTTGGTGGGCATGGCATGGCATAGCTTGGTGGGCGTGGCAGGGGAAGGATACTGTAAAATCCCCAATTTCCTCCCCAACCCCACTAACCTGCTTTCCAGCTCTGTTCTCCTGTGCAGGGCAACAAAAGATGACCCAGATGATCAGCTGGGACTCAGGAGGCAGAGAATAGATTGGGCATTGGTAGAAGTTACCATGAACGCCCTTTCTATCTATGCTGCGAGAGAGCCCAGGATGGGTTGACTCCTTCCTATGACGTCATAGCTGAGTTTGTACTAAGATATAAAAGCCAATCTCCAGGAGAGACCCCAGCTTTGGTGAAGATACTTGACAGACTGATAAGTATCTCTAAAAGCCCAAAATAAATACAGAAATATGTCTTACCCTCTCCGGACAAATCAAGGGAGGGGCTCGGCTCTCTCACAGCATAGATAGAAAGGGTGTTCACGGTAACTTCTACCAACACCCATTCTCCTCCATGCTGCATCGAAAGCCCAGGATGGGACATACCAAAGCTTGCATGTCCACGGGCGGGTCCTCGTCTGGCTCATCACACCAATTGTGGAACCACTCGTTGAAGCACCCGTCTGCTGAAGGCTGCAGTTGCCAAGGCAAAAGCATCCAGGTGGTAGTGTCTGATGAAAGGAGATGGGGATGTCCATGTGGCCACACGACAAATCTCCTTCAAGGATGCTTGGGTCGCTCAGGCAGCAGAAGTGGCCGCGCTTCTGGTAGAGTGCGCCATCAGACCTCGGGGAACCGGAAGGGCCGCAGCTTTGTGGGCCTGCTCAATGCAAGACCTGACCCACCTGCTAATAGTAGGAGAAGAGGCCTTGTGCCCCAAGTGAGAAGGGAAAAAGGAAACAAACATGGCTTCCGACTTCCTGAGGAAGTGCGCTTAATGTATATTCTAGGAGCCCTTCTTACGTCTAGCGTGTCACTGCCACTGTAAGTCATGGTGCGGGAGAGGACAGAAGTCAGGCAAAACTGGGACCTGTGAAACCAGGTGTTAACCTTCGGAATAAATGAGGGGTCCAGACGAAGAACAACCCTATCATTGTGAAAGGAACAAAGGTCCTGTCTGATGGAAAGAGCAGCAAGCTCGGAAACCCTCTTGGCAGAAGTGATGGCAACAAGGAACACTACCTTCAGAGTCAGGAAACGGAGAGACACTGTTCTAAGGGGTTCAAAGGGGGGCTTTGTAAGGGCATTAAGGACCAAATGAAGGTCCCAGGAAGGATACCTGTGAACCACCAGAGGGTGCAGGTTGGAAGCCCCTTTCAAAAATCTCCTGACTGAAGTGTGATGGGATAAGGAAGGAAGCGAACCCCATGAAAGGACTGAGGAGAGGGCCGCAACCTGCCTGCGTAAGGTGTTGGGGACCAAACCTTTCTCCAGCCCATGCTGAAGTAAGCTAAGAACTTCTGCCAACTGGGCTGAAGCAGATAAAAGACCCTCCCTGAGGCACCATCGGCACCATCATAGATGCACCTTGTAGAAGGTTTGCGAGAAGCCAGGATAGTAAGGATGACCCTTTCTGGAAGATCAGCCTCCTCTAGCCACTGCCGCTCAAGTGCCACACAGTCAGCTTGAACCACTGGGGCTCTGGGTGTAGCAGGGCCCCCTGGTGAAGGGAGATTAGATGGGCAGGGATCCTCCAAGGAGAAGCCACCAATAGGTTGACCAGGTCCGCAAACCAGGGCCTCCTTGTCCAATAGGGTGCCAGGAGGAGCTCCGCACATTCCTCCAACCTCTTCTGAATTACTGCCGGAATGATGGGAAGCGGGGGAAAGGCATAGAGGAAACCCTTGGGCCATCTGCACTGAAGAGCATTGGTCCCCTCCGCTCCCTGGCAAGGAAACCTGGTGAAGAATCTGGTGACTTGGGTGTTTTGAGGAGTGGAGAAAAGATCCATCTCTGCTGTTCCAAATCTGAGGGTAAGATCCCTGAATAGAGACGGAAGAATGGACCATTCTGCCTGGTCGACTAGGCTCCTGCTGAGCCAGTCAGCCTGGGAGTTGCCAACCCCAGAGATGTGGTCTGCCGAGATCGATAACAGGTGTTTCTCTGCCCATAACCCCAACCGTAGAGTCTCTCTCATGAGGGCTTTGGACTTCGTCCCCCCTAGCTGGTTGACATGAGCCTTTGCGGCCATGTTGTCCGTAAGGACTAGAACATGAGAGCCGGTCACTGATTGCCTGAAATGCTTGAGAGCCAGAAAAGTGGCTCTGAGCTCTAGCCAATTTATGTGAAGGGTCTGTTCGGATCTGGACCAAACACCCTAAGCTATTTGGCCCTGCGTATGGGAACCCCAACCCAGGAGGCTGGCATCGGTGGTTATCACTAGCCAGTCTGGGTCCCTGAACAGGAGTCCTCTCCAGATAGATGGGGAATGCCACCAATTGAGAGATCTCCGGATTTGTGGCAGGAGTGAGACCTTGATGGATGAGTGGCTGGTTCCTGCTCATTGGTAGGGAAGCAGGAATCATTGGAGGGGTCGGGAGTGGAGCCGAGCCCACGGGACGATGCCAATACAGGAAACCATCTCCCCCAGAAGTTTGGACAGCAGCGACAGGGGGACAATTTGATGTTGCTGGATCTGGCTGATGATCTCTGCAAGGCTCTTTCCATGAGCTAGGGACAGGAAAACCTGGCACGACATGGTATCAATGACTGCTCCCAAGTGTTGCAATTTGGTTGTAGGAGAGAGCTGGCTCTTTTTGGTGTTGATGGAAAATCCGTGGCTCTGGAGACATGACAGGGTAATTTGCAGATCCCAATGGGTCGCAAGGATGGAAGAGGAAAGAATCAAAATGTCGTCCAAGTAGCATTGGATCCTTACTGGAATAGAACGCAGAGATGCCACCAATGCTGCCAGAACCTTTGTGAAGGAGCCGATGACAGGCCAAAGGGAAGTGCTTGATATTGGTAATGGGTATTATGATAACAGAAACAGAGAAACTGGCAATGATGAGGCCAAATGGGGATGTGGAGGTAAGCCTCAGTGAGATCAATGGAAGAGAGAAGGTCGCCCTCCCGAACGCTCTCTAAAATAGAATGCAGAGTCTGCATTTTAAATCACCTGTATTTTACAAATTGGCTGAGAAATTTTAGATCAAGTATGGCTCACCAACCCCCTGAGGCTTAGGGAACGATGAAAAGGCGAGAGTAAAGTCCACGTCCACGTTGAGACAGGTGAACAGGTTGAATAGCCCTGATTTCAAGAAGGTGCTGAATGGCCTGATTCATGAGGGCTTGTCTGGAAATGTCCCAAGACACAGGACAGATCAAAAAAATTTGGGTGGGGTGGGGTTAGGAAGTCCAATTGTAACCCTGACCTAATAGTGCTGAGCATCCAGGTGTCCATCGTTGACTCCTCCCATTTGGAGGCAAAGAAGGCTAGGCAACCTCTGATGGGTGGGGAGAACGAGGGATTACTTAGAGCGATGGAAGGAACGACCCCCTCCCCCTGAAAGGGCTGTTTACCAGTAGAAGGTTGTTGCCTGCCAGATGTTTCCGCCCGTTGGTCTTGGCGTTGGGAGTATGGCCTGTGAAAGCAGGGGAAGCGAGACGAGGTTTCCACTCGGAAGGCAGGAGGGCGATAAGAAGCAGGGCGATATTCGGCTTTCTTCCCAGAGGAAGAGAGAATTTTACGTTTATCTCTGGTTTCGATGAGATAAGGTTCCAGAGCATCACCAAAAAGCTTATCGCCTGCGAATGGAACTGAAGCCAGCTTCCATTTTTGACGTGACTCTGCCTGCCAATTTCAGAGCCATAAAAGTCTTCTTGCTGCTACAGAAGATGCCATGGCCTTGGATGCAAATTTGGCGGAATTGAGAGTGGCATCCGCAGTGAATTCCGCTGCTGCAATAATCTTATTAAGGTCTTGGTGAGACCGAAGGTCAGAAGCAGGCAATCTATTCTGGAGATGGAGCTGCTTGAAGAGAGGAAAAAAGTACTGAAGATCGCTGGTGATTGCTATCTAACAGAACGCTTTCAGAGACACAGCTACTGACTGAAAGGAGCTGAGTCAAAAGCTGGGGTTTCTCCCGGGGGCTGGCTTTTATATCTTAGTACAGACTCAGCTATGACGTCATAGGAAGGAGTCAACCCACCCTGGGCTCTCGATGCAGCATGGAGGAGAAGGGGGCGGGGCCAGTCAGAGGTGGTATTTTCTGGTTCTCCAAAATTTCTGCTACCGGTTCTCCAGAACTACTCAGAACCTGCTGAATACCACCTCTGGCCCATATCCACTAGAGCTGGAACAACTCCTTATGAAGTTGGAACAATTGTTCAAAATCAAATGGTTTCCTCCTTTCACCTTACATACACACACAGACATACTTAAGACCAGGAATCCACAACAAGAAACCATGTTTTCTATAGAATAATATTTGCCTTTTACAAAGAACAGTACAAGTAGTCCTCAACTTACGACCACAACGGAGCCAAAAATTTATGTTGCTAAGTGAGACATTTGTTAAGTGAGTTTTGCCCCATTATACAACCTTTCTTGCCACATTTGTTAGCTGATTTACTGCAGCACTTAAGTTAGTAACATGGCTGTTAAGTGAATCTGGCTTCCACATTGACTTTGCTTGTCAGAAAGTTGCAAAAGGTGATCACATGACTCTGGGACACTGCAACCGTCATAAATATGAGTCAATTGTCAAACGTCTGAATTTTGATCATGTGCCCACGGGGATGCTGCAATGGTTGTAAGTACAAATCACTTTTTTCAGTGCCATTGTAATTTCGAACAGTCACTAAATGGACCATTGTAGGTTGTGGACTACCTGTATCTATATCAAGAATGACTCCACAAATAGGGTGATATCATTATACAATTCTGTATGGATGTGCGTTCCAGTGACTGACACAAGTACCAAAGTCACAGATATCTTAATACATATTTCATCCCATCTCTGCAGGGTAGATAAAAATGAGAGAGAGGGACGGAGGGACGGGGGGAGAGAGAGGGGGAAGGAGAGAGAGACAGACAGAGATGATTTAGGGACATCCAGGTTGAGAAAAAACTGGATAAAATACAGCAGCCTAATTTCCTAAATATTCCATTTCTATTTTACAGTTGATTAAATTTGGCAGTAATGTGTGGAGGATGCAGCCTCAAACTCCTTTGAAGGAAGCTGTATTTTCTTGGCAGTACAATTCAGTTGAGGACAAGCATAATTAGACAATATAAACAGTGGCTTGATAAATAAAGTAGGAATATCTTACAAGGTGTAAATAATTCTTACCTGAATTATTAGATTTAAAATTATGTAGGTTTCCATGCATTTTTAAAATATGCTTTTTAAATCCAGTGCAGAGGACTTGTATGTACTACGGTCATAGCTGAAAACATTTCCTAATTTTCTAAATAAAAATCTCACTCCGTCATCCCAACTCCCAGAAAGCTTCTTTAGTGGTATTCAATATCTGTCTCACTACCTGGTTTGAGTCACAGAGCTAATGGTGAAAATAAGTAATGCCATTTTAAAAAATAATAACCCAAATAAAACAGGCAATAACCTAGCAACCTCCAAATGTGGGAGTAATAGACAAATTTCCAAAGGGAAGGAACAAGCAAATATTTAAACTGTCAACAGTAGATGATCAAGTCAGCCAGCTATTGTTTTTTTAAACAGGCCCTCTAAAGATTCCTTGTAACTCAGAATCTTGCTACACACTCTAGGGAGAAAGGACGATGACTGGCAAAATAATTAAATAAAGGACAATTTTGTCCTGAAAGCTATCACTCTGCTAAACAAATAATTCCCTCAACACAGTTCAACTATTACAAAGTTCGTACTACTATTACTGTTAATCTTCTCATCACTCCTTATCTCCCATCTCCTCCTACTTGTGACTATATGACCATAACTTTGTTGCTTGTATCCTTACGATTTATATGGACTGTTTCCTAGTATGATTTGATTGCTTATTGTACTCTATGACTATCATTAAGTGTTGTACCTTACGATTCTTGACTCTTGACGAATGTATCTATTCTTTTATGTGTACTGGGAGTATTTGCACCAAGACAAATTCGCTTGGCCAATAAAGAATTCTATTCTATTCTATTCTATTCTATTCTATTCTATTCTATTCTATTCTATTCTAATTAAATAAATACCTTTATATTGACTGAGGTATGGCTAGCCGACTTATTTATCATTTGTATCTGAGTTTCATAATTTCTTTGTTTCCTTGTATGTCCAATCACACTTAGCCAATAAAGAATTCTGTCTATCTTTCTCCATCTCTAATGTTGTTTAGATTTTTGCAAAACATGGGTAGTATCCCCACAGGACATTGCTGCTATTGATGAAACAACAAGCAGGACCTCTCCAGGGAGACTTTAGGCAGGGTCTGATGGTATGGGAGGAAGCATGTTTTATGTACAGGTAGTCCTCAACTCACGACCACAATTGATCCCAAAATTTATGTTACTAAGTGAGACATTTGTAACGTGAGTTTTGCCCCATTTTATGACCTTTCTTGCCACAGTTGTTAAGTGAATCACTGCAGCTGTTAAGTTAGTAACCCGATTATTAAGTGAATCTGGCTTCCCCATTGACTTGGCTGGTCAGAAAGTTCCCATCTTATCAGTGAAGCCAATTATATACTTCAAGGCAGAAAATCACCAGATTTTATTCATTTGTTCCTGTGGAGAAAGTGGACAGCAAGAATTCATTGGTTCCTTACCCAGATGTGGGCCTTCAATTCATTGACTCAATTGGGTTTTCCTAACTATCTTTTCCCTTGTCTGTACCGTACGTAGATGGTATCCTGAATCATCATAATTTGAATCCTTTTAACACTGATACTGGGAATACTAAGCAAGAATAATCAAATGCTTTCTTAGACATCTTGCATTAGTTCCTTTCAGAGCCTTGGCTGGAAAACAATAAGAACAGATTAGATCAGCTTCTCCCAAGTGAGGACTTAGAGATTTTCAACAAAATGAATTTCTCAGTATCCTTCAAACTCCCTTTTCCTAATTTTCGTCCAACAACTTTTATTTTTATTCCCAACAAGTTCCTCCTTCCCTTTCATCTGGATCAGAACACTAAACAGAGAGAAGAGGAACATGGCTCCCAAGTGAGACCAGAGATTATGTCAATACAAGTTCATTCCTTTTTCATCACCAAGCTAAATCATCTTATCAAAGATATTAAATTTTGTATGTATGTATGTATGTACTTAGAATAATGGTTGGTATATCACACAGTGAATCAAATATGCCTATATGTAAAACAGCGCTCAAAAATATTTTCTAGAGATTCAGGGATAACCAAAAATAAGACCATCAAAATTTATAGCCATCTGAACTGTTTAAGACCGCCAGAGCCCTTCCTGTGCCCTGGAATTACCAGCAAAAAAATATGAATCGGTGATTCTCTTTCTCATAATTTCAAGGGTTATGTTGAGATGTTAAATAGACTCAGTTCATTAAAATAATTCTTAACCACTCCGAACCCAACCCAAAAAGGAAACTGTAAGCAACCCAACTGTGGCCCTTGAAAAAAAGACAATATCATCCTAGGACCTAGGAGTAGCCAGCAAAAGGGCTGATGAGAGATGCTTGTAATTCAAGTGGTATAGCAGTTTTCCTCATGATTGCAATTACATCTAAATTGCATTCTATCATTCTTCATATCTTGCAGGTATTGCTTCTTTTAGAATGCCTAGTTTAAGAAACAAGCTGAAACAAAAAGCATCGAACCATAAAACACCAATAAAATGTTAAATAACATGTTTATTTAAAATGTTAATTTAAAATGTTAGTAAACTTAATTAAGACATACTTTATACCAATAAAAAAGTACTACCACCAGTTTGTAATTTGTAATAACCCTGGATTTTTAGTTTACCATTAAGTGGAAATTCAAGTGTCCATGAGTTCAAGTATGACATTCATTGCACAGGATATGTATTTGGGAATAACTCTTAACTACATACAACACTACTGCATCCAAATGAAATAGCTTCCAAAAAAACACCTGTATACATATGCATCTAGGCAAATACAGCAGTACAAAATACAAACCCAAATAATTCGTAAACTAGCAAAATCAATCAAGATGAAGCTATCAGAACAGCTAATATATATATCCTGAGGATCTTCATATTTTTTCAGAACAGTCTATCCAGAATACAAACCTTGGTTACAATTTGCTCTTTCTTTGTGCACATGAAATACAGGAAACTATTTAGGTACTCAAATCAGCATAAAAGCATATTCAAAGAGCATATGTAAAGAGACTATTTAAACAGAAATGGTTTTCTTCTACTACGAAGTGGTTGTGCAATATCTAATCTCTTTCACTGCTTGTGAAAGGTTCAGTTTCTGATAAAGACTAACCAGCCCAAGTATAGTAGAACTTCTAGTTTCTGTTTGTCAATCATCAAGCGATAGAATGGGGAATAAGCTATTGTCTCCAAGAATTTGCTTTACCTGAACAAATAATAACATTTACAGCAATTTGAGAAACTTGGATTTCTAACCCAGTTTCAAGGTACACCTTTATGAACAGAATGTGCAGTTAGAATGGAGGCCTACTACTTCTCATATTCAGTTACAATCTCACACTTTTAAAAAACAGTAAATAGTAAAGTAAGATTGTGTTATATGAGTATAAATCTGGATATATATTTATATTCTATTTACAATCTTCTGAAACCCAGGTACAAAATTATCAGAAGACATTTCCAGGATGCTGAGCTTTATGTCAGTTCAAATAGCTATGAGGAATCAGAAATCAACTTTTAAAAAGGAATCAAAGACACATGATTATTAAAACATGATTATTTTGTTAACCTATCCTGAACTGATTGGCTAGGTAAGTAATATATTTCCTAATTGCCAAGGATTATTTACTTGAAGTTACTATTGATCAAATTTAAACTACTACGAAATGAATTCCCCATATCTGAATTCTGAATTAATTTAAAGATGAAATGGGTATCCTTCCTCAGTATAATCAAGTGTCTTAATTAATAGGGGACTCACTGGAAAAGACCCTAGAAAAATTGAAAAGAAAAGGAAAAGGGGACAGCAGAGGATGAGATGAATAGATGGTGTCATAGAAGCAATAAATATGAATTTGGGTAAATTTTTGGAGACCGTAGAGGACAGGGAGGCTTAGCGTGTTATGGTCCATGTGGTCATGAAAAGTTAGACATGACTTAGCGACTGAACAACAACAAATAATCAAGTATATATTCATTCTTCTCCCAGCAGGTTCATTTTTAACTTCATAATGAGAAAGTTTGCTTATGTGAATGAATGACTCTGAAAGAAATAGCTATTATTGGTCTCACATCCAAATTTACTCAGTGATTTTGTATAACCTTGTATTATCTAAATCTTATCTATATCTTGGCCTTCTATTGATGAGCTGACCATGAATACCAAAAAGCATAAAATGACACAAAGTAAAAATAAGTTGAATTGAAATCATGGATGGTTTAGGATGCTACTATTTTGTTAATGTTTACATTATAGGATAAGAGAAAAGTTTAAATTTATATGTGTACATTTTTATTTAATAAAGTTTAATGTATTTATATGTATTCATAAAGCTAATCAAATGAACAGACCATAGCCTACTCTTCACAGGGATAGAAACATTCTTTTTCAAAATAAAACTAGAACTTTCAAATCCTTCAAATACCCCAAACCGAAGTAAAATAAAAATTACACAACGCATCAAGAGAGACATTTGAGTAATTCAGTTTACAGATTTTAAACTGTTTATTTGTTGTTTATGATTTATTCACCTTCCCTAGAGTGACTCTTGGCAATCTTTTCTTAAGCATTTTATCTGGGAGAAGAGAATTACTGTTTTAAATTTAGAGACACAGCCCTGCCAAGATATATGCCCCACTTTTTTTTTCTCTTCTCAGATCTAATATTATTGGGCCTTGCTAACATTATTGTGAAATGAGATGCAAGTATTGCACTGTATACGTAGGTGTCAGATTAACACTGTAATTTATTTACAAAAGTTGTAATCTGCCCATAGGCAAGTCACATTAACTCAAGTCTTGGTATTTTTAATCCCTTATTCTCAACATCAATAAATGGATTCTGCACAGTTTATGCACTGGTTAAAACACTAACAAGAAGAAAAACAGCAAGAGGTGAAAAGAAGGGTAAAGGTGGTGGAGTGACAAAACCAGGTGGGACTAAAGGAAAACAACTCACATAGTCTAAAAAGGGTGTCAAACTTAAGGGAGCTGAATCCGGCGGTACCTCTGCCAGTGAAAATGGAGCTTGGGTAGGCCGCCACATGGCCTTCCTGAAACTCTGTTTTTGCTGGCAGAGGGTTGCAGGAGGCCATCGCAGCCAAAAACAGCTCCTGGGCTCCGTATTTGGGGTTCAGGAGCCCATTTTCACTGGCAGAGCACTCAAGCCACCACAGGTGTCCCTGACATGAGTGGTGTAGAGCAGGGGTGGGATTCTACCAGTTCACACCTATTCGCTAGAACCGGTTGTTAACATTCTAAGCAGTTTGGAGAACCGGTTGTTAGAAGAAATTACTGGCCTAATCCTGTAAGGAAGGCAGGAAGGAAACATTCTGGTGTTGCTTACAGAAACTGCCTCTCCGTTAACTCTTATTACATTCTTGGCAGGACTAGACTTCCTGTCTCAGGAACTTCTCTGGAGTATTTTTCCCCTCCTTTGCTGGTACTATGCTTGTGTGGAATGACCATTCAAAGTTACAATGGCACTTTAAAAAGTGACTTATGACCATTTTTCACGCTTATGACTGTTGCAGCATCCCCACAGTCATGAGAGGCCAGGTGAAGAGATACGTGCCTCGTGAGTGATATTGAGTTGGCTACACCCAGCCAATAACATGACCACCAATGGCCACGCCCTCCAACTAAGCCACACCCACAGAACTGGTTGTTAAAAAAATTGAATCCCACCCCTGATCTAGAGCTGGTTATGCCCACTCTGGCCATGCCCACCCCAGCCCTCAAGGTCAAACACAACCATGATGCATCCCTCAATGAAATCTAGTTTGACAACCCCTGGTTTAAAAGATGCTTCAAAGGCCTGGGTAAAGAGCCATATATATGACACTCATGATTGAAACATAGCCCTGGAAAGCCAGAATTTAATAGATTCAAAAAAGGGGAGTGATAATATTGTGCTGTATGTTAAGAAAATATATGCTTAGATGCAAATCACACAACTGAGCACAGAAATCCTGTTGATAGTGTTTGATTATGAATAAAAGGACTGAAAAACAAAAGTGATTTTGTTCTGTAAGTTTACTATAAATCACCTAGGCAGACAGAAGTTAGGGATTAGGTTAGGTCTTCCGTATCAAATAATGAAGCTTTCAAAGCAACGTATATATCAATGACAATAGAAAGAGTTTAGCTGTCCTGACACTTGCTAGAAATCTTGCTGTGCCAAAAGGTCCAACAAATTCTTGCCTTCTTTTGCTGACAATGTCAGTCAAAAGACAGAATAAGGAACATGGAAATCTGCTATTATGGAGCTAATTCTTACCAACAGGAAGAAAATGACCAGACAATCTTTGAGTTCATGATATGAAAAGGAAAAAGAATAGGCTTGATATGTGGGATGTAGGAAGATCAGATTTTGATAAGCCTACACGTAGGCATGATCCAATGGTGAGAAATCCTGAAGGAGAAAAACAAGTCAGGGAAGGATGGATCAATCTTATAATCCGAGATATAGATGGCACACCTGCAAACAGTCTGTTCTAAAAGGAAAAGTATCTCTTCTCTTTGGAAGATATACAAAGAGTTTTCTCAAAACACTGGAAAAAAAGAGGATGTTTTCTTTCTTCACACTCATATTAAAGCAGGGTGGTATAATCAGAAAGGGATATAAAGTAGTCATCAGAAAATACAGATTATAACAGAAATCAGAACAAATGCTTTTTGATAAAGATAAAGAGGTCACAGGTGAAGAGAAAGGGGTAATTTGGTAATGGTAATGGTGGAAAGGCAGAACATCTTAACTCTTATTTTGGAGTTGTCTTATTTTTAAAAGGATGTGAAACCTTTCCTGGCCATAACTGTGTTATTAATGGAGAAGGAGACCTGTAGTTCAGGACAGATGAGAGGGATTAAAAAAAAACCCATTCAACTAATTTTAATGAATTCAGGTCTCTAGGGCCAGATGATATGCTAGGTCAGTTGTTCTCAACCTGTGCTCCATGGACCCCTGGGGGGACAGCAATTTCATCAGAGGGAGGGTCTGCAAAGGCTTGAAGAAATGTTAAGATTTATATCTTAAGTCTTGGTGGACCGTGGCCATGGTGCGTGGCCGCAAAAGGTATTTAAAGGGGTCCATGGTGAAGAAAAGGTAGAAAACCACTATGCTAGGTTAATGATGAAACTAATGAAGGTGACTGAAATGCTACTGACTCTGAGAATTTCTGGAGGACGGTTAACGTTTCAGAAGACTGGAGGAGAGCAAACACTGTTCTTATCTTTGGGGTGGTGGTGGAGGAAGCCAACTCATGAAATTACAAGTCTGTCATCTTGCCACCTTGTGAGTGCTACCTTGTGAGCATTAGGGTGGGAATAGAACAATTAAGAGAAGCCAGCATAGGTTTATCACAAACAAGTCATGCCAGATTAAACTTATCTCTGTTTTCTGACAGAATTACTAGCTTCACAAATTGGTAATATAGCGCAGGCATAGTGTACCTTGACTTCAGCACAGCATCTGACAAAGTACTTCATGATATCTTTATTAAGACACCTCAGAAGGCATTTCTGGCAAGTCATCTTTGAAAATATTACCAAGAAAACTTCACTGACCTGCCCACATTGTCCCCTAAACTGACTCAAAGGACCATAAAAATAACATTATTTGGGATAGGTTATTTTTATCATCATCATCATATCATCATCATCATCATCATCATCATCATCTAAATCTGTAACTGATTAAATAACTGTACCCAGAGAGTACTCAGAAGTGGTTCTACATACATGGAGGTAGGAGAGTAGTACTGAGTAGATTATCACACAGTTATATGGCAACTTTATTCACGAAAGGAATGAAGAAATGATGACTACTTTTGCAAATTACACAAAACTAGGAGGAGTAGCTAGAAGAGGAAGATTCAAAAAGTTCTTCTGGCTTTAGTATTCAGGTGATGAAATACAGGTTTGAAGTGAGTAATATAAAGGTTTTCAGCTGAAGAAAATAAATAAAAAGTATATGGCTTGGTTTCTGTGGAAAGAAAAAGAATGGTGTTCTACTATGCAACAAGTTAAATATAAGTCAATGATTGCTAAAAGGGTAAATGCTACTCCAAAATGTTATTAAAGAGTAGAGACTCAAGTTTATGGGAAGTAACTATCCTATTCTGTTTGTTAATAGTCAGGCCAAACTTGAAATGGTGTGTCCAGGTTTGAGCACATCAATCTAGGGTGGTTTTCTTCAAACTGCTTCCACACAACCGTAAATTTCCATGAGGATTTGAATGGATTCTATAAGCCTAAGCGGGGGGGATTTCTTTACAAAAGACTGAAGCTCTGTCCCTTTTGGGGGCATGTTTTCCCCTTAGTCGACACTGAATTCGAATTTTAATCAAAGTTATGGTCAAGCTGCTGGATCTTAACCAGAACATGTTGCGCCATCTGGTTATAAGATTACCTAATCTAACCACGTCTCGCTCATCACATCTAATCCTAGAGTAGCAGTTAATTTGGATTGATCAGAAATGAATCCTAGAAAATCCAAACTGTTCAAAGGGAGAGCCACTTTTGTAGCAACATTTTAGTTTTATTACCAATGCTGATGGGTTGTTGTTGTTGTTGTTGCTGTTTTGACTACTTGACTCATTTGAAAAAAAAACTTAATTCAAAATAGTTCCCATATGTTGGGTTCCACTAGGATTAATTTGAGAGGACAACCCTTGGAATATCCCAGCATTCTGTTTCACGGAGTACCAGCCATTCAATTTTTCAGGATTTATTTATGATTAAAACCCCACTTCTAACTAATAGGAAAAATAGTCCTCAATTGTCATTATTTGGGCCACCGGGGCATTTTAGGGCTTTGAAAAATGAATGAAGTCAGTTTGTCAGCTTGTCTGTCACTTAAAGAATAGTCTAAACCTTTTCATCCTTTCTCCTGACACCATGACACAGAAAATCTTCTATGGCCTTCCAGAAATTCAATAGGTGGAAGTTCTCCCAAACTTTCAAGAATTTGCTCCTTTATTTAAAGCTGAGACAAGCTGAGTTTACAGGGAAAATAATACAGTGAAAAAAAGGCTTCACTTGTGGCTGTGCTATAAGCAAGATAAAGCCAAGATCTGCACACCCACCCATAAGAATTTCAGCTGAATTTTCTTCTCCCTGGGAAAACAATACAAACAAGATTATTGATTCTGATTCTTATATTGGTGAAAGTCTAAACTGATGACATTCCTATGCATTCTGGTTATTGTTAGTACTTGCCCAAATATATATAATTGTTCCTGGTATATCAGGACCCAGTAACATAAGATCAGATTAAATCTTATGGGCCATTTAATTGAACCATAAACCAATGGTTTTCCACTTTCTGTTTGAAAAACATACAGCGAAGGAAAGTATATATGGACTAATTCCATTGTGGAATTCTCCTTTCACAGTTAAGGAACTAGGAACATTAGCCTGGCAGAGTCAATCAGAGGGTTAGAGTTAGGTCTGACTGATTTTATTCCTCCAAACATCTTATATTTTGCATATTTTTTTCTGAAATAAAGCTATTGCACTGCATATAGCCATCTAAAGTTCAAAGATCTGTCAATTAAATTCCTGGCAGAGGGCTTGAACCCCACTGCATAACATCCGGCTACCTCTGTCTTTAGATTCCCAATAACGATGAAGCCAGTAATGTGGTGCCTGCTTGGGGTCACCTAAGTGGGAACACCACTGGATATATAAAAATAAATATCTCCCTCCCCCGTTCCAAAGGATGATGATCATGTAAAAATTGTACAGTACATGGGAGCATGACATAACACCTGTATCACTACTTTCTGAGACTTTAAGAGAAGGTGAACTCTTTATACCATTCTGACAGAGCTTGGATATGGGGGTGGGAACTTCTATGGGAAAAATATCAACCCTTCTTTCCTGACAAAATGGTTCAGACCACTAGAAATAAAATGCCAAAAATGGCTCTGAATCAACACTGTAGGCAGAGAGCTTCAACAGGAACCTTCACTCCTTTTCTCTTAGAAGAAGTGAACAGACTATCTGGATGCTGTACTGAAATCATGTGTCAGAACACCTATCCCACAAAATAAAACTTTTTAAACCAACTGCAACTGTATAAGTTGCAAGGACTGGGTACCGTACAATATACTAAGCCAAACCTAAACCGCATTGCTTTGCTCATACCACGTGGGAAAGATTATTATCAAGGTAACGAAACAACAGGTTGTGCTCAACTTATAACCAATCATTTAATGACCATTAGAAGTTATGATGACCTCAGAAAGGGTGATTTATAGCCCATAAAGCACCGTGTAGGTGTAGGTCCCTACCACGTGATCATAATCTGGGTGCTTGGAAAACTATTTGAGCTCACAACCAAGTGCCAAAGTGCTTCTCAATCCTGTGATCACCATTTTACAATCTTCCTTGTTGGCTGACCCACTAAGTCAATGGAGAAGCCAGCAGGGAAGGTTTGGACCTGCTTGCCCAAAGGACTTCCTCTTGCCTCTGGACATCTGCTAAAATAGTTGCCTGTTTGGGAGGGGGAACTCAGCTTCACATGGAGTTGAGATTCTATCCAATCAGGACAGTGCTTTGAGAGCAAAGGGATTACCTTCCAGGAGGGAATCCCTGCTTGGCATCAAGATGAGATTTCCAGGAGAACAAGGATTTTCCCTCCCTTCCCATCCCCGGGGTGGAGGCGGGGGCGGGGGGGAGGCGCAGGAGGAAGGGAAACCTTCACTGAGCTGCAGGTAAAAGGTAAAGGTTTCCCCTGTTTAGTCATATCTGATTCTAGGGGGGCAGTGCTCATCTCAGTTTCTTAGTCTAAGGAGCCACTGTTGTGTGAAGACCCTTCTGTGGTCGTGTGGCCAGCATGACTATATGCCATGGTGCATGGAACGCTGTTACCTTCCCCACCAAAGTGGTACCTATTTATCTACTCGCATTTGTATGTTTCCGAACTGCTAGGTGGGCAGGAAACTGGGGCAACAGGAGCTCACCCCATTGTGTAGTACTTGGGTCTCAAACCTGGACAGTCAGCTTTCTACCAAGCTAAGCTTCTTTAACTGCTGAGCCATTGCAAGAACAGAGCTTAAATCTTCAGAATTTTAATCAATCATCCTGCAACCCAACAAAGGATTTCCCCTTAGAGGGCAGGGTTTTTAGCTCTGTTCTCACAGCCCAATGAAAGATTCCCTCCCCCATGGACCCTCCCAGGGCCACCCCCTCCAAGCATCCCACAGTTCTTACCCAGAACTCCCATCTGCGTAACAGCCAGGAAGTCATTTAACAACCATAACTCAGAGTGCCGGGTTTGCAGTCATGAGGGAAGCAGTCACATGGGCATCTTGCTTAACAACGCTTCACTCAAAGACCAAGATTCTAATTGCGGCTGTAAGCTGAGGACTACCCATAACCATGGGATGTTATTAAAATATGTGATACTTTTGGCCTTTTTATGTATGACTTCCAGCCTCCTAGCCATAATCCAGAGGTTGTGTCACTCTATTTACTTCCTCATCCCCTCAATTATGAATTTAATGTAATCAGTGACAAGGAAAACAACGCACCTACTTTGTCTTGCTAGCCTCTCAAATGAGAATTCATCACCCCTCATGACATATGCTGAAGGCATCGTCTCACTTTTTGGTCTAATTATAAATTGCACACAATGAACCTATCTTTAAAAACATGTGCATTTTACTCAAAGAGCAAATGAAATTGTTCAGTACCCTTTAGCTAAAGAATTACACCACATGATCAAACCATATCATCTGTTATACATTGTGAGAAGGTATCACAGGACTTGCCTAAGTTCAAAGCTAACTTAGTTAATTAATAGTTAATATTACAAAACTACAAGTCATACTAGCTTTTTGTTGATAATAAGAAAAACAGATGCAAAGATTAGATTAGAAACAATTTGTGGGGGGAGATGGGAAACTGGATTTCTTGGGATTGCAACTGTCAGAATTAACATCCATCATAATTCTGAGTATTAATCTGAATATCTGGAGAGTGCCTTATTGTGCTTCAGCACTATTAGGCATTTTACTCAGTGAAGTATTATTACTGAAGGAGATAAAGAGCAGCAGCTGAACAAACTAGATTTGTTAGTCCATTTTATTAGTCTTTTAATTAAGTAATTGGATTTTACATTTAGACTTTCAGCTAGGTGCAGAATTTTTCAAACAGTCCATTAGCATGATAAATCCTAGGGGGATTTTTCAAACCTGTTTCATTAAAGAGTTTTCCACTCTAGTAATTCAACTGGTCAGGCCAGAGTTTTCACCCCTCCCCATAATATACATTCTTTCATTTACAAGGGCTGGAATTTCATGAAAGCACCAAAAAAAAAAAAAAAATTAACCCTTAGTAGTTTTCTGAGCAAATCTTAGAACTGAGCAGAAGGGCTGAACTTGAGAGTATGCACAAAAGTGATCAAGTTAGTTTCCTGAACGTTGTGTTAGACTACAGCAATATAAAATAAATGAAACACGTTACCCTTTAATATTCCAGAAGATTCCTTTCTTTTTAAATTAAAATTCACCCTTAGTGTGACATCTGGCTCATATCTGATTGGCTAAATACACAAAAATCCCAAATGATATGCTTCACAGATATGGTGTAAAACGAGCCTCCCAATTCTCACCAGATAAAATCACAAGCATTGAAATCTTTGTGCAATGCAGAAAATAATACCCCTTAACGGGTGGCCCTCCACAAGGGGAAGGAAACTGCTTTTGACTGAATCATACCTTTGATTCATTCAAAACACTACTTACTACGCAACGTTTCAGGAAGATGTTTTTTCCGCCCTATCGGGAGATGACAAAACCCCAAATCGGAAGACGCCGGTGCAGAAAATGTGAAGCAGACCGCGATCAAAAATTTCACCGGCAATCGCTGACGGAAGCCTAGGATAGCAGAGGCGTGTCTTTAAAATCATCTTTCACACGGCGCACGGGGTTCACGCAAAACAAACCAAGGTAGCTCACGGACCCAGAAGAAGAAGAAGAAGAAACGGGGGGCTGGAGAAGGAAAGGACGCCGTCCGTAAACCGGCCCGTTCCACTTTGCAAGCGAGTTGTGCCCGTTTCCCGCGTCGCCTTTCCCGGACAGGCGAACGACCCTTATAGCAGGCAGGAACATCAGTTTGGGGAACTCGCGGCGTCCTTTCCCCGGGAGCTCAAGCCGCCACGTTGTTGACCCGGTCAGGACAAGGTAGCGTGTGAATGGCTGGTCCCAGGCAACGGCCAGAACAACTATTTAAAGCACCTACGGCACGAGCGATTTCACAAGCCGGGGTGGGGTGGGGTGGGGTGGGGGTGGGGGAAATCATTGTCTCCAACGGGGTCGCTTTGGGGTATGAATGCCCAGCACCAGGAAGCCTTGAGGCAACAAATTTCTTCTCCAACAGTTCACACAACCTACTAAATACGGGTTTACAAACACTGCGTGCACGTTGCAGATCGCCAATGTCTGCACAACTAAAACCACGTTAAAAACAAAAAAAGACTTGACGGAGAGGCCTGGTTGCCACAATACGTTTAAATACAAACTATCCATTGTAGCGCGCTATGCAAATCCAGGCAAAATTCCTGCTAAGGATGAGCGCAATCGGACTCTTTATCGTTTACATGTGAACAGTAACAAGGCGGCCAAACCAATACTCCACCCGAACCTGAGTTTACCAAAAGGTTTCCCCCCACACACACCTGCTAAGTTACTCGTTAGGGTCAGTCTTTCTACTTAGCATCCTCCAGTTTTAACACCAACCCGGAAGCCGAAGGACATCTGGAGACAACCAGCGCCAGGAAAGCTTTGCTGCTAAGGGTACCGCGAAAGCGATTCCGGGACAGGACAGCGCGCACATCCCTGTCTCCTGACGTCCCTCAATCCCACAGCAGCTCCCACCCAAGTCACGGATGTAGCCCGCACACCAGGTCAAGCTGCAACCTTTGTTGGAGAGCGGATTGTTGACTGAAGGCTTTGCCTAGGAAGAGAATCCAGTCAGTGGAGCTTGATTAAGCAAAAGCGAACCCAACGAACCGCTCGCTGGGCTCTCGCTTCTCCCAGGATTTGGCCACCTGCTCCATAAATCCAGCATCCTTACTCGCTGCCTGGGCGCTACCTGGGACATGTGTCTATACAAAGTCAAGGTAAACCGCACCGAACTTGAGTGCAGGAAATACGACTTCAGCAACAGAGTGGTCAATGTCTGGAATACTCTACCTGACTCTGTAGTTTCTTCCCCAAACCCCCAAAACTTTAACCTTAGACTGTCTACTATTGACCTCACTCCCTTTCCTAAGAGGTCTGTAGGGGGTGTGTATAAGCGCACCAACGTGCCTACCATCCCTGTCCTGTTGTTTCTTTTTATTTTTCTTATATGTACCCATTTCATGTATTCATAACCATGCTTATACTTATGCCTGCTATCTTATAATAAATAAATAAAATAAATAAAATAAAATAAATAAAATAAATCGTACCGTCCCACCGATGCGATCCCTACGCTGAAAACAGCCGGGAAGTCGGAACAGTAGCCTGAAACTCTGCGATTTACAACCTGCCTCGCCCTCAGTTAACGAGAGGCACTAACCTGGCAGCGGCCGCTCTTTCCAGTACTGAAAAGGACACCTCCCACCAAGTTCCGCAGGGCTTCCGCTGGGTCCGAAACGAAAGAGGGACTGCGCTCACTTCGCCGCCCTGAGGGAGACCGGACGCCTCCTTCCTGCACCCGGCGCACCAGAAGGTAACCAGCAACTACGCTAGAGAGAATAGAAGCGGCCGAGGTGCTTCCCGCTCTGGCGTAGCCCAGCCCTGCGGTGCCTTGCAGAATCCGCCCATTGGGATTGGCCGGAGTGAGTTGTGAGTCATTTTTTTTTCTCCCTCTGCTTACCTTCCCCTTTGCTGAGTCGCCTCCGCACGTGTTTCTTGGACGTCAAGCAGCCAGCAGCCTTTGCTCAGGTTTCTTGGACAGGTGGCCGAAAAAATGAGCTTTGGGCGCCGAAGTTTCTGAAACGGCTCTTTTAATTATACTGCATTTTTCTCCCTCCGCTGCTCACTCATCAAATGAGCTCTACTCCAAGCGACGGGGTAGCATATACATCGTAGTAAATCAATGCCAATCTTGTTTTATGGAGATTCTGAATGATCCAGGTCATTCGTTGTCCCAAAGGAGCTTTTTCAAGAGGCATTCGGGACTTTCTTGTTTTTCTTTGAAGACTTTTCGCTTCTCAGCTCTCAAGAAGCTTCTTGGATGAGAAGGGAAAGGTCTTCAAAGAAAAACAAGAAAGGCCTGTTGCCTCTTGAAAAAGTACCTTTGGGACAAATGCTAATCTTGTGAAACTCTCCATAATACCTAATCAAAATGCAGCATATAGGCAAAAAAAAACCCAAACCACAGCAGGTTAAACAGAAGCACTGCCACAATGGTGGAATGACTAAAAGGCAGGTTTTAAAAATATTTAAAATATCTAAAAACCAACCAATCAACAAAACAAGTGAATGGAATAGAACAGTGATGGCTAACCTTTTCAGCTTGGTGTGTCGAAAATCGGGAAAAAGTATAGCCTTCCTCCGGTCGTGTGTCACTTCAAGAAATATCAATAATTTGGTTTATGACGGACTGGGCTGGGGTGATCACACAGGGCTGTGAAACTCGTCTCCCTGGTCTCGGAGCTGCAGGTGCAGGATGTGGGGATCGGAAGGCCACCTTACAGGGCTATGAACCTCATGGATCTCCTTTCCTCCTGTAGCGTTCCTGAGGTAATGAAACTGACAAACCTCAGTTTATGGCGGTTAAAACTGGTTCTCTGCTGCAAAGATCTTGTGGCAGCGGTGACACCATGCCTCCACGCAACAAGCAAGGAGCAGGGATTGGAGCAGAGCACAGGCAGCCTCTAAATGTGCAGGTTTTCCCCACACCAACAAGTGTGTCAGTCAAAGTGCCTCGGCGTGTCATGAGTGACACGAGTGTCATAGGTTAGCCATCACTGGAATAGAAGGTGGGAGAAAATTCCATAAGATTGCTGCTGCCACTGAGAAGTCCCAGGCTTTAGAAAATTCAGATCAAACCTCAGGGTGACTCAACTTAACAGGTCTTTGTGCAATGTCCAGTTCCTATACAGCTATATATGGACGAAGCCTTCCCTCCAGGTAGACACACAAAAGCCACTTTCGGTATTATTATATTATTCAGGTACTTCAAATTTAACTCAAATCTGTTGGAAATCTAGGCTAGAATAGATGTAATATATTTCCAGCATGATATGGTAACTTCCAAATCTAATTCATGGGCACTCCCCTACAGAGCATAACAGGAATTTTATTGTACACCCCCCCCCCCCGACACACACAATCCTTCTATGAAGGAGATGGGCAGTTTTTAAAAAAGTGAAAATAAATACATAAATAAATAAATAAAATCAAAATAAATAAAATCAAACCAGAGATAACTAACACATGAATTAACTGATCTAAAAAACAAAACTATTGTATCACCTTCTGGAGCAGGGCCAGTCACTTTAGCTGGATGAGATGCTTCCCAATGACACGTTGTCTGGACTCGGTTTTGACTTCTTGTAACTTGTACAAACTGCAGCCTGCCCCAGGGAGGAACCAACCATGCTGTCCAGTACATCTGGTGGGGCTGGAGAGGAGAAGTATTCTAGCTCTCATTGTAATACCACCAGAGGTGATATTCAGCAGGTTCTGACCAGTTCTGGAGAATGGGTACTGGAAATTTTGAGTAGTTCGGAGAACCGGCAAATATCACCTCTGACTGGAGATTTTAAGTATCCTTCCCCTGCCATGCCCACAGAACCGGCAGTAAAAGAAATTGAATCCCACCATTGAATAGCATCCATTCCCACAGGCCCTGCCAATCATTCCAGGTTGCTTCATGTTGCAATATCTCTCTTATTTCTTCATGTAGTAATATCTCCCTTAGCCAAATGAGAGTTGATTCTAAAACACATGTAATGGATCAAATAAAAGTTGTCTGAAGGCCTTGTTGCAGCTGACATAAGATTCACTTGAAAGTTCACGTGAAGATTCACTTAGGGAAGAATACAGGTAAAATTATAACTGATTGCCTCACATTTTTCAGCATATGTATTTACCATTGCATCTTGCTCTTACTATAAATCAATATCTTTTATCCTTACATCTCAATCTTCTCTATGGTATATTTGCATATTTACATATTCCCTCATTCTTTTCCTAATTGCCATTTTATTTTCTTTTTATTTCTAAACCACTCATACCAAGCATCCCAGGCCCTATAATAAATTGAATCTTCTCTGTCTTTTATTTTCATTGTTAGCCTGTCCATCTCTATACAGTCTATTATTTTTTTTAATAACCATGCCTTCTGGTGGAACCCTTTTTTCCTTCCAGAGTTGTGCATATGAAATCCTTGCATCTGTTAATATATGTAACATAATATATCTATCTGTTTTATTGCATTTTTGTGTTATTATACCTAATAAAAAAGTTTCCGGATTAAATTCAATTTTCTGATTCTGATTTCTTCTATCCATTATCTCATTGTATTCCAATATTTTTTCACTTCCTGGCATGTCTACCAGGTATGAAAATAAATGCCTTTTTCTTTTCCACATTTCTAACAATTTGGGTCTGAGTTAAACATTTTTGCCAATCTAGCGGGAGGAAGGTGCCATCTGTAGAACATTTTGTATTGATTTTCCTTGTATGCTGTGGGTGTAATTAGTGTAATGTAATGTGAGGAAATGCAAAAGATGTCTTGATGTTTATAATAATGTATAGTTTTGTTTTATGTTTTTTAAAATTTGGAAACTTAATTAAAAAAAGAAACTGATTGCCCCTGGAGGTACTTACAACCCAGGAGTGGGAAACAAATAGTTTTACTACCAGTTCAGTAGGCGTGGCCAGGTAGGCATGGCCAGGTGACTGAGTGGGCATGGCTTTTTGGGGCAGCACCCACTCACTCCATTTTTATTTTATTTTTTTGCCTCCTGGGCCTCAGGGAAGCCCACCGGGAGCCAAAATGGCCTTCCAGGAGGCTTCTCTGAAGCCCAGGAGGCAAAAAAACGGAGCGCGTAAGGGTGCTGCATGCCCCCCTTGTGCTCCGTTTTTGGCCTCTAGACCTCAGGGAAGCCTCATGGACAAAGCAGTAAGACAGCGAGGGGGATTCTGGCACAGCTGATCATCAGAACAGCTGATCATCAAGAGAGAAAAAGAAAAAAGAAATAACAACTGGTAACTATTTTTTTTAATACCAGTGTGGCTGAACGGTAACATTTTTTACTAGTGGTTCGTTTGAACCACGCTGAACCAGTAGAATACCACCACTGTTACAACCCAATTCTGATTTCTACCCTTCTCCCAAGCATATGTCTGCATTTCAGTTGCTTAGCAACCAGGTATTTACATTTACAGTCATTTGCAGTATCCCACAGTCACATGATTGTGTTTTACAACTTTTTTGTGTGTAAAACTGACATTTGCATTAATGATTGGGTCATTCATTTTATGACCACTGCAAAAAAAAGTTCATAAAATTGAGCCGGTCAGATGGGTGGTCTGCTTTATAACTGTGATGGGTAGGCTCTATTACAGTGATAAATTGAGAACTACCTGTACAGCCCAGTAGAGTCAACACCCTTTAACCTTTTGCCTAGATTTGTGTGACTGCTGACTGTATAGTCTAGTCAAAAAAAAAAAAAAACCAGTCTTGGAGTTGAACTTGATTTCTGTAACTTTTGTCTTCTCCTTATGTAGTATTACCATTGCCTTTAATCTGGTACTTTCCAGGTATGAGTACTTATATATAAACCCAAGTAGGGTAAAAAAATAATAGGGAGGAAGGGACTATGGCAATGATTCAGGATGTCAAAGAATCTTAGGAATTTTAATCATTCTGTTAATTGACCTCAAGGGTCATATCAGTTAAAAAAATCAATTTTAAAGAACTGCTTCCTCTTGTTGTTTCACAGCATAGGTAGTGTATACTAACTGGATTTTTAATTTGCTTGTGCAGGTTAGATATTCAGTGAATCCTATGTTATCATCTGTTAATGATTATATGATGTGATTGATAGTGTAATTAATGGACTGTAAACCCATTATTCAATAAACCATGGTTATAAATTATAGCTTACAATGTGTGGATGAGTACAGTCCTACATTGAGAATTGTTTTCCTGCCCATATCAAGCTTTGTGGGGTTGCTTTGTTAATGGTTTGGAACTCCTTCATAAAGTTAATGTAGCTCCCTGTCTTCTAGAAGCAAAGTATCCACCATGCTTTGGTTGATCTTATTTCTGAACCTTTTTCCATTAGACGTGTGTTGGTTGAAGTGGTAAGACACCCTAAGGGAAATGGCATATTTACAAACTTCCACAAGGCAATCTGACGCATATTATTAAGGAAAATAATGACTGCCTCAAGCACACCAAATAGCTATTTAGTCCTACGTTATATGATGCTTCCTGTTTGCTTTAATTCTTATTCGGTATTTAAATTCATTTAAAATAGTAATTCCTTCCCAAGTAGGTGTCAATGCGCTCCTCTTAGATGGGTTGTAGTCTGCAATATATTGGTTTGCAAGCAGGGGTGGGATACAACAGGGTTAACTACTGGTTCGGGATTTACGAGCTTCCCATCCCGCTGTGAGCCGCGCACCTGTTAATCGTCATTAGCCCTCTGCTTGCCGAGAAGCAGCCTTTGAAACAGCCCTCTTTTCTTGCTTTTTTAACTGCAGCTGTGCCTCGCATGGCAGCTGAAGTTGAAAAAAATCAGGAAATAAAGGTCAAGTAAGAGCCCGGATGGGTGGGTGGGCAAAAACATCAGCAGACATAGAACTGGTTCTATGTCTGCTGCTCTTCAGAGCTACCGGTTCTACAGAGGTGGACAGAACTGGTAGAAACCCACCCCTGTTTGCAAGGCAGCTTGGAAGCCATCCTTTCTGCAAGAGTAAACCTCCAAAACCAAACATCTGTTTGGTAAATGGGATGGGCGATAAACATCCCAGCCTGGTAAATGTGATAGGTGAAATGTGAAGGAAAGGAATTTCCTTCTTTTCTCACTTTGTTTACTATACGCCTCCCTTTAAGGGAACTGGAGACTGATGCTGGATTTTTGGATTAGGATAAGTATAGAATTACCTGTTACGGTAGATTATGCCCCATTTTCTGGATTTGTTATTTCATAATCTGAATTGATGTAATTTTCTGGAAAGCAATTTGATTCTTCTTGGAGCCAGACACTGGTGATCTGCAGTCAGTGGGCTTACAAGAAGACCCACGGCTACTGCTTAAGCTCAAAATTAGAGATTAAATGTTAAACCAAAATGTTTAGGTTGTTCTCCCACGGGGTTGGCAGAAGAAGTAGACCAATCCTGCTCTTCAGGACTCACAAAGTAAAAGGATCAATTGTTACCTGTCTTTCTTTCTGTATTGCATAACCACCTATCCTCAACAGTATATTGGTTCTCTCTCTATAGCTCTACTGAAGTTCACATGTCCTGTTGAGCTACAATGTGCCTTGCAAATCATGATTTGAAGCATTATATGAATTAAGCCAACTGTGATTTATTAAACTTGGTTAATACGTTATATATATTATGGTTTGTCTTACCATAATTATTGATTAAAATAAAACATATTAAAGCCAGAGGTGGTATTCAGCCGGTTCAGGCCTGGTTCGGGTGTACCGGTAGCAGAAATTTTGAGTAGTTTGGAGAACCAGCAAAAACCCACCAGTCCCCACCCTCACCTTTCCTGTCCTAAATTCTCTTGTTTTTCAGCTCAGCTGATTCACACTGCAGAGCGGATTGCTGCACCCCAGTTGAGCTAAAAAACCCAGCTTATCTCACCAGCGCTGACATTGAGGGAGGTCTTTGAGTGCTGTGCTGTGCGAAGCGTGCTCTTATAGAACCAATTGTATCACTGGATGGCCCCGCCCACCCTGCCCATTCCATCCAACCCCACCCTGCCCTATATATCTTTCCTTTGCCATGGGGCCCAGACCAGCTAACCTCTATCACTTGCCTCCGCACCTCACCTGCTCTGGGGTCACCAAAGGTAAACATGCCATCCGCTCGCCCTTCACCTCAGGTTGGCACCATTCCCTGGCTCTAGCCTTACCCCGGGCCTCCACCTGCATGCCACTGCCCCTCTCTGGCCTCAAACGAGAGCCCCGCGGGCTGAAACAATTTATTTGGCTTGCGGCCGGCTGCACTAGGCCAAAGGACCGAAAGGGGGACGTGGGCATAGGAGGTCCAAAGTGGTTTGGGAATGGACCGGATGGTTAAGAAGATCCACCTGGAAAGCATTGCAGCGGAGATCTTGCAGCTTCTTCTTCCTTCTCTTGCCACCAAGGCTTTGCTTGCGGAGACACTTCATGTGGTCTCCGGGTTGGCAGCTGCTTCTCTCTTCTGCTGCCCTTGCTATAATTTAGGAGCTGTGAGCCACTGCTTTGGGTCCCATCTGGAAAGCGCTGTGGCTGAGAGAAACAGCATTCAACATGGCTTCTGCTTCTCTGTGCTGCAGCATTTTCCAGTGCCCTGGAGAGCAGAGATGCAGGAAAGCAGACCCCAAAAGGCTGCCTTGTTGATCCTTGCCACATGGCAAAAGTCGCACGGCAAAAGTCGCACATGTGCGGAAGTGTGCGTATGGGTGCGCGCTCACATTTTTGGTGAATCGGTGCTGGGTTTATTTGAAACCCGGCATTGATTAAAGCATAAACCTATACTTTATGTTAAGGTTTACATATTATGCTAAATCAAAACAGAGAGTATAATGATTTAGCCCAATGTGAACTTCTGCCAATATATATTTACACAAAATATGACACATTAAAGCCCAACAGTTAGTTAATAAGTCCCACCATCAAAACAAAATTAACTTAATTCCTGATTGGTATAAGATTTACACTATGGCTCAAACCTGTCAGTTGTTATTTTAATGCTCACAATCATCAAAATATATTGGGACTCTAAATGGAAAATGCAATGCAAAATGTTTAAGCTGGTTTCAGAAAAAGAGAATAAACAAGAAATGTTATTGCTAATTCATGCCAGAGAAAATGACGAAGAATGCCAAAAATAAGCCCAAATTGGCTTCACTGACAAATGTTTTTTCTAGAGTCAATCATATTAAGCTTGGAATGTTAGGAAAATGAGAACCTCTAGCATCTATTGTTCTCGTGCAAACCCCGTAGACAAGAATACTATCATGTGGACAGAAGATGGTGAATGACATTGACTCCAGGTTGGCCAGTGAATGAGCAATATTAAATATGTTCTTTACCTATTCAATCAAGGTATACATTGATTTGCAAGGGTGACACCAAAAGACAGTAGAGGCTTTTCTGCTTGTTATGCTGAACATATTTACAGCTGGTATTTATAATAGGTTCATGCAACATAATAGCAATGGCAGTAGCACTTAGGCTTATATGCCGCTTCACAGTGCTTTACAGCCCTCGCTAAGCGGTTTATAGAGTCAGCATTTTGGCCCGCAAAATTTATACCACCTCGGAAGGGTGGAAGGCTGAGTCAACTTTGAGCCTGGTGAAATTTGAACTGCAGGCAGCCAGCAGGCAGCAGAAGTAGTCTGCAGTACTGTATTCTAATCACGGCACCACCATGGCAATCCTGGTGTTTGCCTAGTTTAAGACTTCCTTCTAAATCTTTCTCCCAGAGACCATCCCTTTCTAGCTCTCTTGCTTCTTCCTCTTTTCTTTCTCCCTCCTTTATGGGCTTATTAGGAGAGAGTGAAAAGAAAGGAACTAGCTGGGTTTACCGTAGCATGGTCAGCGCAGCATGACTTTCTCCTGGATCTGCTCAGCTGAATACACAGGTAGTCCTCAACTTACAGCAGTTTGCTTAGTGACCGTTCAAAGTTGCAATGGCACATTCAAAGTTACAATGGCCCTGAAAAAAAAGTGCCTTATGACTGTTTTTCACATTTACGACCATTGCGCCATCCCATCCCCATGATCATGTGATCAAAATTAAGTCACTGGACAACTGACTTTTGATGGTTACAATGTCCCCAAGTCATGTGATCATCTTTTGTGAACTTCTGACCATCCCCAAAGTCCATGGGAAAGCCAGATTCACTTAACAACCGTGCTACTAACTTAACTGCATCGATTCACTTAACAGCTGTGGCAAGGAAGGTAATAAAAGGAGGCAAAACTCACTTAAGAAATGTCTCACTTAACAAGAGAAATTTTGGGCTCAATCATGGTTATACGTTGAGGACTACCTGTGGTTCTTTCCACGAGGAAAGAATTTCTCTCAGGCAGTGGTGATATTCAGCAGGTTCTGACCAGTTCTGGAGAACCGGTAGTGGAAATTTTGAGTAGTTTGGAGAACCGGCAAATACCACCTCTGACTGGAGATTTTACAGCATCCTTCCCCTGCCACTCCCACCAAGCCACGCCCACAGAACCGGTAGTAAAAAATTTTTTGAATCCCACCACTGTTCTTGGGGTTTTCTGCCCAGTTCTTCCTTAGAGTCTAGGTCTTTGCCCAAAACTGATGAGCCCCTTCCTTTCTTGGGCAGGGGTCTCCAAACTTGGCAACTTTAAGACTTGTGGACGTGTGTGTTAGGGTGGGCAGGGCTCTGGCAGCCCCAGGAGATGGAACCGCACAGGCTTACTTTGTTTGAAGGGCTTTCGGAGGAAACAGGTGATTTGCTTTGAGGTAATCAAATGAGTCTCCAAGCCCTCGCTCCACGTTTCACCCGGAATCACGCCTGCCTCCCCCTCACAGAGAAAGCCGCCTTCCTTGGGGCCAGGCCATACCCAGCACGCTGAGGAGCAGCACACCAAGTCTTTGCCGTTTTCAGGAAAGGGCCAACTCGAGCAAGAGTTTCGTCCCCTTCTCTGGCGTGAAGTTGTCCAGCAAGTTAAAAGCAGAGGTCTCCAAAACTTGGCAACTTTAAGACTTGTGGACTTCAACTCCCAGCATAGCTGGCTGGAGAATTCTGG
Organism: Pseudonaja textilis; assembly: GCF_049901715.1. Lineage (NCBI taxonomy): Eukaryota > Metazoa > Chordata > Lepidosauria > Squamata > Elapidae > Pseudonaja > Pseudonaja textilis. The sequence goes on along the minus strand of NC_141991.1, from coordinate 230,234,310 downwards.
AAGTTGAAGTCCACAAGTCTTAAAGTTGCCAAGTTTTGGAGACCTCTGCTCTTGGGTGAAGATATCCTCTCTCTGGGTTTTCATTTCCCTTCTTCCAGGAAAAGCCATCCATAGACCTTTCTTCTTCCTCCTCAACTAGGAACTACCAACGGCTTTGCATTTTCATATAATTTCTGTCTCCAACTTTTCTCTCCACTTTTTCCACTCATCTCCAATTTTGAGTGGGACAAGCAACATGTCCCCCCAGCAACTGAGAATGCCCTTGTCCTCCAGGTTCCAGTCCCCAATACCTATATACCAGCCTGGACCAATGGGAATATTATCTCTAAATCTAACAACTAGGTCAGCTCATCAGCCCACGTGACAGCACAGCTACTCTTCAAGGCCACAACTTAGGTGTTTCCCACTTTTTGTCACTCCATATGCCTACCCGTGCCAACAGAACTTCCACCAGGCCGAGCCACTAATCATCACACACCACAAGGCTCAGTTATGTAGCAAGGCAAACTGGTTTGGAAGATGAACATAGATTTAAAACTGGAGGAAGAAAGATTAATTACCAGACTGTTGCTGATTACACTATTGAGAGTGCTGTATATGATCACCTTTTGGCAAGGATCTAGTGTGGTATCAGCAAATGATCTGCAAACTAGTATAATTCAAGGAATATAATTGAAAATTAATGCCATTATTAAATGTAAAGAAGACGAAGCTAATTGCAGTATATATAACAATCAGCCTTAGAAGTGATATTTAGCTACTAGTAGCTTAACAATAAAGCATCCAGCAGTCAAGAAATACCCTAGCACTTAAGTAGGAGTGGTGAGCTATGGCCCTCTTATGACCTGTGGAAGTCTAGAAGTCATAAAAGGGCCATAGTTCCCCGCCCTTGATTGAGGCTACAACAAAGGCCTTGGAAAAGATATTCAGATACTATTATGTGTCTATATCAGAGGTGGTATTCAGCAGGTTCTGACCAGTTCTGGAGATCCAGTAGCGGAAATTTTGAGTAGTTCAGAGAACCGGCAAATACCACCTCTGACTGGAGATTTTACAGTATTCTTCCCCTGCCATGCCCACCAAGCCATGCCCACAGAACCGGTAGTAAAAAAAGAATTGAATCCCACCCCTGGTACAAATGCTCTCAGTATACATAAGAGAAAAGATAAATTCCTCAAGAGGCAAGAATCATCAGGTGCAACACTTAATAATAGTCATAGGGTACAACAAGCAATCAAATCATACTAGGAAACAATATAAATCATAAGAATACAAGCGACAAAGTTACAGTCGTACAGTCACAAGTGGGAGGGGATAGGTCAGGGGTGATATTCAGCCAGTGTTACTACCAGTTCAGTGACTACGTCCTGCACCTACACGTGAAAAAAAACACCTAAGCTGTGCCACCCAGAGAGTTGAAAAGTGCTGCGCGCAGGTGTGCAGAGTTTGAAAAGCCTCTTTTTTCCTGCTTTTTCAACTTTAGCTGTGCCATGCAAAGCAGCTGAGGTTGAAAAAGCAGGAAATAAAGGTCAGGTAAGAGCCCGGGCGGGCGGGTGAGTCAAACAGCAGCAAACACAGAACCAGTTCAGTGTCTGCTGCTGTTCAGAGCTACCAGTTCTATAGAGCTGGACAGAACCGGTAGCATCCCACCCCTGGGATGGGTGACAAGGAGTGATGAGAAGGTTAACAGTAATATATAGAGTTAAATACAAATGAAAGTAAACAATAATAAGGAAATGGGAAAGGATAAGAAAGGGGGAGACGTCCGTAGTTCTTGACTTACCACAGTTCACTTAGTGACCATTGAAAGTTACAACAGCACTGAAAAAGGGGACTTATGACTGTTTTTCACATTTAAGACCATTGCAGCATCCCCACAGTCATGTGATCCAAATTCAGATGCTTAGCAACTGACTCACGTTTATGATGGTTGCAATGTCCTGAGGCCATGTGACTCCCTTTTGTGACCTTCTGACAAAGTCAATGAGGAAGCCAGATTCACTTAACAACCATGTGGCTAACTGAGCAACTGCAGTGATTCACTTTACAACTGTGGCAAAAGAAAGGTCATAAAATGGGGCATAACTCACTTAACAAAGGTCTCATTTAACAATCAAAATGTTGGGCTCAATTGTGGTCATAAGTCGAGGACTACCGGTATAGGATAAGGACAGAAAGAAAAAAAAAGCTTTGACTTCCCATGTTTTTCAGTGCAATAAAGTACAAAATAAAATTACAGCCTTGACTTTTTTACTTTTTTCCTCTCCTTTTAGAAAATTATAGATTGTAAAAATTTGCTGAAGATGTATAAAGGTCTTTCAAATGTACTCTACATTGGAAATGTAATTCTAAAGAAGGTACTTTTTATCATTTTTGGTGTAATAAGGCAAAGAAATATTGGGCTCAGATTCATGTCAAAATGCTTTTCGATTTACATAACTAATATAAAATTGAAACCTGAAGTTTTTTCTTTTAAGGATTAGAATTTTGTTATTGTATATGTTGAACGCAGAGAGAATATGCACAGGAATGGAAAGGTATATCAAGCCCCACAAGAGAAGATTCGATGGAAAAAGTGATGGAGCTAGTAGAAATGGCAAAATTGACTGCTTTAAAGAATAAGTCCAGCTTTGTTTCTGTTTGGAAACTGCTCTGGACTTTGTGCTCAAGACAGAAATAAAAAGTTGTAGCAAATTCAAAAGAACTCTGATACTTTAGAACTTTGATGCTGGAACTTAACAGATTAACAGATGATCAGAGTTGGAAGGTACCTTGTAGGTCATCTAGTCCAACCCCCTGCCTTACATCATTTCTGACAGATGGCAATCCAATCTCTTCTTGAAAGTCTCAAGTGATGGCACTCCTACAACTTCTGAGGGCAACATGCTCCATTGGTTGATTGTTTAGATTAGACTTAGACCCATTAAGGACTACTTGTTGAGTTCAGTTTGTCGTCAGTTGCGAGTCCATCTGATGGTAGTGCTATCTATTGCATTTTTTTCTAGCTTACCAAGAAGTAGGTTGTGGTCTACGTTGTCAAATGCCTTGCTGAAATCTAAATATATTATGTCCACAGTATTTCGCTGGGCTACTAATTTAGTCATGATGTTGAAGAATGAAATAAGATTGGTTTGGCATGATCTGTTTTTAACAAACCCGTGCTGACTGCAAGTTACTACTTTACTTGTTTCTAGGTGTTGGCATATCTGTTTTTTTATTATCTTTTCCAGTATCTTCCCGGGCATTAATGTTAGGCTGATTGATCTATAGTTTCCTGGGTCTGTTTTTTTCCCTTTTTTGAAGATGGGAACCACATCTGCTCTTTTCCAGTCCTCTGGTAGTTCCCTGGTGCTCCAGGATTTTTGAAAGATATGGTACAGTGGTTCTGAGATGACCTCTGCCAGCTCCTTTAAAACTCTGGGATGTAATCCATCAGGCCCCAGTGAGTTGTTTTCATCAAGATCAGACAGGTGTTCTCTTACTATTTTTGTTGCTTATTTTAATATTTATTTCTGGTCTGTCTTTTACAGTTGTGTTTTTGCTAGGTTGAGCTATAGTTTCTTTTTGCGTGAAGACAGATGCAAAGAATGAGTTAAGCAGTTCTGCTTTCTCTCTGTTGCCTGGTACTTCCTTGCCATCTTCTCTCTTTAGTGGACCAACTGTTTCCTTGATTTTTTTTTCTTGTTATTTATATAACCTCTTTGAGGATACCATTGTACAGTCAGGAAAATATACAAATATATTAAAGAACAAATAGATTCAGAATTTTCACTTGAGGTACAATTGAAAGTCTCAAACTAGCATATTTTAGGCAAAGATCTACCTCCTTTGAGAAGTCCCTTATACAAGGAGAAGTTGAAGAAGATGACCAATAGCAAGGTGGATGGATTCAGTTATAATAGAAATGAATTTACTATTGAAAGACTAAAAACCCAAGATGAAGAAAATCTATTTTTATGGTCAACAAGAGTCAATACTGACTTAATGGCACTTATTCAAGCAAATCACAATTTAGTGCAACGTATAAACTTCTGCCATTGTACATTTAAACATAACATAGCATGCAAATGCTGACCTACAGTATTTAAACCTATGTTGCCTTTTAACCAAGATACTCATAAGATTTACACTATAGCTCAATCTGAAATACTTGCCATTTCTGAATCTAAATTTAAAGCCAGTTACTAAACTTGCAAGGAGTCAGATGCTTGCCATGCTGTTTAACTGTAAAACATGTTATTGAACTTGCTACTTTTTTCATCTTCACATTCTCTTCCCCTCCTTTTTCAATTTTTTTTTAATTGTAAGTGAATGGACATTAATTGTCTTATTCTCATTGATAGTTTGCAAACCATTCTAGAGGGATTTTAAGAATGATATGAGGCGTATGAGTGTACAGTTGTTTGCAGAACTTTGATCAAAGTGTATGTTTAAATCCCTAAGTGAACAAAAGTTCACACAACCTGTGTATAACATCTTTCTGCCTACATTTGAATCAGGGGTGGTATTCTACCAGTTCAGCCTGGTTCAGCCATTCCAAGGATCATCTGTGAGAAAACTGGTTCACTCTGATGATCAGCTGCTAGACCCGCTCCAGCTCTATACCAACCTTTATTTCCTGGTTTGGAAGCTCAGCTGCTTTGCACAGCATGGCAGATTTCCATGCATCAGCTGTTGAACACACAAGGAGAGTGCAGGATTACAGGAGAAGGTCAGTATCAAACCCTCTGTGTGTGCACGCGCAAAGTGCACCCACCACTGATTTGAATATATACTTACTATTTACGTGCAGTTATTTACAGACTTAAAATAAGAAATCATAAACATGACCCTGAAAACGAGAGCTGGAAGTCATAGGTAAAGTTGTTAGTCTAGTTGTTGTTATATCAACAATTAAATTGCATATGAGATGATAACATTTTTCTAGTTTTTACAGTTAATTGTTCTTTTTTTGGTGTGATTATCATTTTTGCCAAACAGTCATCCGACTTTATTATATACTTCCTTACTCCAAAATGGTTTGGCCAAGTGATATTTTTAAATTTATATTGGGTCAAACTTTTGAAAAACAGAACAAGATAATTCTGAAGGTACATACCGGTACATTTAAAAATTCATGAAAGAGTGTCACTATTAGAAAAGGACTTGATTTTACATCATTCAAACTTCTTATTCAGAGCTCTTTTCAAAGTAAGTGTGTTCAGCAGTTAGTAAAATACAACCAAACCTGACTGCTTTTGAAAAAGCTACGGAGGGTCAACCCTGCTTAGTATTAGAATTATACATGATCAGAGTAGTAGGCTGTAGCTGTAGATTGGGAAATAAAGATACATTATAAGAAGATAATGTTAAACTACCTTTAAACCATTGCAAATAAACCAGCTCAATCAAAGAAACTTTGTATCATAATCATATCACCAAAAATATAAAAAAACCATGTTTGGATAGCAGGAAATTCAACAAATGCAATTTATATTCAAATCTGGTGGATGCCTGGTGTTACTAAATTAGTGTACTTGTGCATATAAACTAAATAACATTTTAATAATAATCAAAATGAAGAATGTTGAACAGTACAAGGAACCAAAGGTATGATTGGAATTATCTCATTACTGTTTTGAATGGAAAGTTGCTGAAATAATTGTAGGCTTAGAAAAAGTCACCTGCTAAGAAGTGATGTAAACTATAATCTGAATTTAAATGTTTACTCAGATATACACTATGTTCACATAATATACTCAACCCAAATCAATCCAAACCACTTATGTTGTGTCCACCCTGTAATTATGGATTGTAAATTATCAGGTCAAAAACTTTGTTATTACCAAAGATCAACAAAACAACAAACAGACAAGCAAACAAATACAAAAAAGACACATAAGTAAGAAAAATAGGAGAAATGCAGTCTTCAGGGGAGATAATCTTTTGGTTGTTTTGAAGTTAAGTAACAGAACTTTGTAACTTTGTAAATAATTTGAAAGTTTTTGTAAGCCAATAGAAAGGCTACATGACTGTCATTTTACCATGTATTATTGCTAAGAAAGGAGAAAATAATTATTGGCATAAGGCAAAATATTCAGTTAAAAACAAATGTGAAATTTAGATTACCTCCATAATACAAAGGTGTAACCATAAGATTCCTACCCTGTAGTAGTATAAAGGGAAGGATGTTATAATGACACCAATCAATATTTGGTACAGATCAAGGTATAAGATGCCTGACTGGAAGTCAAATAAAGTTCAGCCATCCAGGTTTTACAGAAACTGGATAGCTGAACATTAGGTTGAATTGCAGTTCTAATTTAGGGAGCATTGTGCAACCAGTTGTATTGCTTGATACTTATTTAATGTACATAAGCTATCTGAGAATAATGTACATTTTTTATTTTTGGGGTAAAGGTATTCTTACTGAACTGAATTGACCGTTATCAAAATAAGATTAGGCAATCCAGATGGAGTCTATTTCAATTAAGGCAACAGTTCATGACTGCTACCTATTCGGCCCAAATAATCTAATATTAGCATCTAGAGTAGACTGTCAAGAAACCAAAACTAGCCTGATGTTAGTGTAAGGACCAAGAGTTGTCCAAAATAGAAATTATGTCAAATACAGTACATGCATATTCACATTCTTATCCAAAACCTCAATTTTGTCATCATGATTTCTTATACAGGTGAAACTCAAAAAATTAGAATATCGTGCAAAAGTTCATTTATTTCAGTAATGCAACTAAAAAGGTGAAACTAATATATGAGATAGACTCATTACATGCAAAGCAAGATAGTTCCAGCTGTGATTTGTCATAATTGTGATGATTATGGCTTACAGTTCATGAAAACCCCAAATCCACAATCTCAGAAAATTAGAATATTACATGCAATCAATAAAACAAGGATTGTACATAGAACAATATCGGACCTCTGAAAAGTATAAGCATGCATATATACTCAGTACTTGATTTGGGCTCCTTTTGCAGCAATTACTGCCTCAATGCGGCGTGGCATGGAAGCTATCAGCCTGTGGCACTGCTGAGGTGTTATGGAAGACCAGGATGCTTCAATAGCAGCCTTCAGCTCTTCTGCTTTGTTCGGTCTCATGTCTCTCATCTTTCTCTTGGCAATGCCCCATAGATTCTCTATGGGGTTCCGGTCAGGCAAGTTTGCTGGCCAATCAAGCACAGCAATCCCACGGTCATTGAACCAGGTTTTGGTGCTTTTGGCAGTGTGGGCAGGTGCCAAGTCCTGCTGGAAAATGAAGTCAGCATCCCCATAAAGCTCATCTGTGGAAGGGAGCATGAAGTGCTCCAAAATCTCCTGGTAGACGACTGTGTTGACCCTGTGTTAGGAATATAAGTCACCTAACAGGTATTTGGGTTGGACAATATATAAACCAGGACAAACATTTTAATACTGTATCTTTAAGAGCATGCTAAAAACTGCAATTGGGTATGGTTTCTCAAACAGCCATAAGATGGAGCCAGAAACCTGGGTTGTTTAGTCTTAGTCTCAGAAGAGAGTGTGAGTCAGTCTCTGTTTCCTTCTGTTGGAGAATATTGCCGTTCTTCATAATTGACTGGTATTCTGGATTTGACGTAAGTCTGATACTGAACTGTTTTTGACACTGAACTTTGTTATTGGATTATCCCTGGATGAAAACTGACTGATCTTACCTGTGAATGACTTTGCTGTACAGTGTATCTGTGTATTATGTGTGTATTATTCAAACACTACTCTCAAATACATCTCCCTGTATGCCCTCATTCTCCTAACGGGGAATTACTTCAACACCCTGGACTTAATGAAGCACATTGAACCAACACCAGCACATGACATGGCTCCCCAAATCAACACAGACTGTAGAAACTTCATACTGGACTTCAAGCATCTTGCAGTGTGTGCCTCTCCATTCTTCCTCCAGACTCTGGGTCCTTGGTTTCCAAATGAGATGCAAAAGTTGCTCTCATCAGAAAAGAGGACTTTGGACCACTGAGCAACAGACCAGTTCTTTTTTTCTTTAGCCCAGGTAAGACGCTTCTGATGTTGTTTGTTGTTCAGGAGTGGCTTGACAAGAGGAATACGATATTTGAAGCCCATGTCCAGGATCTGTCTATGTATGATGGCTCTTGATGCACTGACTCCAGCCTCAGTCCACTCCTTGTGAAAGTCCCCAACACTTTTGAATATCCTTTTCCTTACAATCCTCTCTAGGCTGTGGTCATCCCTGCTGCTTGTGCACCTTTTTCTTCCACACTTTTCCCTTCCACATAACTTTCTATTAATGTGCTTTGATACAGCACTTTGGGAACATCCAACTTGTTTTGCAATCACCTTTTGAGGCTTTCCCTCCTTATGGAGGGTGTCAATGATGGTTTTCTGTACAACTGTCAGGTCAGCAGTCTTTCCCATGATTGTGATTCCTACTGAACCAGACTGAGAGACCATTTAAAGGCTCAGGAACCTTTTGCAGGTGTTATGGCTTAATTAGCTGATTAGAGTGGGATACTTTGACCCTAGAATATTGAACCTTATCATAATATTCTAATTTTCTGAGATTGTGGATTTGGAGTTTTCATGAGCTGTAAACCATAATCATCTCAATTATGACAAATCACGGCTTGAACTATTTTGCTTTGCGTGTAATGAGTCTATCTCATATATTAGGTTCACCTTTTAAGTTGCATTACTGAAATAAATGAACTTTTGCACAATATTCTAATTTTTCGAGTTTCACCTTTTTTTAAAAAATCTGGCTGCTGTCAAAATATGTATAATTATATATTTCACTTTTTTTGGTATTTGTTTATCAAAGATCCCTAATAGAAAGGACTCTGGTTTGAATTTGATCTATTCTCTTGTCATTTCCTCCAGCCAATTTCTAATTTTCTGCCAATATTTTTGAGGTTCTGTACAAGACCACCACATATGGAAGAAAGTTCCCTCTTTTTTTTTTTTTTTGCATTTACAGCAATTCAGACTCATATTGGGGTGCATCTTCACTAATCTTGAAGGAGGAAGGTGCCATCTATAAAACATTTTATAGGCATTTTTTTTGTATGCTACAGATTTTGTAATTTTATTATTTCTACCCCAGAACTTTCCCCATTCTGTTATGGTGATACTACAACCTATATTCCTACTCCAGGCTATCATGTTCCCTGTTACAATTTCTTCTTCAAATTCTACTTCTAATAAATAATTATGCAAATTTTTTTTTTGCCTGATCCTAATAAAATTTTATCTAATTGCTGGAGTTTATTGTTAATTCCAAATTCTTTCTTGTCCTGATTATATCTACTTTGAATTTGAAGATATGCCCACTGATCAATTTTTAATCCCTAATCTTGAAGATCTTGCCACGATTTCAGATTTCCTTGCGTATCCAATAGGTCCTTATATTTAATCATTTTAGTAATATCCAGATTATTTGGGTGAATCATCACCTCCATTATTGAGATCCAAATTGGTATTTTTAAATAGTGTTTTTCCGTATTTTCTTCCAATTAGTCAATAATGAATCTCTGAATTTAGTCACCAAATTTGAAAATATTATAACAACCATTTATGATACGCAACAGGCGAATATTATAATAAATGGGGAATATATCCACCCAATAAAAATAGAAAAAGGAGTCAGACAGGGCTGCCCACTTTCACCCCTGCTCTTCATATTATCACTAGAAGCATTATTAACACGAATTAGACAGAACCCAGACATAAAAGGGTTAAAGGTTAAGAAAGAAGAATATAAGTTGCAAGCGTTTGCGGATGATATGATTTTTTTCATTGAAGAACCAATAGAAAGAGCACAAAATTTGTTGAATGAATTAGAACAATTTGGAGCAGTAGCAGGACTAAAAATTAATAGGAAGAAAACAAAATTAATGACCAAAAATTTAACAGAAAAATAGAAATTAGAACTAGAAGAAGTTATGGGAATACAAGTGATAAAGAAAGTTAAATACTTAGGAATATGGTTGACAGCACATTGTAAGACACTTAAGGAAAATAATTATGATAAATTGATACAACAGGTAAAGAAGGATTTAGAAACATGGGGCAAGCTGCAACTTTCATTATTAGGCAGGATCACTGCTATTAAAATGAATATTCTTCCAAAATTCCTCTATATATTTCAGATGATCCCAATCAAAGTACACAAAAATTTTTTTGGAAGAACTCAATAAAATAACTGTAAAATTCATCTGGCAAGGGAAAAAACCTAGAATAAACGTAAAGGCAATGCAAGATATGAAGAGCAGGGGAGGGCTTGCACTTCCAAACTGGGAGTTGTATTATAGTGCAGCCTCTTTAGTATGGTTGAAGGAATTAATTTAATTTAACCAATAAGAGAATATTATTCTTAGAAGGCCACAACTTACAGAGGGGGTGGCATGCTTTTTTATGGGATGTTGGGAAAACTAGACACCTGTATATGTTATCTATAATACAGTACTTAAGCAATGAAGGAGACTTGTTTTATTCCCCAATAAATATCAAGCCATTCATTTATTTTCACATTTAGTTTACTTCCTTATAATTACAGTCAGCAACTAAGCTTCAGCTCCACATTCCATAGGTCAAGCCTATTTGTTTTTATCTTGCATTTCTGTGGATATAAAGTAATACATTTTTAAACATCAATATATTTCTCAGTGACTTTTTGGATATGCAAAATCTTGTTCTGCCCAGCATTGGGGTTCTGCCTAACACCTTTTCAAATGCATGTAACAAATTAATAGCAATAGCACTTAGACTTATATACTGTTTCATAGTGCATTACATCCCTCTTTAATTTTTGCATTTTTGCTGTCTTTCCTTATATGTAGGGAAATAATAAGCTTTTATTCATACAAGTGGGGAGGGGGGAGAGAGAATATATACAATGCATATTAAACTGGACCAGAGGTCAGCAACCTTAAACACTCAAAAGAGTCATTTGGACCAGTTTCTCAGAGAAAACACCGGGCACCACAAAACCCTTTTTAAAATGAAGATAACACTGTGTGTGTGTGTGTGTGTGTGTGTGTATTGTGTGCGTCATCCTCAATAAATTGTGTGCCAGTGGTGTTGGCCATTCAGGGTTATGATGCATATTTTGAGCAATAGGGAGCCGCAGCAGAGGGGTGAAAGAGCTGCATGTGGCTCCAGAGCTAAGGGTTTCTGACTCCTGAACTGGACCCTTCAATGTCTGCTCTAGTCAAAGTGGCTGAATATGACTTTCTTATCAATAATTTTTTCCCTCTCACAGTTACTGCTATTGAGCCTGGTTTCACCCAGTTTTTCTTGCCTAAGTGTAGGACACCCGAACGAGGGGGGGAAATCTTGTGTACATAAAAAGAAGAAAATAGATACAGATAATCAGGGTTGGAAGGGACCTTTTAGGTCATCTAGTCCAACCTCCTGCCCAAGTGGGAGATCCAGAGCATGGAGGTGCTAACGGGAGACAGGCCAGTACATCAGGAGACATGGAGGAGGCCATAGGGCAACAACCCAGCATCAGGACCACTACCTTCGCCTTTGTGCAAGGAGGGACAGGAGGAGCACTGCCAGAGCACTGCAAAATGACCTCCAGCGGGCCACAAATGTGCATGTGGCTGCTCAAACGGTCAGAAACAGACTCCATGAGGGCGGTATGAGGGCCCGACGTCCACAGGTGGGGGTTGTGCTTACAGCCCAACACCATGCAGGACGTTTGGCATTTGCCAGAGAACACCAAGATTGGCAAATTCGCCACTGGCACCCTGTGTTCTTCACAGATGAAAGCAGGTTCACACTGAGCACATGTGATAGATGTGACAGGATCTGGAGACGCCGGAAGATCAAGTGGCCAGCCTGCATGTGCACATAGGAAAACGGAAGCTCAGCTTTCCGGCGTGCTCATGTGCGCTGGGGAGCTGCTCTTCTGGTTTCCGGTGTGCATGCACATACACACCAGGGAGCTACTCTAGTTCAAAGTAAATTTTAAACCATTAGTCCATGCAATTCCTTTTTATCCAGCATAATGTTATGTCCAAAAATTTTTGCCTGCTTTATATACAATCTTTGACATATTCATCTTCCAGATTCATCTTAGATAATATTCTATATACTTTAGCAATGAGGTGGTCATCTCCAGAACATAATTTGATATCCAATTCAGATTTAACTCCTGCGAAGACAGAACTTTTTTTTTTATCAAGTTTAAATCTTTCAGAAATTCTATAATAATTAAACCAATCACAAACAAATCCTGCACTTACTAGTTGTTTCCTTGTTTTCATAGTAAGTCCCTCTTTTTCAAATGTCAATAAATCCTCACATGTCATTCATAGAAGAGTTATTTACAATGAAATCCAGATTCAAAATTTTCCTTTCTCTGTCAATGACTCCAGGTAGTGTGGATGAGGACAAAGAGCAAGCAAGAGATTTCTCCTATGTGGATTGAGCTCTCATCTGTACATTCACATGAGGCCACAGGCTTAAATAAATTGACACCTAATATGATAGCAAACAACTGATGCTGTCAAGATTTCATTCCAATGCCCTGTTTGGCAATTGGATGCAATTCAAACTGATAGTTATCATTTGTTAAAGCCCTTCAGAAGATATTGAGGCACTGTAGTTCCCCTATAGTTTCTACTTATTTCACACTGACAGAGTTGTCATGCGCCAGTTTAATTGATTACACAATGTTACCTCGATGTTCCAAGAAACAGTCCTTCTCTGCAAAGGCAACTGTCCTCTAGAACATAATTTGCACTATAAATCCAAACCTTTTTATATATAAAATAGGTAGAAGAACTTACTTTTGCAAGTGTTTAGTCTTATATTCAGGAAATTCCAATAATAACTAATTTGCAGTCCAAAATAACCCAGATAGGCTAGCACAGCATATAAATGGTTGATCAACCATTGTGTGCCATCAAGTCAGTGTCAACTATTAAATAGATTTTCTCTATAACAATATGTGCTTAACCTGTACTTCACCACTGTAACTGAGCCCAACCATCTTGCTACTGGTTGCCCTTTCCCAGGATTAGAACTTCCCTGGAGAGTTAGGGCTTCACATGAGGTGTCTGAAGTAGAATAATTTGTGCCATAATTGAGAACTCCAGATTGATTTGTTTGATGAACCATTTGTTTGTTTTCTTAGCTGTCCATGGTATCCTCAGTCTTCAACAACGAAGTTCAAATGTGTCAATACTCTTCCTTTCACACTTCTTCAAAATCCAATTTTTATTTTCATAGATTATCTCAGGGAATGCCACTAGTTGCAGTAGTCTGATTTGTAAGTGTAGGAACATCTTTTCCAAGGCCTTTATGGCTGCATTATCAAGTGCTAGTTAGGGCTTATTTTCTGGCTACTTGTTTCTTTACTATTGATGGTTGCTCCTAAAACATAAAGCTATCCAGTGCTTTAATATCTTCATTATCAATTTTAAGGCTAGTTGTTATACTTTTTACCTTTGCTTCTTGACTTTTATTACTAGATATTGCAGATCTCCTTTGCATTTTCAGCAACATAGCACAAGCTATTGATGTTTCTTCCTCCAATTTTAAAACTATACTCAACTTCTTCCAATCCAATTACATTAATATATTTAGCATATTAGTTCAATAAATAAAGGGGGGCTATATACATCCTTCTCCCACTTCTTTGCAAACCTGGAACCAGTCTGTTTCACCTTGATCTGCTTGAACTGTGGCTTCTTGACCTGCATAAAAGTTTCAGATAACGATCATGAGATGTTCTGAAATTGCTATTTTTCTGAGCACATTCCACAGTTTACAGACAGAGATAAGGAATTAGAATGTTGTTTTCTATAACCATCTCTTTTGTGTAGCTCTGATTTCCAGCTTGATTAATTGTCTGTGTTATACTGCTTTCTGGTAGATGACTTGGCTCCCTTTGCTCTTCTCTTCATAATATATGATGTATTGCTGGGCACAGGACCAGTGGTGGGATTCAATTTGTTTACTACTGGTTCTGTGGGCATGGCTTGGTGGGTGTGACAGGGGAAGAATACTGTAAAATCTCCAGTCAAAGGTGGTATTTGCTGGTTCTCCGAACTACTCAAAATTTCCGCTACTGTTTCTTCAGAATTGGTCAGAACCTGCTGAATACCACCTCTGCTCAGGACCTTAACAAGCTCAATTGGTTAAGCCTACTCTTAGCTTTTCTTGTGGGTACTTTCTTCAACTAATTCCCTTAGTGTAACCCTGTGGTTCAGTCTAATCAAGTTTTTTTCACTTGTTTTCAGCATTTGCATGCAGATATTAAATGGGAGCAGGATGTCAGCTCTATAAGCTAGGCCAGACTAAGATCCAATATTATATAGGTCAATGTTGAGGTAATTCCCCATTACAGTATTAAAATGTCTATCCTGGTTTATATATTTCCAACCCAAATAGCTGTTAGGTGACTTATATTCCTAACAGTCAAGACTACTTTAATTGTAACAGAATATTGCATGTCTGAATGTGCTTCCCCCTTTCCTAAATTTATGTTCATGTGAACTAGGGAGGGATCTATCTGAAACCTTTACTGAAATTAGCTTCTTGGAAGGGGCTCAAGCCCTACTTATCTGATTGTTGCCTAGTAGTGACTCTTCCTCCAATTCTTCAAGTTTATTCCCTATGCCATCCACATGGAGAGACAGGGCTGACCCTCTGCTTTCCTACTAATACCAACCAGAACCAGCTTTGGAGGAGAGGGGAGAACCATTAAAGAACAGTATCCTCCCAAGTCCCAATTCCAGTCCAATTGTTATTTAAAGTTGCTGACAGATATGGAGATACACATATTACCCCAATCCCAATCTCACTAGATGTCATTCACAAGTGTCTTATCTTACTGCTACATCCTGGTCTAAAACTCAACTGCCATGAATCCAGATAAATCACTTTCTCCATACCTTTTTGGAGCTACAGACTTACAAGCTTCTCAACAACCTTTCTTAAATGGAAGATTGGAGACAGGACAAAATTTGTGTAGCACAGCTGGGTGCAGTGATGGCCTCTTGAGCAGGGGACACAGTACTGTTTTTTCAAGGCTGGTGGAATTAGTCATCCTACTAAGATGCATTTACAATCACTTGAACTTATCCCCATATTACCTAAAGGGAAGCCAAGCCAACCAGGAGGACATGGAACCAGCATACTTGTGGAAAAATTCAATACCCTAATAAGTACCTAGAGCAGTCCCATTTCCCTGAGAACCAGGGGGAAAAAAAATCCAAGTTTTAACAGGGAGTGATATGTTCCATGTTTACCATGGCAACCATGAATTCCTGAGCTGCCTCTGACTTTGAGTCAAGGAAGACAAGTTGAAGAACCCCAACACCATAAACCTGGGGGCCAGCTCAGTCACAGAATTAAACAGCTATAGCAGAGCTGTGTGTAGTAGGAGATGTTATGTCTTGGGAACCGGTTGGGGTTCCAACCGGGTCCGCTGTTTAAGCAGGATCACCAACCGCTCCTATTGGCTGGCGCCGTTTGACAGCCGACTATATAAAGCCGGCTGTCAAGCCAAGCCAGCCGTTGTTCGCACGCTAGTCTGCCCGTTGGCTGGCAGACGCGACAACCACCGTTCCTTAAATAAACCTTGTTAACTGCATGCCCTGGTCTACGCCTCTCCTTTCCTTCAAACCACAACACTGGCGACGAAGGTGGGATAGGAAGGCTAGTCAGGAGCATTTTACTCAAGGAACGGAAGCCGCAGCCGTTTTGCTTACCGAGCCTCGGACTCAGAATCCTGTCAGCGCGAAGTGAAAGTGCTAGAGCCGCTCAGGTTAGATCCGCCGCGGTTAGCGAAGGCCGGGCGCTGTCAGTGAGAGTCGCGAAGGTTAGAACACCACGGATAGTGAAAGTCGGGCGCTGAAGCCGCAGCCGCCCGCGCGCGCAGAAAAAGGGCGCGAAAATTCTAACGGCTGTCACTGAGCTGCAGCCACTAGAGCAAGCTACAGCGCTGAGAGCCTCAGCCGCCTCGATCACAAAAAGGGCGCGAATTCCAGTAGCTGTCACTAACTGAAGCCACCAAGCGAAACTGCGAGCGCCTCAGCCGCCACGACCACGGAAGGCTCGAAATTTGAAGCGCTGTCAGTACAGCACCGCAGCCACAGCCGCCTAACGCTCGCAAAAGAGCGCGAAAATACAAGCGCCTCAGGAAAGCCTAAGTCACTGAGCGAGTCTAGGGCGCTGTAGCCACAGCCGCCAACGCTCACAGACAGCATCAAACCAAGACCACGAGCGCCAAGTGAGGCAGACCAGTCTACCAAGAGACTGAGGGGTCCAAAATGAATGTCAACTCAGTATTCCCCCCATTCAGACCTGATGAGGAAAAGTGGGATTCGTATAAGAATCGCTTCAGCCACTTTATCGATGCCATTGGACTGGCTGATGCTTCGGAGCAGAGGAAGAAATCCTACTTCCTCAGCTACTGTGGGGCTGTAGTCTACGACACCGCCACAGCACTCCTGGCCCCACGAGAAATCGGGAATGTCCCATGGGCAGAGTTGGTGGAAACGCTATCTAACCACTACTCACCAAAACCGTCCCAGATTGCTAGGCGCTTCGCTTTTAGGATGAGGAAGCAAGCCGAGGGGGAATCCATAAATCAATATATGGCAGCCCTGAGGACAGCAGCTCTACAATGTGAGTTCAAGAACTATTTGGACGATATGCTGCTCGACCAACTCGTCTGTGGGGTGAGGGATCTAAAGCTCCAGAGGCGTTTGCTGGCTAGAAGAGACCTAAACCTCCCCCAGGCAGTTGAAGAAGCCTTAGCAGCAGAACTTGCAGCTCAGTCCGCAGCTGAGATCCAGGGCACCGCTCCCAGGCCCAGCACTTCCTCCGTACACTCTGAAGAAGCGGTAAGTGAGGATGACCCTGCAGAATACTCCGATGTGCATCGTCTCAAGCCGATGAGGCAGCCGCAGGTAGGAGCGAGGCCAAGAAACAACAGTGGCCCAAAACAAACTCTTTTATGCCTGACCTGTGGAGGTTCCCATTTCCGGGCATCTTGCAGGTTCAGAAACGCCACCTGCCACAACTGCCACAAGAAAGGTCACCTCGCAAGAGTCTGCCAGGCAGCGCGCACCTCTCCACAAAGATCTCCTTCCTCTCCTGTTCCCCGACAGCAAGTAGAAAACTGCCATACTTGCTACCAAGCCAACCACACGCTTTACACCCCCAATAAAATTACACTTTCTGTCTTACTAGAAGGTAATCCCTGCCGCATGGAGGTAGACACGGGGTCAGCGCTCTCAATCATCTCTTGGGACACGCTTAAGAAGATCCAGCCCAGACTGACAAAGAACCAGCTTCAAAAGTGCCATCTCACCTTGAGAGACTACCAAGGAAAGAACATCCCCGTCCTCGGGAAAGGCAAGTTTCTCGTTAAATTCCAAACCTTCAAAGGCCATTTGCCTTTAGTGGTTGTTAATGGTGCCCTCCCTAGTCTTTTGGGGTTGGATTGGTTCCCCTCTCTCGGCCTTAGTATAAAAGGAGTCCATGCTGTCTCAACTTCTGATGTTGACTCCTTATTTTCAGACTACTCAGACGTTTTTAGTAGTGAGTTAGGCTGCTATAAGGGCACTCCCATCTCCTTCTCAGTAGACCCCCAGGCAGTCCCCGTTCGCTTAAAACCACGTAGAGAACCTTTCGCCATCCGCCGCAAATTGGACACGGAACTAGACAAACTACTAAAACAAGGGGTGATTGAACCCACTGATTTCGCTAAGTGGGAGACCCCCATAGTCACCCTGCAAAAAAAAGACGGTAATCTAAGAATTTGTGCTGACTACAAGACGTCAATCAACCATTATCTACAGGTTAGCGCATATCCAGTCCCAGTCATTCAGCACCTGTTACACACATTCGAACCTGGCACCATTTTCGCCAAACTGGACATGTCACAGGCATACCAACAGTTCCCCGTGGATAACCAAACAGCTGACTTACAGACCATAGTTACACACAGAGGGGCATTCAGATGTAAGCGTCTCCAGTTTGGCGTAAGTGTAGCCCCAGGTATTTTCCAATCACTGATGGAGCGAATCCTCCAAGGTCTCCCTGGCGTAGTGCCATACTTCGATGACATCTTAGTCTCAGCCAGGGACAGACCCCAACTCATCCAGAGAGTCAGGGCAGTATTAGAGAAGTTCAGGCAGCATGGCCTCAAACTAAAACGGGAGAAGTGTACCATCGCCACTAGACAGGTGGACTTTCTAGGATACAGGCTAGACGCCTCAGGCATCCACCCGGTGGAATCGAAAGTCAAGGCCATCCACGAGGCACCCACGCCTACCAACAAAACCGAGTTACAAGCCTTCCTGGGGTTATTGAACTTCTACGCTTCATTTCTTCCACACAAGGCGTCAGTTGCTGAGCCATTGCACAGACTCTTAGACAAAAACACACCATGGCACTGGGGACCCAAAGAAAACCAGGCATTTTTGGCAGTCAAATCTCTACTCACCTCTGAGGCTGTCTTAATACAATTTGACCAACGCCTCCCATTGGTCCTAGCTGCAGACGCATCCCCTTTTGGGATAGGAGCTGTCTTAAGTCACAGGCTCCCCAATGGCTCCGAGGCACCAATTGCTTTCTTTTCAAGAACCCTCTCAGCGACTGAGCGTAATTACAGCCAGGTTGATAAGGAGGCCTTGGCTGCAGTAGCAGCAGTCAAAAAATTCCACGAATTTCTATTCGGGCACCAATTCGAACTTATTACTGATCACAAGCCGCTTTTAGGATTATTATCAGGGGAAAAGCAAACCCCACAGATATTGTCGCCCAGGATGACCAGATGGACCTTATTCCTGGCGGCTTACTCGTACAAACTGGTCTATCGTCCCGGTAAAAATCTAAACCACGCTGATGCCCTCAGCCGCTGCCCCTTGCCAGCCCCAGTCGAGGACCCAGCTCCTGTACATGCCATTTTTGATGTAAACGAACTCAAGCTGCCAGTGACTGCAGACGACATCGCGTCACATTCCAAGAAGGACAGAACAATCGCCCAGGTTCCGGACTGGGTAGGGAGGGGGTGGCCGGAAACTAACTATCCAGTTGATTTCGGCCCATTTAAAACTCGCCAGCTAGAGCTCTCTAAGTTGCAGGGATGCCTATTGTGGGGGACCAGAGTGGTCATACCAACCACCCTTCGCATACCCGTCCTGAAGATGCTACACGAGGGCCATCCAGGTATCGTTCGGATGAAGGCGTTGGCTCGAAGTTACGTCCGGTGGCCCGGGATGGACGATCAGATCGCCAAGTGGGTAAGCTCGTGTCGACCCTGTCAGGAATCTAGGGCAGCCCCGCCAACCGCCACACCCACAAAGTGGGAAAGTGCCAATGCCCCATGGTCACGGCTTCACATCGACCTGGCCGGGCCAATGCACGGCAAGAACTTCTTGGTGGTCATGGATGCATATTCAAAATGGATAGATGTGGCCTTACTTCCCACGACCACCACCCAGGCAGTTGCTAAAGCCCTGACTCGCCTTTTCGTAACTCACGGACTTCCCGACACACTGGTCTCCGATAATGGCCCCCAGTTCACCTCGAACGAATTTAGCAGGTATGTCACCAACCTGGGCATCAGACACGTCCTCACGGCCCCCTTCCACCCCGCTAGCAACGGGTTGGCTGAACGGGCAGTCAGATCAGCCAAGGAGGCGTTAGCCAGGTTCGGCCAAGTGGATTGGCATTCTAAACTGTCTCATTTCCTCCTAAGCCAGCATACCACACCGTGCACAGTTACGAACAAATCCCCGGCCGAGCTGCTGATGGGGAGACGCCTGAGGACTACCTTAGATAGGCTGCATCCCCACTACTGTCCAGACACCCCTTTAGGGTCTGACAGTCTGGCCAGGAATTTCACAATTCAGGACCTAGTGTTTGCTAGGAACTACGTGGGGGACCCACTTGTGGGTGCCAGGGAAGGTTGTGGCTGTCACAGGCCCGAGATCTTATCGGGTCCAACTTGAAGACGGTCGTGTGTGGCGAAGGCACCTGGACCAGCTGCGGAGACGACGGAGCAGCCTGACCAGCCCAGACCCGTCTCCACCAGATGAGCCGCGGGCTCCACACCAAGGTCCAGCCGAGGATCCCCAGAGTGACCAACCATCTCCAACGGAGCAGAGGGAGCAGGCAGCCGAGAGCGCCACCGTTTATCCCCAGCGAAGGCAGAGACTTTTCCCTGGTTCCAGTTCCTGCACCGAGCCCAGCTCGCCCCCCTACGTACCCTGACCAGGGGTCCGCGAACTTGTCTTCGCCCAATGACGCTCCTGAGTTACGTCGCTCTGGTCGCCAACACAGACCACTGGCGTATCTCAAAGACTATATGTGTTCCCATCTAGGGGGAAGGGGTGTTATGTCTTGGGAACCGGTTGGGGTTCCAACCGGGTCCGCTGTTTAAGCAGGATCACCAACCGCTCCTATTGGCTGGCGCCGTTTGACAGCCGACTATATAAAGCTGGCTGTCAAGCCAAGCCAGCCGTTGTTCGCACGCTAGTCTGCCCGTTGGCTGGCAGACGCGACAACCACCGTTCCTTAAATAAACCTTGTTAACTGCATGCCCTGGTCTACGCCTCTCCTTTCCTTCAAACCACAACAGGAGAGTTGGTACACAAGCTGTAAACTCATTTAGTGCTTATGAACGAACTTTACAAATAGGATTTCATGCCAAGTTTTCTTGATAGCAGTGCACTGAAGCTTCTACAGTGTCCCAAATGACAATAGTCACATCCTACCCTTACTCCAGAGTCTTGACTCAGTTTGGTACATTTCTAAGAAGGGAACCTCTCCTCTTTACCCATCCTGATCTTGGTAATGCATGTCAGCCCTTTCATTCACAATTAGACCATTGAAGTTCTAATGACTAGGCCTCAAGTGGGAGCATAGGAGGCTGGAATTGGAAATATAGAAGCCACATTCCCTGAGAGAAGTTCACCCCATCTCTTGCATATCTTCCTATGTTTATTATCATGATGTCTCTGCCTGCCTTCTTTCCACTTATAGAACTCATCGCCCCCATCTCTTGTTCTTCCTCCCCCAGGCCAAAAAGAACTACACCCTGATCAGCCACACTATTCCCACCCTGTCTTATATAGTACCCTCCTCTGCCAACCAGGTGGGTGGAAAAAATACACTATCATGTACTTCCTGTACTATCATGTACTATTATGTACAGACAAATTCAATATGATATGTTGAATACCTTTAGTATGCATATCTCACCCTATCATGACTGTATTCTGTAATATTTGGCATTCAAAGGAGTAGCAGCAAAATGTCTTCTGGTGCAGTTGCGAAGTACAACTCCTAATTCAAATCCTTTGATCACTATCGAGTTGGAAAAGAAATGGCTTAGGATTAAGGGTGGTGTTTTTCTACTGTCCAATATTTGATACACTCATTATCCCTGTTTCTTCAGCATATCTGAAATAGGTAATATCAACAGTGTCAATCAATGAAACTTCTATGCCTAGAAACTTCTTCTGTCTGAACACCGAATAGTATCAGCCAGTTGTAATGCTCTTTTTAATTTCAGTAATCATAATTATAGATTGATATACAGTATTTCATAGTTCCTAGTTTGCACCTAGTGTTATAGTCTGAAACAATATTTTATGTCTTTCCACTACCAAATATTTTGCATAGTAATAGGCAGAAAAGGTAGGTGTTTGGACATGTTGGTTCATGGCATAGGGATGCTCAAACAGTTTCTATCAACTCCAAATTATGAAAAGGGGAATTTTTTTTTACTATGCACAATGAACTGATGAAAAAGCAAAGGAATTAGGGTACAAATTCATACAACAATGCAAAAGGTACAGTAGGTTAATATTACAATAAAATCAAAACTATTTTTATTTGGCTTTATGGATGCTGAATTAGAAAAGAAATTTGAAACTGATTGTTGCATATAGTAACATAGATAGAAGGCTTCTATTAAAGATGGAAAGATGAAAAACTAAAAAAGATGGAAAGGTGAAAGATGGAAGCCTAACCCACAATAGAAGG
Organism: Pseudonaja textilis; assembly: GCF_049901715.1. Classification (NCBI taxonomy): domain Eukaryota; kingdom Metazoa; phylum Chordata; class Lepidosauria; order Squamata; family Elapidae; genus Pseudonaja; species Pseudonaja textilis. Next base: position 230,212,305 of record NC_141991.1, on the reverse strand, counting down.
ATGGATTATAAAATCGATGGAGCTTGGAGAAATGAAGCTCCATCCATTTTATAACCCAATCGTCTAAGCCAGGGGTGTCAAACTCGTGGCCTGTGGACTGGATGCATCATGTGCTGGTCCCGCTCCCACCTGGTTTAGCGAAAAAAGTCTCAATACATCATGTGACACTGCCATAACGACACGAGTTTCACACCCCTGGTCTAAGCTGACCACTGAAGCTGACCAATTTGGTCAGGAAAAAAACAATTAAGACTTTTTTAAAAAAAGACTTTATATGGACTTTTTGCTAAAGATGGACAAAGCAGAACTGATGATTTATGGATTAGAAAGGTTTAAAGAGGGAGGAGAAAGAATAAAATGGCAATTACTTGATAGAAAGGCATAAGTCAGAATTTTATCCTTTTCTAATTCTTATCTTTTTCATTTTTTATATTTTTAGCATAGTAAAATTCTAACATTTTGAATGAAAAAAAGATGTTGTTTGGACATGTTTGCACATGATTTAGTGATACTCACATCTTTCCTAACACCACCCACTTTCTGCTGCTGCAAGGTGCTCTTGCATGAACTAGTATTTAGACATATTGTTTTTGTCTTTTGCATGCCGGTTTATTTCTGCAATTGCATGGAGAAATTGCACAAAGATTTTGCTCATTCTCACACCAGAAGCAGATTAGTCTCTGAATACGTGGTTCAGATGAGTATCATAGGAAGATAAAGTTATTAACTATTGAGCAAATTAAGTTACACCCTGCATTAATGCTATGACTTCATGGTAGGTAAAACCATACAAAACTTTAGATTTCTGCTTTAAGGTGTAAAAAAGATCAAGCTGGCTCAGCAATGAGACATTTCTCATGGGTTCACCAGGAGTATATGTAAATATGTGTGTTGTGAATTCCACAAGTATAATTATGATTTAAGAGGAGTGGGAAGTATCTCCATCTGAGGCTAATCAGAGCTCTGCTCACTGTGTATACGAAGATGATATGTGGAAGATTCCAGTCTGAATGAGAGATGAATCTTGAGAGCCACAGTAGATTTTAAATATGCAGACTCTGCCTTTGTGTAAACATATGGAAATTCAAAGATCTTCTGGATGCATTTCACAGACAAAACAAAACAAAACACAAAACAAAACAACCCCCACACCATACATCAAGGCACTTTGCTTTAGGAATACATTCAGTGATCATTTTCTATAACAATAGTGTATAAAGCATTGAGTTGGGCTTGGACAGATAGATAAAAAAAATTTCTCCTGAGGTTAAATTAAGTTTAATAAGTAATGCTCTAAGGGGGCCTCTTTTATTATTTATTGTAAATAATTTATTTATTTATTTGTTTGTTTGTTTATTTATTTATTATAATGTTTCTCTCTCACCTGTCTGCCTATTAAGAGAAAGGACATTAAGATAACTAACAACATAGAGAGTAAAAGATACACAGTCGGATCTGAATAAATTTATCACGGTCAATAAACACTGGGAAAAATACATCTCCTCTCTAAAAGAAAACAACAGTCAGATATCCTTGTCCAGTTGAAATAGTTGACTGAAGAATTTCTTTTGACCTTGGGATTTTGGATTGTAGAGAATAACGTTTGAATTCCAGTAAGGAAAAGGCCCTTTCATGAGAATGTGCCACCAAAAGGCAGAGCAATATCTCCTCCAAAGATCTCAATTAATGTGTAAACAGCTGCATTCCCTTTCTGTGCAGGAAGCTAACAAATCTTGCAGTAGGAATAAAGGAACATAAATAAAGGAATATTGCTAAAAATGTAAAACCTCAGCTCTCTGAAAGTGGGGAGAAAGTTCCAACCCTGGAGGGGAAACATCACTTCAGAAACCTTTTCCTATCCCATGTGAGGTTGGTTTCTAATATCAGAAGGGGTTGAAGGAGGAATGCCTGGCAGAAACATTGATCCAAACCATCATGATAAATGTCTCCAGACTTGCAGCTGTCATTCCTAAAAACTGGTAAAGTTGAATTCCCTCCCACTAATTTTTTTTTTAAAAAGGAATATGATAAAATAGAAAGTGAAAACAATATGGAATTGTTATTCATTCCTCACTTCCTTTCTACCAGCTCCTACAAGGTGTTGGGTTTCTAAATTATTTTAATATTATCATGAAGACAATATGACTGTTTGGTCTATATTCTTCTTGTCTTAAACTGTATACTGTTAACCTGCAATGGCTTTATAAGGTATGTATTTTACCCATATTGTATATACGTACTTAATACTTGACAAAGAAATCACCCTATCCTTTTTTTTTTCCTGCCAGATTTCAAAGAGAATTTTATTGACAGACTTTTTTTTTCACAGAAGAAAATTTCAGAGAGGTTCATAGTTGGAGTACACTGTTATTTCATCTATTTAGCACATTTGAGATGTAACCAGATTGTTTTGCTGATGAAAGTGTTTTTATGTTCAATCATCTTTCAAATTGATCGAGGCACCTGGATTTTCCATTTTCTATTAAATCCTGAAAGATGTCACCAAAAAGGAACATCTATGGGCCCTTTAGTAGCAGTGCTGTTGTCATTGGTTAGATTTTATTTTTGAGAAATTAGTAAGAAATTTTCATTCCTTTAAAGAAATCTGGAAAAATAATCCATTCCATTTCTCTACCAATAACTTTCAATTTTGGGCAGGTTTAAAAAGATAATTATGGCCCAGATTATTCATAATCCTTTAACTAACAATGTTAGGGACTCCATTTAGGTTCTTCTATAAGTTGCCAGTCATCCTCAATCTTTTTTTTAACTCATGCAGAATTTTTGGTATTTTTACATTTGTATTAAACTTACCAAATGTCCCCATACATAAATGATTGCTCTTGAGTTGAGTGTTACATTTTGGTATTTTTAACTATTATATTTGTAATGAATTTAAGTTCTAAACTCAAGTGTGCCAAATAGGATATCAAACATGCAGAGATTTGTGCTTTAAAGTTGATAGCTTCAGATTTCGATCTCCAGTTTCTGATACATCCAAAAGATTTATTTATTTTACAAAAAAACAATTGGTTGTGCTGAAATTTGATCCAACTTGTTGGGGAACCAAGTAGCATTAATAAAAATTTGGCCACAGCTCTGAGATCATCTTCATGTTCTGCAAGAGTAAGTATTCATCTTCATTAAAATCAGCTTTCAATGTATCATTATATCATAGTTCAAATGAACTGTAACATCTACATGACGTATTTTTACTTTAAATGGGTTAATCATGAAACATCAATATTCATTTATAGTAGGGTTTGCTGAATCAAATCTTTATGTCAACTCTCAGGATGTGTAACTGTTTCCCAAATTATCTATGTCAATACCTTGAGACCAGTTTTCAAAGCAATAGAAGATTGGCAGCTAGCACGATATTATCTAGTTGAGTTATGAAACACCAGCAATTAATCAACCAACCTTAGAGAGCACTAAGGATTCCATGGATCGTTGGGAATTGTTCTAAAAATTGATGTTGAGAACTAAATTACCAATAGATAAAGAGGTAATATTTTTGCAATTGATAAGTGTCATTAGCTTGGAATAGAACCAACTACACACCAAGACAGCAAGTAAAGTGGTTTGCCCATCAGGAGAAAATGTCTGGAATTCCATGCCATATTTAGTTTAATTTAGTTTAGTTTATTGTCATTGCACCTCATACAACGAAATCAAACACCATCTCCAGTGCACATCTTGACCATGAAAATAATCACAAACACACATCCTTCATCCTCCACACATTGAACTGAAAACCTGCAACACTGCACCAACACTGCACTATACAGCAGAATTCAAAAGGGCTACTGCCCTGGGATAGAAGCTGTTTTTCAGCCTATTTGTCCTTGTTTTTATTATTCTGTACCGTGTGCCAGATGGTAATAGTTCAAATAAAGGGTCCCCAGGATGAGATGGATCTTTGAGAATGTTTTGAACTTTCTTAAGGCAGCAGGAGCTATAAAGCTCTTCCAAAGAGGGGAGAGGGCAACCAATGATCTTCTGGGCAATGACATTAACCCTCTGGAGTGCTTTCCTATCTGCCACTGTACAATTGGCAAACAATACAGAGGTGCAGTAAGCTAAAATCACCAGCAGTTTTTCATTCAGTTGTTGTTTCCTGAGAAGTTTCAGGTAGTATAATCTCTGCTGGGCCCTTTTGACCAATGCTTCAATGTGAGCACCCCAGATCAGGTCCTCTATTATGGTAACATCCAGAAACTTAAAACTGGCTGTTTGCTTCACTTGGTCTCCATTGATAAGCAAGGGCTGGATGTCTGATCTGTTTCTTCTATAATCCGCTATAAGCTCCTTGGTCTTATTGGTATTGAGGACCAAGTTATTGTCTCCACACCACGAAAGCAACTGGTCAACCTCATCTCAGTAGGCAGACTCATCCCCGCCAGAGATGAGTCACACCACTGTTGTATCATCTGCAAATTTAGCAATAGTATTACTAGCGTGAGTGGGAATGCAATCATGCACATAAAGATTATAGAGTAAGGGACTTAACACGCAACCCTGAAGAGTACCAGTGTTAAGAATAAGGGCTGAAGAGGTATGATTACCTAATGAGGTAATCATTAGGTGAGTGGCCAGACAGGAAATCCATAATCCAAAAGCAGATTTAATTAGAAAGTCCAAGGTCCAGAAGTTTAAACACTAGTCTATGTAGAAGAATTGTGTTAAACGCAGATATAAGGCATACATAAAAAGAAGAGAAGGTCAAAGAGCATGTGGCAGAGTCAGACCCAGAACAAGATGGAAGACCGCATCAAAGACACACTACAACAGCATCAAATAACAATGGTTGAAGCCACAAGAAGTGGAAGAACCAAAGCTTTGTTTCTCCCTCCACATCTAAAGTGATAAAAGAGGAAGCAAACAAAAAGAAGCCTGAAGTTTCAAATTAAGTTAATTAAACTCTTAAATAGATCAAATTAAAATATATTTTGCATACTTCATAATTCACATTAGAAATCTATTTTGCTTTATCCTGAGAGAGTTTTCATATGCTTTTAAATTAAGTAAAAATATCTTCATTCATATAATAACTATGGCCCATTGTTATACAAAAGTTAAATTAGGTTGACCAACGAAACTTCTCATGTTCTCATTGGTAAGACTTTAATGAATAAGTTGCTGCTGGGTTGGTAACATATTTACTAACCAGTAATTACAGTTAGAATGAACTGAGCTTGCCAAATATAGATAACATTGGTACCAAAAATAAAACAGAAGCAGGAAAATCACATATATTTAAAAAAAAATACAATTGCGTGATCAACTTTAGCGTTTTATTCAATTTTGTAATAACCACTAGAATTATTTTAAAAACTTCATTTTTATATAGAATTGCAAACTAAAATATTTTTCAGATAGAATGAACTTCTTTCAGTGGACATAAGCAAACTGTAATATATATATTGAATGTATGAAATGATTATTTTGAATTATGGGAAAATTCAGTTGGGAGAGGAAGAGGGGCAGCCCTTTTATTTCTTTTGTGAGTTTAACAATATAATTTTAATTCCTTAAAATCATAACTACATTATCTATCAAGTTACAAACCTCTCTTTTTTGTTGCTCTTCTTTTTTTCCTCCCTAATATTGTACTCCTTTTTTTTAAACTGACATTTCAGTGCCTTCCCCACCCTTACCCTGCTGTGTTGTTTCATCTCACCAGGGAAAATTTCCAGAAAAGATAAACAAAAACCATGAGAATGTAACACAAGAGTATATACAGTAATCTCAGCAAGGTTATCCAAGACATGAAAGTCATCCCAGCTGCCCAGCTAGAACAAGCAGGCACCTTTTGGGGCAGTTCCAATATAAAAAGATGCCAGAAGCAGATGTTCACTTAACAGATACAGATTTAACAGATAATCAGAGTTGGAAGGGACCTTGTAGGTCATCTAGTCCAACCCCCCGCCCAAGTGGGAGACCCTACACCATTTCTGACATTTGGTGGTCCAACCTCTTCTTGAAAGTCTCAAGTGATGGCGCTCCCACAACTTCCGAGGGCAAGCTGTTCCATTGGTTGATCGTTCTCACTGTCAGAAAGTTTCTCCTTATTTCCAGGTTAAATCTCTCCTTGTTCAGTTTCCATCCATTATTCTTGTCTGACCTACAGGCGCTTTAGAAAATAATTTGACCCCTTCCTCCCTGTGGGAGCCCCTCAAATATTGAAAGACCTCTATCATATCTCCCCTGGTCCTTCTCTTTACTAGACTAGCCAAGCCCAGTTCCTGCAACCGTTCATTGTATGTTTTAGTCTCCAGTCCCCTAATCATCCTGGTTGCTCTTCTCTGTACTTTTTCTAGAGTCTCAACATCTTTTTTATAATTTGGTGACCAAAACTGGATGCAATACTCTAGGTGTGGTCTTACTAAGGCTTTATAGAGTGGTATCAGTACTTCCCTTGATCTTGATTGTATCCCTCTGTTAATACAATTTAGGATTGCATTAACTTTTTTGGCTGCTGCTGCACACTGCTGGCTCATATTTAGCTGGTTGTCCACTAAGACTCAAAGATCCCTTTCACAGTTACTGCTATTGAGCCTGGTTTCACCCAGTCTATATGTGTACTTTTGGTTTTTCTTGCCTAAGTGTAGGACTTTACTTTTCTCTACATTGAATTTCATTTTGTTAGATACGGCCCAGTCTGTCAAAATCCATCTGGAAAAAATACTTCCTTGTCATCTTCTCTCTTTAGTGGACCAACTGTTTCCTTGATTTTTTTCTTGTTATTTATATATTGGAAGAAATTTTTTTTGTTATCTTTGACTTTTGTTGCAAGTCTTTGTTCGTTCTGAGCCTTTGCTATCCTGACTTCATCTTTGCAGATTCTGGCTATATGCTGATATTCTGCCTTAGTTGTATGTCCTTCTTTCCATTTTTTGTACTTGTCCTTTTTTTCTTTCAATTTGCCACAGAGATCTTTGTGCAGCCAGGCTGGTTTCTTCTTGGATTTCTTGTTTTTCTTTCTCAGTGGTATTGTGCTGGTCTGGGCTTCTATGATCATTCTTTAAGATTCTTGAGTTGCTTTCCCCTTTAGGATTTTCATCCATGAAATCTTTCCTAAGTTCTCTCTGAGTTTATTGAAATCAGCTCTTTTAAAATCCAAGACTCTGGTGTCATTATGTTCTGTTGCTTGTGTTTGTGTTATGTTGAATTCTAGTATGACATGGTCACTCTCACCCAAGGTTCCTGCCGTTTCAACTCCCTCTATCACTTCTTCTCTGTTTGTAAGAATTAAGTCCAGTATGGCTGTCCCTCTAGTTTCACCCTCTACCTTTTGGACAACAAAGTTGTCAGCTAGGTTGGTTAGGAAAGTATTTGATTTCTCACTTGGTGCAGAATTAGTTTTCCAATTGATATCAGGATAATTGAAGTCTCCCACTACTATTGTTGTGTGTTTCCTGCATATGTTTGTTAGTTGTCTGGCAAAAAGGACATCTATTTTTTCTGCTTGATTGGGTGGCCTATAATATACAGCTATGGCCATGTCATCCTTTTTTTCTTTTATGTTGACCCATATGCATTCTAGGAGGTTTTCATCTTTGGTTTCATGCATTTCTGTAGCAATATAGTGGTCCTTTACATACAGTACAACTCCACCTCCTCTTTTATGGGATATGTTTTTTTTGAATAGTTTGTATCCTTCTACCTGTCTGTTCCAGTCATGGGTTTCATCTCACCAAGTTTCTGTTATTCCAACAATATCATATTTACCTTCAAGTATTCGTAGTTCAAGTTCACCCTATTTGTTCCCCAGACTTTGTGCATTTGACAATGACAAAGATGTAATTTCATACTGTGTGGGAGAAGCCAATGATAAATTACTCTTATATTTAAATAAAAAAGATGTGGAAGGAAAGTATAAAATGGTTAGATAGATAACCCATATGTTGAGTCTTCGCTTCAGAGTTATTCACCTACCCAAACAAATCAACAGAATGACCACAGACAGCAAAAAGCAGTGAGAGCAGGAGTCTGATTTCTTGACAGCTCTCCTGTTGACTTTGCTTGAAAGATGATGGCAGGAAACATTGGTAATCACAATTATGTGAATGCAGCAGCATGCTGTGGCCAGAACTTTGCCATGATTAGCATTAGCAAGAGTGCTTAGGAATGAAGGCAAATATACATGTCCCAGGATAATGTTGCTGGATCCAATCTAGGTTAGTCACTGAGACCAGAGGTTTACTCTTCCGAGCTTTCAGATTCGTGCTGGAGTCCATCTTCAGGGAACTTCTCTGTAGCAGAATTCTTGTTTAAGCAATCCCTCTTTTTTGCGGCAGGGTGGTGATGATGATGGTGACAGAAAAAAAAAAAAATTGCAAGCTTTCTCTCCTTGACATGCCCATTATTCTTTCTCATAGAGTGGAGGGCTCACAGAGGAAGGGATTACAAAAGAGTAAATAGCCACACAATGTGTAGAGTATACCAGAATATTTGCGTAGCATTCTCAGGGATGCCAGGGCCAGCAGTTTTGATGTATATTCCCCACGATGTGCCTGCTTACTCTCTTGTAATCTCTTCCTTTCCAATTTCTCTGCTCTACAAGGAGAGGGGGAGAAAAACAGCAAGTCAGATACAGTACAGTGTGCATTGATTAAAATGATGTCATGTAATCCTGCAAAGGTTGTCAATATGGGCGTGGATTGTAAAGTTATTTTTTCAGCATTGTAACTTTGAACAGTTGGTGAATGAAGTAGTTGGTAAGAGAGGTATAGCTGTAAATGTTATGGGCAATCCTTTAACATTATGATTATGCAGTAGATAGATGAAATTTATGATCAAATTCAATTTGAAATCAGCAGAACACACAAGCAAGATGAGGTTGAAGACTGGAATGCCAATGCTGGAAGTATTAAAGGAGAAAATGTAGTTAGACTTTACGGTCCAGGAAATTGAAATGAAGGAGAGAATGATTTACTAACTTTCGCCAATCCAATGATTTCTTCATTGCTAACACAGTCTTCAAATAACCAAAACGATGCCTATATACATGCACATCACTAGCTGGAGTAGGCATAAAAAAAGGATTAAACTATTATGTAATATTTTTTATTTCATATGCTAGCAAAATAATGTTTAGTATCAAACAACACAGATAAGAGCCATACATAGAAAGAGAGAGATGCCAGATGTCCAAGCTGAATTTACAAAAAATCAAGGAACATAAGGCATTATTGCTGGACAATATCAGGACTAGATTTGGGTTCTTCTATAAATAGCTTAGTGATCTTGAACCTTTTTTTGACCAATGCTTTACCAAAAAGAATTCGATTGGAAGTTATGTATTATATTGAATGTTATAACCTCAAGGTATATATTGAAGCTTAAATAAGAGTTGAATGGATAAAATTAAAAGATATAAAGGTGTCATACTCCAATTAGTAACTACAGGAGAAAATTTGTTTAATGAGAAAAGAAAATATAAAATTGAAGCAGGACAGACAAAAGTATAAATATAATGATTTGAATTGAGATGAGATAATTAAAATAAAATTGAGAAAATTAAGAGAGGAGAAAAACTATGTAGAAAATGTAAAACAGTAATAAGATATGGAATAGAACATAAAAGTGAGCATGAAATTGAGTTTGTGTCTGTATGAAGAAGTGTAATCCGGGACCATGCTATTTTCAAAAAAAGATGTTTTATTTGTATTATGTTTTTTTGTGTGTGTGAAAACCCAAATAAAATTTTCAAAAAAAAAAATTAACCTGCCCATTTGTTGACAAGATCTTCCCATCCAATTTTGTCATAGTGTCATAGGGTTAATTCACTCATGTGGAGTGCACCAGTTAAGTTTGACCTCTACCCAGTGCATGGCACCTTCATAGCCAGTATTGACATTTGTAGAATCTCCTCCAATGGCCTTCAAGCTTTTGTCAATGCCTTTCTTCTTCATGAAATACACCAGATTATCTGCAATTATTTGAGAAGGTTTTCCTGTTTTTGAGCCTTTCTCTGGAGTGAAATGATAAAGATATCTTTCACTGCACATAGAATAATGTTCTTCTTTGAAGGTACTGGAGAATTGCTGGTCTGAATTATTTGCTTTCAGCATAACTTTAGTTGCATCTATACAGCTGTCAAAGAAGATGCATTCTATTTCACCCTTTTTACAGAGCTCATCAAATTCTATTTTCTCTCTCTTGACTTTACTGTTATCAACTGCAAGTTTCTTGTTTTCTTCCGTGATCAGTCCAGCATCTATGAAGGCAGCTGTGCTAATGGCAGAAGTGGCAGGTAGACCAACATCATATCTTATGCTTTGCATAGTGACATTTGCTATTTCTAATCTATTGTATTCTGTCTTTTCTTCTGAAGTAGCGAGCACTCTTCATAACTTCCATCACGTTCCTGTCCATCTTCACAATCAGTCATCTGTCCTTCACTTTCATTATAAGTTAATTACTTAATTTGTCAGTATCAGAATGTCTGGAATATTTCTCTGCTTATATTTTAGTGAGCCTTTGTCTCTCATTGTCTTGCTGCTTTTGTCTTTTAACTAAACATTTCTGCTTCAACACATCTGGCAAACCAATCTGGTGTGATCCAAAAAAAGTGTCTCTGACTTTTAATGAAAACAAGTATCTTCAATGGTATCTTCATCTCCTGAGGGCAGGTACAGTTAATGTGAGCTTCATTTTTGCAGCCAGCAGGGCAGCTGAATTCAGCACACAGAACAATCTGACACCTGCAGTTGAGGATGTCAAACAGTTTGTCAAGTTTCACAGTGAAAGTGAAAGCTTTCCTCTACCAAGAGATATGTTTTTGGCTGGATCCCAGCTCTCTTGAATCTTGTTCAAGATTGTCACTCATGAATTTACAACAGGGGTCACAAAAGAACTGTTTGCTCATTCCCACTTTTCAAGCACTTTTGGATATATGTCTCTTGCAAAACTGGCTAGTAGTTTCTAGCATCATCTCTACTTTGTTCTCTTAACAGTAGGCCATATCTGAGAATTTCTTGACAACAGGAAGTCTCTTGCCAGTCCCAATTAGGTTGCTCATATGAGCGAATGTTTCTACTCTTGTTCTTTTTTTAGAAGCCATTACAAATCCGTTATCACATTCATAGGAAATGAGGCCGGCAGTATTAATACTTTCAGACAAAATAATGTTAAATAAAAAGAGAAAGACGGTTGCACCTGTGAAAGGAAACAAACAAAATGTAAAAAAGATATATTTATGTGTTATTTACCAAACACATCTAAACTATATTAAAGTAACCAAAATATACAAACCCCAAGGCATATCACAACTTTTGAACACCCCTAATGTTTGGAAATTGAAAGTTGAAAAATTTGACACACCCTATAAGGGAGGCCCTGAAGATTCTGCCAGCGGGCCTGGGGAACCCAGAGTAGGATGGAACCCATTAAATGTCTGGTATGAATGTGTGTTGTCGCCAGGAGGGAAGAGTGGGAGGCTATTTTATTATTTTCATTTTTTATTATTTTTATTCCTTTTATATTTTGTTTTTATTACCCATAAGCTGTCTTGATCTCCTATGGATGAGTAGGTGGCAATATAAATTTTCCAAATAAATAAATAAAGTCAGCATGTGCTTCATGATGCCTTTGAATGTGTCAATCATTGTAAAGCTGTGGAAAATGCTCAGAAAACGTGGGAATTCCAGAACATCGCATTATTCTCATGTCAATCTTTATACAGGCCAAGAAGCTACAGTACAGGCAGAACATGGCAGAACAGGTAACTCCAGATCGGAAAAGAAATGCAACGTGGCTGCACAGACCTTTATTTATTCAATCTATCCACTGAGTATATATTAAGGGAGGATGAATTGGAAGATGAGTGTAGTTCTAAAATTGAAGGAAGGAATAACAATACTTTGATGAGAAAAATTTGACAGCCAAAAATGCAAAGGATGACTATGCAGAACATAGTGAAAAATTGGGACAAAAATTAAATATAAAGACCAAACCAATAACAAGTAGAACAACCAGTCTTAAGAGCTGGCTGTGCAGATAACAGAGTGCTGGATAGCTTATGCCTTTCAGAATGAATCATCAATAGTAAAGGAACAAGCAGTCAAGAAGCATGCTTTAGGCCTAGACTAACCCTTTACAGAGCCTCCATGAAGACCTTGGGAAATATATCCTGATACTGTGATGGATCTGTACCTAAGAAGATCAGAGTTGTGCACACTATGGTGTCTCTTGTACATTTTATGGAGTTGAAAGTTGGACAGTTGTAAAATTCAAGCAGGAGAGAAAGAGTATTGATGCCTTTGAACTCTGGAGTTGGAGGAGACGCCTGCGATTGTTGTAGACTGCCAAGAAAAAAAAAAGGATTCTAAACAAATTAATCCAAAGTTCTCACTTGAGGTACAAATGTCTCATTATCCTACTTTGGATACATAATGCAACTGTTATGTTCTGAGAACCCTAGGAGTTCTCACTCAGGTCCATTCACTTTGCGGGGGCGTTCTTCCCCTTCACTCATTGGTTGGTTCTCCCCAGCAGCCAGCTATAAAAGCAGGCTGCGGGGTCCAACCAGTTGCTGATCGCTGCGAGCCAGTTCCCGGCTTGGCAAGCACGGTCAGCCCTTTATTGTTATAATAAAGTATTGTTGCACTCATGCTCTGGTTCAGCCTCTCCTTTCCCAAACTTAACACTGGCGACGAAGGTGGGATGGCTACCAGAAGCACCATGCAACTGCTGAGTCACTAGCCGCCGATCCGCAGCCAGAGAGAGAGCGATCGGCCGGCGATAAGAGCAACGCTGATCCGCAGCCAGATAGAGCGGTCAGCAAGCAAAAAGAGCGAATGCTGATCCGCTGACAGAGAAAGCGGTCAGCAAGCACTAAGAAGCGAACGCTGATCCGCAGCCAGAGAGAGCGGTCAGAATCGAAAGTTAGAAGCGTCTGTAGCCGCTTGTTAGCCCAGCTACAGGAAAAGTGAAGCGCTGCGAGCCGCAGCCGCTCGTTTGTTTAGGCGCGAAATTCAAACGGCTGTCATTTGAATTTCAAACCTAAAAGGTACAGCGCGGTGCTGTAGTCAAGTCACTGACGCCCACACAGGCGCGAATTCAAACGCTGCCAACGGCTGATAGCCAAACCGTGTGCTAGCCCAGAGAGAGAGAGAGGATTGCGAAAAGCCTCTCCAGAGGTGAAATCACTGCCTGCCACAGGCACTAGAACCTTTTTGCCGCTGCCCCAGAGAGATTTTATCCACAGGTTGTTCCACCGGTCCCATCACCATGAATTCCAATCCAGTCTTCCCAGCGTTCAAACCAGATGAGGAGAAGTGGGAATCATACAAGAACCGCTTCAACCATTATATCGATGCAATCGGGCTGGCTGATGCTGGGGAGCATCAGAAAAAATCGTATTTCCTGATCTACTGTGGAGCCATCGTTTTCGATACTGCCACAGCCCTCATGGCTCCACGTGAGTTGAAAAACGTTCCTTGGTCTGAACTACTTGAAATCCTCACTAACCACTATTCTCCCAGGCCCTCACAGATTTCCAGGAGATTCACCTTCCGTATGAGGAAGCAATCAGACAAGGAGACCATCAATCAGTACATGGCCGCCCTCAGAACAGCAGCACTGCATTGTGGGTTTGGAACCTACCTGGAGGACATGCTCCTCGATCAACTAGTCTGCGGGGTCAAGGACCTCCACCTTCAGAGGCGCCTTCTCGCTAAAAAGGACCTCAACCTAGCGCAAGCCGTCGAGGAGGCCTTGGCAGCAGAACTGGCAGCGCACTCAGCCACCGAAATCCATGGCCCGACTGCAAAGCTAACGACAGTTCCAGTCCACTCCGAGGAGGTGGTAGCAGAGGAAGCCCCTAGTGATGAAAACGACGTCCACCGCCTCTCCCACGCCAGACGGCCGCAGGTAGGAGCCAAACAAGAAAACATCGGTCCGCCCAAGCACATCACCCTGTGCCTAGCCTGTGGTGGATCTCATCTGAGGGCCACCTGCAAGTTCAAAGGAGCCACCTGCAATAACTGCCATAAAAGGGGGCACATCGCGAGAGTCTGCCAAGCCCCTCAAAACTCAGCACAAAGGCATCCCCCTTCTCACACTCTGGACCGCAGAGGCAAGTATTGAACTGTCGCACTCACCACCATGCCAAGCACACTTGCCACACTGTTAGTAAAATCTCTCTCTCCGTTTACTTAGAAGGTAAACCGTGCCGCATGGAGGTTGACACAGGGTCAGCGCTCTCAATTATCTTGTGGAACACCCTCAAGAGGCTCCAGCCCAGCCTATCAACTAGCCGGCTCCAGAAGTGCCAGTTTAGCCTGAAGGACTACCAGGGGAGGACCATTCCTGTAATCGGCAGAGGCAAGTTCCTTGTCAATTTTAGAGCTTTTAAAGGTCACCTACCTCTAGTGGTAGTTAACGGCAATCTCCCTACTTTATTGGGGCTCGATTGGTTTCCCCATCTCGGCCTAGGGCTAACAGGAGTCCATGCTGTCTCAACCTCTGACACTGACTCCTTATTCGCTGATTACTCAGATGTATTCAGCGATGAGCTGGGGTGTTATAACGGTACCCCTATCTCATTCTCAGTCGACCCCCAGGCAGTCCCAATCAGACTTAAACCGCGGAGGGTCCCATTCGCTATTCGGCCAAAACTAGATGCGGAATTGGATAAACTGTTAAAACAAGGGGTCATTGAGCCAACAGATTTCGCCAAATGGGAGACGCCCATTGTCACACCCCTCAAAAAAGACGGTAGCCTGAGAATTTGCTCGGACTACAAGACCACAATCAATAAGTTTCTACAAGTCAGCGCTTACCCAGTGCCCGTCATTCAGCATTTATTACACACTTTTGAACCCGCAGCATTTTTGCCAAATTGGACATGTCTCAAGCGTATCAACAGTTCCCTGTTGACAACCAAACAGCGGAACTCCAGACCATTGTCACTCACAGGGGTGCTTTCCGATGCAAGCGTCTCCAATTTGGCGTAAGTGTTGCCCCAGGTATTTTCAATCCCTCATGGAGTGGATTTTGCAGGGCCTCCCTGGTGTAGTACCCTACTTCGACGACATCTTAGTCTCGGCCAGGGACAGACCCCAACTCTTCCAGAGAGTCAGAGCAGTGTTAGAGAGGTTCAGACAGCATGGCCTCAAATTGAAAAAAGAAAAATGCGCCATTGCCACTAGACAGGTGGACTTTCTGGGTTATAAAATTGATGCCTCAGGCATTCACCCCCTGGAGTCCAAGGTTAAGGCAATTCACGAGGCACCCACTCCAACCTCCAAAACTGAACTACAGGCCTTCTTGGGGCTATTGAACTTTTACGCCTCCTTCTTGCCCCATAAAGCATCAGTAGCTGAACCCCTACACAGATTACTGGATAAAAAATCACCTTGGCACTGGGGGCACAAAGAAGACGCTGCTTTTCACGCCGTCAAATCACTACTCACGTCAGAGGCGGTACTTATTCAATTCGACCCCAATCTTCCATTAGTGCTGGCAGCAGACGCATCTCCCTTTGGAATCGGGGCAGTATTAAGTCACAGGCTTCCCAATGGCGCCGAGGCTCCCATTGCTTTTTTCTCCAGGACGCTCTCTTCAACAGAGCGCAATTACAGCCAGATCGATAAGGAAGCTCTAGCAGCTGTTGCAGCAGTGAAAAAATTTCACGAGTTTCTCTTTGGCCATTTTTTCGAGCTGGTCACGGACCACAAGCCCCTCCTGGGTCTACTAGCTGGGGACAAACAGACCCCTCAGGTCCTTTCTCCTAGAATGACGAGATGGACCCTCTTCCTTGCAGCCTACTCCTACAGACTCATACACCGCCCAGGTAAAACATTGTCCCACGCTGACGCTCTCAGCCGCTGTCCCTTGCCGGCTCCAGCTGAAGACCCTGCTCTTGTCCACACTATTTTTGAGGTCACCCAACTGGACCTCCCCATCACTGCCCTTGACATTGCTGCTAAAACCAAGGCAGACAAAACGCTCGCCCAGGTGCTCGACTGGGTGAGGAGGGGGTGGCCGGGTTGTAATGTTGAAAACAAATTCACACCTTTCAAGACCCGCATGCAGGAATTGTCCAGTTTGCAGGGCTGTCTACTGTGGGGCACTCGAGTGGTCATCCCGACCTCACTGCGTACCCGAATTCTGGAGGCGTTGCACGAGGGACACCCTGGCATCGTTAGAATGAAGGCATTAGCACGCAGCTACGTATGGTGGCCGGGCCTCGGCGAGGCGTCGTCAGATGGGTAAGTTCCTGCAACATTTGCCAGGAATCCCGTCCTGCTCCTCCTATTGCCACCCCTACTAAATGGGAGAGCGCCAGCGCTCCGTGGTCCAGAATTCACATCGACCTGGCCGGCCCTTTGCATGGGAAAATGTTCCTAGTAGTCGTGGACTCCTATTCTAAATGGATTGACGTAGCACAGCTATCCATGACCACCACACAAGCAATTACCAAAGTATTAACTCGCCTGTTTGTAACACACGGGCTACCCGACTCCATTGTCTCTGACAATGGCCCACAGTTCGCATCAACTGAGTTCAGCCATTTTGCTGCCAACCTGGGTATCCGCCACATTTTCACAGCCCCATTTCATCCTGCCAGTAACGGATTGGCTGAAAGGGCCGTCAGGACCACTAAAGAAGCCCTGGCGAGGTTCAGCAGGGATGATTGGCACCACAAACTCGCGCGTTTCCTGATGAGCCAGCACTCAACTCCTTGTTCAGTCACCAATAAGTCCCCAGCTGAGCTCCTGATGGGCAGGCGCCTGAGGACTGTATTGGACAGACTGCACCCTCAATACTGCCCTGACTCTCCCCTCGCTTCCACATCGGGGGTTAGACATTTTATCTTACAGGAGCCAGTATTCGCGAGGAACTTCACTGGAGACCCCCTGTGGATCCCGGGCGAGATCGTGGCCATCACCGGACCCAGGTCGTATCGAGTCAGACTGGAGGACGGTCGTGTCTGGAGAAGGCACCTGGACCAGCTGCGTAGGCGTCTCAGCACCCTCGCTAGCAGGGACCCAGAATTACAAAACGAAGGGAGGCCTCAACATCAACCCCACATCCATATCCTTCCCGGCGACCAGCTTACACCGGCAGCCATTCCAGAAAGCCCGAACACGGACAGCGGCGCCCAGACGGCTGACCAGTTCGATCCAGTCTATGGGAGCACGTCCCCAGTGACCAACCCTCCGAGTCCCGGACCTGCCCGAACCGAGGGGCATGTTGGTGACACTTTACCAACTCTGCCTTCCCAGGCAGACCCTGAACGGACAGACAGCGTTCCTGAGCTGCGCCGTTCCGGGCGCCAGCATAAACCTCCAGCCTACCTCAAAGACTATGCGTGTTCGCATCTGGGGGGAAGGGGTGTTATGTTCTGAGAACCCTAGGAGTTCTCACTCAGGTCCATTCACTTTGCGGGGGCGTTCTTCCCCTTCACTCATTGGTTGGTTCTCCCCAGCAGCCAGCTATAAAAGCAGGCTGCGGGGTCCAACCAGTTGCTGATCGCTGCGAGCCAGTTCCCGGCTTGGCAAGCACGGTCAGCCCTTTATTGTTATAATAAAGTATTGTTGCACTCATGCTCTGGTTCAGCCTCTCCTTTCCCAAACTTAACAGCAACAACCTAATTTTCTGAAAAAGGTGGAAGGAAAGAGAAGAGGATGACCAACAGCAAGGAGGATAGGCTCAGTTATAGTGGAAATGAGTGCACTGTTGGGAGACCTGAAAGAACAGGTTAGAGTTTGATAGTTATTGAGAAGTTCTATCCGATGTGGTCATTAGGAGTCAAAAATGACTTAATATACATAATAAATTAATCACAGTGGAATATATTCTTAATTATACCTCTGATGTTTAGAATCTTCAAGATAATAAGATTTGTAGATTTGATAGTAAGAGTTGGCTAAAAATATTTATAGACTATCAGAAGAGTCAACATTTGATCTACAGCAATGAATTATTGAATATTGATTGAATTCTTGACAAGGAGCCAAAGGAAAGTTTTGTCAGCCCTTCAAGACAGGTCAGGCAAGAGCTATTGGAACCAGTGGTGGGATTCAACTGGAGTTACTACCGATTCGGTGACTAAGTTTTACGCTGCTCGTGCGTGTACAAAAACCTTTTGCATGGACAAGATGCATAGCTTTTGAAAAGCCTCTTTTTTCCTGCTTTTTCAACCTCAGCTGTGCCGCGCAAAGCAGCTGAGGTTGAAAAAGCAGGAAATAAAGGACAGGTAAGAGCCCGGGCAGGCAGGTGGGCCAAACAGCAGCAAACACAGAACCGGTTCTGTGTCTGCTGCTCTTCAGAGCTACCGGTTCTATAGAGCTGGGCGAAACCGATAGCATCCCACCCCTGATTGGAACTCTCTTAAAATCCTGCAACAGGTTGCTTCTTTCTTTTTATACCAGTGTTTTTCATATTTGGCAATCTTAAGATAATTGTACTTCAACTGGCTGGAGAATTCGGGGAGTCCACACATCTCAAACTTGCCAGGTTTGAAAAACACTCTTTTAAGCCAGGTAGAATCAAGGTGGGTTTACTTTGAGCCATTTTCTTATGGTTGCTTCTTTCCCAGGTCCAAAAATTTTCTCAGCTACAAAATTTTAATTTCCTGTCTCTATTTTCTACTGTTTTTTTGCATTCCTTTGCTATCTTTCTATCTGTCTCCCAACTTTTGAATAGTATGGTCAAAGTTTTAGGATTTCAACATATGTTTTTTCTCCTTTTGGATTATGCTTGTGATTTATGGGATCATGTTAATCCATTCAATGCATGCACAAACATTTCTTTTGTGGATTACTTTACCATAATAAAAGAAAACAAATGACGGGAACAAAATTAGCAATGGAAATTAAAATCCAGTGCATAAGAAGAATATCAGCTTGTATTTGCATGGCACACTGAAGCACAAGTCAGACAATCATTTTTTTAGCCTAATATATCATGTGAACCTCATGTAATTAGTTTATGGTTTGTTATGTGATGCAAACAGAGGAAAATATATTAACTAAATAAACCATGACTAAGCATGTCATGAAAACCCAATCATTTCAGGCAGTACTCCCACCTCTAATTTGAGGTGGTGGGAATTGAGCCTCATTCTTTGTGCATGAAAATTAATAAGCAGTAAATAATTGTGTAACTCTTATCTCTATAATTAACAAAAGATGAGAAGACAAGACAAAGAATAGGATCATTTCACATTAATACTTATGCAAATAAAACTGAAGAGAAAATAATTTTTTGCACTTCAACAGTGGGGGAAATAAAAACCAGTTTTATTTATTTATTTAAATAATGAATTGGTGCTGTTTGACAAATTTCAGGAAGACTTGCTGATGATTACCAAATGAATGGGCCCAAACTTTCTGCTTGGCCATACTGCAGGAACACGTCTAACTCTGCCTGTACACTAGCAGGATTTCTAACAATGGAAAGCAGTGCCCACACCAGCAAGACTCCAAGTGCTTTCTTTAAGCAATCTCTCCTGTGACTGATCCATTTCCTTCTCCTTGCAGAGCACAGAGATTAAAGGAAGGGATTACAAGAATAAGCAATTGGGGAATAAAAAGGGCTGTTTGTTTAGTGTGCTCATGGCTGCTGGCACCAGTCCATTGCTTTCATTTACCATTTGTGTACTCTTTTATAACCCCTTGCTCTCCAATGAATGTAAATACAAGCAATTCCATTCTTGTTAATTACCTGAGAGGTTCTACCTGTGGTCATCTGAAGCAGGTGCACCAATAATAGACAACGGAAGTCCCTCTCTTGAATGGGCATCAGTCTGAGAATTCCTGCATATTCTAGAGAGCTAAACAATGCTCTGCATAGCCTCTCGCATAGTGGTGGCAACATTTGTAATTGGGTCTACCCAGCGACTGGCTCATATTGGAACTAATTAATCCATGGCTTCTGTTGGGAATAACTGCTCGTGTTCAAGCCTCCTGAATATCCTGAACCTTTGCTGTCTGACATGACTGGCAGACCCACTTTTCATGATACCTATGCCTTGTACCATGACTGGACTATGGAGATCTGTGTTGTCTTTGTTTTAGCCTCTTTCTTATGCAAGCCCTTATATTTTTGTAAATATTACTGTTGCATATTCTCCCTGTTTTTTATTTTTATTTTTTAAAAAGGTTTTTTATTTTAACAACGAAACAACATAGACATACAACATAAAACATAAAAACATCATCCTTCTTCATAAATTTACAAACAGTGCATCGGTTGGTTTACCACTTTTTTTTGTGCATCCATTTCCTAATCGCTAATATAATTATATTACATAATAGCTCATATTATCAATCAATAATTGTATAACCTAATATCATCACTAAGAAATCATTTATCTATAATTTTATTAATTCATACTTTAACGAGATAACTATAATTTAATTTATTTTGCAATGAATCGTAAGTTCATACCAAATCTATCTTAATAAAGTTTTATAAGAATAATATCAAAAAAAGAAAAAAAAATTATATCCTAAGTCTAAATGTTCTATTATTATGTTTTATTATCTAACCATTGATAAAAAAGATCCCAAACTTCATAAAATTGTTTATCTTCTTGTTCTCTAATTTCAAATGTCAATTTACTCATTTCAGCACAATCCAATATTTTCTTAATAATTTCTTCCTCTGATGGAGTTTTCTCACTCTTCCAGTTTTTAGCAAATACAATCCTAGCCGCTGTTAATACATTTACAATCAAATACTTCAAATTTTTATTATATGTATCAGGTAAGATTCCCAATAAAAAGATCTCTGGTTTCAAGTCTATATGTGTCTTTATCATTTTTTCCAACCATATGCGAATTTTAGTCCAATATTTTCTAGTGTCCTCACAAGTCCACCACATATGGTAGTATGAGCCAGGTATCTGATGACATTTCCAGCACTTTTTCCCTGTTTTTTAGTTATTCACAAAACTAAATAAACTGCTTGAAAATTAATGTGTGAATTCAGCCTGGAACAAGACAAAGTTCTTGTGTGACAATTTCATATACGCTCATTTTCTTTTTGAAAATTGTTTCTATTTTGCTTTGGCAGTTTCTTATAGTCACCTCTCTCCAAAATACTTTTTTATTCAGCTGGTTTGCAGGAGATTAGATTATAAATTATCAGTAATTTCCAATGTACTTTGCATATAAAAAACCTCTAGAGAGACAGAATTTTTTTTACATGCAAGTCAAATATGATTTTCCAGACTTTTGTGGAGGAACATACACAGCTATTAGGAGAAATGAGGAGAACTCATGTGGAGAATAAAATGGCTATATATGATGGTTATATCCTGAGACCAACTGTTTTTTGATATATAAACATAATCCTCCATCTTTCATTTTACCTGATGTATCTTCAATTCTGTCTGATCTAAATATCTGAACTCCTGGGATGTATATGCTGTTGTCATGAATTTCTGTATTAAGACAGGTTTCAGTAAACAGAGAACTGAGTTGTAGAAATCAGAATTGCATCTATTTAAAGGAGTATTTCATCCATCTTGTTAGCAAGTGATCGTAAATTAGAAAGATTGAAGGGAGTGGTGTTTCCCCTCCCCCCTATTTCTTAGACTATTTAAAAATCCCGCTCTTTTACATGGTCTCTTTTTGTGGTGCTGCTGCTTCTTTCCTTTGTTGTAATCCTAGTATCATTTGATTGCTTATTGTACCCTACGACTATTATTAAGTGTTGTACCTTATGTTTCTTGACTCATGTATCTTTTCTATTATGTACACTGAGAGCATATGCACCAAGATAAATTCCTTGTGTGTCCAATCACACTTGACCAATAAAGAATTCTATTCTATTTTATTCTTTCATGTTGCTCCTAAGACACCTCTTATTTATCAGTTTCCCAATTTTACTCATTGATGAGCCATTTCCCGCATAGGCAGAGGTTCTGCTCACATGGCATTGAGGCATTGAGGAATAAAGCATTAAGGAGAAAATATGATCACAGATACTTTAACTGTATTCAAATTCAATAATTCTAATAGTAGACAGCTGTGATTAGAACTACTGTTTACTATAAGAGGAAGGTAATATATTCCATTTTTTTCTGCCCATTTCAAGTCTCTTGTTAAAAGAATCATTTTAATGGAATTGAACTGAAATTTTATTTTGCAGAAAAAGGAACATTCTGTTGGTAGTTACCTCTAGTTGTATGACACAGCTGACTGAGAGTTTGGTTTAATGTTAAACCAACACAATAGTTGGCTATGTGGTTATGACACACATAACCTCACCATGATCCAGTTAAAGTGTTGAACAGGATAACATCTAAGAATGCTTTTTTTGTCACTTGTTACTTGACCCTCTGTTCAGTTCTAAAAAACATAGAGGAACACACTGGACTTGGAGAAGAGATTACATACTCTACAGCAGACCTGGGTATTTTATGGCCTCCAGGCCACAACCGGCCCTTTGGGGCTGTAAATAACTGCACAGCAGAGGATGGGAAAAGAAATTGAGTCTGGTCCAGCCCTGTGCAATTGTTGTGCACTCCTTCAATTGGCTGGTGGCTACAGGAGGGCAAGGAGAAAAAGTATTTTTCTGTGCCTGCGCAGCGCTTATTCCTAAGAACCCAACGAGTTGAAGTGACGGAGTTTGCGGACATAAGATCAGGTTACATTGATTTGGCCATCCACAGCAATTCCAGTTTCTCATGAGGCCCCTTGAGTAAATTAATTGCCCACCCGCTGCTCCAAAGACTGAAGCAAGTGTGGAATAGAATCACAAAATAGCCCCACTTTGATTTGTTTGGTACTAGCATGATACAAACAGGAACTTGGACAGGCATTCAAGATAAGGCTATCAATGCCCTATTACAAGGAAGTAGCAATTCTGGAATCTCTATTATCTGTTTCATGACCTGGCCTACTTAAAGAGACTGTCACATTCTTAGATTTCCTGTAGAGAAAGGAGTGAAAAGAAGGCTGCTTTATTGGGAGACTGCTGTTTCTAAAACTTCAAAGCAGTTTTTCAAGTATGAGTTTTCACCATGTTTGCTTTGAATTAACTGTAAGATAGAAAGATGTGCCCTGATCTCTTCCATGTTCTACACTTTTGACCAAATCACAGGTTGGTTCATCCTATTTAGGGAGGCATCTCACTCCCAAATACCTACAGATTCATCTGCACAAATTGCTGTTGACCGTATTTTTGCTTCTTCCAGCCAAGTTATCCTTTGGTCTTCCAGAAACCTATTGGCATCAATATTAGCAGAATATTATAGAAGCTCTCAGGAGCATGGCAAGAAGTTGATTTGCAGTTCTACTGATTAGAGTTGTAAGTATAGAAACTTCTAAAATGCTTGTCAAAGCCAATTTAATCTCTGAGATGAAAATATTCCTATCCTTTATATATGTGACTAAACCATTTTCTTAGGCTTAATACATATTTACTATTTGTAGTTCTGCCAATCTCATTAGATAGACCAGATCAGGAAATCAATCCCCAAGAAGCTAAAATTACTTTGACTGAGATTGTCTGTAATGATAGAAACTTGCAAATCTTATTGTGCTCTATTTACTTCTCTTTCTTGTAGTTCAGTGAATTAGGGAAGCATTTATCTGACTTACTCCTCAATATTAATTCCATGTTCTGGACTTAAAAAACACTTCAGCTCCTTTTGCCTGGGCAATGGTTCCTGCTTATCTCTGTCCAGATCATTTCCCATACTCTCTGCAACTTCTGACATTAGGAAGCCCCCAATAAGAAGCACCTGTGTACTAGATATTTAATGTAAGCAAGTTCCAATAAAGGAAATGAATGAAAATCCTAGCTCTGCCTCTCTCATTTGCCTCACCAGCAAGAGGAACTCATTTTTCAGGTTATCAGTCAGAAGTCTGTCTATGGAGATTCTCAATCACCCAGGTCATGGTAATCCCAAAGGTGCTTTTTCAAGGGGGAACTAGACTTACCAGAAAGTCCAGTTGCTTCTTGAAAAAGCACCTTTGGGACAGTCAGGAATAGCACTTTTGCACAGCAGTTCTAGTGGAAAAACATGTGCTGACAATATGAAATCATCTCTGAGACATGTATTTTAATCTTGTTCTGAAACATATACCAACTGATTTTAAAACATGCTGTAAATTGAGAACTATGCAAAATAGAAACATTTAGGTATTAGATGATCCCATGGGAGCTGTACATGTGTATAGCACCTAACATTCAGTTTTGAAGTAGGAAAAGAAAGAACTTATAGAATATGATAAATCTACTAAGAGACAATAGTTAACCAATACATTTATTCAGAAATATAGTAAAAATATGTTACTATATTTACTATACTGTCTTGGAAGTTGTAGTTCAATAGCACCTTGAAAGCTACGTATTGCTTATCAATACATCTAAAAACCAAACTAATGGTAACAGCTTTATTATATGTCAGCAACTCTGTATGATGTTAAGTACAATAAAAAAGCAGTTTTATCTGTCTTTTCAACAGTATCTGACTAGATTAAGAGGCTGAGATCCTCTTAGAATCTTTTCTATTTAAAAACATTATGTTATGTGAGCTGGAGACCAAATGGATTTATTGGATTGCCATTAAGAGCGAGGCAAATAGTTACATTTTCTATAAGCAACTTCTTATATATTTTTGTCATCCTTAATTTGACAATTAATTGAGATTACTAGTCTTACACAAATATTTTCAGCTTTTATTCATATCCCATTTTTCCAACCATGAAAATTTTACACCTACACAAAGTGCAACTCTGTATAAGAAATCCTAAGACAAAGATTTTGTCATATGAATGGGTATCAATGTAACTGAGGTCTACTGAAGAACAAAATATTTTATTTTTATTTTTTATTTATTTTTGTCAATTGCTTATAAGATAATAGGTATAAGTAAAAACATAGTTATGAATACATGGATACATATAAGAAAAATAAAAAATAAAAGAAACAATAGGACAGGGACAGTAGGAACGTTGGTGCGCTTATGCACGCCCTGTACAGACCTATTAGGAAAGGGGTGAGGTCAATAGTAGAAAGTCTAAGGTTAAAGTTTTTAGCGTTTGGGGAAGAAACCACAGAGTCAGATAGAGTATTCCAGACATTGACCACTCTGTTGCTGAAGTCGTATTTCCTGCAATCAAGTTTGGTGCGATTAACCTTGAGTTTGTATCTGTTGTTTGCTCTTGTGTTGTTATAGTTGAAGCTGAAGTATTCATTGACAGGTAGGACATTGCAATGTATGATTTTATATACTATACTTAGATCAGACCGAAGGCAGTAGAGTTCTAGGTTTTCTAGGTTTAGAATTTCGAGTCTGGTGGCATAAGGTATTCTGCAATGAGTAGAGGAGTGGAGAACTCTTCTTGTGAAATATTTCTGGACTTTCTCAACTGTGTTAATATCAGATACGTAATGTGGTTTCCAGGCTGATGAGCTGTATTCGACTATTGGTCCAGCAAATGCTTTGTATGCTCTAGTTATTAGTGTAATATTACCAGAGAAAAAGCTATATAAGATTAGGTTAACAACTCTTAACGCCTTTTTGGCTATGTAGTTACAGTGGGCTCTAGCACTTAGATCATTAGCATGTCCATTGTATTTTTACAGAAGAGAGCAAACACATACAAAGAAATGCATTCTTACTTCATTGTAAATGAAAATGTAAACATGTTGAATAAAATTTGACAATGACAAAAGAGAAAAAAAGGAAAGTATTCATGAAATTTTATGTTAAGAACCTGAAAGCTATAGCTGTATCTGGTTCTGATAGTCAATGTCCTTCGTTAAAAAAATTGGCGTGATTATTTATCATCTTTATGTTAACAGTCATTTAAGAATTCATCCAGCCTCACTATCACTGCTGCTCCATGCGTCTTCATATGCAGAATGCAATTGCTTAGAAGGCAACTAAAAAATAAAGGAAAAAGGGATTACAGTTATGGAAAATTAACTTGTGAATGGATTCTGTCTCTATAAATCCCATGACAACCATCAGGAGAAATAATTGTATATAGCTAAAGGCGGGCTTATGACCAAGATTACTAGAAACTACTCATGTCAATTAACTGAAAGTAAAATTCTTCTTATTTGCTTTAAAGTCCTTTCCTTAAGAATAGCAGTTAAGAAGCTACAAACAAGTCATGCTTCAGCCAATATTTTGCATGTGTTTTATCCAATACCTTAACTTTTTCTGCATACTGAAAGGATAAGAAATAGAAGCCATGCCCTTGTCTGGAATGTAAAGGACACACATTTCTAAATATTGAGACTGTCTCTGTTGTCTTAGTACAAATATAATGAACCTATAGCATAAATCCAATCACACCTCAAATCAGTACAAGATGAGACAACAACTTGCCCTAAGGAGCTATAATTAGCTACCATCCCATTTGTGACAAGTCCTTGTTGCTTATTAAATAAGCAGACAAGCATTTTTCCTTTCATGTCCTTAGTTATTTTTCCTTTCATGTCCTTAGTTATTCTCCAGTTCCAACTTTGCTACAGTTAAAATTGTTTACCTTTTCAGAATAAGTATCATCAGGTTCTGGTTCCCTCAAATATGGCACCCAAGCAAGAATATTACCATCTCTGCCACTGCTATAAAGTTCCTGCCATTAAGAAACAAACAAAATAATGTTAAGTATTACTGAATAAGGAAAGAGGATAGTCTGACACTATCCTTGCATCTGGGTACCTCAGCTACATTAGCCACTTCAATTGGGTTGACTGGGAAATACTATTCATAAATACGCTCCAATAAGCTCAACAAGTTTTCCTTCATGATAAGCTAATTTTGTGTTCTCCTAAGTTACAACTGTACAAAGCAAAAAAGAATTAAGAGGATTGATTTGATCCAGAAACTATATAAAGGCCTGTATAAGCCAAGAATAGGCTGTCTAAAAAATTGTAACATGTATGGCTAAACAATTTGGAAGGCATACTTCTCTGATCTTGCCACTGTTTAATGGAAATATGAGCAAAGGCCTTTTGGTACCTTCTTCCAGGCTTTGAAACACTTGGCAAAGAAAAGTACAGCTAATTTCTCTGTTATCCTGCTGCAGACAGTACTGCAGGCTACTTTTGCTGACTGCCAGCTGCCTATAATTTGGCAGTTCGAATCTCACCAGGGTCAAGGTTGACTTAGCCTTCCATCCTTCTGAGGTTGATAAAATGAGGAGCCAGATTGTTGGGGGCAATATGCTGACTCTGTAAAACAGCTTAGAGAGGGCTGGAAAGATTGCTATCAGTGTATAAAGTGGCTTGAATGCTAGGTTGGGTAATCAGTTATATCATTTTTTTTTAAAAAAATATTGATTTTCAAACTCTGATAATTGTTTTTTAAATATTACTGTATTATTAGCTATCGTATTTGTTGGTGAAAAGATTATACATAAAGTTAATAAATTTGAAATAAATGTAAATAAATTAAAATAAACATGGTCATTTATTCATTTCTGCCTTGAGGTCACAGAGATCCCCTTGTTATATTGGATTACAATTTGAATCACTTCTAGAATTATAAAATGTATAGTCCATCACTGAAGGACCTTTCCATTTAAGGAAAGAACTTCTTAATGACTAATGGGACAAACCTTTCAAGCTATGCCCACAAAACAAGTTCAGAATACCGGTACTATTTCTCATGCTCCATAGATGTTGGCCTTGAAGGATAAACTATACAGGAGTCATAGTCAATATTACAAAGAATTTTAATTACAATTCTTCCTCTCTACCCCCATTATCTCCTTTATTTAGGAATGTCTCCTCTGAGCCCCTTGCCCTGCCCTTTCAACAGAGCAGCTGCAACAGTTTTTAAATATGTTTTCTTAAGGACTGTTCTTGGCTGTAGAAATGATGGGATAATACTTCCAAAAAAGGCATCCTATGACAAGTCACATTTATTTCTAAATTAGCATCTTTATTCCACTTTTCATATAATAATCTAAAAATACGTTCTGTGGATTCTGAAAAAAAAACCCAAACACTGCAAAAACTAAAATTTTAATTAGAGAAATATGGATGCATGAAAAGCCACAGCATTACTAAAATTGATGCCCATCTTGAATTAACTGTGTCCCAGTCTTTCATTTTTCAGAATGTTTAAAATGTGTGGTCAGAAACTGCATTATATACAGTTTGCATTTTATACAAAGTTTTTAGAAATGCTTCTTCTACCAACATTTTCTAATCTACATGAATAATAAATAAGCTTGAGATGTTGATCTCCAATGACTTGCAAAGTTAATGTCATCAATGCAATGCAAAAATACAATTTAACATTTGTAAAGATTTCAGGAATGATGTTTACCTTCATAAAGCACATTACAATAAGTCAAGTGTCATTATGATTATTTAAAGCATATTCAAAAATTCAATTGTCTAGACCAAATGGCTATAAGACTAAAGCTTATAATTTTTCATTATACATTTGCCTGAGAACCTTGCCTTAATTTGTGTACTAGCATTATTATAATGCTGACATGCTAGACTGCTCTAAAGACAGGAAACTGCTTTAAATCTGATCAGACTGTTAGGCCATCTAGTTCAGTATTAGTCGATCTGATGAGGCGTGCTCAATGGGATCTCAGGCTTAATAAGTCTTTTTTTTTGTTTTGAAACTTCAAAGGTAGAATCTGGGTCCTTCAATATGTTTAGTTTAAAATAATAAAGATCATGTAATCCCTTAATTTGGGGTAAAGTTGGGGCGACTAGATGAAGCCAGGTGCCCTTCCTGATGTCACACGGAGTTTGAAGCAAATATTATTTTTTTTGCACCCTAGGAAAAAAACACCTGCCACTATCTAGCATTGAACTCTCAACTTTCTGAACGGGAGGCACCACTAGGCCTCCATGCCGCTCTCAGCTGAATCCCTCAATATACTAGTTGAGTTTCCTAATATAACCTCTTAAATATATAACAGAAAAATTCTTGCACAAATGAGAGCTGCTGCTAATGGAAAGGGATAATCTTAAAGAAATATGTCATCATTTGTCTATTAACCATAATCGCTCAACTGAAAACCCATGTACAGAAATAGTCATTCTCTTACTATACTTCACATGCTAGAGAAACAACATGGAGAGACTGTCATAGAGACAGTGCATCATATTCAATCTCAAAGTGAAAAACTGAAAGGCTTTGCCTTCTTCATCTGAAGTTCACTTGAATTCTACTTCGTATAATCCTTCTAGGGATCATGTATTCAACATAGCTCAGTGTTTTAAGGAAAACTTGTTTGGTGTCATGTTTAACTAACCTAAAATTCTCCAGACAGCTTCACTTACCTGAAAATTAGGTTGAAAGACACAGCAGTCAACCGAACTATAATGTCCCTTAAGTGTAGTTATTAGGTCTCCTGAATAAATTGTGTAAACAGCAACAGTGCTACTGCACGGCACAAATGCAAATTCAGAACTGCAGCCATGTGATACAGTAAATCTGAGTCCTTTTTTACTTTCATTGCTCACCTTCCCATAATTTACCTGTAAAGATATAAGATAAAACATTTAATCGTTAATATAACATTAAAAAAAGCAATCATTCAATGGTTTGTTAAATTTTAAAAGAGGTTATTTCCTATTGAACGTATTTTGCTGTAAAGAATACAGTCCTTTCCTACTCCACAATAGCATTTATCCGATTTTAGGCTTGAATAACTCAGATCTACTTCAGAACTCTTTAAAATTGAGAGGTAATCTTTTGGTAACTGAAGGCTACAATGGGTAAGTACCCAGAGTAGGAAAAAGAATCAAACAGATAATTTTGTGTCTTTTTTTTTTTTTTGGGGGGGGGGGGAGAGATTGTCCCTTCCCTCTTTTTTGTGGCAGGGACAATTTCACAATTTTCTCTGTTAATTATTCTTGGACTTATGAAACATATAAGTTATTAACTCACCTGATCTTGTAAATGAAAGTTACACTAGTATTCTCTAATACTGAAGTAACATCTCTTATGCCTGATGTTTCTCAGCAACATTCAGCAAACCCGATTTTGAATCTATAGGAACCTGGATACCAATGGTTCTCCAAGTTTTAAGTCTTGTCACCCCCCAGTGTAAAAATCTTGTATTAATGTCATTATGTATGTAGGATTATTATATCACTTGCAATAGGATTGTCCTAAAGTTTCAAATATTGGAGATTACATCTGATAACAAGTTATTAGTATTATAGACTTCCTTTTTTAAAATAGCAATTCACTACAGTTGCATTACAGTTTATATTTTTAAGAATGTCATTCCCTCTTATCACATCTGTGAAATTCAGGATGTCTTTTTCTCTGCAAATAGAATGTGTGAAAATAAATATATATGAAATATTATGAATATTGGAATGACTAGAATGTCTTTTGTGCTATAACTTATTCATGATATGTAGGATGAAGATATGATAATGATTTCCTATAACTTGTATATGTATGTTATGTTGTTAAGTATGTTTGGCATGATGATGTTTAATCTAATATCTAGATCTGCTGGTAATATTATGGCATAATTACATTTGGTTTAATCAAAATCTTTGGTGTCTATTTAACTTTTTCCCTCTATATCCCAAGAAACTAAATTAAAGGATATACATTTAAATTGCACAAAGATAGAGATTTACAAAATTATAAATGATTTTTTTTTTAGTGATGATATTAGGTTATACAATTATTGATTGATAATATGAGCTATTATGTAATATAATTATACTAGTGATTAGGAAATGGATGCACAAAAAAAAGTGGTAAACCAATCGATGCACTGTATGTAAATTTATGAAGAAGGATCTTTTTATGTTTTTTGTGGTATGTTTATGTTTATTTTGTTATGTATGTTTATGTTTATCTTGTTATTAAAAAATAAAAAAAAATTATTTAAAAAAAAATAAATTGCACAAAGAACAAATAAGGCTGTAACCATATATATGAAAATTCCCACTTAAATCAATGGGGCTAACTACTAAGTAGATACTGATAGGCTCAACATATAAACGTTAATAATTATTTTGAGGATGCGTTCTATATATGTTTATTTGGAAGTTCTGAATGTTAACTTTTGGAACCAACAGCAGATATACTAATGTGGGAAAGGCAAATCAGAAATATTTAAGTGTTGTGTTACATTATATATCATATGTAAGCCCCTATAGTGATGAACCTTTTGATATCTTGTAATGATAAGTTAGCAGGAAATTGCCTTGATAAAGCAATTCAGATCTGTTTAGATTTAAACTCAACAATAGATAATACCAGTGAGAATTGACAGAAGAAATTTATTTCAGTTACCAATGAAATAAATAAGTAGCTTGGAGGTATATAAATTCTTTGGATAAGTAACCATCTTGGGATACCAGAGAACATTTGCCTAAATCCATATTAGAAATCTTTCTTTGTCAGAGGAACATGTTCTAGCCCTTTTAAGAAGGTAAGAGTAAGACTTTTGTTTAAACAAGGGTTATTAACTATCATCACTGTACATTTCTAACAAGTCTCAAATCAACCCTTTTTGAATCAAGTCTTAGACCAGGGGTGTCCAACCTTGGCAACTTTAAGACTTGTGGACTTCAACTCCCAGAATTCTGGCTGAGGAAAGTTGCCAAGGTTGGACACCCCTGTCTTAGACTATGTGGTGACATCAAAATCCCAGGTTTTCTTGGCTGAAGCTGATTACCTGGATCCATTTTAATTCAGACATATGTCCAGATTTGGAATAAATATTTTAGATCATTTTTCTTAACAACAAATGAAATTGGTCTTCTTGTATCTTAAGAACATTATGCTTCTTTTATATACTGGGATGACAGAGAAGAGGAGATATTTTCATCTTCTTCTATCAGATACCCCTCCCAAACTTAAACATGTGTTTTTATATGCCTATCTCAATATTTTATTCCCAAAGCTAAACAATCTCTATTATTTCAAACTCTCTTCATAAGACTTATTATCTAACTTCCTGATCACCTTTATTAACTTTTATTTTAGCTTCTGAAAGTGTCAGATCTAAAAATAGACACAATGCTCAAAATGAAAAGTGAAGAAGAACAATTGCTTCCTTATCTACAATCATTTATAATTACACATTTTTAGAATAAAAGGTAATTTCAAAATACATTCTCATCAGCTGACAAAAAATATGTATTTAGATTACATCTGTTAGTACACCCAGAGATGTCCATGGGTGAATTAGACAAAAGGAGACTACACTACTCACTTCATAACAAGTGCCTTTTTGGACTATACTAACATGCAGAGCTTTAAACAAAAAACGAAGTGGAAGTTGGCATGAAGAAATAAATATTTTTCCTTGTGTAGCCTTGCAGATAATTTTCAGGCGTAAGAACCACTCACCAGTTTATAAATCTTTTTATGTAGTTGAAGTTTTTAAAGACAATTTAAAATAAAATGCATATTTTCATTAAACGAATTGGGGGGAAAGGGTTCTTATAACGCACATCAACTTAGAGCACTTTGGCAATACAAAGGAAGGTTAAAATGCAGCTGCTCTTTCTACAAGTAGTAGCTAAGAAAAGAACAGCATTAGTCAGGAGAGTTTACTAAAGCTTAATAATTTACCATCACACTAAAAAGTGTGGACTAAGGCACACAGCAGAGATAATCCTGCAACTAGTTCTCTTTTATGTACAACAAAAATATTTTAAGAATGTAAAACAGGAGGGGAGCGAAAAGATTAATGAACTGATAAGAGTGCCTTGGTAAGCAAATAGCCTGAACTATCAAATTTAAATAAAGAATACTTTAGTCTATATATTTAGCAGAATGGAGAGTAAAATAAAAAGTGGCTATGCAAGCTTGTGCAAAAGTATGTCTGACAGTAGAAAATTATCATCCTATTGTCCCAGTACTATTTTGCTCCTGAGTGCAAGTAAATATTATGCTGGGAAATACTGAAAAACTATTATCTAATGTCTCGCAATAATGGGGCATTTGACAGGACAGAGGTCAATTCAGCCTCCCAACGTCCAGAAAAGTCACAGGAACTCCTCTGGAAATGTGGCAGTGTAACCAGAAAGGAATCAAAAAGGTTCAGCATGTACTGTAGCGTGTGTGCTTATGTGTGTTATACGCAATTTGCTTGGTTTTAGGAAGTTAGGCAAACTGTCTCCCTTCTCTAAACCTAAAATGCCTCAAAGTACTACTTTTCTTAACACTGTCGGGCTGTTTTTTTATTGAGCTGGTAGACTAAGGAAGTAATTGATTCCTTTCTGGTTACACCGCCACATTTCCAGAGGACTTCCTGTGACTTTGAATTTTTGTCTCCTATCCCTACCCTTAGAACATTGAAAAAGAAAAAAAAAAAGCTGTAATTGGCCCCCAAACCAGTGATTTGAGCTATTTGGAAGAGTTGTTTGGGGGAGAGGGAGATGTTAAGAGTTTTCTAAAAATTAAAATTTAGCTATTTTGCAGTAAATGTTCAGTGAAATGATCTTAGTGGATGGGATATTATGAAAGCATAGGGCCTACTCCCTATGGGGCGAGAAATGGTATAGGACAGTGGTTCCCAAACTTTTTCAGTCTACTGCCCACTTGGTGCTACAAACTCATCCTCAGTGCCCCCCACCCAGGGATGGGATTCAAATTTCTTAACTGGTTCTGTGGGTGTGGCCTAATTTGTGGGTGTGGCTTGATAGTCATGTGACTGGCTGGGAGTGGCTTGGTGGTCATGTGATTGGCTGGGCATGGCTTGTCTGACTGGCTGGTCATGTGACTGGCAAATGGTCGCTTAATGGCCAGTTGCTTAGCAAATTTATGACTGAACTCCCCAGAGCTGTTTGACCTGTTTTTGGAGTTTTGACAGCCAGGCGCACGCGCGCGCACACACACTCCCTTCTAACCCTGCTTGAGCAGGTGGTTGGACTAGATATCTCATTCACCTTCTCCTCCCTCTCTTTCTTTCTGTCCCTTCCTTCCATCCCCCCTCTTTGTCTATCCCTTTTCTACCTTTCTCTCTCCCTTTTTCTTTCCCTATTCTTTTTCTTTCTTGTCTCTTCCTTCTCTCTTTCTCTCTCTCCCTCCCTCCATATCCCATTCACTTTCTCCTCCCTCCCTCCCTCCCTCCCTCCCTCCCTCCCTCCTCTCTCTCTCTCTCTCTTTCTTTCTTTCTTTCTTTCTTTCTTTCTTTCTTTCTTTCTTTCTTTCTTTCTTTCTTTCTTTCTTTCTTTCTTTTTCTTTCTTTCTTTCTTTCTGTCCCTTCCTTCCATCCTCCCTTTTCTTTGTCTATCCCTTTTCTTCCTCTCCCTTTTTCTTTTTTTACTTTGTCTGTTCCTTCTCTTTCTCTCTTTCCCTCTTTCTCTATCCCTTCCCTAACCTATCTACCTATTTTCTGCCCAGGCAGGTGTGGCCTAAGCTGTCAAAACCCTGGGCTAACCCTGCATCACCCCATTTCCCCTTTCAGAGACCCTGGCCCTTAATTTCCTCGTTTCCTCCCCCACAACTGCATCTTTCATCGTCCCACAGCCGTGACTTTACTGTCCTCCCACGATTGGCTGCCAGGGAAGGCAAGCCAGGGCTGAGCCATTGTTGTCACTGGGCTCCCTGCCAGCACATGTCACCTTTGTCACGAATGCCTGCAGCCTCCACGTGTTTTTTTCGGTGAGGATAGACTGCAGCTGCACCTAAAAAAACACACGGCGGCTGCAGGCTGTGGCTGGAAAAAAAGATGCGGTGTCTAGATACTTTTTGGAGCGAAAATTACCGACCCCCTGCTTTGCTTGATCCACTTCTTCAATGTGCCACTGTGGTCATCAGCGATTGTCGTGCATGCGTGCAATGTTGTGCATGCACAATAAGAACTGGGCAGGGAACAGAAGAATGGGCGGAGAGGAGTAGGGCTAGCCAGGAGCCCGTTTTACCTGTTTTCCGAACTACTGGGAACAGTAATGAACCAGTAGAATCCCACCCCTGAATTGCGCCCTGCGAGGGGCCCACCTCCAGCACTCTTCTGCTGCCCCCCTTTGCCTCTTAGCACTGCCTAAGTCATCCCACTGCCCCTCAGGGGGCGGTACCACCCACTTTGGGAACCACTGGTATAGGGCAAGGGTCTTCAAACTTTAAGTTTAAGACTTGTGGACTTCAACTGCCAGAATTCCTCAGCTAACATGAGTAGAGGAGGAATTCTGGGAGTTGAAGTCCACAAGTCTTAAAGCTGTGAAGTTTGAAGACCCCTGGTATAGGGTATTGTTTTATCTTGTCCTATTCAGGATATCAATGTCTAGTGCAAGTCACCTAACTATTGTGGATTACAATTGACATCATGTCTAACTACTGATCAGACTATTTTAGGACTGATGGGAACTATTGTTTAAAATATCTGGAAAACTGGGAAATCAGTTCTGTTGCACATTTACCATTCTGTTGATACTTTTAATAGCAGAAATGTTTTCTACTTATAGGTAGTCTTTGACTAATAACCACAACTGGGAGCAGAATCTTGGTCACTAAGCAAAGCAGTCTGCTTCTCTCAATGACTGCAATCCTGATTCTGTGGTTGTTAAGCAATTTTGTGGAAGGAGTCCCATGTAAGAATGGGGTGCCTAAGGAAGGTGGGGGCAACAGTGGGAGGCTCCACTAAGGAGCTGAAAATCCTTCCTAAAGAAATCCAATACAGCCCGTAAGTGAAGAATCAGTCATGTACTGCGTGCGTCAGTCTTCCCAGAGCCTCCCCTACCCACCTGAGGCATCCTACGCTCCTTTTCTCACCTTGCTGCTTCTCTGCTTGTATTTCAGCTCCTTCTCATCTCTGGGGACTGATTGAAAGAACTGCCTGCCAAAGAATTTTATCACCCAACTGGGTATGGAAACTCCTTCAATGGGGTGCAGAAATGGAGCTGAAATTTTCAGGATTTCAGCTCCATTTCTGCACTCTGCTGAAAAAGTTCAGCTCTCCTCCATGCATGGAAGGCAACCATTTTGCTTGGGTGTAAGAACCGTGCTGAAAACTTTGTTCCTGCGCTCTATCAAAGGCATTCAGTTCCCCTCCATTCATGGAAAGATATTCCTTTGGATGGCTACAGCACTGAGTTCTTGCCCCTCAGCAAGCAGCTCTTTAAGTCAGTTCCTAGAGATAAGAGTGAATCCTCCTGCCAAGTGGCAGCAGCTTGCCGCTGGTTTCCCATTGGGTTTCTATGGAATCTGCAGAGCGGTTTGCAAATGGCGGGCGCACAATTTCAGGGCACTTGGCTGCTAGGGCAAACAGGATGCCAAGCACTCAGATCATGACCATGTAATTGCAGTTCTGATCATATTTTAGGAAAGACATTGAGAAATTGGACCATGCCTAGAGGAAACAACTAAGATGAGGAACATGAAGAGATATAGTAACAAACTACCCTGTTTCTCCAACAATACGGCCTCCCCCAATAGGAAGTCCCAGCATGTTTTATAGGCAT
The DNA here is from genome assembly GCF_049901715.1 of Pseudonaja textilis. Lineage (NCBI taxonomy): Eukaryota > Metazoa > Chordata > Lepidosauria > Squamata > Elapidae > Pseudonaja > Pseudonaja textilis. The sequence goes on along the minus strand of NC_141991.1, from coordinate 230,175,960 downwards.
GAAATAAAATTAAGCCCCTCCCCCCAAATTAAGGCCTATATTAAAACATGCGAAGTGGGGGGGAATGGTGGGGGGGGGCTTGCCGTTAGGAAGTACTTTTGTTGCATACCCGGGTATGGTGCTGCCTGCATTGACCCCGATACGAAGTGCCCCACCAACACTGAGGTCAACATCCAAGCCATTGCCGCCCACCTGAAGATGCAAGGGGGGGGGGAATTAAGTCACCCCCGAAAAGACGGCCTAGCCATTTTTTCGGGGCTCAAAAAAAAATAAGACCCAGCCTTATTATATGAGAAACACGGTATTGGAGAATAAAATGCTTAGCATGGAGATAAAATGTCTGTGGGAGACATGATAGCTATCTTCCAGGGTCTGAAGGACTGTCATTGTTAGGGGGAAAAAGTACGATAAAGGGTGGCAGTGAATTACGTATCTCAGAGTTGGCTATCTGTCAGGGTTCTGGCAGTTACTCCAATTAAATCATGAGCCTTGAGCCACACTCCCAAAACTAAAGAGGATTTATTTGAAGGTAACATTCTAATCCAGCACTAAGTGTAGCCAATTCTGAGATATGTAATTCACTGTCACCCTTTAGCCTGCTTTTCCTCCACCCGTCTGGGTGTATCATCCAACGAAAACACGTCCATAGCCAAGAGTCATCAATCCTGCTCTCCAATTAGATTTTTTCATGGCAGAAGCTTCAGCCATCTAATCAGTCTTAGAAGAAAATATGAATGGAATGTACTTTCGATTTCACCGTTGCCTACTCTTTGAAACTCCCCCCACTTCTTTCTGTTGTCAACTATAAAAAGTGTATACAAAATGTTTTTTGAGTTGACAGTCATGTAGAAGATGGGGCAGAATTGTTAGTTCTAATAAGAAATTATTCAATAGATTATATGAAAAGGGGACAGTCTCTCCTTTGTGAAAATTGTTTAAATAGAAGATGAATGACCAACTGGAATGGGCAAGGGGTTGAGCTAGAAGAGCTCCAAGTTACTTTCCAGCCCTCATAGTCTATGAATTTATATATAAGCTTTCGAGGCATATATGCTTCTGGATTAGAAATACTCTGCTTAAAGGAAGCAATATATCTATTTCTACAGCACTTTCCATACAACAGATATCTATCATACTTTGCATTATTAAGAAACAGCATAGTTAAGTATAGTTTGAATATGGTGAATTCGACAGCTGATACCTTCTCCAGTACAACCTTTTCCTTTTCTCCTATATGTAATATTCTACAGTATTTGCCTCATACATATGGCTGAACACTAATCTTGCAAATAAGATTCAAGCTAGGGAGCACGGTCAAGACATATCCTTGAGTGTCCATATTCTGCCCCAAAACCTGTTCAGACATTACTTAATACACTTTGCAAACCTTTTCCATCAGCTGGTTGTGTTAACTAATGCGTGATATTATGAATACGTTTATTTATATTTTTGAGATAAATGCTTAAGGTCATAGGTATTGCAAATTACAGATTCCTACTGCAGAGCAAGTTCTCTTATAAATATCAAAAAGAGGCTGGAAAGGGAGAGCCTATAGTGACTTAAGTGCAGGCTAGTAAGGTAATAGTTTTTTTATTTAAATTTTATAGTCAACATTCAATATGCTGAATCCTGTTAACTACCACAAGAAACAGTTCTAAATATGCTGGGTTCTTTTTAAAATTTCATGATGTTTCCATTCCATTATTTCCCTAGTGTTCTCTTCCTCAAATTCGCACCAAGATTGTTTTGAAAGATTGGAGATATAAACAATTTCTAAGCACTTATTTCTTACCAGTGTGTTCTCTCCAGTTGAACTATTCCAGAGTCTCATGCGATCATCTGTACCAATTGTCAAAAGGTAAAGCCCATCACTGGTAAAACATAAGCCATTGACTCTTCCATTATGGGCGGTATTTACTATAAAGAAAATATGCAAGATTTGAAATTCTGTATGGCAACATATACAGTCTGGTATTGCAAAAGAATTATTATATCATGAAAACATTTTGTTTTGAAATTTTAAAAATTACATCAAAATAGCCTGTTATATAACATTTATTATGGAAAAGTTAAGTACTGTATTTAAGGATTTACTGGTAGCATTATTAGAATAATATCTACATTGGGATACCAATGTCATTTTATTTTCCTTTTTGAAAGGAAAAGGATCAAGTAAAAAAAAAAGCAATACTAGATGAAATATATGATTGAGCAATTTATTAAATAGCAGCCAATATTTTTAATTTCAGTTCTTTTATTATGGAATGTGGCATCCAAATTTTTACTGTCAAGAAAAAGATATTTACATCATCTTATTTTTCTTCTGCTAATACCACTTTTAATGGCTATTCTTTAGCTAGCTCTGTGCCTAAAAGAAGTTCCATCCAGGTGTGGGATACTGGGGGTTCGCAGGAGTTCGTGAGAGTCCCTATCTAAGATTCTGTGCAGTTCAGAGAATCCCTAAATCTCACTCCTAGCTGGCCCCGCCCCCGCCCCCCCCAGAAGTCCCCACGCAGTCCATTTTGGATGCAGCTAAGTGCAGGGCGCGCACGGAGGCTTGGGGAGGGCGAAAAACAGGCCTCCTGGAAGTTCAGGAAGGCTGGAAATGGTCCGTTTCCGGCTTCCAGAGAGCCTCTGTAACCTGGGGAAGCCATTTTCGCCCTCCTGGAGGCTCGAGGAAAGAGCCAGGGGAGGGCAAAAACACACACACCCCGCCACCATGGTGCAGGAGGCCAATTAGGCCATGCCCATCATGGCCATGCCCACCCAACAACCAGGCAGAGAATCGTTTGCTAAAACTTTTGAAGCTCACCCCTGGTTCCACCTGGGTGCACTTGCAGTATAAATGGCGTAATGGCTGGTGTCAGGTGCCAGCAACCAGATCCACAGGTGTAAGCTTCAAGCCAACTATTTCATTATATTCTGCCTATTATATAGGAGTTTCTTCAGACTATGAGTCTTTGCCTGGGAACAGACAGATAAGGCTCTATGAAGTTTAAGGGACAATCATTTCTAGATCTCTTGTAACCTGGGCCATTGATATTTACATTAATGACTCCTCGCTTGAGTAGTTGCAACATGTGGAATCGTGGAATGCCAGGGTTGGGAGGCATTTTGGAGATCATCTGGTTTAGCTCCATGACCAATGCAGTTTTTTTCTGCAGTAAAACTAAGGGCAGCTTATTGTTCCCATGCTCATTAACAACACTAATATGCTTGAATATTTTTTCTGAAGTAAGATGAAGTTATATCACCTTAATTTCATAGAGTCATGTATATATATTCTCCTGACATATTTACAAGCATGCCACACCATAGAAGAGGAGTGGGGGCAGAAAGACATTTCATTATTATTCCCCAATTAAAATTAATGAGTTAAGACTAGAGAAAGTTACTTGCATCCTAGGAGAGATATGAAGATGAACAGGATTCCTATAATCCTGGATAATTTAGACACATGGAGTTAAACCAGCAGGTTTAATCCCTTTAAAATTCTGAAGTTTCAGTGTGGGAGATTTCAACAGATCGTTTATTTCAACACAATGAAATCATATTTAATTATTGTCTGAATCATTCTAAATTACTAGCAATCCTAATTACAGATTTAAAACAACTAAAAAAAAACTTTTTGGGGGGTTGAGTTATAGTCTTTTGGGGGAATATATAATATTTTGCTATCATATGCTAACCATGGGTAAGACAAAAGATAGTGTTTAAAAAAAAAGGTCATGCAATATTTTATATAGCATTTAGTCTTAACACTGTCATCTATCCTGGGCTATATAATAGCATGGTTCCCTTTTAATATGAACTTATATTAGAATAAACCTGTAATATTGATATATGAAATATATTACTTGCTTCAGAAGCTGCTTTTGACTTCTCCCCATTATGTGGATCGAGAGTGAATAAACAGGCAGATGCTCTCCTTACATCCCACAATTTCACTCTACTGTCAGCACTAAAAGAAAAACAAAACTCTCAGGTGATTTATGAGCAACACAAATGAACTTTCAACAGTTTCATAATGATTATTTTATTTTCAATTATTTTTTTTCTTAACTTGGATATATTTATGTGTTTTTATAAATGCAGAAAATGACCTCCGAGTTTCTTTTGGAACCACATTCTAATTATCCCCACCCCTCCCCAAAATATTCTGAAAACAAACTCTAAAACTTTCCCCTCAAAACCACTGCTGACTCCAGTAATCTTCAACCCCCATCTGTGATCACATGACTATATTTCAATAATTTGGCAACCGGCTTGTATTATGACCAATCCCACAGGCACATGACTGCAGCTGTGATTTTTTGCTAGTTTCCAGTGCTTTTTGTTGGGAAAATAGATTTCTTAATGTACACCGATTCAGTCTTATAATCACGATTTACTTAACGACCGCTATAAAAATGGTTGAAGAATTGGGTCTGGTTATGTGAGTGCCTTTGCTTATGACCCCAATGATGTACAACTGAAATTCCAATCCCAATGATGATCATAAGTCAAGGATTTTGTGTATAAGAACCACGGTGGCACAGTGGTTAGACTGCAGTATTGCAGGCTACTTCTGCTGACTGCCACTGACTGCAATTTGGCAGTTCGAATCTCATCAGGTTCAAGGTTGATTCATCCTTCCAAGGTGGGTAAAATGAGGACCTTGACTGTTGGGGGAAATATGCTGAGTCTGTAAACTGCTTAGAGAGGGCTGGAAAGTGGTATGTAAGTCTAAGTGCTATTGCTATTTTAAACTCTTATGAAAGTCAACAAAAATCAGTTATTCTGAAAGGTAAGACTTGTCTTTTTTAATTTTAAAAAATAATTTTATTGATTGAATTATTAAAACATTGGACACGGTGGATCATCCTGGCATTCATTTTTGCCATGCATACTATAGTATAGTATATGATACATATCTTATATACATTTATACAGTTAACTTATATCCAATGGGTAAGACTTGTCTTCTTAATGGCTTTTAAAAATCTTAGTATCTACCAAAACCATCAAGTTAGGTGTGAGGAAAGTCTTAGTTTACTTCAGGACTTTTAACATATTCCTAAGTGTGCTTTTTAAAAACAGTAATTTTATTAAAATTGTAACTACAATGATAAATAATATAAAATATAAAAAGTAAAAATAGAAGATGAAGAAAAATAGAAAAGTACTGAAAAGAAAAATAATCAAGAAAAGGAAAAGAAATATATAAAGAAATGACTTTCCCTTCATCACAAGTATAGACAATTTTAGTAACTTATCATGTCTAAAAATAGAAATATTTGCTTCCCATATTTCATCTCTCATCTATAAATGAATCCTTAAACCTTGCTGTTCAGCCCTAGGCAGCAAAAGTCCATTAAGGGTTACCAGAGATAACATATCTACTTTAACCTTGATCGGATAAACCAACTTTATGTTCCTTCATCTTAAAGTTTAGTCCCTTCAAATGTCCTAAAATAAATTTCTTTTCATTTTTCTTTGTCCCTTTTTACAAAATTCTTGAAAGCTTTAACCAGCCTCTTCTGTGAATCCAATATAGGAAGCTTACCCAGGTAACTCACTTGGGTTTGTTATTTTAATTATGTTATTTTAATTATGAAGACCTAAGTCAGTTTCTTTTGTTATGTCCAACGAACCATTTTTCCGTATCATTCTTAAAGCTTTTCATTAATTCCACTTTCAAATCTGTCTCAATTTTGTCTTGTTCCACTTCAATAACATCTTTGAAACAAAGTCTACCTATAGAGGCTCTTAAAATTAACTCCTGAGCCCATTATTCAAAAATATCTTTTAGTATGTCCAAAGTTGATATTTTGCTACATTCTATATTAATAAGTTAAATTTAAATGTTATTCACCTTTAACTGTGATCTTTAGATCCTTTTAATTCCCTCTAGTGCCCAACCTTCAAAGTCCCCTCCCTTTTGTATTTTTTAAAGAACTCAAAAGTATTTTCCCATAGGATCCTAATTCTAAAACCCTTTGTTTGTAACTATTTCTTTTACTAAGTTTTGAAGGAAAGTCACTGGTGCCCTAAACCTTGAAGACGCAAAGGTTCTTAATAGCTGAAAAGCAGCTGACAAGCAATTTCCTAAAGTGATTAGAAAAGAAAGTATGTGGGGACTTCCTGTGAATGCCATGTGTAGTTGATATCCTTGTAGTAGCAGGACCACATTTGCAAGAATTGTGGTGGATGCAGGAGCCAGGCTTTTAAAATCTCTCTGGAGGAAGAATAGAGTAGAGTAGAGTAGAGTAGAGTAGAGTAGGAGTAGAGTAGAGTAGAGTAGAACAGAATAACCTTTATTGTCATTGCATTCCACAAATATAATGCCCCAAACACCACATCACAATCACACTACAGAGTATTTAAAAATTAAAATAATTAAAGTAATAATAATTAAAAACCTAGTCTAAAACATATTTAAAACATATATTAAGTGGGATAGTTTAAAAATGCCACTTTATACATAGGACTAAATCACAAATGTACTGTTTGATTCAAGACAATTATTGCCTTGGAACAGAAACTGTTTCTCAGTCTATTAGTCCTCATTTTAAGACACCTATAACGTCTCCCTGATGATAATTCAAAATATGAATGACCAGGATGAGATTTTTAGTGCCCTAGAGAGGAGTCTGGTCTTCGCAATCTCTTCCAAAGAAGAAAGGGAGCAACCAATGACTTTTTTGTGCTGTGTTTATAACTCTCTGGAGCATCTTCTTATCCATTACAGAGCATCCAGCATACCACACCGTTACACAGTATGCCAAAATACTCTCGATGGTAGAATTGTAAAAAGTAACCAGCAACTTTTCACCCAGACCATTCTTTTTCAGCATGCCAAGACTTATATTCATGATTTAAAAGTATTTCTTTGCTTTTATTTTTTTTTATAACAACCTAGGAAATGCTGCCAACCTGGGCATTTAAGGTCAGAGGTAGAGGACATGGTGGCATGAAGTGATAATTACATAAATGCCATGACTTATATACTTGACACAGGTGATTTAAGGTAGCATGTAATCAGGGCAGTTGCATGATTATGTCATTGTGTAATTTGTGCAAGATGTAATTTTTGTGTAATTTGTGCAAGACGCCATTGCACTTTGTATGGATGCAATGTCAAAGAAATTTAGAATAGGTTTTTAAAATACTGACTGACTTTAATAAACACTGCTTTAGTTTCTTAGATTTTTTTTTACCTTCCAGTAGCTAAAATAAATTCATAACGTGGTGACCAAGATACTGCTAGAATTTCTTGAGTGTGACCTAAAAATACAAAAGCATAATAATATTTTTGGTTTATTAAGACAGGCTTACATTGTTTTCTATTATTCTCCTATTACATAAATTATAGTGCAAAATTTTATAGACTTTAATACTATTGTATATTAAAAAAAGAATAGTAACCTAAATTTGCAGTTTTGTAACAAAATGAAAACTTTGTAAATTGAAAGGCTCAAGCAAAAATAGAAATAACTTCAATTTTAAATTAACATGTATAAACTAACTACATAAACACTAATTCTGATAGAGATCCAGCATCAAGTATCACTCATCAGTTTATAAGAATAACTAGTTTTCTGAAGGCACTATTGAGGACCACAGAATATTCACAGTAAAACATCATGTTACTTTATATATCAACATAAATTCAGATGTAATTCTGGTAATGGAGGAAAAGTAGAATTTGTGATAACATGTATAGGTACAGCAGAATTAAAAGGTATAGTTATAAGAAATTAGAAGGAACTATGCCATTACTGGCTGAAGATGCAACAATTTCCAATGTTAACAGGATTTTATAAGATTGGCATCAGTAGTGGGATTCAAATTTTTTTACTACTGGTTCTGTGGGAGGGGCTTGGTGGCCATAACAGGGGAAGGATACTGTAAAATCTTCAGTCAGAGGTAGTATTTGCTAGTTCTCCGAACTACACAAAATTTCCACTACCGGTTCTCCAGAACTGGTCAGAACCTGCTGAATACCCTCTCTGATTGGCATCCAAAATGGCATTTCTTACTTACAACCTGAAACAATACAGGTAAATTATATAGCTCAAGATTCTAAATCTACTCCATAATGTATTAAATCTGAATTCTTGCCAGCTATCAAGCTGTCACTTTTCACACCACAGATTCTAAGCTGATACCAGAAGGTAGATACCAGAAAAGATACCTGAGATAAGGTCACTAAATAATAACTGTAAACTCCTTGGCGATAGTGAATGGGAACAGGGCAGGACAAAGGGCAGAAATAATGAAAAAGAGCCCTACTAGAGAAATCACTCCCTGCTCATTACTTGTTTTCTGGAATAAAAATATTGTTTCATGGCTTACCTGAATTAGTTTACAATTAAAAATATAATTTTAATTGACCAGGTGTAATCTAAAGCACTTGGACAAATATTACCAAGACAGTTTCTCAACTTGCTTAGAAAGCTACAAGGTTATGTCTCAATGATATAAAGCTCAAAGAGTCCAGCTTAAGTAGACATCAGCATTTTTTATAATTATCAATAATATATCTTCAGGCCAACAAGACCAGAAAAATGTTAAGGAAGAAAGACCTTCTCACTGTGTTTTTTTGACAACTGGCACTAAACACATCTGTCCTATTACTTACAAAGAAAATATTGTTCAGTGCAGTTCTTTACACAGTGTGGTATACTCAAAGTAATTATTGTTTAATATTTATGTTTCAGAGTAAGAAATACCCTGCAGGATGTGAGAACAAGATCCAGACTTGAAGTCACAAAGCTGTACTTTGGAGCTTTTGGTACCAACTGTAACAGAAAAAGACAAAAACACATTACAGAAAACAAACATAAGCAGTGCATGTTGATATAAAAATATATACAAAATGCTGCTATAAAAATATACAAATAGATAGCAGTTTTAACATCTTTAAACTTCACATAGGTTTATTAGAGAATTACTTTTTGGATAATTACATTTTACATTAGCACACAGCATCTTTTTCATAAACAAGAACAAGAAAGACATTATACCTTTTATAAAAAGGGAGTATGTATATTATAATAAAGGAAAAATTGATGCAGTATGCATAGAGCAAAACTGTATATACATCATCCTTTGCAGTTTCTATTGGATAGTCCTTAATGCTGATATAATACTTTCCTTATTCATGAGATGCTTTCGTTTTCTAACAACTCAAAATTTAGCCACAATGCTTGGTAAACCATGTTAATTACTGGTGTAAGTTCATTGAAACATAATTTAGATCATCCTATTTTGACTAAGTAAATAATGTGAACTATGAATACTCTTAAAAATATGGTGATGGAAGTGAGAGAAATGATAGAAGAGTCAGATATGTGTCCCCTTCATGCAACAAATATTTTTATTTTTAAAAAAATATTTTAAAATTATTATTTGCTATGCCTAAGTGTCAGACTGGCCAAGAAATATTTTAACAGTACAATTTGTGCATGTTTATAAAAAAAAGCCCCAATGTGTTCACAAAAACATGATAAATATCTAGAACATACATTACACAATAAGGTTATGTACTATTCAAATATTCTTTCTCAAACGTAAGTTTGTAGAGATCAATAATTATAAACAGAAACCAACAACAGCTCTACTGAAATTACGCCACACATTTGTAACTCTAAATTATGCTATATTACGATTTTGAATATAGAAACAAGTTATTTTAAAAAAGAAAGACAGGTAAAATATGATTGTTATATTCAAAATATATTTAAAATTAATGCAAACCTGCAATTAAGCAATGTCTTGTAGCAACAGGAGACATATGATGGCTATATACTGTCCCATCAAAATAAAATTCATCGGCAGGCTGTTAATTAAAAAAACAATACATTATTAAATACTTGGACCAATTCAAATCTTAACCAGAAGCAATAGACGATAGTTATTATTTATAACACATTAGCAAATGTAAAATAGTGTCATGTTTTAATTCTGCATATACCATCAATATAATACAAAGGTACATGTACTTATAATTACAAAATAAACAGCTTCTACTTCAACATTTCAAATCCTGTTTTCAGGATTACAACGAAAAAAACCTCCATACCATTCTACGTTTATATTATGTTTAGCCCCCACTTTCATCTTAGTTACTTTTTCTATTTTTCTATATTTTATATTTTCACAAATTTTTACATTTTATAATTTTTATGTTTGTATTTTTCATAATTGTCACTGTTATACAATGATTAAATTTCAGTATTATTAATATTTGCAAAATTGAATTTTAAATTTTAAACACCTGATATTTTATGTTAAGACATTAAATAATATTCATACAAACTTGTGCATTAAATAACATTGTAGTAAAATAATTTATTACTTTCTATTATCATTTTAATGCAATCTTTGATCATGGTGCCCTTTAACCATAGATACATTTATCTGGCTTTAAAGTTGATAGGTTCAATTGAAAATCCAAGTGATTTCTTGTTTTTGTGAGGAAACAATGGCTGCATGAAATGGATTCAACTTGATGCAACAGTGAAAATGCAGTAACATTTTCTCAACAATTTTAAAGAGGTAGAAGATATCTCCATAGTCTCTGAAGTTAAAAATATCTACCTTAAGATCTGCTTTGAATTGTCATCGCAACATAATTCTAAAATTTCCCTTTAATTTATAATTTCTACATTATATACATTTACTTTGAATGGATTCATCATGTATCCCATTTCTCTCTCTTTTTCTCCCCCATCCCTTTTTCCCACAATAGCTACCCCTTCTCAAAGTAGTTCCATCCTTTTTTGTTTCGTTCTTTTTTGCAAAGAGAAAGATGAATGTGTATAGTTTGTACATGTTGAAGAGACTGATTTACATGGTTAATGTGGCCATTTTATAAATTACTGATTATTAATTAAATTAATTAGGAGTTATTAATTCAAATAATGTAATCTATATTTTCAGCCATCTTGTGCCCTTTTCTGGAATGTGACTTCTTGCAGATACATACTATGTGTGTAAATATATATCATGCACAGATATATAGACATGCCCAAATTTATTGTATAACGTATGACTTCTAGACGGGGAAGGTATCTGGGGTCTTCCAGATATAATCTGTCTTTGAAATAGCATGAACCATTCCAAGAATGCATGGATTAACCAACTCTAGGAGAAAAACAAAAAATTTCAAGAACAACCCACTCTATTTGCATATCCCCAGATTATACTGGCAACATCAAACAATTCAATGAATTCAATAAAATTCAATAAAACATAAATTCTACAAATATATACCCGTGTCTCTAAAATGTGCAGTTTCTCTTATTTGGTTTGTAAGTTCCAACTACTAATACCTACTTGGCAAGATTATGTCACACTACAAATAATGATCATGTTTAAATGACATGCTGTGCCAAACCAGTTATTGATGTACAAATAAGACTCAGTAATTCCTCTGTAAAACTGAGTTGACGCAAGAAGAACATTCTTGGTAACACCTGTTTAATGTTTCTAATGTTAGGTGTCCATTTCAAGTCCTTGGAGAGAATGGAACTTAGAAACTTCAAGGTCTCTACTATTGATACTGTGTTGCCTAATATTGTAAGAGGTGGTAGAATAGGAGAGCTTCTTCTAAAATCTATTATATCATCTCTAGAGTTTTAAGAGTGTTCAGTTCCAGACTGTCTGGCTACACCACAGATCCAGTAGATCTACCTCTTGTCTATATGCAACTCATCATCATCATCATCATCTTGAATGAGACGAATGACTGTTGTATCACTTACAACCTTCAGCAGTTTAACAAAGGGATCCTTCGAGATGAAGTCATTGGTATATAGAGAGAAAAGTAATGGAGGGAGAACACAGCCCTGGGGGGGCTCCTGTGATAATTGAATGGGTGTTCTATGTGATTTGCTCTAGTTTCACTTGCTGCTTCAAATTTATTAGAAAGCTTATAATCCATCTATAAATATGGTTAGGACCATCAGGCACAACTAGCTGAGTCAGTTTGTAGAAGAGAATTTCAGGAATAATGATGTTGAACACTGTGCTGAAGTAGAAAAAGGACCCTTACGTAGTTCTATCATCTGCACCTCTATAACTGTCTGGTTTGGTTCTGCAACCCAACAGGACAAGCATAGACTTCAGAGGATAACTAGGACTGCGGAAAAAACAATTACTACCAACCTGCCTTCCATCGAGGATCTGTATACTGCACGAGTCAAAAAGAGGGCTGTGAAAATATTTACAGACCCCTCACATCCCGGACATGAACTGTTTCAACTCCTTCCCTCAAAACGACACTATAGAGCAGTGGTTTCCAAACTTTTTCAGTCCACCGCCCCCTTGGTAGTACAAACTCATCCTCAGTGCCTCCCAGCCAGGGGTGGGATAAAAATTTCTTAACTGGTTCTGTGGGCGTGGCCTAATTTGTGGGTGTGGCTTGGTGGTCACATGACCAGGTAGGCGTGGCTTGGTGGTGGACTGCCCTCCAACTTTGCTCTTCTTCTCCAATGCACCACCGCCACCGCGTTCTAGGACTGGCAAACCAAATACAAGTGGTCCTCGCTAAATGGCCAGTTGCTTAGCAAGCGTTCTAATTTATGACTAACCTTCCCAGAATTACTTGACCTGTTTTGGGAGTTTTGACAGCCAGGCATGCATGCGCACACACACTCCCTTCTAACCCTACTGGAGCATTCACTTTCTCCTCCCTCCCTCCTTCTTCTATCTCCCCCTCTCTTTCTTTGTCTATCCCTTTTCTTCCTTTCTCTCTCCCTTTTTCTTTCCTTTTTTTCCTTGTCTCTTCCTTCTCTTTCTCTCGCCCTCCATATCCCATTCACTTTCTTCTCCCTCCCTCCCTCTTTCTTTCTCTCTGGACTGCAGCCACACCTAAAAAAACATGTGGTGGCTGGAGGCTTTTTGCAGTGAAAATTACCAACCACTGGCTTTGCTTGTTCTACTTCTCCAATGTGCCGCTGCAGCCTCATTCCAGGTGCTGGCCCCGCAGGTCCACCCCACTGAACCCGCTGCACCAGAGGGACTTGCCCAAGCAAGTCTGAGCGGAGTACTGCAGTAATCAATGGGGTGAACCTGCATGGCTGACGCCTAGAACGTGGTGGCGGTGGTGCATTGGAGAAGAAGAGCAAAGTTGGAGGGCAGTAATGTCCTCTGCAAAAAGCCTCCAGATGCTGCATGATTTTTTTGGTGTGGCTGGAAAAAAAGAAGCAGCATCTGGATGCTTGTTGGAGCGAAAATTACCGACCTTCGGCTTTGCTTCTCCGCCTCTCCAATGTGCTGCTGTGGCCGTCACGGTTGTCACGCATGCACAATAAGGACTGACTGGGCAGGGAATGGAGGAGTGGGAGGAGAGGAGCAGGGCCAGCCAGGGGCCCGTTTTACCAGTTTTCCAAATTACTGGGAACGGTAATAAACCAGTAGAATCCCACCCCTGAATTGCGCCCTGTGAGGGACCCACCTCCAGCACTCCTCTGCCACCCCTCTCACCTCTTGTCGCCCCCCTAAGTCATCCCACCACCGCCCACTTTGGGAACCACTGCTATAGAGCACTGCACATCAGAACAACTAAACACAAGAACAGTTTTTACCCAAGCCGTCACTCTACTAAAAAAATTATTTCCTCAACACTGTCCAACTATTTACAAAGTCTGCACTACTATTACTATTAATCTTCTCAACACTCCTTATCGCCCATCCCCTCCAACTTGTGACTGTATGACTGTAACTTTGTCGCTTGTATCCATATGATCTATATCGACTGTTTCCTAGTATCATTTGAGTGTACCCTATGACTATTATTAAGTGTTGTACCTTATGATTCTTGACTCTTGACAAATGTATCTTTTATGTATACCAAGAGCATGTGCACCAAGACAGATTCCTTGTGTGTCCAATCACACTTGACCAATAAAGAATTCTATTCTTTGGTGATTCAAAATGTTGTAAGATGTAATGCAGTGTCATACTGATAGCATCATCTGCTGATCTATTTGCATGATAGGCAGATCATCAAATTGCAGTAGATATGTGATGGCTTTCAGATGGGCCAACACTAACCTTTCGAAGGTTTTCATAACTATGGATGTCAGATCCCTGGTCTGTAGTCATTCAACTTTTTGATGGAGGGTTTCTTGGGCACCAGAATGATAGTAGGGCGTTAGGGATAACCAGTGAGACTGATTTGATGCCAAACATGTTATTGAGAATATTATTTTTTAAAAGTATTTATTTTAAAAATAGCAGGAAATATTTTAGCTGACTACTACAAAATTGACTGGGATATCACCCCAGATATCTGTTCCACAGCAACCTTGACTGTCCTTGGTTTGCGGAATCATATATAATAGAAAGTAAATTATTCAGTTTCACCAAATGTGGCATGTTGCATGGACATTTTCTCTAAGCTCATTCAACACAATGAGCCAAAATGTAGTTTGTGGTTTTAACTTACCATGCTTGTTATCTTAGCTATTATAGTTTGTAAACTACAATTTAATGTGAGGAACCCTGCTTTAATAAACAATGGTTATATAATCTATGATTTACCGCAATGTTATTGTTAAGCATGTGTCTGACATTTACAATATAACTTATTAATTTAAAAGCTACTTTTCCATGATCAACTATTTAACTTTCCATATCAAGTACAGAGTCTTTGCTGACCTGCGATCCTACATCAACTCTTGAGACTAATCATACATTAGCCTTGATTGTATTGTGGGTTCATTTAAGTTGCTTTACAAAAATCAGCCAATCCCTTATAAAAACAAGGATGTGTTAAAATACTACTGATTCTCCTTCATATAAATTATTAAAGAAAGCTTACCTGTAAAGTATTTGTATCCCATATTTTCAGTGTTTTATCAAATGAACTTGAAGTAAACATGCCAGTATCATGAGGATACCATTGAACAGTCTCTACGCTGTATTTATGAACACCAGGGTGGTTCCTATAATGCAGTTATAGAAAAGTAAAATTGACAAGGATGATTTTCTGTAATAATGCTCAGCAAATCTGAATATGTTAATTCTTTCAAAACCTAAGTAGCAAACCCCTTGCAGGAAGAGCTAACATCAGTTCAAACTGGAAAGAAAGAATAAAACAGCTCAAATACTATACTAACTGTAATTCTACCTTGGTTTACTTTAATGTAATAGAGCAGAACCTAAGCTAGCTCTGCCACCTACTGGGTAAATCACATAATTAAAAAAGATACAAAAATACAAAAGCCTTCCAAAGAAGATCTTCAAGAAGGCCGTCTCTCTCTGGCCATCTCCAGCAGTTTTCAATCAGCTTCACCTCACAGCACACATTACAAAGATAGGACTTCCAGGACTTGAAACTGGAAATGCTATGGCATAAAAAAAAGAATGGAGGCAGTCCTGCTGGTGATGTCATAGAGGTAGGTTTCTAGCTGAGATGGCATATGTACAAACCTGTTGTGTCACACCAATGTGTTGCAGCACAATAGTTGATAACCAAACTTTGCTCTAAATCAAAGTGTACAAAATTAGGAGCCATTAGGGCAAACTTGGACGCAATGGATCAATGCAGATGAGAGCAAAGTTTATTGCTCTGTACTAGCTCTGAAGCAAAGAAATGTTCTAAATATATTAAAAGAAACATAAATATTGTTTTCTTTACTGGCTCTCTATGGATTACAAGAATAAAACATATGTTAAATCCTGCAAAAAAACCATACATGATAAAAGCCTGGAGACAATGTTTGGTAAGATTCTAGGATTGCTACCCTGTTACTCTCAGAATCTAGTGATTTTCACATGGTTTGACTTATGATGATGATGATGATGATGTGCCATCTAGTTGGTGTTAACTTTTAATAACCACATAGATAAGATGTTTTACATGACAACTACATTAGTATTCCTGCCTCCCATATTCTATGTGAGTGAATTGGCTGGAGGGAGATTGGCTGATTTAAAATTGCAAGCCAAAACATCAAGGTTAGAGAAGACTGCCACAAGTATAATTTATTGCTCCAAGAGAAACAGAAGCTACTGTGGGCAGATAAAACAAAGTATAATAAACTTTCTCTCCTGCTTTTTAAATTTATTTGCCTGTGATAATTTATTTTTCTTAAGTTTTCCCCCCAGTTTATTGTATACTAGTTTTGTATCTCTACCTCAAAATGACAGGAAAACTATACTACCAATTTTGGCAGTTCTTTCCAGAGATTGCAGGAAATGATTCAGGGATGATTACTTGACTATCCATGACGTCAGACTGGCAATCCTTTCCATCAGAACATCAGATTGCTTTATGCCAACCTTCACCTGAACTCAGATGAGTCTGCACAAGTTACCAAAATGC
This sequence comes from Pseudonaja textilis, assembly GCF_049901715.1. NCBI lineage: Eukaryota > Metazoa > Chordata > Lepidosauria > Squamata > Elapidae > Pseudonaja > Pseudonaja textilis. The sequence goes on along the minus strand of NC_141991.1, from coordinate 230,159,642 downwards.
CTGTTTTTATACTCTTTAGGACAAACTGTATATCTGAATAATCAAAAACTGTAAAAGGTAGTCCTTGACTTAAAATAGGGCATTTATTAACCATTCAAAGTTACAATGGCACTGAAAAAAGTGAGTTATGATAATCTTTCACACTTGTAACCGTTGCAGCACCGCCATGGTCACATGATGAATATTCAGATGCTTGGCCACTGACTCATATTTATGACGGTTGCAATGTCCTGGATCATGTGATCACCTTTTGAGACTGTCTGACAAGCTAAGTCAATGGAGAAGCCAGGTTCACTTAACAACCATATTACTAATTTAATTGCAGTGATTCACTTAACAACTGTGACAAGAGAGTTTGTAAAATGGGGCAAAACTCACTTAACAAATGTTTTACTTAGGAACATAAATTTTGGGCTGAATTATGATCACAACTTGAGGACTACATGTAATGGTGACATGTGGGAAATAGTTGTTTCAAGTTTCCTATTACAATAATCACACTCTTACATTTTAATTTTTTATATATGCATTGCATTCCTTGCTTTGTCCATGTGCCTCCATTTTATATAACTAATTTCCTTTGGAACTTTGAACTGCATTTAAACCAACCTTGAAACTTAATGGCAACTACAAAGAATTTCAGTTTTTCCCCCTAAATGTTTAAGTTGGAGTTAAAAAATGAAATAAAAAACTGTAAATTTGGTCTGTCAAACAATCCATAAAGGACAGCTAAAGATCAATCTTGTTGACTTTGGTACAAGATCATATTATTAGAAACACATGCTGACTATGCTATAGCACAAATTGTGCTAACAATAGTTTCTTAAATAATGTTTCATTTATTTTGTTGACAAAATATGAGTTAGCAGTGAACTATAAACATGTAATGTAGGTAACATATTCATAAAAAGTTTTTACATATACACACCTTCCCACAGAACAAATCACTTTACAGGTGTAGCATGGTGTTCTGTTGAAGTTCTCAAGGTCATACAATACAATAGAACCGTCAGAACCACCTGATAACATACTGTAAGAAAACAAGTTATGAATCAATTCAGATGTTGTAAGCTTTACTCCTCCCCACCAAACATGTAATGTTATCTTTTAAAAATTGTTGAAAATTAGTTTTTTACTATATTCTAAATACTAGAATACTAGAACATTTTAATTAATATAAAATTAATATATATTATTTTTGATATATAATAACATATTCATTTCAACTTGATTTCTTGTTTTAGAATACCATTTTATGTGCTATGTCAACTCCCCTCCAAATAAAAAATATTTAGACTGAAATATCTGAATAATGATTTTATAATAAAGGGTTCTTGATATAGTTTAAAAATTGTTTTAAAACAAAACAATTTTTTAAGAAATTTTTATTCAGATATCTGCAAATATTTTAAGGCACACAATTTTTCATACTTGTCATGTTCACATGACATGCTAAAACAGTGAATCGGGTAAAGAAATTATGGGTGTACTACATCCCTGCCCAGAACTGCTCCTGGGCCAATCCTATGCAGACCTTTATCTTCGTTTCAAGTTTACCTAAGCCTTGATGTTCTGTCCAAATATGGAGTAGCAATTATTTCCGTTAAATTGACTGTCTCTCTGATTTGGAAATGGCTCGGTTAATGCTTATTTTGTTATCTGCCCAGATTCCATTTTCACTAGCCAGACAAAAAACTAACCACAACTAATTTTGTACTGATCCTTCTAGGTGTTGGCACATACCCATACAGTAAGTAATAAATAAGCTACCAACACAAGAATGCTTAGAAAATGCACCCAGGGCTGTTTGAGTGGAACATATGGGATTAATCAAAAGGACCTCTGAACAAAAGTAGTAGCAATAACACTTAGACTTACATACCACTTCATAGTGTGTGTTTTGTGTGTGTGTGTACGCACCGAAACAAAATAAATATACAGGATATCATGGATTCATGAAATTTGAGAAAATGCTTCTAATGACAAAAAAGTTAGCATGAATTTAAAAATGCAAATATTTTCAAATTTGTTCAGTAAAATACATTTCATTACAAAGCATAATAAATATACATACTATCGATTTTCAACAGGTTCAATATCCAAGGTATTAATTCCACTTCCATGAATTCTTTCAACATCTTTGTTCTTATTTAACTCCAAGCTTAATACCCTTTAAAAAAGGAAGTATTGTAAACAAAATTAAAATTATATATTTGTTACTGAAATGCCATCAAATTCTTCAATCCACTACATTGACCAAGGTTCTATCTGTATTGATGGAGGAAATAGCATATTACACATACTAATATGTATCTGAAATTTATATGAATTACAGTTAAATATTTGTCATTTTAATACTTGTAAATCAAATGTGGAAATAACAGACAAAAAAGAATAAAGATTATATTTTACAATTATGTCAATGTCATTTGAGGAATAAATGAATAAGTAACAATATGCCATTATATGTGGAATGGCTATCAACATGCAGAGGGTAATATGCAATACATTTATGGAATTACAGATTTTTAGTATAGGTAAAAATCCACACTTACACAAAAGAGGTCAACCCTACAATTTCAAAGGATGCTTGGACTGTCATTCCTATTACTATTTTTACAGAATACATTATTTAGAAAATAGTTCTCAATAACTACAATATCAATTTCTTTCAAAGTAAATTGCAATCCTAGATGCATTTGCTAGTTTTGGTCATTCAATGATTGAGAATTACAAGCATATTGTATTTCTATTTGTGAGCTGCACCATTATATTCACCATGTAATTTTTTTCTGTAATCAATTAATTACATCAGTATTATTTCATCCTTTCTCAAACTTAGAGCAGTATTTTGAGACTTATTTAGCAAATAACCTTAGAAGGAAAGTTGTGATCACACAAATGGTTCTCTCCCAAACATTTACAAATTGCATATTTAATGCATGGGGGAAATATAATCGTACCAGGTTTTTAACATTTCATTATAAGGCTGCATAAATCACATGAGCACACATTCGTAGGTCACCTTATGTACCTTTTCCCATCCAAATGCCATTCTTGAATCTGCAGCTAGATTGATGGAACTAGGGGCATCAGTTCCTAATTGCAGAATGAAACAAAATTCCCCCTGAAATAAAGCTGAAAATGAGCCTAGTTATAGCACATACCCATACAGTTATAGGCTAAATATTTGTAGGTGGTGAGTCTTTGACAGATGTACACAATGAAATTTTACTTTAATGTATGCCAATCAGTGTCTGTTTAAAGTGACAAAGTTATTTTAAGTTCTATGTACAACAAAGGATGCTTGAACATTCATATCGATTAAGCATTTTTGCATATTGTGCCCATACGGTTCTTCCACTTTCTAGGAATGGCACTAGAAAGGGAGTTTCGGCTCCCCTCTACATAGTGAATCTAGCTCATGATCAATCTTGCTTGCTCATTTGTGTACTTGCAAGGAAGGTTAGTCAATGTCCTTTCCTGAAATTCTCTCCCACATGACACCTTTAGTTTAGTTTTCTTTATTGTCATTGCACCTCATCAAACACCATCTTCAGTGCACATCATGACCATGAAAATAAACACAAGCACACATTCTTCACCCTCCACACATTGAACTGAAAACCCCCGACACTGCACCAACACTGCACTATACAGTAGAATTCAAAAGAGCTACTGCCCTGGGATAGAAGCTGTTTTTCAGCCTATTTGTCCTTGTTTTTATTATTCTGTACCATCTGCCAGATGGTAACAGTTCAAAACTATTACATTTATATTATAATATTAAATATTATATTATATTTCAGACTTATTAGTAAGATGGTATTATTATTATCAGGGCCTACTAGCAAAGAGAGCTTTACAGCTCTCTGGGCTTACCGTGGGACTAGACTCATAATATTCCGAATTTCTAGCTGATGCCTTAACCACTACAAGTGGCTATGGAGATTCTCACTCATCCAGGTCATCAAGCATCCAAGGTGCTTTTTCAACAGACAATTGGACTTTCTTGTTTTTTCTTTGAAGCCGTTTCGCTTCTCATCCAAGAAAAGCTGCTTCAGCTCTGACTGCAAGGAAAATAAACTCTTCCATTCCCCTCCATTCAGTCAGAGCTGAAGCAGCTTTTCTTGGATGAGAAGCGAAACCGCTTCAAAGAAAAACCAGAAAGTCCAGTTGCCTCTTGAAAAAGCACCTTTGGGACACTACTTTCAAGTAGCTCTCTTTGCTAGTAGGCCCTGATAACTGAAGATGGCGTTTGATGAGGTGCAATGACAATAAAGCAAACTAAAGATGTCATGTGGGAGAGAATTGCAGGAAAGGAGATTGACTAACCCTCCTTGCAAGTAAACAAATGAGCAAGCAAGATTGATCATGAGCTAGATTCACTTTGTAGAGGGGAGCCGAAACTCCCTTTCTAGTGCCATTCCTAGAAAGTGGAAGAACCGTACGGGCACAATATGCAAAAATGTTTAATCCGTACGAATGTGCCCATGTTCAAGCATCCTTTTTTGTACATAGAACTTAAAATATCTTTGTCACTTTGAACGTACACTGATTGGCATACATTAAAGTAAAATTTCATTGCATACATCTGTCAAAGACTCACCACCTACAAATATTTAGCCTATAACTAGGCTCATTTTCAGCTTTATTTCAGGGGGGATTTTGTTTCATTCTGCAATGAGTCTAGTCCCACTGTAAGCCCAAAGCTAGCCGGGTAGCCCTGGACCAGTCCCTCTCTCAGCCCCAGGAAGGAGGTTGGCAAACCACTGCTGAAATCTTCCCAAGAAAACTGCAGGGCAGGTGCCCAGGGAGTCGCCAGGAATCAACATTGACTTGAAGGCCACGATCTCGTATCTATACCCAAGAGAGCCACCCCACGACCCCGGGTCTGAGGCGTTTGTTTTGACGTGGAGGTTGTGCAGGACCCTCCGTGATTCTGTGTGTCCTGAGGAGACTAAACGCGATCCGGCTAGCCGCTAGTAGGAACGCGGCTTTACCTCCTCGTAGCCTCCGCCCGTCGGAGCCTCAGCGGGTCATCTACACCTGCCTGACGAGCGGAAAGAAAACCCAACATAGCCGGAGAGGAAGGACCCGCAACAACGACGCCACCATGCCTCGAAATTATCTCGTGCCCGTTGGCTCAAAGCGTCGCTCTCTTAGCCAATAAGAACCCTTGGCATTGAAACGTCATTGGTCAGGAAAGCACCGGCTCAGAAAGCGTCGAACGCGTCAGGTTCAGGAAAATATAGAGAAACGTATAAGAAAAGATGCAGAAAAGCGGCTTTTCCTTTGCAACTTGTAGTGTAAATTCGAAATACTTCCCAAAATGCGGTCTAGAAAATAATTATTCTCAGGAATTTTATTAACAGAGAATCATTTAGCCGTTAGTAAATTGGGGTTTTAACATGAAATAGCTTTTTTTAATAGAAATGCAGGATGTGTTTTCTTCAATTTTATTATCTCTAATTAACAGGACGGACGTTCTGGGCCTGAGGGAGATGTGGGCGTGGCTTTCGACGGAAAGGGGCGGGGAGGAGTGATTGCAGCGCGTCTGGGGCGCCTCGCGTGCCGTTCGCGTTTGGGCAGAGGGAATTGGGGAGCCGCTTCTCTGGTTCTGCGGCTTCGCAGCGCCCTTCGCCTGGCATGAGCGGCGTCTGGCGGTTTCTGCGCTTGCTAAAGCAGCGCTTTATCGGGCCAGGGAGCGAGTACGTGGGCATCGACCACTTTGGAAACAAGTATTATCGGATCCCGCAGCACAAAACTTGGGCAGGTGAGCGAGACGAGATGATCGCCCGCGGTCGGTCGTATTTGCGCTCCACTTCGTCTCTGGTTTTATCCAAAGCGGGGTTTCCTTAATCGTGGTTTACAAAAATTATCATTGGCTGGCACTCCAGAGCTGGCTAGGCAATAAACTATAGTTCGTGAATTACAATAGCCATAGCCGATATAAACTGGGCTAAAACTTTGAGAGGGGTCTCGGAGTCCTAGTGCACAACCATTTAAATATGAGGCGGCAGTGTGCTGCAGCTGCCACAAAAGCCAACACAGATCCCGGCTGCATTAACTGGGATATAATCAAGATCACGTGAAGTGTTAATACCACTTTATAAGGCCTTGGTAAGGCCACACTTGGAATACTGCGTCTGCCATAATACAAAAAAAGATGTTGAGACTCTAGAACATGGGTCTCCAACTTGGCAATTTTAAGACCTGTGGACTTCAACTCCCAGAATTCCTCAGCCAGCAAAGCTGACTGATGAATTCTGGAAGTTGAAGTCCACAAGTCTTAAAGTTGCCAAGGTTGGAGACCCTTCTTTAGAAAGAATGCAGAGAAGAGCAGCAAAGATGATTAGGGGACTGGAGGGTAAAACATATGAAGAATGGTTGTCTAGTCTGATGAATTATTATTATTACCTTTATTGTCAGAGTACAACATGTGTACAATGAGATTGGCTGAGCTTCCTTTCATGCCCCCCAAACACAACTCACAGTGAAGACAGAAGTCCCTAACCCAGTCCCAATCTTACTACACAATGTGACCTTGTTGCACAATGCACCGGCCCTGCAAGTCTGTCATACTATGTTGGCATGAAGTTATTTTCTGTTCAGAAGTCTGACAGCCCATGGGTAGAAACTGTTCTTCAGCCTGTTGGTGTGGCTGGCAATGCTTCTATATCTCCTACCTGATGGTAGGAGAGTGAAGAAGTGCTGACCGGGATGTGAGTCGTCTATGAGAGTTTTCCTCATTCTTCTAAGGCAGCGAGCCCTGGCAATGTCATCTAGTTGTATCAGGGAACAACCCATGATGCTTTGTGCTGTGCTCACCACCCTCTGTAATGAAAAGGAGGACTAGCGCAGGGGTCTTAAAACTTGATAGCTTTAAGACTTGTGGACTTCAACTCCCAGAATTCCTCCTCCAGTCATGTTAGCTCAGGAATTCTGGGAGTTGAAGTCCACAAGGCTTAAACTTGCCAAGTTTGAAGACCCTTGGACTAGGGGGTGACATGATAGCAGTGTTCCAATATCTCAGGTGTTCCCACAAAACAAGTGGGAGTCAAGCTATTTTCCAAAGCACCTGAGGACAGGACAAAAAGAGTTACACAAAGGATAGTACAGATATGAAACAGGACATAGGTAACAATTTGCATTTACTGTTTTTTTCTCTATCTGCTAAGAGGCACATAAACATTGGTGCACAATTTATTGGAACGACTAAAATTATTGGAATAAGAGATGTTTATAGAGATGGATTAAAGGGAATATTGTATATAAACATGTTAGCCAATTTAAGGTATATAATTTTACAAAGTTATGATATTAGTCAATTCATTTGTTGATTTACTGTTCATTTGTTGATTATTGATTAACCACTTTTTTTTTCTCCTTCCTATCATTGCCCAATTATATAAGTTTATGGTGCTTGCCATGATTTTACTATATTGCTTTAATATTCCAAAATTGTATCTCTCATGGTAAAAAGGAAGTTAAGAATTCCAGAACTGTATATATATTGTAATCTGTGAATTGTACTTCCAAATTACTGCACAATCTGATATACTGTATACAATTTATAAATGTTAGATAAATTCATTTTTTGTAGAATAGTGGTTTTTTTCCACATTGAGCTTGTCTCCTGGTAACTGGTGATGATATGTTTCAATTTGTTCTTTAAATTTTTGTATACTGTTTGTGTCCAGAAGGAGGCAGTGTGGCTTTAGGAAGATTTATACCAGCAGCATATTTATAACCTGCATTGTGCAAAGGACACAGACTGTAGTTATTTCACAGGTTATGCTGGTAAACTTATGTGGAGAATAGATTGGGCAAAAAAGTTGATATACTATATTATTGGTTCATACTTTTTTTCTTTTTAAAGTAATTGTTCTTGTATTGTTTAAACATCACATTAAATCATAGCTGCTACAGTTCCATTTTTTGTTTACATTTTTTAATTATATGAAAAAATTGGTAGAAAGAGAAAGTCTGATATATATGATTAAACAATCCCATGTTATTTATGACAATAATATCTTTATTTCTAGTCAAATTTATTTGCCACCCATCTTGTGGTTCAGGAAACTCTTGAGCTTGTAAAATTAGAATGGTTGAGCTGAAGTAGATGTAATCCAATAATTAAACATAATAAAAGAAACCATGCATAGAGTATGATCTCAGTGACAGATCATACTCTTTCGATAGTCTGCTGGGGAAAAGTTATTGAATGTATTCCAGTAAATTACAATTTTTTGTAACTCTTATGTCACTACAGATTTTCTTCCTGTAATTTATCCCTGTTTTTCATATATGTGAAAGTAAGGAATGTTGAGTAAACATTAGGGAGAATGTAGATTAAGGAATCGGGAATGCTAAGCCAAAGAAATTAAAGGCCTGAGATGGTTGGGGAGGGGGGCAAGAGAAGGAACATAGGTAGATCTAATTTATACCAATACTGTTCACTATATTTATCATTTTCTCCTTGGAAACAATATTGGCTTCTACCATATCAGTACACCGATTCATACATTATCTTTTCTTTTTAGCCCTAACTTAACCTCTCTTAATATATAACTGTTATACAGATCATTCACTTTTGTACTCAATCCATATTAATTAATCAAACATTTATTCTTCTTTTACTGTACACAGAATTCTAAACGCACCTGGAGCCACTTAGGTGAGATGGTCTAAAAGTATGAAGGATCAATAAACTCTATTTCATAGCATCCTGATATAATCAACTCTCATGTGCATATGTCAAAATGAACAGAAACAAATTCTCATAGCATAATTATTTCCACTTTGTTTGATAAACTGTCTCTTCAGCAGACCATGTATGTTGACTATCTACCATAATTTTTTTTAACATTTTTTCATCTTTAGTAAGCATTTGTCTAATAAATGGATGTATAGAGCCTCTCAACTCAATGTGACTTTTGGTGGTGTACAAGAGGAGAATACAAAAGAAAAATACCATACAATATTAAAATATATATAACATATATAATGGTAACCAAGCAGGATAATTAGAATCAAATGGGGATATACAGGCCTGCAGAAAAAGATTTTAACAAAAAACTGTTAACTGTTAGTTTTTCTAAAGGCATACAGAGTTTCGGCCCATCATATCTGAGGGCCAGGGACAAAGTTTGTTCCTTCATAGGTACCAAAGCAAGATGTCAAAGGTTAAGGCACTCAAATTTGTTTACTTGCTTTGTTTTTTCCTCCATTGCATTATTTGCAATTTCTCACTGTATTTCTTCCTGTCAAACTCAATTACTTTGGTCTACATTACTTGGAATTTCATTTCTTTAGCTCTTATGGCACAGTAACTTTACTCCAATATTTGCTACAAATATCTCCTTCAGGCTGATATCTTTCACTTCTTTTCATTCACTCCCATTTTTTTCCCAAGATCCACTCTTATCACTACCAAGTAATGATCTGACTCACAATCACAGTCTTTCATCATTCATATTTTCATCACCATTTTTCTCAGTGCTTCATCACGAGCAATCAAACCAATCTTGCTTTTAAGTTTATATTTATTTCTTTGTTGTATTTATATCTGAATAGATTTATGCTTGATATTGACCTTTTTCTAAACATTCATCTGTAACCATTGAGTTGTTTTCGGTGGGTTTTTTTTTTTGAGTGTCTGATCCAGACATTTTTTCTATTCGCTTTTTCTTGTTCTTACATATCTATTCTTGTCAGTAAATTGGGAAAAATATTTCCTTGAATAATATCCATTCGGACATTGCACAATTTTTCTTAAATCTAATCTCTAATCTTTCTTTTGTCACAATTTGTGTTTATTATTATGGTTGGTTGCATAGTTAGCCAAAATGTTTAGATTGGATTGGGCATTTTTATTATTGCTGTTGTTATTACTATTTTATTGTTACTATTCATATAGTATATACAGTAGTATAATAGTATTATTACTATTGTTTCTATTATTACTATTTTATTATTATTACTATTTGTATTCACTTTGCTTTCTCTCGTCACAGTTGTTGTACTTCTATCTGTTGGTCTTTGTGTTTTGTGATTTTTTTTTGCAGTTCTTTCTGTTTTGCTGTTTCCATGTACTGCAATATCCACTATCCAGCCTTTTTTGTCTTTCTTGTCAACTATTGTTAAATCTAGTATATATGGCAGGTCCTTGTCTGTTTGAATTCTAGAACACTTTAGCTTCTTCATTTTCTGTTCCTTGATCTAATTTGTGGTCTTTTCAATTCTTTTTATTTCTTGCAGATATTCCAATGATGATAATTTTAAAAAAAAAATTATTTTAATGCCTAATTCCCAATGATCTACTTATAACAGCTCATTCAAGTTATAACAGCACTGAAAAAGTTACTTAGGACTGTTTTTCACACTTACAACTGTTGCAGCATCCCCAGGATCACATGATCAAAATTCAGACCATCAGGGCAGCTGATTTGTGTTTATGAAGGTAGCAGTGTCCCAAGATCATGTGAGCACCTTTTGCAACCTTCTGACAAGCAAAGTTAATAGGGAAGCCAAATTCACCTCACAACCGTGTTACTACAGTAACTTAATAACTACAGTAATTTACTTAACAACTGTGGCAAGATGGGGCAGAAGTCACTTAACAGAAATTCATTATTTCTGACATTGATTTCTTTTTATTCATGATTAAACAGGCATAATTCATTGAGTTCTGTTATATCCTTCTCCACTGCTACACAACATATTATGTCATTATATTTGCTCTTCTTAGATTCCGGGACATAGTACCATTGTTGTCACCATCGTAGTTTTGATCAATCAAGGTTTTTACATAATGTTTTTTAGTAAGAGAAAGAAAGTATTGACTAAGTTACCAGAGTCCAGAGTTCATTGTATCCATACCAAATGCTACCCTTCTAATGGTAAAGGCTTTACTAGACAGTTTGGGCACGTTTGGGGCAGTATGTCTCAACAAGTACAATCAAATCCCAGTTTTACTTCTCGCATGCTAATGTTATTCTAGGCAAGGTAGATTCCTAATCTGGAAACCACCTTGTAAATCAATATAATGTGGACAAAATCTCACCAATTAAAATCTCACACAACGTATAGATGTTCTGGATCCTTATTTCTATTTTGTAAAAAATTTGAAAATAAACTGATCTCAGTTGGAGAATCAAACTCCTTTTCTTACTAATTTAGAGAGATGTTAATAAAAATAGTGAAAATCCATAATTGCAAAGTATATTAATGCTTGTTCTTATTTTACAGATCAATTTTTATGGACATGGTTAGGGTTAGGGTTTATATCTAAAGAACTATTTAAAAATAGAAATTTCATCATTATTTTTTGAGTAGGAACAAAGAAACATTTACCTCCTTATAAAAAAACCCCTCTGTTCATTTTGGTATCTTTTATTTTTTAAAAAGTAAGAGTTATCAAAATTCAAAGTTGGGAACAAAAACTCCTTCACATCACTCATAAGAATGCACAGGGAATCTTAAACATAGCTTGTAGAATATGAGCTGCTGCCAGTCATTTTGATGTACTGTTAATTTTGGTGTCTAACAAATGTTGATAACTTATTCATGGGTCAAAACAAGCTGACAGTTTAGCTGAATTGCAGTTCATTTTATATGTATGTATGTATGTATGTATGTATGTATGTATGTATGTATGTATGTATGCAGGTCTTGGCATGTTCGGATCTTTTCCTGTGTAAGATTGAGAGTATCTTGGCAACGTTTCAACAAGGTCCCACTCTCCATCTTCAGGCTGGTGCTTTCAGCAAAGCTCACAAAAGCACAAAGCCGAAATAATTTTATATAATTAACCAAGAAGAAAATTATAACCAGCCACATAAGCAAAGAGATCTAACAGATGATCATCCCAAGAGAAAAATCTTCCAGATGCCCCAAACTATACGGCCTCCCAAAAATACACAAAGAAGGCATACCTCTCAGACCCATAGTCAGCTCCAGAGGAGCACCACTACAAAACCTAGCTAAACACTTAGCAAAACAGCTACAGCCCCATGTGGAAACAGCAGCTTCACTTGTACAAAACTCATACCACTTCTTAGAAATGATCAAAGTTCTACACGTGGAGCAAGAAGATCTGCTTGTAAGTTTTGATGTGGTTTCACTATTCACTCAAGTCCCGATAAAAGAGACCCTTGAAATCATCAAAAATAAATACCAACCAGCTAAACACCTCATGGAACTAACAGAACACTGCTTAACCAACACATATTTCATATACAAAGGACAAAGATACAAACAAATTGAACGAGCCCCTATGGGATCACCACTGTCACCCATCATTGCAAACCTGTTCATGGAAGAATTCGGATCCAGAGCCCTGGCCAATGCCATCCTCAAACCCAAACTATGGTTAAGATACATCGATGACATATTCGTGATTTGGCCCCATGGAAAAGAAAACCTAAACAATTTCCTAACACACCTAAACAGCACACATCCCAAAATCAAGTTCACCATGGAAACAGAAACAAACAGCTACCATTCCTAGATGTACTAATCTACAAAAAAACAGATAGCACACTAGGACACACCGTATACCAGAAGAAAACACACATCAACCGCTACCTCAACGCCCAATCCCACCACCACCCAGCACAGATAAACTCCGTGGCTAAAACACTAATTGCTAGAACCAAACGCTTGGCAAGACACACATAAAGACTGAACTATGCACCCTGACTAAAGTACTGACAGCCAACGGCTTCCACAAAAGCAAAATCACCGGCTTGATCCACAAAAACACACTGAGACATAATGGAGACCCAGAAGATGAACAGACCTATGGAACAGCTGTCCTGCCCTACATAAGAGGTACTACAGACAAAATCAGTAAGATACTACACAGACATCACATCAAGACTGCCTTCAAAACAGACAGAAAAATAGCAGCCATCCTTAGAAACCCCAAAGATAAAATTGACCTGGAAAACCAAGGCATATACGAAGTCCCCTGTGCATCATGCCCGGACACATACATTGGACAGACCAATAGAAGAATAAGTACCCGCCTGGATGAACACAAAAATGCAGTCAAAAAGCTGGAACACACTTCCTCACCAGTCCAACACATGGAAGCCACAGGTCATAGCATCAACTTCAATGGCACCAAAACCCTAGCCGCTATAGAAAACCCCAGCCACAGAATCATCGGAGAAGCCATAGAGATTGAAAAAAGACCAGAAAGCATGAATAGAAGAGATGATTCCACCAGACTGTCAATCATTTGGAAGCCTGCACTCACAAACAAAAAAATCTCCACACCACTAGCCAGAGAAGCACCTGGGCACAAACAGATCCCCCCTGATACCTCCAGCTAATACACACCCCAACCAGGCACCCAGATGAAACCTAGCTTCCTAACAAGTGATAGCCATCCATTTACCCAGAGCCAAGCTGCACTAAAGGCCTCCAATAAAGGAATACAGTGTTGCCAGCCAATCAAGATACAAAAAGAGCCCCCAAACAGACAGAAGATATTAGAAACACCAATCAAGCAGAACACAGCAAACTCCAAGACCAATAAACACAGACCAAGACTCCCAACCAATCAGGATGAAGAAAAAAACATTCTGGCACAGCAATACGCTGCCCCAAATTTAAATCTGAAACCACTATAAAAGTCTGACTCACAGGTGAACACTATACAGAAGCCTGATGATGGCAGATGAGATTCTGCCGAAACGTTGCTACAACTTTAAAAGCACAACTACAATGACGTGGGAAAATACCCGAACAAAGTTGAATACCATATATATATATAAGTTTTCACGGGTACTTAAATGTATGGTATTCAGCTTTGTTCGGGTATTTTCCCACGTCATTATAGTTGTGCTTTTAAAGTTATAGCAACGTTTTGGCAGAATACAGACAGAAAAATAGCAGCTATCCTAAGAAACCCCAAAGATAAAAATGACCTGGAAAACCAAGGCATATACGAAGTCCCCTGTGCATCATGCCCGGACACATACATTGGACAGACCAATAGAAGAATAAGTACCCGCCTGGATGAACACAAAAATGCAGTAAAAAAGCTGGAACACACTTCCTCGCTAGTCCAACACATGGAAGCCACAGGTCATAGCATCAACTTCAATGGCACCAAAACCCTAGCCACTATAGAAAACCCCAGCCACAGAATTATCAGAGAAGCCATAGAGATTGAAAAAAGACCTGAAAGCATGAATAGAAGAGATGATTCCACCAGACTGTCAATTATTTGGAAGCCTGCACTCACAAACAAAAAAAATCTCCACACCACAAGCCAAGCAAACTCCTGGGCACAAACAGATTCCCCTCCCCCATACCTCCAGCTCAAATGCACCCCAACCAGGCACCCAGATGAAACCTAGCTTCCTAATAAATGATAGCCGTCCATTTACTCAGAGCACTAAAGGCAAGTTTTCTCCCCCCCTTCCCCCCATTTCTCTTCATCTCGTGTAGTTTTAATGAACGATATGAGAAATGGCAGGGAAACACATGGATTAAATACGCCTAAATTTTGGGGGCAGGGCTTAATTTCACCTCATGCCTAGAAATCATGCTGGGCCTTCCTATTGGTGGAGGCCGTATTGTTGGAGAAACAGGGTAAATGTGCTGTAAGCAAAGTTACTTGTCCTGGTTTTTTGTTAGAAGTTCTCCATGATTAAGTGCAATGGTTTCTTAACAAAACCAATGTCATTTTAATTTTAAAGCATTAGGTTCTAGAAATGTATATGTACATGATACAAATTCTTGGCCCAAAAATATCATTGTTGCAGTTAATTATATTTCCAGTTTTCAGAATTATTATTACAATGGGATAATACAGAACCACAAAGTAGTGCTTGTTCTAGAATTTTCTTTTAATCTAACTCTTATACGTTGATTAACCATTCAAGTTAATACTGTATTAAATTCTCAATTAGTAGTTTTAAGTTTTGCATTCCATTTCTTCAGGAAATTACTTTCTTGATGTTTTGGTAAGTTCCTGCATGATTCTTTCAAAGCACTGTCTAAAAATGTCCAATATAGTTATTAATCTATGAAGGAGCAGATCAACTGACTGAACTAAGACAAGAAATTTAAGATGTATTTGAACTGAGACAAGAAATTTAAGATGTATTTGAATTTTATAATTTCAGGAGGATAAGATTCTGTACTAAGCAAAATTCAAAAAATGCCTTCAGATAACAATTGAAAAATAATGGGGAACATGCCGTTTTGCAGAAGGTACATTTCCTCGGCCTCACAAGATGACAGCATTTAAAAGAAGGGATCTGGAATTGTTTAGGAATGGAGGGGAATTGCTGATGCCAGAGATTCAGTGAAGATGTCATAATGCTGAAAAATTACCCTTTCCAATATAATTATTCTGTTTTGGCTACAATACCTATTATTCTATTGGTGTGCCTGCTGCTGGAATACCATATCCACTGAAGTCCAGCTGGCTCTGACACTGTTGACATTTTAGGAAGAAAACCTGACTGGATTCCTGGGCATGTGGGCCAGGAAGTTAAGGGAGCCTGTGAGGTGGGTGTCATGTATTGTTTGCTGTTGTCCTCGGCAGTCATTTTGTGCCTAGGTATTTTTTTTGCTTGTATAAAACTTCTAACATTTCTTTCTAGAAATAAGAACTTGCTTCTTTAAGTTGTATTTTCATTTAGGCATTGGCCTATTTTTCAACAACAACAAAAAATCCATCTGTTCAGAGAGATGCACATTTTAGCAATGAAACTGCTTTTGGAGGTGTATTTTAAATTAACAGCTTGACTGTTTCTCTCACCTTCATGTATTTTGGGGGAAAGAACTTGGGAATGCAATCCATATTATTAGGGAATAAAAATCCTTTATATTGCTTAAAATAGCGTTTTTTCACAGTTAGCACTTTTCTTACTACCTTCCATGTTGGAGAGCAACTGTCCTAGTAGGAGAGTCAAGTGGAAAATTAGCATGGACTCACTATGTAAACAAATGAGGACAAGGTCTGACCACCCATCTGAATGCCTTTGAACATTATGTAGTCTTTCTCAGGTATCAACTGTCACCTGGGGAAAATCCTGTATTATATGCAGAGAACAATAAAATAGCTTGTTTGAACTCTATACATGTGATCTGGTTGTTTGCTCCTGACAATTTTGTAGCTCAGTAAAACATGGTCTGCTATTGAACATTCTGTATATGGTTACATGTCTTCTCTTGTAATACAGCAGCTAAATTTGATTAACTTTGTTGATGAGGCTGATTTCTCAATGAAATAAATACTTCACACTCTGAATGTTGTATCTTTCTAATTTTTCTAGAATTCATTTTCATACAGGGAAATTCTTTTAATTCAAAATTTATATTTGCATCATCTAAATGGAATAATTTGAGTAATGTTTCTAGTTTGAGGTATATAGTTTGACTTGAATATAATTGGAACAATTATAAATCCCTGAAACAAACTTCAATTGTAATCTCGAACATTTTTCTACTGTCTTATTCCATATTGGTTAGTGCAACAGGATGTTGTCAGGGATACTGTTCTAGTTTAGAAAGATCAAATATATAGAAAAATAAGGCAGGATGCATAAGTGAAATGTGGTCAAACTCAATCCAAGTTTTAAAAATAAAGTTAAGGTCATCATGAGATGAGAGAGGTAAAACTTTTTTCATAAGAAATTAGATAAAACTTTTAATCCATAACAGCTGAAAGGATCATCCGGTGTTAGAATTATTACTATTTTCTGCTTTCTGCTAATGTAAATGTTAAGGATGGCTTACAGCAATAAACAAAGTAAAAAAAAAACAGGCAATAAAATTAATACAATGGAAACAATATCAGCATTTTAAAAATTATGTTAGAGGACACTAAAGAAAATGATATACAGGATATTTCAAATTGGAAAACCTTTTTACTTAATAGATTGACACTAGAACTGCATGATTCTGATTCACACAGGTAGGTATAAGTATAATGAAACCATTCACCTGGTAATAAACCAAATATGCAAAATAATGCAAATAATATTGACAGCCTTCTTGTTGCCTTCATTGTGCCTTTTGTTCAAGTATAATGCAATAAAGATAGGAAAAGGAAAGATACAATGCTGATCTTTGGAATTGCTCATATTGGAGGAGTAATGTATTGTTAAAGATGATTGAGATATAAAACCCTTGAAAATAACAAGCACTTTGAGATTGAGCACTTACCTGCCTACTATAAAGGGAAGGGGAGGGGAAAGGAACAGGGGGAAAAAACTCTTATGCACCCTTCTGGCACCCCTCCCCCAATGCATTTTCCGAACTTGTGCCACCTGCTTGCCTTCTTTACCCTGTACCAATCCCCATGTGCCTTCCCTGACTCATGCAGCACCTCTTGTGCACCTCAATGGACACTCCCTGACATATGCCAGCCCTTGTGCACCTTCCCCAATGTGGGTAGCAACCATGCACCCTTCTCAAGCCACTCTACTCCCGTGTGTTTTCCCTGACTTGCATCTCTTGTACACTTTCCAGTGCCCCTTCCCTCCCACACCTTGTGCACCATCCCTGACCAACACGGCACACCTCACACACCTCTGTGACCTCCATGCATTGTTCTTTGTGATCCATACATCACCTTTTACACATCCCTGTGATTCCTCCATGCATTGTCCTTGACTTGTACGCTCCCTACCACATTTCTGACCTGACTGACACTGCAGTGTAGACATCCTTGCTGACTTATGCTGCCCACTGGCATACCCTGCTCAACCTGCACAGCATCTCTAGGGGTCACACACACCACTCACAACCCATGCAGCATCTCTCATGCATCCCCTCATGGTTCCTGACCTACGCCCTCTTGCTCTGTCTCCCACTTACTTTGCCTGCTGGCCTTGGACTTGGCAACTTCCTACTGTTTCCCTAAGGACTTTTTCCCTGCAAGCTTCCCCCCCAGCAAAGTAAATGGGAAAGCCAGCAGAAATTCCAGGAAGGGAGGGTGGGTGGATGGAATAGGGTGGCAGGAAGGGGAGGGGAGGAAGACTGTTGATTTCTAATGCTCCCTGACAGCTTCCCACAAACAAACTCCGAAGGGAAACTGGCAGGAAGTTGGAAGTAATTCCTGCTCTATCATTCAACTTTTTTGTGAGCACTATACTAGAATCAGGGCCAACAGGCTATAAATATTTACATAATCCAGTGTGAAACACAGCTCCCTGTGATTCGCAGAGTCCTGGTAACAGTGTTTGCCAAGATTCTGAATGCATGCTTAGAAGAAAAAGCTTTTAAGTATTCTAGACAGGAGGATTTGACTTGCAGTTATTTGAGCAATACTGCACCATGTAATCGCTAAAAGCCTTAATGGATGTTTAACAGGGGACGTAAGATGGCAGTGGCCTCTGGTTCTAGAAACCTGAGCAAAGCACTAAAATGGGAGAAGTTAAATAAGAGAAATCAAGAGAAATGTGTGTGAATGAAACACTAATCTGTCTAAGAGGAGTCCCCTGGAGAAAGAATTTCTGCATTAGTAGTCACTATGTACACACACTCAGGAGGTATTGAAGACTTCAGAAAGACTATGGAGTCCTTGGTGGTCTCTGAGCTTGCAGATGTTTCATTATCCAACTTTG
Source organism: Pseudonaja textilis (assembly GCF_049901715.1). Taxonomy (NCBI): domain Eukaryota; kingdom Metazoa; phylum Chordata; class Lepidosauria; order Squamata; family Elapidae; genus Pseudonaja; species Pseudonaja textilis. The sequence goes on along the minus strand of NC_141991.1, from coordinate 230,141,043 downwards.
TATACAGTAGCTTGCCCTGCCAGTGTTGGTAGGGGATGGTTTTCCCCTTGGTGGTTCCTTGATTAAGGTATTGTTTTCTCCTTGATTGTTTGTCTGTGTCAATCCTTGCTTATTTGGGTGTTGGCTGGTAGAGGTTTGTTTTTTTGTTTTGTTTCATGTTTTAGCTTTTTTATTGTCTCTTGAATTGTAAATATTGTTTATATTTCTCTTGGTGGCTGATTTGTCTGAATGCCAAGCTTCCAGACATTCCTTACTGTTTGCGGGGTTTGATTTGATTTAGAGCACTCACAGTTTCCCAGGTGAAACTATGGTTGAGCCTGTCCACCTGTTGTGAGATTAAGGAGTTTTCATCATGTCTTCTAAGGAGAGCAGTGGCTCATGAGGTTAGAAAGCTGGGCTGCTGATTGTTAGGCTTGTGTTCGAGATGTTGCTGCCTGGTAAGCTCCCATCCCATGCTCCAGCTGACCCAGCAGTTTGAAAGCAGACACTGTGGGTAGGCTGTGAGTACCAATTCAGTGGGCAACTTCAGGGGGACATGAAAGGAGCCCCCAACTGGGTGCTTCCCAGGCAGCCAGTGATACCACTGACAAATCCTTTCACCACGGAAGCATTTTGGTGCTTCTGACACAGGAAAAAAAATAACGTCTCCTGATTGTTAGTTGTTCATAGATGTACTCTGCTAATCCACTTGTCATAGTGGCTGTCATAGTTTTTATACTGTATAAGTTATAAATAACTTCACTTTCTTCTTCATGGGCTATTGGGTTGTAGAAGCCGCAAGGCCGCTTCTACCAGCCGATTGAAGTGGCTGGTGACTGTATTTGGGGAGCTTCCATCGCCAAAAGAGACTACCTAAATGCGAGGGGACATGGGCAGCCACGCCTCGCCCTGAAGCGGCTGGGGACTCTGCCTTCAAGGGAGCTTTCGTCTGCCGATAGAAACGGCCTCGCAACAAGGGGAATGTGTGTGTGTGCTCGCCCCGAGGCTGCTTCTACCGGCCGATCGAAGTGGCTGGCAACTGCATTTGGGAAGTTTCCATTGCCCGAAAAAGACTGCCTAAAGGCGAGGGGACATGGGCAGCCATGCCTCGCCCTGAAGCGGCTGGGGACTCTGCCTTCAAGGGAGCTTTCGTCTGCCGATAGAAACGGCCTCGCAGCGAGGGGAGTGTGTGTGTATGCTCGCCCCGAGGCTGCTTCTATTGGCCGATCGAAGTGGCTGGTGACTGCACTTGGGGAGCTTCCATCACCTGAAAGAGACTGCCCTAAAGGTGAGGGGACACGGGTAGCCACGAGATGCCCTGAAGCAGCTGGGGACTCTGCCTTCAAGGGAGCTTTCGTCTGCCGATTGAAGCAGCCTTGCGGCAAGGGGAGTGTGTGTGTGTGTGTGTGTGTGTGTGTGCTCGGCCCGAGGCCGCTTCTACCGGCCAATCCAAGTGGCTGGTGACTGTACTTGGGGAGCTTCCATCACCTGAAAGAGACTGCCCTAAAGGCGAGGGGACACGGGTAGCCATGCCATGCCCTGAAGCGGTTGGGGACTTTGCCTTCAGGGAGCTTCTATCAGCTATCGGGGTATTCTTGCCTAGGCTACCTGCAGGGCACTCCTAAAGGCAAGTTTTCTCCACATCCCCCCCGCCCTTTTCTCTTCACCTCGCATAGTCCTAACGATGTGAGAAATGGCGGGGAAAAGCATGGTTTGAATAGGCCTAAATTTTGGGGGCGGGGCTTAATTTCACCTCATGCCTAGAAATCATGCTGGGCCTTCCTATTGATGGAGGCCGTATTGTTGGAGAAACACGGTACAACCACACAGCATTACTACAGCACACAAACTAACAAAAGCCTTCCAGGTCATCTTAAGAAAACTGAAAAACCCAATAGACCAAGAAGAAGAAAGTGAAGTTATCTATAACTTATACAGTATAAAAACTATGACAGCCACTATGTGGGTTAGACAAGTAGATTAGCAGAGTACATCTATGAACAACTAACAATCAGGAGACATTTTTTTTCCTGTGTCAGAAGCACCAAAATGCTTCCGTGGTGAAAGGATTTGTCAGTGGTATCACTGGCTGCCTGGGAAGCACCCAGTTGGGGGCTCCTTTCATGTCCCCCTGAAGTTGCCCACTGAATTGGTACTCACAGCCTACCCACAGTGTCTGCTTTCAAACTGCTGGGTCAGCTGGAGCATGGGATGGGAGCTTAACCGGCAGCAACATCTCGAACACAAGCCTAACAATCAGCAGCCCAGCTTTCTAACCTCATGAGCCACTGCTCTCCTTAGAAGACATGATGAAAACTCCTTAATCTCACAACAGGTGGACAGGCTCAACCATAGTTTCACCTGGGAAACTGTGAGTGCTCTAAATCAAATCAAACCCCGCAAACAGTAAGGAATGTCTAGAAGCTTGGCATTCAGACAAATCAGCCACCAAGAGAAATATAAACAATATTTACAATTCAAGAGACAATAAAAAAGCTAAAACATGAAACAAAACAAAAAAACAAACCTCTACCAGCCAACACCCAAATAAGCAGGGATTAACACAGACAAACAATCAAGCAGAGAACAATACCTTAATCAAGGAACCACCAAGGGGAAAACCATCCCCTACCAACACTGGCAGGGCAAGCTATTGTATACAAAGTTGGATAAAGAAACTGCCTAAAGGCGAGGGGACACGGGCAGCCACGCCACGCCCTGAAGCAGCTGGGGACTCTGCCTTCAGGGAGCTTTTGTTGGCCGATAGAAGGGGCCTCGCGGTGAGGTACGTGTGTATGGGCCGTTCTAGGTGGGGAAGGAAATTAAGTCACCCACGAAAAGATGGCCTAGCCATTTTTTCAGGGGTCAAAACTAAATAAGGCCTGGCCTTATTTTGTGAGAAATACGGTAATAGTTTCTTGGTTGTTTCTGAAATATTTTTGATATATGGTAGTGTTATCCTTTTCGTGGTATATATTAATTATGCTGTATTGGGTTAAGTGGTCAGGCACTTTTGGATAAAGTGTGAGTACCTATTTTATTGGAAAATGCTGCATAGTGGCCTGTTTTCTTCTTCTGGTGTATTGTGTTGCTACTGTGCATTTCTTTTCATCTGAATAATATTCTTAGAGAGCTCTTTTTGTGGGATGTTGGATAGTTACTTTAGAAATGGAGCACTTGGTTAATTTATATGATTTTTCAATAGAAATTTCTAATTTGCCGCCATTTCCTCTGCTGATAGGATATCCAGGAAGGGAGTGTATTGTTATTTTCTCCTTCCTTTATGAATTTTATATATTTGAAAATGATATTGATTGCTTAATATATTTTCTCCGGTTTTTTTTAATGACAAAGGTGTTGCTTACATACTGGATCTATACTTTTGGTTGTATGTGTGGGATGCTGCATTACAGTCTTTGCTATGAGCCCTCAGAGTGATGGTCCCATGAGTATTCCTCTAATTTGTTGGTATATTTATCGATCAAACTGAAAGTAGGTAGTGAGGCAGAGGTTGATGAGGTCCATTATTCTGAATTCCTCTATCTTAGTATACTTGGCTACGTGAGTGTGTGTTGTAGTACTACTGCCATGGATTCTTTCACTAGTTCTGGATCTATAGATGTACAGGCTTCTGTAAAGTTGAATAAACCATAATTTTGTTGCCTTCTGATTTTGTGAAGGAGCTTCTTTGATTTTTTTTGGAGACATTTCTTCTAAAAACAGAAGGTGATTCTATGGTTTCATTCAATGAAACAACCAAGTTTAAAGAGTGCCAAGGACTACATAGTTCCACCTTGAGCTGGATATATTCTCTTCTGTTCACTTTAGAGAAAGTCAATGATTTTTGCTGTAGTCAAGATATGGGTAGAAAAGGAATATGTTTGGTTTACAGTTAAATTTAAAGGTAGATGATTATTAGAAAAGCCATATTTTTTACTGGGTTGAGGACACCTCTGATCCACCAAGACTGTACTGGGTTTTCCAAACTTGCTTGCATAAGAAATTTAAAGGATCTTCAAAGATTGCTTGAATTAAATGGAAACTTAATAAACAAAAAGACATTTATATGTATCTGACAGTCCCAGGCTTAACAGAGTTAAGAAATTACAGGAATAAATTACAGTAGAAAACAGTTAATGAGTTTGAGTTTCAATGAAAAGTTTGTATTGCTTTTATTTATTATTTCTATCTTTTTCACAATGAAAGATATATTGGACTAGATAATGCCACCAAAATGAAAAACGCTGCTGTACAACAGGAAAAAAGAACATTTGATTTACCCTGAATTTGGCCAGAGGAGCCCAATGAAAGTGATAAAGCTGCACGCCTGAGTATAAACTTATACTCTCTATATAAACTCTACATGTAAACTGAGTATAAGATACTGTGTATATTCACAATATATGGAAATTGGCTTGAATTGTAGGATATGAGTGAATAGTTTTTTTTTAATTAAAGTGACTTACAAAACAAAATTAAAATACATTGGCAATGGATTGGATATTAAAAATATATAAAATAAGACAAGGCTGGCTTGCATCAATTTCAAGAGGAGAAAGAAACTGTGCTTAGCATGAAGAAAGTGTCAATATTGATTTGAGTTAGGAAAGAAATAATGAACTGTCAAGTTCCTCTCTGTGTGATCTATTTTATTTTTTGCATCATGATTTATCTGTTTCTATTTTGCCAGTGAGCATTTACAGTAAGTGCACAAATAGTATCCTTAAATCCATTTAAAATAAATGAATATATGATGAATGAATGAACTCTCAGCAAAGAAACAGAGATGAGCGCCACACCCTTGAGTTGGACATGACTGGACAGCGAAACTTTTATACCCCCCTCTCTCTCTAGGTAGACACACATACACAGACAGACAGATAGACAGACAGAGATCTAATCTCCTGATTTGGTAAAGTACACCCTTTTCTGAAACTATCTTTGTTTTATTTAATACTATGCTGATAATTGACTATCAGTCAATTGACTATGCTGATAATCTGTTTCCCTTTAATTATTTCATTAAATTTATATTCTACCCATTTCACTGTCAAGTGACTCTGGGCAGCATACAAACATAAAAAACAGGTACAAAACATTAAAACATATATTAAATTCACAGATTAAATATGTTAAAAAAGCAGAATATTACGGGATGGAACGGGATCTTCTTCCCAGTCCAATAAATGCTTCCAACATGGAACTCTCCCAATGGGGCACCTCGCCCATCAGCAGAGCTGGGCTTGAGGCTCTTATGGAAGGCCAAGTAGGTGGGGGCCACAATGTTCCTGAGGGGGGGGAATGACAACAGAAAAGGCCCTCTTCCTGGACCCTGCTAACTGGAATTCCTTGACCAACAAGGCCCATAGCGTGTCCCTTTGCTGGAATGGGTGGGGTGGCTTAATCCCATTGGGATGATATGGTTCCTTGGGTAGCCTGGGCCATCCATAAATGGCTGTAAAGTTTATAATGTCTTGAATTGGACCCGAAAGCAGACCAGCAACCAGTGCAGCTTATGCAACAGCGGTCTTATATGGCCTATCCTAGGAAGCACTAGAACTATCTTCGTGGCTGCATTGTGAATACATTTCAAGGCAGTCCCATGTAGAATGTATTGCAGTAGTTCAAACACGAAATGACCAGAGCATACGTGACCAAATTCAGGGACTTGATGATCTGTGACACAGGTAGTAGGTTCTGTGGATAGGTTAGTGTTGATCTATCATCGTCATTCAGCTCCAACACAGGACATGACCAAGAAACACTTCTTACTGTTAGAGAATCACTCTTTATTATGATTACACAATTCTTAATATATTAAATTGCAGCTGAAATTAAAGGTGTGGATGCAAATTGTGCTATAAAGGGGTACACAAGGCCAGAAAGATCTTAATGAAAAAAAGTACTTGAATTTATTAGTCAAGAATGATTTTATTGTTTTGTGTAAAAAGTACTGCATTTAATTTCATTTTGTTCCTCTTCCATGTTCTTCTATAACAGTAGCCCTGTAGAGAACTTTACATAATGACTAGATAGATGAAAGGCACCTAATAAATATAATTTGTGTTTTGCCTTATATCAGCATTCTCTTAACTAAACCGTACTTGGATTAGAATGGTTACTAATAGTATTCATCTTGTCTCAAAATGTTTCTGCATCCAGTTATACAAAAGCTATCATCGCTGCCCCTGTGTCAGCTAAGTATGAAAAATGAACGTTGCCAAATTAGATGCTTTCTGATCAAGGGGTGAAATGAGGGAGAGGTATCATTGTGTACAAGTTTTACATATTCTGATTACTGGATAATTCAACAGAAAAGTATTTCATTTTTTTTTGCTTCTTAGGTTATGCAGTCTGCTACTCAGGATTGTAATGCAACAGATGTTAATACTTTCATATCAAGGCCATCCTTGTTGAGATATGAACTATGGTGTATGACAGTGGGATGTATATAGTTTGATTTTTAATACTTCAATAGCCCAAATGAAAACAAGGATTTATTCATTTTTTAATAGTTATTATTTTATCATAAAAATAAAATACAAAACAGTAAAACAAACAAAATGAAACAAAACAAAAGCATACATTTAACCCTAACAGTGACCAAAAGAAATAGTGTGCACATAAAAGAGGAAAAGTGAACAATTAAATGTAACATTTAACATGTAGAATGCACCGTGGCTGCAATGAAAAGAAAAAGCAGTAAATTCTCCAGGTAGGTGGTAGGTTGGTAGGTAGGTAGAAGAAAGAAGAAAAATCAGTCAACAGATTGAGCCTAAACACTAATTTTGAAATTCCTCTGTTAACTATCTATTATTATATTTAGCACATAGAAAGTCCACAGTTTCAAGTCTCTTATAAAGCTATCTAGTTATTCATTTTGTGCATTGCTTGTAACAAGGACCAGATTAATATAGATCTATTCTAAAAGTCCATTTATTGAAATTAGATCTATCTTTGCAGAACTAAGAACTGACATCATTGGTTTTTGGTTGGTCATATCTCATCTAGAATATGGTGCTCAGCTCAGGGAACAACAGTTTTGGGAGGACACTGCTAAATTGGAATAAGTCCAAAGTAGAATAACCAAGCTAAGGAGTTTTGGAAAAAAAACTCACAAGGAACAGTTGGAGGCAATAGGCACATTTAAGTCTAAAGAAGAATAGACTCTCTGAAGATTTTATATCTGTCTCCAAGTGTGTGAAAAAATGTTATGTACAAGATGCAGAGAATTGTTCGTAGTTGTTTCAGAAAATGAAATAAGAAACAATGGTTAAAAAAACAAGAAAGTGGATTTCAGTTGGACATGAGACATGTTATGGTAATTTTGCTATTCAGCAGTGAAACAAAATTGATGATAGAGGTATTTTTCCAAACCAGTGCTGTCATTCAATGAATCTTTTGCATGTGAAAAAAACTGCATTATCTCAAAACCTCTTGAGTTCAGTTGTTTTCCTTTTCAAAGAAAACTATCCTATAAAAACTGAGTTTCAGATAGTGTTCACAAAGCTCAAGTCAAATAAACTCTTTCTGATATGATAGTATCCAGATATTAATACAAAAGAAATATAGAATTGTGGTATTCGCCTATTTATGAGATATTTTGTAGCGGCAAAGTATGCCCAATGTGTTTTAATGTTTTAAATGAAGGTAAGATAGGAAGTATTACTTTATTACAGTGTAGTCAGTGTAAGGTTGTCATACAAACCTATATAATAAGATAGGTTGGTCTACTTGGAGTATTCATAATACAAGATAAAACATTTAGAAAAGACAGAGGGCGAAAAGGAAGGTGTGGGGGAAAATGTGACCTTAGGGACTAAATCAATAAAAATGGAAAGATGGTTGGAATAGAAGGTTTGAATGAGGGATTTGAAGTAAGAGGAAAAAGCGATACAATTTCCATGGAAGAAATTTTAGGAATAAGGTACAGAAAGGGACAGTGAGCTGTCATATAGGAAGAAAATGTTAAAAATAGGGTAAAGTTGAAAAATAAAGATAACTTAAAAAGAAATCTTGTGCTTAATGGAAAACAGTAAAAGAGTTTGAAAAGTTTATGTGCCTAGATCTATATTTGAATTGTTGCTGCTATGAAATAGCGCAGTACTATTTGCAGAGATTTTCTGACAGAGGGGTGTGCGGGGGTGCCATTTGGGAGCCGCCAGAACAGCATTCCACCCTGTGTTAAAAAGTAAAAAAATGAGTGGTTTGGGTGAAGAAAAATCGGGGGCAGGGCAGGGAGAGAATCAAGTAACATTGTTGAAACTACATTTAGAGGCATGCACTGCTGTTGGAGTAGAGAGTAATGACAAAGAATGAAAAATGGGACTGAATGTTTTGGCATTAATTTCTATAAAGGAAAATTCATTTATAAAATAAAATATTTCACTTAATGTAGTATTCTGTGTCTTTTGCACATTTTTATCAGCTAGTATAAGAAAATGCACAGAAAACAACCATTGGCTAGAAACCTGTCTGAATTACAACTTTGAGCCAATTGTCCTTTTCTTTTAGCAATTTAAACTATTATGTATTATTTAGCAGTTTAAACTATTATGTATTATTTTCTTTTCTACCAATATTTAATAAGAATAAAATTTACGCCAAGGGACTAGAGGTAGCTGCTATTATTATCTTTAGTAGAATTTTTAAAAACCCAAATATTGGATCATGTTGGCATTACTGAATCTTTTAATTTTTCAGTGATTATTGTTGCAGGATTGTGTAAGATGAAAGAAACTAGGATAGATTAAAACACTTATTTGAAAGCTTTTTAATATATTATTTCATTTCTGCATATATTAAAAATACTATATTGTTCGATTTTGTCATGTTCACTGGTTCTTATGATTTAACTCCTTGAAAGCTATGAAGAAGTAATGAAAGAAATTACCTGTCTTAAACTGATAGATGCTTTCTATGAGCTACTTCTATTTTAGTGCCCTTTAAATTCAAACATGAGAAAATTGCAGAAATTTACAATTCAATGTGTGTTTCATCAGGGAGGAATTCACAGATTGTTTTGACACCCAGTTACAAATTCAGCATGAAGATGGACGTCTCATGAAATTTGCAGCTGCTGATTGAATTTATATTTCCATAAAGCCCATCAACAGTAGCAGCCTGAAGGGAAGTGTTGGGGGGAAATGACAAAAAATGTGAGGCTAGCATTTTTCTTCAGAGTTATAATGACAAATTACTTGTAATAAGGTCTTACACTGACCAGGATTAAACGAAAAATATAGGCAGCCAGAAGGGAGTTATTTCTTTCCTTCCCCCTCCCCCATTGATTTGAACTAAAACCATCTAGAGCTGATATCTAAATATATGTTTAGTCATCTGCAGGATATGCTAAATGCAGCCACAAATCAGAAATGTTCTCACCTTAGAAAAAAAAAGGAAGCATTTGCAGGTAATTATAGAGAATTTGTCATACAGATAATCTTATTTTATAGTAATGTCCTGCGTTTGAAGATGAATGTTATACTCACACAAAAGTAGGCCATCTTCATAGGAATCCCCCCGTGCCCCCATCATCTGCCTTTTCTTTCCCTTTCAGTCTGAAATTGGTTTTCAGAGGGAAAAAGCTTATTTAAGCAGGGGAAAAGCTTGTTTAAAACCTGTAAACAAAAAAGAGATTACTTTGATGTTCTAATATTAATAAAGCAATTGGTAAATTAAAACAAATTGTACATATTTATTCATGCTTTGAAATATTAACATTTACAAACTCTTCCTATAGAGGAAAAGGGAAAATGTAAGTGTTCTTTAAGGTATTAAGCATTATTTTGGCTATAATATTGTAGTTATTAAGAGAAGGTCTTTTTGGGTTAGAAAAAGAAAAGCTAAAGAAGCAACTTCTAATCTTCTTTGCAGCAACTACAAACAAGCTTATTATCCCTCTTTAAGATTACATTACAAAGATCCCTTACGTCCTATATTCAACCCTTTTTTCAATCAGCAAATTCAGAAATTACAATTTCACTTTTTTCCAATTTCAGTAAAAGGCCCATAAAATATTTATTTATGTCTTTTATAAATATACTTATTGTTTTATCCCTGACCAGAGAGGTTTTGCCATTTCTGCTAATTCTGCCATCTTTACAATTCATTCCTCTATTATATAGCAAGGTTGTTCTCCAGCTTATTGCAATTACCATATAACAAATCAACCTTCCATGAATCACTTCTAATTGATTGTCCATAAGACCCAATAAATAAAAACTCTGGTTTCATCTTAATATTAATCTTTAAAATTAACTGGATTACCATGCGTATTTGTATCCTTTTAAAATAAAATCATAAATCCACTATGCATAGTAAAACATCCTCTTCATGTATTTCATGTGGTGCCGCTCATCATGTGTTGGATCACAAAGTGACAGGTTGCCATCTGAGAACTTCTACAGAAGGAAAAGTGGACTTTATCCAATTAATAAATATTGTGCTTAATTGATTAAATGACCTAGAGTAGGCATTAATATATAGAATATTTGTTCTATTCTTATGCATCAAAGTATTTGTTATATACTTCCTTCCTTTTGATCCAATTGCATTTCCTCCAGATCCTCCAGATTCAACCTTTCATACAAATTTTGTTACAAATCTATGCTATATGTGCACTGCTTGAAATGTATTCGCAGTAAATGTAGCTGTTTTGAAGATGGGGTAATGATTTTCCCTTCTTGCTACTGTGATTAGCACCGACTGCCATGAATGAGATTTTCATGAACAGCTTTAATAATACCTTATTTTCTCACTGCCAAAGGACATTTTATTCATTTCATTTTCAATCTGTTCAGATTAGTTTGCAGTCTTGGTATTGGCTAGCCTGGACAATTCTGTGTCATCATAGTTTGATAAGCAGCCCATATGTTCTATTGTCTAGGTCGTTAATAAAAACATTAGACAAGTTCTTGTACATTGATTACCAAACAAACTATGAGTACAGAGAATTTTTTTACATAAAAATGCACTGAATACAAAATTTAATGAGTTTCAAAGCAGTTGAGAACCAAGGTACTATTGTATCATGTACAGCGTATATACATAATATATGAATATATGATTTCATACTACAATTCTCAAGTTATTGGAAACTTACCATAAAAGTATGTCTATATCAGTTACAGCACTGAGGAAAATATATGGAATCATTCTTAATAATCCACAATTTCTCCTTCTTGAAACAGGTCAGAACATTAAAGAGAGAAGAATTGTGAAAGCTGTCAGTCTAAAAGAATACCAGTATGAATCTGGAGCCATTCCAACAGAATGGGAAGGTAAGACTTTATTGGCATTGTTGGGGAAAAGCATGACTTACTGACCTCCACCTCTCCCAAGTTGTACAGAAAAGGCACAAGACAACATTTCTAGCCTCACCCTTACTAATGTAAGAATACAGTTTTGTCTTTCTTGACATTTTGTCTCTTCAGTTTGTCCAGGCATCATTTTCTCTTGTACAGTGATGTTCCATGTTAATAGATACAACCCCCCCACCGAAAATGAAACTTGCAGATAGGAATGAAACTTAGATATATAAACCTTGATTCAAAAATCAGTTTAAAAGTATTGACTTTAAAAAAAAACTGGGCAAGTTAATGTCTGAAAGTTGGATAGAAAAATGCAAGACTCAGCTAGCTCTGAGTGCATTTTGAAGTAAGAAAAGCAGTTTTGATCAAATGACACTTGACAAGTATGCATGAAAGCTAAATGCTTTTTAGATGATTTCCCCAAGATTTGGATAAGTTTGCACCTCTAAGATTCTTTTTTCTATTAAAAAAAGTTTTTTTTATAACAAACATGCAAACAAGACATAAAAACATAAAACCATCTTTCAATTATATACATACAGTGTGTCAGTTGGTTACAATCTTTTGTGCTGTCCTTTTTTTGCCATTACTCACAAGTTGTATAAATTCTCACCTTGTCAATCTAACATGTACTTATGTATTTATCAATCATTAATCATTCATTTGACTAAACTATTCCATCATTTTATGCACATCTAAAATTCTTATTATCTAGGAAATAAAACATGTGTGGCAAGATACACTTTTAGTTGCATTTGCTTTTTTAACACAACACTTAAGCATCCTTATAATCACTATAGCATTTTCTCCCCTTTGTGTTTATTGCGGCATTGAATTGAAAGGATTTGTGAAGAGCTTAGAAATAAAGTGTTACAAATAAGCTGTAGTCTCTTTTTTTTCTTTAAACATAGCTCCTTTTAGGAAATGTGGAGAAAACGTTCAGAGTACTTTGTTTTCTCATCTATTATTTAGGCAAAGAAGGTGTGCAATGTATTTTTGTTTGTGACAAAGAGAACAAGAGCACTCCAGGTGCTTAAACATGAAGAGCAACATTAACTGGATTTTTTTACTTAACATTTCAACTGCTAAATATTTCAGTTTAGAGACTGTGATAAAAAAAAACCACAGGCCACAGTTCGCTTTTTCTGTAAGAGAAGAAGTTTGGGTTTTAATGGCTGCAGCATTTACATAACTTTGTGTTCAAAACATTTCACTACATCAGTTCCAATTACGGAAAATATTTATTCCAGTTTTAAAAATTTATCCTGTATGAAGCTATGGGAATGTATCTTTTTCATGCTGTATTTTACAGTCTGTGTGTTCAAATTGTCCCTCTTTCCTTAATGGATAACATTTGGTGATTAATGGGAGTTTTAATTTGCATGCCCACTTTTACACTTATTACAATGCGCTATATGCCACTAGGAGTCTGAAAGTTCAATGAAAATCTCATGCATACTAATGAGAATGCAGATGAGCACTGAAATGAAAGAATGTCCAGTTTATCTTGCTTACATTCTGCTTAGAAAATGTGGTAGCATTATCATGAACACATGCTGCAGATAATGCTATACTATATTTATAATTAAAGACAACTGTTTAATTAGATGATTTGAACTACAATGGATTTACAAAACTGGAGGAACATGTTGCAGAATTGGACTCTGTCTATATGTTTCTACACTTTCTTTGTTCATTTTTGGTAGGAGGGTACTGTTCCACTTAGAAATTATTTTGGCTGCAATTCCATGAAAGTGCTTTGTTTTGTTAGGATAGAACTTGCAAAGTTTTTTTTTCTAAAAACAGATGACACATTGGCTATGTTTCAAAATTTGAAGAACAAGGGACAGTTCTAACTAACAATTACTAAAATTGGGTCTGCTTTTATTTCATCTTTTTTTTTTCTCAACTGAAGTACAGATTTCTTATGCAATTCACATACTGTAGCATAAATTCTTTGAGAATTACTAACTTCCAATAAAAGCATTGGATTTATTCGGGGGGGGGGGGAGAAGAGATTTATTATTTTAGTAGATTATATAGACTAACATCTTTCACAATCAGCACTATTGGAAGAGGTGAAGGAACAAGTTAAGGATAAACCATCATGGAGAAAATCTATCTAGGCGGTAGCTAGGAGTAAAAAATGACTTGATGACAGATAATCAATCAACAGTAGCCAAGTGTGAATATACCGAGTAGTATATATTGGGATACTATGTTTTTGAAGAATAAGGAAGTAAAGAAGTATCTGTGAGGTTGCTTCTTGTTATAATGAAATTAGATTATTATTCATTTTTAAGTTCATTTGTAGCTGATTATGAAAGATGTGTGAATTAATATCAGAGAAATCAACAGTAAAAATAGCCATCCATATTGGTCTGGTATTGAATCTAGTACAAAAACCTTTTATTTATGATTTCATTATCTCTTTTTATGCTGATAATCTTCAGTTTCACTGTCTCTTTCCCAGCAGAAATACAGTTCTTGCAGATAGAAAAGAAAATGGTGATCTGAACGATACAATATTTTTGTAGGAGGAGTTTATTGTGAATTATTTGCTTTCTTTTAAATAAGCTTCCAAGACATCTTATTGAGGTTGGCATTTTTAAGTCAGAACAAATTAAAATAATTTGGATGAATAAAATACATTTTAATATTTTTAAAAAAATGCATATTAATTTTTATTACCAGTTCTTCTGCTTCAGTGATTCAGTTCTGGTCTTTTAAAATAACATCATAACTTCTTAAGCAGATAATTGTCATTTTTCAGGATTGCTTTATATCCTGCTTTAAAAAAACAACTTAAAAACATAGGTTCCCAATATATTTACAACTGAATATTGTGGTTTAAAAAGTCTAGAATAGTGATGAAGTGTTGATTAGGATATTTATTAGTTCAGCTTATACTCAGTCTTTCAATTAAAGCAGCTTTATCTTTAATGCAAAAAATAGACAAATATTAAAGATGAAAATATCCAGCAAACAGAGATGTGCTATGTTCAGTTTCGGGGAGAGCAGAGATACTTTGGGTCTGGCATGGGCACTTCACGAGAAAGTCCAAATATTTTGAATTTTGTTCTACAAGAATACAAAATATTTGTTATATTCTGATAGGGCTAATTTATTGTGGGTTAAAGAAAATGTTTGTTTTTTTAATTTAGGATTTTATACTGTTGCTTCTGTGGCTGTTTTAAAATTAGGGCTAAATTCACTGATGATAATGAAAGTGGGTTATTTGTTGATTTAAAGAAACATTTTTGTATAAATTTACAACCATTCATTTCTTTTTTTTGTAGATAAAAGTTTTTTATTTTTAAACACAAACATACACATACAAAAACATAAAAACATAAAATCCTCTTCCGTTTTATATAACATTCATTTCTTTACCATTTGAAGATACAATAGCTTTGAAAATAATGACTTATGACTGGTCCTCGCATTTAGAACCAGCACAGGATCAAATTTCAGGCCCTTGATAACCTGCATGTATATATGAGAGTTGTTGCATTCTGGGGTCATGTGATTGTGCTGAGATGGTTGGCAAACAAACTTAATGATAATTTGTGACCTTTTCAGCCAGCTTCTAACAAGCAAAGTCAATGGAGGAAGCTGGATTTGCATGACAACGACATGATTTACTTATGACTCACTTAACAATCATGGCATAAGAGATTGTAAAATCAGCCACAACTCATCACTCACCTTGGAAACTCTCGTCCTAAGTCAAGGATTACTTGTAAAAGTTAAAAATAACGTAAATAACTTTAAAAATAGTTATATGGAAAGGTAGCTTATATTGTTGATGTACAGTAGGTATCAAAAGAAATATAACAATGGGAAATATTTGATATTTTTTGTTTTTAATTTTCTTAGCATGGATGAAGAAAAGAAGAAACAATCCACCTACACTTGAGGTAAGATGTGTTATTACATATACTGTATAGATTGTTTCAGCTTTATTTTTTATTATGTCCCAGGCTGAACTTCCAGCCTTTTCAGTCAAACTTTTGTCAATTACTGTCATCTCAGTGTGGTTGTTAATTTTTAATTGGCATAATAACAATAATTCCTTGGCCTCTATAGCTATCTCTGTCTCTTGAGGGCCTCTGAAAGGTCCTATACTACTTCTACCTATAATTTTGGGGTTGTTGTTTTTATTTTGCTGAATTTTCTCAGGTTCTTCTTCAAGACCCTTAAAGCGAGAAATTGCTGGAATAATTACGTGACATTTTTTTCCATCTTACAGCAACACTGCTCCTTCTTTACCAGATACATTTGTCCCAAAAAAGTTGGAGAAAGGCTGGAATATATAGGAAGTGTGTGTGTGTGTGTGTGTGTGTGTGTGTGTGTGACAGAGAGAAAGAGAGAGAGAGAGAGAGAGAGAGAGAATGTTCTTGAATTTACAGCATAAATGATCTTAAAATCTGAATCGTGAACCTAATCCAAAGAAATTACCTATTCCTTTCCCTGCCTCCTACTCTAAGACATGTGTAAATCTGTGTGGCAGTTCATTTGTATTTTGATATTATTATTAAGACATTTTTTTTCTAAAATGGCTGCCAGATAGATTGATTTGGTTTCTGTATTAGACAGCCTCTTGACAACACCTGCTGATACAGTAAATGCTCTTTGACAGCTGTTGAAGGGAGGGGTGCCTGTGACCATATTTCTTGTTCTATAGCAAATCTCCCTGCCCACACCTTTCACTGAGGCAAGTGACAAATTATCTTCCCCCAGTTCCCACTTTTTGGGAGATGGGCAAAGAATTTGAAATGTCAGTTATTGTATTTTATTGAGCCTTTATTCTATTGTCTCACTTACTGCCCAAACAGATTCATCCCCAAATCTTGCCATTATACTTATACTGTTTTCCTGGGAACATCACTGTATGAGCTGACAAAAAGAAATTCCATTTTTCCTGCTGTCTTCTTTCCTATCTTTGCAATGCTATATCTGCACCATGTAACCTGCACCATGTAATATGTTGGGCTTGTTGGTTGGAAAGCAGGCATCCCAGTTTCAAGACCTGAGTGCCAGGCAATGTTCTCACCCCAGCTCCTGCCAGCCTAGCAGTTGGAAAGCATGCAAATGCGAGTACCGTGTTTCTCATATAATAAGGCTGGGTTTTATTTATTTTTTTGAGCCCCCAAAAAACAGCTAGGCTGTCTTTTCAGGGGTGACTTAATTCCCCCCCCCTGCATCCTCGGGTGGGCGGGCGGTGACGGCTTGGATGTTGACCTCGGCATTGGTGGGGCACTTTGTATCAGGAGACCTTCCGCCACCGTTGCTTTCCCTTCTCACTGTGCTGCCGCGGCGTTTGGCACAGCCATGCGGCATTTGGCTCACCCACGTGGGGCCGGCCAGGGCTCCTCCCTGCAATGGGAGCCCAGCAGAGACACTTGGCTTCAGGTGCTCCTGTTGCCGCCTTTCCGGGCATCATTCGAAGGCAAAGCCCATTGTTTTAAAAACAATGCCCTACTTCCGGTATGACAAAGCCTCCCCTGCCTGAGAGGGCAGCCCAACCCCACGTGGGGAGATGAATCTCCCAGGGCTGAAGCGCAGGATCGTCCCACCCCAGGAGAAGTGCCCAGCTGCCATCCCTGCCTGGTGCTGGGCAGAGCGCGAAGAGCTTTGCCTGGGGCACCTAGCGGAGCTGGCAGGTGGGTGCTCCTGCCCCGCAGCAGAGCTCTGGCCAAGGCAGCAAGTGCCTCCCCACCAGGCCGTCCACTCATCCCGCCAGGGCCTCACCGGAGCTCGGCGGGCTGGGCAGAGCCGGGAAAATGAGCTGCAGGTGCGCACCCACCTGCCAAGTGAAAGAGCTGGGGCGACCCGAACTTGGCTTCCTTCCCAAGTCCCTCCAGCCCAACCCCGAAGGGTCCACCTGGAGAGGCGGCCTGAAGCAGTGAAAGTGCCCACCCATCTGTGGACAGGGAGGCAAGGTGATGGCCCGTGCCGTGTCCACTGAGTTGAGCCCCACTGAGTGAGTGCCTTTGCTCGATGCCCATGCCACTGCAGCGTTTGGAGCTACCAGCGCGTTTGGAGATGCGTGGGGACAGGGATGGGCTGGGTGAGGGGTAGAAAGGACAGGCGGCTTCAGGCTCTCTGCCGGACCTGCCGGCCAGGGAAGCAGTGCTGCCATCACCTCGCCTCCCTGACTGCGGACGGGTGGACGCTATCACTGCCTCAGGCAGATTCTCCCGTTGGCCCCTTCAGGGTCGGGCTGGAGGGACTTGGGAAGGAAGCCAAGCTCGGGTCAGCCCGGCTCTTTCGGTTGGCAGGCGGGTGCGCACCCGCGGCTCGCTTTCCTGGCTTTGCCCAGCCCGCCCAGTTCCAGCGCAGCCCTGGAGGATGAGCAGAGGGCCCGGTGGGGAAGCGCTTGCTGCCTTGGCCAGAGGTCCGCCGCCAGGCAGGAGGGCCCGTCTGTCAGCTGCACTGGGCGTCCCAGGCGAAGCTCTTCATGCTCTGCCCGGCGCCAGGCAAGGATGGCAGCTGGGCGCTTTTCCCAGGGTGGGTTGATCCTGTGCTACAGTCCCGGGAGATTCGCCTCCACATGTGGGGCTGGGCTGCCCTCTCGGGCAGGGGAGGCTTTGTCATACTGGTAGTAGGGCGTCATTTTTAAAAGAATGGGCTTTGCCTTCGAATGATGCCCGGGAAGGCGGCGACAGGAGCCCCTGAAGCTGAGTGTCTCCACTGGACTCCAGTTGCAGGGAGGAGCCCTGGCTGGCCACGCGTGGCTGCTCCAAACACTGTGGCATTGCTCTAAATGCCCCGGCAGCACGGGGAGAAGGGAAAGCGGAAGGTCTCCTGATACAAAGCGCCCCACCAATGCCAAGGTCAATGCAAGCAGCACCATATCTGGGTGTGCAACAAAAGTACTTCCTAACAGCAAGCCCCCGCCATTCCCCCCATTTTGCACGTTTTAATATAGGCCTTAATTTGGGGGGAGGGGCTTAATTTCATTTCATGCCTATAAAACAT
Source organism: Pseudonaja textilis (assembly GCF_049901715.1). NCBI lineage: Eukaryota > Metazoa > Chordata > Lepidosauria > Squamata > Elapidae > Pseudonaja > Pseudonaja textilis. The sequence goes on along the minus strand of NC_141991.1, from coordinate 230,122,768 downwards.
GCTGGGACTTCCTATTGGGGGAGGCCGTATTGTTGGAGAAACACAGTAGGTAAAAGGTATCATTTTGGTGGGAAGGGAACAGCCCTCTGCGATGTCAGTCTGGCCACATGAGCACAGAAATGTCTTTGCACAGTGCTGGCCCAATGGCCTTGAAATGGAGATAAGCACCTTCCCCTCTTGTCAGCAACAAATAGTGGAGTAAAATCCGCAAGAACTCCTTACCATGTAATCAGGCTAAGAAACAACAAAATAAAACCCTGTAAAAGTGGCAAAGGTTTTGAATGGGGGAAAGGATGGCGCCAAAATACATTAGAATCTCCCTCTTAATGGATGAGTATGGCTCCATTACAGCAAACTCCCAAATCTGGCATTCTTCAAGTTGCTTCATCATCAACATATTTTAAAATTCTTGGCTGTATGAAATTACATTTACTTACTAGCAAGCTGTAGATGCTTTCCTTGCACATTACACTAACAGTGACTTATACCCTAATCACTTCCTCATACTGCTGAATGCACTCAGCTCATCGGATGCTTCTGAAGACTACTGGAAACTGCAGTTGGTATGAATTGTTAGTGGGGATTACCTGCCAAGAGAATTTTACAACTGTGCTTTGAGCTCTGCATTACTTTCCAGTAGGTTTACAGGTATAATTCGAAATACTGGTCTATAAAATCCTATACAGCTTGATGCTAAGGTATCTACAGGATTGCCTTCACCTATTAGAAATAGCCTTTCTGGTAGGTTCTTACAAGCTTCTGGTTATTTTGTATGTTACTTTTGCAAGGGAAAGGAAAATGGAGATCGGGTGATGCGTTTTCTTTGTTGCTCCACCAGGAATAGGGAATAGCCTTTCCTTGCAATTAAAGCTCAAGCCTTTTCTGTTAATGTTTCAGAAATTACTTGAAATGCTATTGTTCTGTAAATATGTGGTGACTACTTGATTATCTACATCAGTGGTTCCCAAACTTTTTCAGTCCACCGCCCCCTTGGTGCTACAAACTCCTCCTCTGTGCCCCTCACCCAGGGGTGGGATTCAAATTTATGTGGGCGTGGCCTAATTTGAGGGTGTGGCTTGTTGGTCATGTGACTGGGTGGGCATGGCTTGCTGGTCATGTGACTGGCTGGTGTGATTTGCTGGCTGGGCACGGCTTGCTGGTCACATGACCGGGTAGGTGTGATTTGGTGGTCATGTGACTGGGTAGGCGTGGCCAGGTGACTGGCAAACAAGTGGTCCTCACTCAATAGCCGGTTGTTTAGCAAGTGTTCTAATTTATGACTGGCCTCCCTAGAAATACTTGACCTGTTTTGGAGTTTTGACAGCCATGCATGCACATACACACACACTCCCTTCTAACCCTTCTAACCCTGTTGGAGCAGGTCATTGGACTAGAATTGGCAAAGCATCTCTGATTAGATTCTAGTAGTGGATAAAATCTAATCAGAGATGCTTTGCTGATTCTTGTTGATTTGTTTTATTTGTATCTCTTTATTTTATGTTGCTGAATTGCATTAGACATGTGTGTCCCTTCTTGTGCACAACCCAGAAGCTTTTGTGATTCTTTGCAGCAAAAATTACTGACCTCTGGCTTTGCTCTTCTTTTCAAACATGCTGCCATTGCCGCGTTCTAGGTGCCACCACAGGTCCACCCCATTGAGCCCACTGCATTGGAGGGACCTGCCCAAGCAAGTCAAGTCAATGGGGTGAGCCTGAGAGAGGGAAAGAGAGAGAGAGAGAGAGAGAAAGAGAGAGAGAAGGAAGAAAAGAAAGAAAAGGGAAAGAAAGGAAAAGGGACAAAGAAAGAGGGGGGGATGGAAGGAAGGGACAGAAAGAAAAAGAAATAAAGAAGGAGGGAGGGAGGGAGGAGAAAGATAATGAGATATCTATTCTAGTCCAGTCACCTGCTCCAACAGGGTTAGAAGGGTGTGTGTGTGTGTGTGTGTGTTCTCCTTGTAATTTACCAGTACATTTTGGTTTTGCCTTCTTCAGAATTGGCACTGTAATACATTGGGGAAAAGTAATTTTTAGGTTGGAGATCTGGTCCAATGGATCCTGTTTAAAGCCTCAACAAAATGTGAGAGCTTCCTGATAGTCTTGACCATGTTTCGTCCACAAAACCTTTAATAGAAGCCAAAGATGTTTCAATGTGCTGGCAAAGATGTTTCAATATGGGAAAGGGCCTCAGTCTAAACTAGGCCTCATTCAATCTGATGCATCAGCTCTCTCGCTCTCTCTCTCCCTCCCTCCCTCCCCTCCCTCCCTCCCGCCCTCCCAGACTGGCTTTGTTCTACTTTCCCGATGTCCCTGCGGGGCTGGTGCTTTGAACATGGATGGATGGAGAGAGGGGGGGGCGAGGGCAGGCAGGCAGGCAGACCTTTTGGATGAATATATGGATAGGTAGGTAGTAGGTAAGTAGGTAGATTGGTAAATAAGTAGGTAGGTAGATAGATAGATAGATAGATAGATAAATAGATAGATCTATATTGGTAGGTAGGTAGGTAGACAGAAAGGCAGGCAGGTAGGTAGGTAGGCAGGAAGGCAGGCACAGACAGACAGACCTTTTGGATGGATTTATGGATAGATAGACAGACAGAATGTGACAGCAGCGGCACTTTGGGAAAGTAGAGCAAAGCCAGAGTGGGAATTGAAGTCCACATAAGTTTCCAAGATTGAGAAACATGGGCTGGATATATCAACCCAGCCATTCTGATTAGAATTTAGCATGCTGTTTGATTCTGGCTTAGTCAATAAACCATGGCTAAGATCTTCCTGCTCCTTAATCCAACTGCCTCTCTGCCCCTTCTCCAGCCCCCTGCCCCAGTTCTTTCTTTGGCATCCAATTTTGCAATGTTCCACCCGGGAGGAGGAAGGCATGCAGAAACAACCCAGACCTGCGGAGTCAGAGGGAACGATCACTTGGAAAGCAAGCAAGCAAGCAAGCAAGCAAGCAAGTTCAGGGCTCGGTCGGAAGAACCGGGCTGCAGTGGGGAGGGTAGGCTCTAGGTCTGGGCCGGCCACATAGAGCCGAACAAAACCGAGCTGTGTGCCTTGAAGAGACACAGCTGCACCCACCCCCATCCTGCGTGCAAGCCCTGTTGGCTGGAGAGGCAGAGGCCAGGCAGGCGCTGCGTGCTCCCTTGTTCTCCAGGGAAGGGGGCCCTAATGCTGGACCACCCACCCCTTCCACTGCGCGCCTTGGGAGGGTTTTGCTTTCGGGCCTTCTGGTGTGCCTCTGCTGCTTCCACCGGAGAGGGCAGCCTGCAAGCTAAGGCGCCCCCTTTCCACCACCTCCCACCTCTCCCCTCCTCCAGGCTTAGCAAGGCTTGCCGTGCGCGGGTTCCACATTCGAGGTGCCGGCTACGGAGCGATGAAACAGTCAATGGGCTGCGTGGCCGGCAGTCAGTGAGCCTGCGGGGCCGGCACCTCAAACGCCCCCCTGCTGCCTCTTAGCGCCCCCTAAGGCATCCCACCACCCCCAGGGGCCAGTATCGCCCACTTTGGGAACCACTGGTCCACATGTTTGAATTTTAAACGTAACCATTTTACTTATTTCTCTTGAACTTCGTTTGTGATATTTTTCTCTTACTACTATTGTTGTTATTCCACACTTGTTACAATTTTGAGTGGTGCTTACTGTGAATTTTTTAATTGGCTGTATTCTTTTTATTGGATTGCTGTAAAATGGGATGAGTCAGTTGACCTAGCAGAATATAGTTAGAATGAATGAGTGTTGGTACATTACGCTAAGCCAAAAATAAGGAAGCAGACAAGATGAGTGAATATAGCTTACTCTGATTGTGAATTGAAGAAAGCGCTGGAAAGTTTCCCCCAATACTGTCTCTCTCCTGATACCTGCCACAGTAAAAATAGCAATGCTATTAAATCAAGAAAAGCCAAAGGAAAAAAACCCAGAAGAATTAAAAGAAAGAAGGGAAAATTGTAAGAAAAAGAAAAGTTTGTGCAATTAGCAATAATTCTATTTCAGTACGATTAAAAAAAATGTGTTCAATTAGATGTGTTCAATTTTAATTTTCTTTTGTGTTTTAGCATAAAATGCTTTCCTCTACCATGGGCACTTGAGATTTATTGGTCCCTTGCTTCCAGTATGTCTTCTCCCTGTAAGCAATGACTACAAGAGCTAGGAGAGGTAGGAAGAGTTGTCTAACACATTGAGGGGGTTGCCAGATTTGGGCTGCCTGTTACAAAATATCTTTTCATGAGCTATTAACTTTAGGACAACACATACCATTTTTTTTTGTATCTTTTTTTCAATCATGGTTCAGAAACAAATGACCAAATGGGTTCCATCTAATGCTAATAATAAACAATTGCAAAAGGCAGATTTGAAACAGCTTCCATCCTGCAAGATTGCCTTTACCACCTTAAAACAATACCTATCTCAGGTTCTTGGAAAGGACTCAGTAGTGGATAAAAATGCCAAATCTAGCTTAAACATCTGACAGACTGTGCTACCAAGCATCATAACACTTCCCTGGAATGCCGAGAATTCATGCTATCCCTGTGAATCACCAGTGGCTTGAGGTATTATATGGAGTTGAGAAATGGAGAAAGGCAAAAGATTTTGCATCCAATTTCTTTTTTTTTCATGTCTTGGTTCCTCTTTTTCCATGCATCTTGAGCCTTAAATTCTGTTTAAATAAAAGTCTGCTGAGCTTTGGTTAGGCCATTCTGTTACATTCAGTTAGACTCCATTTCTCATTGGAATACTGAAAGCTGGGTGATTTAAAGACTACTGAGCTTATTAGAGTAGAAATACTGTGTTGATTTTCCCAAAAACTGTTTTTTTATGAAAATATCCTGAAGAGATAGGTTTTAACATGAAATTAAATTCATTAATGTGTTTCTTAGCTGGTATGGGAGGTCTAAAATGGTTAAAAATAAAAAAAATATGGTAAAGAACTGCTTTTCATTTCTAATGTGCTATGTGTTTGCTATGCAGTAATAAAAACTAAGTGGCTTTTGAATTGCACAGTTGGATACAAGGTGAAATATTAAAGAGAAGAAACTTTTTGTGACAGCTCCTGTCTTCTTTCAAACTATTTCGAGCATTTCCATAATTATTTGTTTTGACAGCCTTCTTGTCAAAGAAGGAAAATGTACTTTACTGAGTAGTAATAAGCATAAAGTTCCAATTATTGTCTTCCCACCATCATCCCTAAGAAGAGAATAATTAAATTGAAAATTACATTATGTTTAGTTATCATAGTGTATGCTCATCTTCCTTATTTGATTGTAAGAATATTATTTATTCCAGGAATAGCATAGAGAAACTAACTCCAATCACGGTGACTCATTTTCATTGAACTCTTAAGTTCTATCATCCAACTGCAGGATGGTTTAAGAATTATATTTTAAGTGACACTTTCCCTGCATAATCTATTTATGCTTGCTTGTTTATATATGCTGTTTCTTAAATGTAGGCTGCAATGTTTTTGTACATTAATTGACTAGATTAGTCAATTAAAAGCTTTCTATTAATTTCTCTCTAATTAAAACAGCAGGCATGTTTTCTTACTTCCAGTGAATCACCTATGACAATAGCAGACACATGAAGAAATTGTGCCTTTGTAAGATGGTGCCTACAGCATATAACATATGTTTCTTGTTAAAATGAAAGTTTTGTTAGCTTTCTGAACTATTTGAAATGGTACGAATACTGTATAACTTACACACTAAGTTATAGTTTGTTTAACTATTTGTTTATTAAATAATAATTGTCTGAGTTCCTACATGTTAAGCAATAAGATGCCAATAGTATTATAATTTAATACTATAGTGTTGTATGGCAGGTGAGAGAATCTAGCTTTAACATTAATATATGAATAAAATTCATTGTTGAGATAATTATCTGATGATAGTTCTAGAACACAAGTTTACAAAAGCAGAATTGCAAGCATTCACCAAATATTAATTATTGCTTCCTGAGTATCTCTATCTCTCTAGCTAAAAAAGCTAAGCCACCCAGAGTTACCCTGTGTAAGATGGGCAACCAATAAAATTAGATAGGTACATAGATAGATACCATGTTTCCCTGAAAATATGACTTATTGAAAGTAAGTCCTAGCTTGATTTTTACATATGCATCCAAAATAAGTCCTACCCCCCAAAATAAGCCCTAATTAAGACCCCGCCCACTCTAGGGTGCATGGGTAAAAATTAAGCTAGGGTGGGGATGGGGGGTGGAGCTGCCCTACTACTTATCTTCAGACAGTTGCAGCCAGGCTTCACACACCCCAACACCTGCCTTGCTGGCCCATTTCTGCAGCCACATGGCTTTCCTGAAGGCCTCTGCAGCCGATAACTGAACACTGAATTGATCTGGAGCTCTGTTATCAGCTGCAGAGGCCTTCAGGAACAGAAAAAGTTCCTGAAGGCCTCTGACAGTGGAGAAGGAGGCTAGGGCAATGCATACAAGTGAGGTGAGTCAGTGGATGACATTGCCCCCCCACCCCCCCACCCACCCCCCAAAAAAATCTGGTGCCTTTTTTGGTGGGAAAAAAAAATATGCACCAACTCAGAAAGCTCAAACTGCCCACGGAGCTGCTGATCCAGTTCTACAGAGGAATTATTGAGTCTATCATCTGCACCTCTATAACTGTCTGGTTTGACTCTGCAACAAAACAAGACAGACACAGATTTCAACAGATAATTAGGACTGCAGAAAAAACAATTACTACTAACCTGCCTTCAGTCAAGGACCTGAAAACTGTACGAGTCAAAAAGAGGGCTGTGAAAATATTTACAGGACCCTCACATCCCGGACATAAACTGTTTCAACTCCTTCCCTCAAAACGACATTATAGAGCATTGCACACTAGAACAACTAGACACAAGGACAGTTTTTTTCCTGCATGCCATCACTCTGCTAAACAACTACAGGTGAAACTCAAAAAATTAGAATATCGTGCAAAAGTTCATTTATTTCAGTAATGCAACTTAAAAGGTGAACCTAATATATGAGATATACTCATTACATGCAAAGCAAGATAGTTCAAGCCGTGATTTGTTATAATTGAGATGATTATGGCTTACAGCTCATGAAAACCCCAAATCCACAATCTCAGAAAATTAGAATATTGTGAAAAGATTCCATATTCTAGGCTCAAAGTATCCCACTCTAATCAGCAAATTAAGCCATAACACCTGCAAAGGGTTCCTGGGCCTTTAAATGGTCTCTCAGTCTGGTTCAATCATGCAAAAGACTGCTGACCTGATAGTTGTGCAGAAAACCATCACTGACACCCTCCATAAGGAGGGAAAGCCTCAAAAGGTAATTGCAAAAGAAGTTGGATGTTCCCAAAGTGCTGTATCAAAGCACATTAATAGAAAGTTATGTGGAAGGGAAAAGTGTGGAAGAAAAAAGTGCACAAGCAGCAGGGATGACCGCAGCCTGGAGAGGATTGTCAGGAAAAGGACATTCAAAAGTGTTGGGGACTTTCACAAGGTGTGGACTGAGGCTGGAGTCAGTGCATCAAGATCCACCACATACAGACGGATCCTGGACATGGGCTTCAAATGTTGTATTCCTCTTGTCAAGTCGCTCCTGAACAACAAACGTCAGAAGTGTCTTACCTGGGCTAAAGAAAAACAGACCTGGTCTGTTGCTCAGTGGTCCAAAGTCCTCTTTTCTGATGAGAGCAACTTTTGCATCTCATTTGGAAACCAAGGACCCAGAGTCTGGAGGAAGAATGGAGAGGCACACACTGCAAGATGCTTGAAGGCCAGTGTGAAATTTCCAGTCTGTGTTGATTTGGGGAGCCATGTCATGTGTTGGTGTTGGTCCACTATGCTTCATTAAGTCCAAGGTTAGCGCAGCCGTCTACCAGGAGATTTTGGAGCACTTCATGCTTCCTTCCTCAGACGAGCTTTATGGGGATGCTGACTTCATTTTCCAGCAGGACTTGGCACCTGCCCACATTGCCAAAAGCACCAAAACCTGGTTCAATGACCATGAGATTACTGTGCTTGATTGGCCAGCAAACTCACCTGACCTCTCGCATTGCCAAGAGAAAGATGAGAGACATGAGACCAAACAATGCAGAAGAGCTGAAGGCGCTATTGAAGCATCCTGGCCTTCCATAACACCTCAGCAGTGCCACAGGCTGATAGCTTCCATGCCACGCTGCATTGAGGCAGTAATTGCTGCAAAAGGGGCCCAAACCAAGTACTGAGTACATATACATGCTTATACTTTTCAGGTCCGATATTGTTCTATGTACAATCTTTGTTTTATTGATTGCATGTAATATTCTAATTTTCTGAGATTGTGGATTTGGGGTTTTCATGAGCTGTAAGCCATAATCATCACAATTATGACAAATCACGACTTGAACTATCTTGCTTTGCATGTAATGAGTCTATCTCAATTATTAGGTTCACTTTTTAAGTTGCATTACTGAAATAAATGAACTTTTGCATGATATTCTAATTTTTCGAGTTTCACCTGTAATTCCCATAACAGTCAAACTATTTACTAAGATTGTATTACTATTTTTCCTAATACCTATCTCCTTTTCTACTTATGACTATAACTTTGTTGCTAGTGTCCTTACGATTTATATTGTTTTATTTAGTTTCCTAGTTCGATTTTGTTAATTGCTTATTTAATATCCTATGACTATCACTAAGTGTTGTGTCTTATGATTCATGACGAATGTATTTATGATGACTATAATAATGATTTATCACTTATATCTTTTATGTACACTGAGAGCTTATGCACTGAAGACAAATTCTTTGTGTGTCCAATCACACTTGGCCAATAAAGAATTCTATTCTATTCTTATTTGGCCTTGTTTGCTTATCCTCTTTTTTGTTGCTACAGTCACTTTTAAGTGATTCTGTTGGTGTTGTAACTATTGTCAATATACTTTTTAATGCCTCTGATCTACAGAGGTTTTCTTTTTGCTATTTTGGGAAGAATTTTAAAAGGCTAGGTAAGTCAGAGGTTTTTTTTCTTGGTACAAATAAGCTATATTTTGTGCCTTTTAACTTTGAAATTAAGTCTGAGTCATTTTGTCTCTTAAGTCCTTTTACCTGGTATTGGATATGGTGGCAATTTTTACTGCAATTTTTTGAGTGGGCATATTGAAATGTCTTTCTAATGCATTATCACTTAAGAATATACAAGCTCTGCAAGACACAAGCCAAATCCTTTTTTTAAAGTTGTTGATCAGTTACTTTTGGGAGGCTTAAAATATGATGGGAAGGCAGTAACATTGTTCAGCAATCATCACTCAGAGGCACATAGCTTTTGATATTAAATGTAATATGTACTGATTAGATGCAAATAATCCTATCTCACATGAATTTTTCATCCTTTAAAGCTGGCTAAGTTGGTCACTAACATCCATTATACTCAAAATGCTTGATGTGAAGAATAAAAAGCCTTTATTCATATAGCCAATGGGGCACATAATTCGGTATGTCTTTAGCATTGTCCATCATCATTGACTACCTGATTGTTTAATCAAAATGACCCAGATTACTGTAATTTTTCTTGTGAGTGCCTTTGGATCAACCTTTTCCATCTCGATAATACCAATTTTTAGTACAATAATGATTATATTATATATGAAATTTTTCATATTCAGGTTTTTGCTGCAAGCTCATCAGTATGCATCTGTCATCTTTTTCCTTGATGTGTTTTATTTCAATACTCAAATGTTGATTTGCTTAAGGTCTCTTTTCCCAAATCAGAAACATTGTTCAGTGCGTTTTGCAAGATCATTATTCGTACACATTATTGCAATAGCCCAAACTACCTTTTTATTACCTTATAGTCCCTATTTGGGGTAGAGACAGGGTGACTGGATGATGCTGAGCATTTACTTGCCAGATACCCTTCCTGACACCTATGCGGAGTTTGCAGCAGATAATTTTTTCTTTGTGCCCTAGGAGAAAAGTATTTGTCACTACTAGGATTGAAGTTCCAAGTGGGAAACAAATGTCTTCACCACTAGGCCACCACATCACTTGTTATTGCAATAGTCCAGTTATATTAAAAAATAGTTGCCAGCTTTCATACAATGAACAAATTTAATATAGCTTACACTACACTTAACTATAACCCAGGCAGTTTAAAATGGTATTTAAAGTCACCCAGTATGAATTTATGAAGGTATCTATAAAATGTTTCATTTCAGAAGGAACTACGCTTGGCTTTTTGTGGGCAATTACGCTTAGAGATGTTTGGAGAATGTATATGCACACATGAATGTGTTCTGTACAGAAGCAATACTCAAATGTGACTCCTATTTCTAGTAGGATTTTACCAAGGGGGAAATGCAGGGTGGAATAGCTTGGCATGGCTTTTGTATGACATCAGTTCATGAGCTCTGAAAGAACATTACTCAAAATAGCACAAGTGTTGTTTTGTGAAAATACTGAAAATGCTCCCAGTATTCCAGCCATAGAAAATAAAGGGAGCTCAATGTGACCTCCTTGGGAACCATAGTTAGGGGGAACTGGGATTTCTCCAGATATCACTGAAGGAAAGCAGGAAAGCTCCACATGAAAGTGGTTCCTAAGCTATGACAGTAACGTTGACTGAAAGTTCAATCCTAGATAGCGACAGATAGTCAGGGAACCACTTCATCTTATGATGTATATTCTTTTTTGGTAAAAGTAATTTCTGCAGCAGATAGCCACACTTAGTCAACCTTGGGTAAGCTGGGGGGGAGGGGGACTAAGAAGGGTTGCAGCTGATTAATACTTGGATGGATGACCAAGAGGCATGGTTGTAGGCTAGATGAGCAAGTTAACAATATTTTTGAAAGAAGGCAGTGACAATGGCATATCACCTCCACACTGCTTCCAAGTATGGTATGTGGATTGGGTTCTATACTGTGATTATGCTCTGTATTCGGAACCAGTAAATTAGGTAAGATTATTTGCTAGGGGAACAGCAGCCTTTACAAGCTGGTTTTCCAAAAAGCCACCTTGCAGCAATTTCACTCTTCCCATGAAAAGGAAGGAATAGAAAATAATTACATAAGCTGTGCAGATGAAATGCAGTAGAATCTTATACTTCTGCTGTTGTGCTGCTCCTCTGTAATATCTGGTCAATGTCATCTTTCCCCTGGAGGCCAAATGTTAGGGAGGAGGAGCCTTTGTTAAATTTATAGGTATTCCTTGTGGGTCTGACCTTTGAATGCTAGAAAAATTAGAGAGTTAATTGAAGTCAGTTGAATTGTTTTCAGCTAGCATTAGAAACCCAGTAGGTTTATTACATTGTGATTATAGTGTTTCATTATTGTCCAATCTCAGTTTCATTTTGATATGGGAATTTGGCTTCCTTTTGAGCTTGCGTTTGGCAAATAGTCCTTTGATTATACACGGTTAATGAATTACATCTTGTTGCATGCCTTTGTAAAATTACGATACATTTGCTCTGTATTCTTTTTCCATTATTTTCTTTTTAAAGAAATACATGGTTATAAATTTGAATGATGGGCAGTTAATATTTTGAGTCCTTGTTTTGAAAAAGTATTGCAGTATTTTGGTACGTTATGTATACTCCTACATAGATTCTGCATAGTACATATGTTAGAATAATGTAACTTGAAGACACAGGCTATGATACCTTGCTGAGTTTGTTAAGGGCCCAGATAGGGACCTACTTAGGAATCCTGAGGTCACCTTGAATGCTCTTGTGAAAGAATAATGACCAAGAAAAAATAATGTACTACATGCCTCTAAGAGAAATTATGGTGTTTGATAGCCTCTAGCATGCAGTGTTTGATGATCTTGGACACACATTTAAAACAAAAAGCCAAGGAATCTAAGTTAGCCATAGCAAAATTCTGACAACTGTGTTAGGACAAACTATTTTATTAAGCCAATTCGGGATTACAAATGAGTGCACTTTTGAGTACTCGAGAAGGGAGGGTGAAGTTCACAACAACAACAACAACAAAGCTGGTAGAAGAGATGTTTATGTCTACATTTAAAGTCATGTGAGGTAACTCATCATATTGAAGCATGCATTTTAAGCAGTTGATTGAACAAAGTGTAGTAGGCTACTTCTCACATGGTGCTAGCTATAAACCATGGCTCATAAACAGCCAGTGATTGGGTCTGTATGCTGTGCTACCCTAAAAATAAACATGCTATGGCTTAATATAATTTGTGAATCCAGCCATAGATTTTAGATGGAAGGATGCCAAAACTGATATCAAGCTCGAGCATAGGTTGAGATGTTTCCATGCTGTAATTAAGACAACTGGGACTGTTGGGTTGATGAAACAAATAAATTTTAAACCTCTATTTCTGAAAAATAGAAAATTTAGTTATTACTCCAAACTTATCTTCATAATTAAATAGATTGCTTCATGGTTTCACTGAAATGTTTAAAATCCTCTGAATCACTGTTTATTGGTGATTAGAAACTCTTTATTGACTTTTTGTCTAAAAGAGAATAAATGAAGTTGTGATTTATGGTTTTGATGATTAGCTAGGATAGATCATGAAAATAAAGAGTTACAATACAACTTTAGAGAGGGGTCAATTTAAAATTGTAGTTGCTGCTGTAGAGATCAGAAGGCACTTTCTTATATCACTTTCTTTTCTATTTTTCTGCTGTTTTCTTTTTGCATCTTTAGTTTTTTTTTCTTTATTCTTTGACCCTACAGTATTTTAGTTTGCAGTACTCCCATCCTGGTGTTTTAAAATTTTCATTAAAATTTTAATGTTTGTGGTTTGTTCTTAGTTGATATTTACTGATAGAAGGGTTTTTGATCCATGACTAGGTCAATGGAATGGAAATGAAATTTGGGGGCAAGTCTGCCACACTCCTCTAGAGAGATTTCCAGCAATTCAAGGTAGGGTATTTCCAGAAAAATGAAAATTAGCACCCTATACTCCAATGAGTTGAATCTGGATGAAGTTGCCTATACTGGGGCTGCCTTTCTTGGCTTCTTCAAATGCTATTTGCTGAATGAGTTAAGCTCTTCTGTTGGAAAAGTGAAAGCAACACAACCTAGCCATTCAAACAAAGCGCATCTTCTTAGCATTCAGTCAGTTCAGTGTGTTACTTTTTTTTTTCCAGGAAAGTATCCAGAATAAGAACTATAGAAAAGAAATGAAAGCTAAAGTTGAAGATTTGGGTGAAAAAAGCAAACTCCTTCAGGCCAAAGATCGTGAAGAGGGTCTTGAGGTAGGACCACTTCAAACACAGATTACAGGACATGCATCTGCTTCCAACTACAGAAAGCCTGAACGCTCAGAAGACCCTGTTAGTACAGCAAATACATTTCAGCCTGGAGCCTGGATGCCTCCTGACCATAAAAAATAAAAGCCTCCAGTGCAAAGCATCAAGAAAGGCACCATTTAGTTTATCAGCAACATGAAGACATTCTTCAAAATTGCAGGTTATACTTAAAAACTTCGCATTTTCAAAATGCTTAGATTCTGCTTTTTCTTGTGGAAATGTTTAATTGCTTTTTATAAAATGTCCTATCTCTAATTCTTTTGCCTCTTAAATCATTCGATGTTTCCAGTGAAGTTATGCTTCAATAAAATTTAGTGCTGCTGTAATCATTACAGATGGTGTACTACATGACTGTATATATACTGTTAATTAATGTTAAAAGAGGCATATCCAATGTATGCTATACATGCAGATATTTTCTTTAAACCTGTCAAACTATTATAACTTCTCATATTCCAGACTGCTTAATGAAATTTAGTCATTCATATGAGTTCACAGCTTCTCCTAAAATATTTTTTTTAATGATTTGTTTATGGAAATGGACCCAAATGCTGTTTATGAAAAGTAAGCAATGCTATATTTATTTGCTAATTTTCTCTAATAAGATTTTGACAAGGTTCTAAATGTCACTAAACACAATAATTATTTAGGACGGGGCACATTACAGTTAAAAATTTCCCATTGTTAATAAATGTCAGGACTTGTGCAAGTTAACAAAGCTAATTTAAACACTGTTTATTTAAAGTAGAAATTTAATGTTTCATAGCTTAACAAATCATTAACAATGTGCAATAATGAGCATATTTAAATGTCCTATACATTTTGTTTAAAATGCATATTTGTGCTTGGCATCCTTTGCATCAGGAGATGCAGTTACAAGTAGATGAACTTTATTAGTGTCCCATTCTACACAATCTCTAAGTTTATTCTTAAATCAGTAAACCAATGTTGGTTTAGTAGTCATAATTTCACCAGACCAATGTTATAAGTAAGATACCTCCTTTATGTTATAAGTTAACTGGATGTAAAGAAATAGGCTTCAAAATGTTACGAGATTTTCAAAGATGATCGAAAGAAGCTTTGGTTTTTGAAGAGCTGAAATAGGAAGGCTTGACTGGAAATATATAAAAGGAATTTCAAGGCGCTATTTATTTGCCCACTAGGCATGAATTGTTGCCTTCAAAGGCAAGGTACTGACTTAATAGGGAGCCATAATTTAGAATGAGAAGCCTCTATAGCCATTTTCTGAAAGCAGCCAAAGGGGCTTGCTACAGGGAGAATGATGCTTGCCATTTGGTCTGAACTGTCCAAGATTCCCTAAAATTTGCCTTCAGTCTGCTTTAGCTGAACTAATACACATGTGACAGCATTTATAATCATTGATTCTGGTTGTTATAGACTTAGTGGTTGCCTGCTTTCAGCTGGAAACATTCACTATTGCTTTGTCCTCAGAATGTAGCCACCAAGAATGAGAAACTATTATCCAGCAGCTATGGCTTATGTGCAGACTATTCCAGTGATCATATTTTATGTTCTCTTTTTCCAAATACTTTGTAGATGAGGTTGCTATAATTTACATTTAACCATGAGAATCTCTCAAATGATAATTTAAGCTATCATGGATTGTATAATTGAGACAATCTGGTTCTCACAAACCATTATGCCAAAGAATAGTGAAAATACTGGCTTTCACTATGAAGTTAGGATTCTTCACAATGTAGGAAAATTTTACAATACAACAAAATTATATGCAAATTATTAAACAATTTTGCATGGTATAAAATCATAAGACAGATTTGAATGAAAATAATAATACATATCTATATAGTTATTACACATATATTATAAACTTACATTTTGCTTATATGCCAGGTTAGAAAAAAAAATCAAGATAAGAGTTCTTAAAAAAGCAATTTAAGTTCATGACCACAGAGTTTAATAGCACAAATTAAGGATACATTATTCCAGGAAAAAAATCAGTCATGTCTTGTTTCTATAAGGATACAACAACAAAAAGGTACACATACAGCAACAGTGCATTGCCAGAAAAATTCAGCCCAGTGAAATTGAAGTCTTAGTCCTTCTTTGTTCGTTTAGCTTTTGTAATGTTTTCCTGGCGTTTTTGTTTCTTTTTTTGTTCCCGTTCTTTAGCTTCAATCATTTTTGCCAGTTTCCATGATAGCACCGCACTTGCCAAGAATAGAGGTGTTAGAGCAAGGATCACTGTTGTAAGGAATCCATATGGATCTTTTGCAGCCCATTCCACAATATATTCAGCCCAAGATTTAATATTTTCAAACATCCTTCTTGCTACCTGATAGGGGAAAATCCTAAAAAAAAAAAGTGATACCATTATTTCACAGAAAATTAAACAGACACCTACTGAATAATGCAGAAAGTAATTCAGAATGACAGAGTTAAAAGGGACCTTGGAGGTCTTCTAGTCCAACCTCCTGCTCAGGCAGGAAATCCTACACCATTTCAGACAAATGGCTATCCAATCTCAAACTCCTCCAGTGTTGGAGCAGCCACAACCTCTGGAGGCAAGTCGTTCCACTGATGGTTCTAACTGTCAGGAAATTTCTTCTTAGTTCTAGGTTGGTCTTTTCCTTGATTAGTTTCCATCCATTGCTGCTTGTCCTGCCTTCGGGTGCTTTGGAGAATAGGCTGACTCCCTCTTGTCTGTGGCAACCCCTGAGATATTGGAATACTGCTGTCATGTCACCTTTAGTTGTTCATTTCATCCAAGACAAGGTATATCCCAACTTTGCTATGTGAAATTTAAATTTAGTACATCCCCTTAATTCTATGTTTTAGCTACGGCATTCCTGAACCACTGCAGATATATTTTTATTTGTTAATTGATTAATCACGTATCCAGGTACGACAACAATAGATCAGTCAGAATCCAAAGCTTCCCTGATACATTTCCAAATCAGTTTTTAATCTTTGCTAACCCTGCAAACTGGCTTGATTTCACTGGGACAGAATACTGTCATTTGGAGGAGGAAACAGGTATAAGGAAATATTTTTTAAAAAGCACTGCTCTTCCCCTCCCTC
This sequence comes from Pseudonaja textilis, assembly GCF_049901715.1. Taxonomy (NCBI): domain Eukaryota; kingdom Metazoa; phylum Chordata; class Lepidosauria; order Squamata; family Elapidae; genus Pseudonaja; species Pseudonaja textilis. The sequence continues at coordinate 230,106,475 of NC_141991.1, read as the reverse complement.
CATTTTGTGGGTCTGTCCCCAGTAAATCTTTGGCCTTGTCAGCGATTCTAATGTCACAGCACTCCAAAATGTTAGTAGGTAGGATGGCTGTACCTCTTGAGAAGAGGTCGCAAATCAATAGATTCGGCTTGTATGGAGCTTTGAAAGAGCACTTTGTTTCAGTTGAGTCTTCAAAGCCACCACATCAGTGGGATTCAGCATTCTACCTGTAGGCACTTCTGTGCAAAAGGTACTTCCACTCAAGCAAAATGACTAGGCAAAATGTTGAATGTCACTTCATTCCTGCAACTGTACTTTGAGTCAAGGCAGCTCTGCAAAGCAGCCCCACATTGCACTATGTTAAGCAGACACACTGGTGAGAAAAAACACTTACATACAAACATTAAAAACTTCATATTGAAATAAAAGAACACAATATCCTGCAAAGCAAAGACTGTCACAATATAGATCTAACAAAAAACCCCACAAGTTTTTAAGAGCCCTTTGATGGCCAAAAATCAACCATTTTTAAATGGTGTTAAAGAGGATGAACCACATCATGAATTGGGGTTGAGAGGATTCCAGACATTTCACCACCATTCTCTCTTCATCTTAGGCAGAAAGACATTGCTAAATCAGGTACCTCTTCAACTAGCATGACTATTACCACCATTTCAAATCCGTTTAGATGTAAAAGAAGAGGCAAAGCCAGGGGTGGAATTAAGAATGAGCAGTCTGGATTCATTCCTTGCCATAAGCAATCTAAATCCAACTCTGCACCTGAAATTCCTTTAACTCTTATCTAGTGCCAATTTTGTATTAACTGCTAATTGATTAGATTTTTAGGTATAGACTTGAACAATAAATCTTCTAAACTGCAACTTAATGTATGTTCCTGATACTTCGCAGCTGATACTACTAGGATAAAAATAACCCTATATGCTATAATTCTCATCATTAGAAATATGTTTAGAATTCTTCTAGCAACATAAAAGATGTCAAAACTTACCCAAGATGTCAAGAAACTCCAGTGTAGCAACACGGCAACTCTGGATATTGTTGTCATAAAAAAAAACTAAAAGAAAAAACATTGAGCAATTTAAAGCAGTTTCTGATTGTAGAAGTTGTACAGTAATACAAAACAGGTCAAATTGTGGTATTAATACTGCATACTGTACAGTCCTCAACGAATAACCACAATTGAGTCCAAAATTTCTATTGCTGAGTGAGACAATTGTTAATAGTAGGCAATTCCCATCTTTAACAAATGGAAATTATTAGGTTTTTTTTTTAATTATCTCATTGTTTTCAGCATGGATATGTCAAAGGCCATTTCACAAAAGATGTCTCAGATATATAAATGACACAAAAGCTGTATTTTTATTAAAATAACATGACTGAGATAGAAATGAGGATTTCAAAAATCATTTTGCATGCAGCTTGATGTACCATAAAAAGTCTTAACATTTGGTTCAATTCACTGCCTTGATCCAGACTTGTTTATGCAAAAATCTATTTAGAATTGCTTTTTGAATGTTTTCCTCAAAAAAAGTATTAAATTATCATTTTATTAAGAAAATATGCAAATTTGCTTGAAGGGCAAATTTAATTTTCCTGTTTCACTGGATCTATTTTTTTTTCTTTTCAATTTCCTTAAATTTAATAGATGCAACCTTATGGAAGTTGCCATTTTTGTGAAGTTTAGCAAATTACTATATTAATCAGTTCCCAATTCTGTTATTCTGTTCTGTTAAATGCCTTCTGCATTTCTGTATGTGGATTCCTGCTCTTTGAATTATGTCAGAAATCCCTGGTGTTTTCATGATGACGATGATGATCTTCATGAGATTATATTTTTATACTGTCCTATCTGTAATCTAGTTATCCCAAGAGCCTGTCTGGTTAAAGCATCAATCTACAAACCAGCAGAAGAGTTGGGAGTTCTATTCCTGCCTTAGGCACAAACGTCTATGGAGATTCTCAGTCATCCAGGTCATGGTTGTCCCAAAGGTGCTTTTTCAAGAGGCAACTGGGCTTCTTTCATCTTTGTCTTAAAAAACAAACAAACCAGAAAGTCCAGTTACCTCTTGAGAAAAAAAGCACCTTTGGGACTTCGGCACAAACCAAACTGTATGATTCTTGGGCTAGTGATCTCAGCTCTAGAAGGAGGCAATAAAGAAAATAGTAAGGAGTAGCACAGGCAATCTCCAAGAAGAGAAATTTGAAGGCACTCTTTCCTAAAAGGGCAGCAAATCAATACTGTATACACTTTAATGGTCCCATGGGAATTATCCCTAATTCCATAGTACTAGTTGGAGTCTTAAAGTTGCCAAGATCTTAAAAAGTTGCCAAGATTGAACCACATTGCCTCAACCTCCCTGCATCCCTGCTGGCTGGAGAATTCTGAGAGTTGAAGTCCACAAGTCTTAAAATTGCTAAGTTTGGGGACCCCCTGCATCTAAGTGTCTCCTGAGTGACATGAACAACCAAAATGGCATTCCCTGCTTGCTTTTAATTCTGAAATCGGGCGTTTTGGGTGACAGAAAGGCTGATTCTTGGGAAGCACTCTCGTATTCCACTGCCATTTCCAGGAGTTTAGAAAGATTTGCAAACAACTATGTGAATGCTGCCCTTATCATTTGTATGTATACCAGGGGTCTTCAAACTTGGCAAGTTTAAAGACTCTTGATGTAGACCTTTGGTAGATATACACTTTCTCTTGAGAGCAGGCAGCAGAATTTCCTTTTTAAATGTGGGCCGGTGTGCTCGCAGTCAAAAAAAAGTATGACACAGTTCTCCTAAATTTTAAGTTTAAGATCTAAATTCGAGTCCTAACACGAAGCCTCAGGAAAGAAACAATTGACAAATCTGTATTTTATATCCATTAAGCACACCTGAACACACACACACACACAGAGTTGGGCGGGGCTGAGAAAGGCTGACCCAGGAGTGGAGCGGCCCGGGAATTACGGGTCGTTTGCCCCATTGATTTCTACTCCGAAGCTACTGCGCCTGCGTACGGAGGACTTCACCTGTTGAATTTCTGCAGGGGAGTGGGACAAAACATTGGCAAACCTAACCGAGGTGGACGGGAAGGTCGGCTGAGACTCTAAGTAACCCAGCGGCCGCCCGCGCCCCACTCAAACGCCAAGCCGAGGAAAGGCTCCGGTTCACCGGGACCGCCCAGGCGAGGAGAGACGGGGCGCGGATGCGTCGGGCGCGCTCACGGCGACGAAGCCCCCCCCTCGGCTCAGCCCGGTGTAGTGTGCGCGGCCACCTTCCCTCCCGCGATGCGGGAGGCCTGCCCCCCCGCTTTCTCCTCTCCGCCCCCCCAAATCTTGGCTCGAGGGTTCGCTCACCCGCCAACCGGAAGGAGGAAGTAAAAGGAAGCCAACTTCCGACTGGAGCCCGCCTTCACCGGTATTCCCGAGCGGACGTAGAGAGGAATTACGTCATTTCTTTCCGGATAGGAAACCCCACCTCTCTGCCTCTTCGGGAGCGGGAGTTTCTTGGGGCAAGCGGAGAAAGAGGAACCCCCTCCCCACTCCCCTCAAAATCAGACTTGTGCTGCGTCAGACATAAACGCTATTAATTGCTATTAGTACCAATATTAATCATTAGTATTAATGGGTAATACTATTATTATGGGAGAAAATAAAAATAAATGGGAGCGATTGGATTGCTGGGAAGCCTTCCAGAAGCCGTGGTGAATGGGGAATTCTGGGAGTTGAAGTCCACGAGTCTTAAAGTTGCCAAGGTTGGAGATTTCTGGGCTGAACCACTCTCAGATCAGGAAAATAAATGGGGGGGGGGAGGGAGAAAGAGAGAAATTGAACCAAGAAGTGAGCTACCTTTTTCTACCTCTAACCTTTTCTACCTCTGTAAGCCCAAGCGGCATTCTCTCCGGAGGGCGGGAGAGCCGGTAAATGCGCCGGGCAATGAGCGCTGGATGGAAAGGGTGTGAAGGGGCCGGCGAGCGGGCGGGACTATTTCAACTCCCTGAAAAAGGCTTGTATTCCTGAGGGAATCGGAGGAACTCGCCGCAGCCAACTCGCAATGGGAAAAGTAGCTACGACCAACTTGCTGCGGGGCAATTTAACAATTCTATTTAATTATTTAAAATAAAAATTATTTTGTATTTTTTTTGCCATTCACCTTTCATTCAATCCATCCCTTTGCATCCTTTCTTTAACGATTCCATCCCACCATTTCGTTGATATTAATGTAACTCCTGTCCCGCAGCGACGAGTTGGCTGTGTGGTAATAACGGTGGGTGGTGTCCCATCCAGTAAAATGCAACTTTCGCATTTTGGGTTTTACTCGTGAACAAATCTTGTTGCTTTGAGAGGGGACTCCATCCCAGCAAGACTTCATGGAATTCAGTTCAGCCCAACAAGCCCTGGAGCTTCATCCAATCCTTCTTGTTACATTTGTCTAACGTTTATTTTTAACTCTGCGCAATGTTTTTATTTATTTATATTTGTCAATTGCTTACAAGATAATAGGTATAAGTAAAAACATAGTTACGAATACATGGATACATATAAGAAAAATAAAAAAATATATAAAAGAAACAATAGGACAGGGACGACAGGCACGTTGCTGCGCTTGTTGCAAATAATACTCAATAATTACCTCTAGATTTCCCTCTAAAACACATATAAGTGAAAATGCATGCAGGAAAGGTTGCTGCACAGGGTTATCCTATACTATAATGGGTATAAATAAATAAATATGCTGTTTTTTTTCTAAAGTAGTCGAGCAATTAAATCCTGCACTTTCCACCAATTTATTTACAATTAATCTCTCTCAGATTCAGAATAGAGAATCTCTGTTGAGGAGTTTTGGGGTGGAGTGAGCTGAGGGTTTTTTCCCCCCTAAAACTATTAAACCTGTTTGGACATCTGCGGTTTAAGTAGCTTTGGAAGCTGCAAGAAAAGATTGGGGTATTGCATGTTGCCCATCCTACTGTAAAATGTTGGTGGGAAAACCATCTAGAGCTTTACATATGTCAGGTTTCATTAAAATATATATTTTAATATATAAGCATTTAGGAAAATAAGCAGTGAAAAAAAAAAGCAACTTCCTAGACTGCCTAGAGACTGGGGCTGTTTAATAAGTTCATTTTTTTCCAAATAATTGTCTAGCATTAGTAAACATTTCACGTTCAATATGCCTAGTGCCCTAGAATCATTTAGTCCTCATGCATCTTGACTCTAAAGATTAATGTTAAAGGTAGCACAGTTGATTTTAATTTGGTTACATTGAGTATGACTTTCAGGCTATTGCTTTGTAAAGAATTGTCTCCAGGAGTGAATTATTGTTATGCTTCCTCACAAACTGTTTATCTGGCATAATTCCTTGACTCTTTTGTATTCTACCTGCTGAGTAATATCCCCCTTGTTTCTGGGTGAATTATGCTGCTTCCTCTGCAGTGGTGACGCTTTTCTGAAGGGCTGTGAGAATTAATTCTTTTTCCTGGTGCTTATTTTTTCCAGCTTGTAAAATAAGTGCTCTATCAGCACATTGTCAGCCTTGTATAACATACATCCAGTATTTACACATCACCAAATAGGCAATATATCTTATACTTCCTTATACTTCTACTAGAAATAACCAAATTCCTTTTATGTTATTAAAAGTTAAATTGTTTTTTAAACATACAGACATGGTATGTGTTGCATAGCTACAAACCAGCAAAATCTGCAAAGAAGGATCAATATCTGTGAGCTTGCAATTGCATTATATGTTCAAAAGAAGCAAAATTTGAATCATGTTACTGTGCCTTCCATATTGTACATCCTCAGCCATAAACTTGCTGTCTAGGAAACCATCATACAAAAGAAGGGAGAATTTCAGCAGTCATTTAATAGAGTCATCACAAATAGAAAATATATTAATTCTGAACAACCAGTTCTCTATAAATGACTCTTTTGTTTCATTGCTTGGCTCCTAAGCTGAGTTCAGCTTAGATGTTCAACCTCTACCTTATTGTAAACCTGGGGATGAGTCTTGCAGAGAAGAATTACCCAGAGGATTTAAAGCTTTTTGATACTTATCAGATTAATGCAAGACAGCATGGCTGCATGGATTTCTAGTTTCAAGCATGTTACTTTTTCTCAGAAGCAATGAACATTTCACACACCGATCATAAAACGTTGAGTTATAGCCTGTAAGGTTTAATTGTATTGATAGTCTTTAAATCTACCTCTTGTTATACAGTAGTTACATTTAGCTGAAAGAGAAATGAAGATCAGAAAAATCCTAAGCCTGCAGCTATATTGCTGGAAGCAATAATTTTTTTCTTACCTCCTAACATAAATGCTAGCTGAATCACTGTTTAATGTTTTGAACTATGTCTTTATAATTGACCACATGAAATGAATACAGCTAATCCTAAACTGATCTCTCTCTTCAAGTTAATGTAAGAGATCAGAATAGTAGGAGGCAATCATTACAAATTTCCAGATTCATATGTGGAGTTAGATTAAAGAGAATATATTTTATTGGTATACATTCGAAGTATCTTCCAAGCTGGAAATACGGTAGCTATTTATAAATAGGATTTTATTTATTTATAGAGATTTATTTGTGGAGAGCAGGAAAGAATAGGGAATTTTTCATCAATAGCTTGCTACATTTGAGTTTATTGAGGGCTTTTACATGACATTGTGACTTACATTATGAAAAAAATGAGATTGAAATCCAATATCTGCCCAGTTGGAATCTGCTGTGATTTTTCAGTTTCTCAACACTGCTTTGCTGCTCTCCTGGTTCTTTTCTTAGAGATGCCCATGAACTGCTTTGTTTTAAAATAATATCACATTATTTTAATTTTTAGAATTTTTTTTTAAAAAATAGAGCGCCAGCTTCACCTAGTCCTAAGAACGTTTGGGGGGCCTTCGTGTCTATGCTATGGTTGTGCCAAAGGTGCTTTTCAAAAAGCAGCTGGACTTCCTTTGTTTTTCCCTGAAGATGTTTTGCTGGATGAGGACTGAAAAAGCTTCTTGGATGAGAAGAGAGGCATCTTCAAGGAAAAACCAAGAAAGTCCTGTTGCCTTTTGAAAGAGCACCCTTGGGGGCCTTGACCCTCTGTAGACACTATTAGAAATCAAAAACAAAGAGAGCCGTCTCCCTGTGCTTTATTTGAAAGTGCTCTTGAAGAAAGCAAGCTGAAGGACTAGAGGGAATCTAGTTGTCATAGGAGGAAGTTGTAGGAAGTTTGTCTCCTAGAGCTTTTATGACAAGTTATGCCTATTATAGTAGTCATTTTATGGCGATACCTTTAGCATGTTTTCAAAACTTCCAGAATGCCCACCGGACCAAATGTTTAGGGATTTATATGACAAGGACAGAGTGATTATCGTGAGTTCAAATCTTTTACTAATAGAATGAGTAAAACTCCTCCACAAAAATGTAGTGATTGTCCTGCTGGTTAGCAATCAGGTGTGAAGCAAAACTGTCAGAATGAACACTATGCTTTTAAATATATGTAAATCCTTGATACACACGGCTGGTTTATTCCAAAGATAGATTATGTTAATTGCAATATTTTTTTTTCCTATTGAGAAAGGTAACATCATCTACTTGGTTAGATTCAAAACCATACAGGATGCTGTTATGGTAGATCGGTTGAGGACAAAAAGCATCATCTACTGACTCTGAACATAAGATTAATTTGCAATTTTTACCCTTGAAAGCTGAGATAAGAAGTATAGAATCTGCCACTTTTCTAATCTCTGGTGCCTTTGGAACAAACATATTCAAGAAAGGATTACAAGATTGAACAATTTATTGTGCTACATAGATAGAATTGGTTTCCTTTGTTTCATTAGTTTGTTATCTAGTAATTCTAAATGGGGGAAAGGGTAGTGAACCAGCATTTTTGTTGCATGTAAAATGAAAACCTGTTAATATTGAGTCAAAAGTCTCTTAACTAAACACATTTAATGTGCAACACCTCCTGATTTGTTCAAAAGGTGGGATTATGCAGTTCTGAGATAATGGCTCTTGAATTAGGTGTGATTTAAGTACAGCCAGCAGAAGAAGCACCATTTTTAACTAATGATAGGGAACATATTCATGGCCTTATGTGAGAGTGTCACAATGTTAATTACAAATCAAATAACAGAAAAGAACAAATTGGAACTCACAAGGAGATTATGTGGGGATGATGCTGTATCCTGTAATGTTTATATTTTTAACTTTTCCATATCATAAGCCCTGATTCCAGAAATGGGGGAAATATAGTTTCTGACATGACTGTAGCACACTGTTTATAGAGATCAATGTTTCAGGTCCTGGTTTTCAAACTTATTTAAGTCATGGAACCTGTCCCATAACCAATAATCAAAAGGCATTAATGATAGAAAGTTGGTGATAAAAAAGTAATCAATTTATTGTAAAAGGAAAATTAACGTTAATAAAAATAATTAGCATCAATCTGCACATTATTCCAAAAACTCTTACATATTTTTCCAATCATTGATTTTATAATAGATTTTGAAATGTTACATCAGATGGTTGGTATACTGCAGGAGTTATCCATATAGCTGGATACTTCATGTGAATTCAAGTGCTTTAGATATTTTTCTTAAGAATATGAGGCTCTGTATTAATCCTTATTTTTCTTTAGGTCAAAAATGACATTTCATAGTTAAGCATAGCTGGCTATCTATCCACATTACTTCTTAACCTTCCCAGAATATCTCTGGATTCAGAAAGGAAGGTATCGATTGGAGATTGACATCTACTTCCCAGTCCTGACCACTTTTCAAAGTAAATAATTCAAGGATTCCTATAATATTTGGACAGAACACTCTGTTGATAAGATGTGTCATCAGAACTCAGAAGGTGATCAAAATACATGATTCCACTCATAAATCTTTCTCTTGCAGAATCTAGGCAAAAGTAACAGTTTTGATGTGCATTTATTTAAATTATGTTATATTCCATTACTGTATACTGTAATAATGAAAACCTAGGGCTAACAGTATTTTATATCTTCCATCCCTCCAGATGGGTAGGAATTATCACTCCATTGACCACACTATAATACAATCACCTTGGCCTCGACTCTATTGGCTTTTGGCAAGGCCTTGAAAACCTGGCTTTTTCAATGGACATGAGGACTTGGGGAGTGTGGTACAGCCTGTGCAATAGCTGAATTGATTCTCATGGATGGATGTGACTAACTCTGCTATGAATTTTCTGATGGCTTTTAAAATACATTTTATATGTTTGTGAGCCAGACGGGGTAATATATGTGAAATGGGTAGTTCTCTAAATTGGGATAATAAATAAATAAATAATTTAATACTCAGTTTGATTCTTGCACATAGCACCAACTTAAAGATGGGCCTTGAAAATGTTTCAGCCTTTTTTTATTTTTGTCAATTGCTTACAAGATAATAGGTATAAATAAAAACATAGTTATTGTTATAAAAGGATTAGTTTATCAGATTCTTGTTCAATCAGTCAAAGAGTAGTAGAAACTAGGAACTTGAATACAGATTAGATATGCAAAACAGATGGAAACAGTTTGTGCAGAATGTTTGAGAAATAAATATACTTATTTTGCAAACTGGAGGAAACAGAATTAGCTTTTGTTTGTTTCAGATCCTCAAACCACAGATGGTTTACTTGTTTCCTTATAAACTCCAATTTTAAAACTCTTGACTATTATAGTAGTAAACCACCTGATCTCCTTTATTATTTATTTACCAATTGCCAAACTTAGAGCCCCAGTTGAACAGAAATTCCTTTTGACCTAGTTCATGATATTTCAGAGATATTAATTGAAAGAAGTATCTTAAAGCAAAAAGCTGTTAAGCAATAATCTGTTTTATCTGTTTTCCTGTTTTATCACTTCTGGTCATCGGGGAAATTGTGAAGATGGTACTGTTTGGTCTGTGTGCTTTTCACAGACGACTTTTATTCCATTTCTAAACATTATTCATTGTATATTACTGATTTTTTCTGATGTGGGCTTGGGTGTGGATATATGATGTCTCTTATTTATTCTCATAGGCTCCATATGTTTTAGAGATATTGTATTTCCACTTGCCTACTTTAAAATTGCAAAACATTTTAATTTTGCACTGCATTGTGTAAAAAAATGAGTAACATCTTTGTCCTAATAAGACTGTCATTTCTGACAGGCTTTATCTCCTAATAGATGCTTTTTGTTAGTCAATTATTCAAAGAAAGAAACCTTTTCTATGGAGCGGAGCCTGAGCTTCAATCCAGCTTGACAGATTTCAGGAAAAATGAGAGATGTCTTCAGATCACCTATGCAATACAGTAGGTAAAATATCTTTGGGTTGAATGAGACCAATAATGTCTAGTTACACTTGTGTACTGCATTGATCTTTTTTATGTATATCCGCACAGATAATGATAGTCATCCTGGGGTAGTGTTTGTAGGATTGTAACTTTAGTGTCTGATATACACGCTTAGGAAAAAATGAAAGATTTCCTTAAAAATCAATTTCTGTAATATTGCCATTGATTTCAATGATGTAATTACAACCATATCTGGAATTCATAGTGAGCCAACATCTGTCTATAGATTATTATTTAAGATAGCATTAGAGTGGAACCATATTAAAGCAGATGTCATGTAGTCTTACAATCTGTGTCTAAAGAACTTAATTACTGTAAATCACAATCTCAAAAGAATTCTGATTCAGGGGTCATGCCTGTTGGCTTGGAGAGACAGAATTATGCCATGGCTGAAAACTCAATAACATCAGAACATTTCTTTTTAAAAAATTCTTTTCCCCTTTCCTCTTTCTTTCTTTCTTTCTTTCTTTCTTTCTTTCTTTCTTTCTTTCTTTCTTTCTTTCTTTCTTTCTTTCTTTCTTTCTCTTTTTTTTTTAATCCAAATATTTATATAAATGGTACCATTTGGATAGTATCATGACAGCTCATTTCTCTTTCCTCTCTTTCTATAGTTTGGCACTATAAATTTATATGGACATTTGCTGGAACAAACATTTTATAGGTTGCATGGTTGCTTTGGATAATTGTCGGATCGATAAAATAATACCTTGTGAATCCTATAAAACTTCATGTCCATTTTAACTGGATCACACATTTTGTAACACTAGCTTCTCGTCATTTCCATTAAAGTATATCATCTATTTTGTTAAATTAAATCTCTCTGAAAGCTTAAACTGGTTCTATAATTTTAAAGAAAAAATATAAATTGCAGCCTGATACTGTGGATCCTGTGCTCAAGATTACACATACAATGTGAGACGTTAGCAAGAGTGTTGCAGTGGGTATTGCTGTCTTTTTGTTCATTTGGCTGCACCGCATCCTCTTCATATTCCAATTTAATTATCCTCAAGGCAGCCCATTAAGTGAAATGTGACTTAAATGTTTACAGTTAAAGCATATAAATATGCCACCTTCCTAGTCATTGAAGAGACATTGGCAGGGAGGGAGCAGGGTGTTTGTCTGACTTTGAGACATCTACAAGGGGAAGTTAATTTATCAGCTCAATCGAAATGGCTGCTAATTTTAAATAGCCAGCTATATCTTTCTTCAGCAAAAAGGCCCATTTCTCTCCTTTCCATAAAACTGTCTCATAATGAGAATAAAGCAGTTCCCATGCGGGCTGTTATCGAAAGGTAATCACAGCTCTCAGGGGTGCAATTACGTTGATAACTATATTCTGTATTACGTCTTATCGATTAACTAATAAAACCATAACAATGTTATTTCAAGAAGGCAAGAAGATACCTCAGTGTTTAATACACATGAAATAAAGCATATTTCCCTCTTTTTGTTCATCCCAAGCCACAATGGTTCTAATCCTGTTTACAACGTTTGTGTAAAGTTGTAAGTGGCACTCAGTGCAATACTTTATTAGTACTTAGCAAACGAATGTATTGAAACCATTAATAGGTGGATGGTGGTAGCACAGTGCATACGCTTTTCAGCAAAGTATAATGAATATCCTGGAAATTCTGAGAACAATGAATAATTTTGTGTACACATACCGATCAGTGTCTAGTCATACAGTTCAGTACAATTGATTAGTGCCAGGGAAGACGGTAACAGCATTCTGAACACATTTTTAAATCAAGAAACAGATGGGAATATGAATAGCAGCCCTCCTTCAAGTCATGGGGATAAAATATACTTACATTTTTTAATAAATAAAATGTATTTATACAATTAATAGGAAAGCTTGAGAATATTCAAGAAGTCAGCGCTCCATTATTTGTTGTTCCTCATTATTTGGGTACAGTATTTCAGTATCTCTCTTATAGAAAGATGAACTTGGAATGTTTGCATATGCGGCAAGACTGGGAGAGTAGACATTGTCCCAATTTTATGGACCAATATAAGCTTCTTCTGATCTCAATCTCTCATTATTTCATTGGATTTGGACGCCTTAATATCTGAATTCAGTTCCAATGGAATACTAAAGTAACAATGTTATTCATTTTTGTGGATGGGAAACTTGCTGCTTATGGACTGGAGGTTCTTTAATGATGGGATGAATATAGATCCCATGATTTCAGGGGATCGTGGGCAGACTCACTAGAACAAAATAGTGGCAAATTTGAAACTTGCCTCATATTTTACCTTTTTGTGGACAGTCTAACAGACACACATGCATGGTACAAAATATATTTTGAAAAGGTCTATTAATATTTGGATAGTAAAATAGAAGACCTTTATGTTATTCCCTGGTGGCCATTTTCTAGATGACTAAGAGAATGAGTCTCTTTCCTTTTCAAAATCTGCAAAGCCTCTTTCTGATTTACCTGCTGGGTTGAATGGGAAGGAATTTTTTTTTTTAACTGAAGAGAGAAACCCAATTCATAGATCATGAGGAAGAAATAAAAATACACCACTGATTTTGCCATTCAGAATGTCTGAAAAATGACATTTGGGGAAAAATGACAAACATTAAGAGCCTGATGAAATGTTAATTTATGCATCTATTCAGGGAGAAGCCCATTCTAATCTCCCATGGGGGGGCACTCACAATTCGGGTGGTGCGACTAAAACTGCATCTGCTTTGGTGAAAGCCATATTTCTACAGGCAGATTTATGTCAATAGAAGGATATTCTGTTCAAATATCCTGACCGTGTTTGTAACTGCTAGAAAGGAACTAAGTGGCTAGAACCCATCAAGAAAACTCACAAGCCCCTCTTGGCTCTAACTTCGGATGTCAAGACTCCTGACTGAAATAAAAGCTCTTCACATACCTTGAAAAGTCTTTATTATATCACATTATTTTCGTCTGTTTCATTTGAGATTGCATTATTTCAATTCAGTTGAGATACACTATCAGGTTCATTTGATTATGGAATAAGGAATATTTGCTAGATTCCAGCTGCTTTTGCATACTGAGAAATACATGACATTCATACTGTCATACTTGGCAGCCCCTTATTAGCAAGCACTTCATAATAAAAAAAGAAATAGAAGTGTATTTAAAGACAAATATGAGTAGAATTATACTCATATTTTACTCATACTTTTTAGTCATATTTAGACATATTTTCTGGAATGGGAGCTAAGTAAAATTAATTGAGAGCAGAAAAGACAGTTTCAACAGGAGTACAGCCAGATAAGAGAATTCAATATTTGTGTCTCTCTAGATTTTTTTTCAAATGATACAGGTTGCTGATTATTTGAATGAGCTAATTAAGAAAACAAACCACATGATTAGTCTTTTGGTTACGATGAAAGTAGCTCAGAGAGTTTGAAAAAAAAAGACATAAAGGGCACACTTGCAATTATATATATTTCTGATTAGATCAAATTTGTATTTTGAAGCCCACGGATTTCTGTTTCTGCAAATAAAAGTTAATGTAAAGTTGTCTTCTATTTGAATAGATATGCAAATCCTGTTTAGCATAAACCATGCTCTTCCCATCAGCCACTTTAATAAAGAGCAGGTGTACACATTAATATATATACAGGGAAGCAGGGTGGGATTCTGAAATCAGGACCAGAAGAACTGGTAATATGGTAAAAGCAAAGAGGGTGAGAATATCCTCTCCAGCCAAGCTGGAGTTCAAGTCTGCACATGTTTTCTTCAGTCTTTCATTCCTTACTGCTGACTTCAGACTAAAGCCAAGTAGGCACCGGCCTAGTGCACTGGAATGTACGGTCTACCTTAGAGGATGAAGGACAAAGATGCATAGAGACAGAATAAATAAAATAGGATTCCTAATGGGGAAATATCTTCTGCAGGTGTTTACTGGACTAATAAGCTGACTCCACCTCCCCCTTGCATTTTCTGTTCCCCCTCCGCCCGTCTTCTTTAATTTCATATTATTGTATCTCCAGTGTTTATTTCCATTGTTTTATTCCTTTGCTATTGTTATGTTTACATTTTTAATGACACTCCCCCCACCACCCACCCCAGTTTTATTATTGCAAGCTGCCCAGAGAATCCTCACGGCAAGATGGGAGCAAATAAATTCAACCAATCAACCAATAAAATGCTACTTAGGAAATAATTAGAAAAGTTGGGGAGGTGGCCGCAATAGATTAACAGTCAGGGGAAGAAACTTAGAAAGGATCCATCTTAATAGACTCAACTGTTAAGGATAAGAAACTTTGTACCTTCAGATTGGTTAACAATTCTGTTAATATAGCCTCACAAGTTCATCTAGATGTGTACCTTGTCTGATTTACCAGGAAGGTTATCATTAATCTTGCCAGTTTGAAGTTTCAAACTTCCTTCTATCACTTTTAACCACTACTCAATTAGGACAGGCACTTCCTAAGTTATTTCCTCTGAGACTTCAACCATTGGGAGCTCTGCCCTCTCTTGTGCCAATTCTGAGGGGGCACCACTGGTACCCACCCTTCCAAATCATCCTAAAATACATTGCAGAAAGGTGGCACCAGCAGTTAGTACGATCAAGTAGATCAAATACCCTTGATCTGGTACTTACTGCCCATGATTCATCCATAATAAAGTTAAAGTTAACTTTGAGTGAAATCAATGGTTTCTAGAAACATTACATGCTTTGAAATTGAGCTGTAGGACTGAAAATGGGATTCCGTTTAAGCCATGTGAACCTGCTTTGCAGAAGTCACAGGTAAACCACATCATACCAATGTGCAACCCTACTTAATACAATGTGCAAATCCTAAATAATATCCGTAAATGTGATTTGCAATAATAATAATAATAGAGATTTATGGATAGAGATTTAAAATGTTAAATCTGACCAAAGACTTTAAAGAAAATGTTTCACTGTATTTTCAACAAGATTTGGCTTTCCAAGTCCATTTCTCTTGGAAAAATTAGCTATGTTGCCTGGTTTTATTGTAAATACCCTTCTTTGAAAAGCTTTTACCTGCTTCTCTTTATGAAAGAAACTATCTGTTAGTCAGGAAATAGTATAATAGTTTGTGAATTTATATTCTTGTTTAATACTGGGGCCAGAGATCAATCAGTTATTTCTGTTTTATGTGTTGTAATTACCTATGCTCTGCAACTGCCTCACAGTCAGCACCTTAATTATTATTCAATATATTTTTATGGTTATAGCAACCATTAGAAAATATTTTATTTAGTATGTACCTAAATTAAAAAAATGGAAAATTTCAATATAAATCAATGATTTAAATTGACCTCCTCCCTGTCTCCCACACCTTATTTTTTTCCTCGTCAATTTCAATTGCTATAATTTAAAAAAACACATCTGGTAAACTGGCTTTGCTTTTTGACATCTTCTCCAGAAGCAGAAATTTAGGACTGACAGCACTTTCTTAAGAGTCACATCCTGGATTATTATCAGTTGTTTAACAGGCATTAATTTACGGTTACATCTTCCATTGCTTCCATGACAGATCAAGTGGCACGCTAAAAGTCTCCCTGCTGAGAAAAGCATCTTTTGGATCAGGTACCAGTCACAATGGGGAACGATGTCAGGAGATGTAGTTCAGGAGTTTTACAATGCTGGAAGCTGCTCCTATAATCCTTATGTTGTTGTTTTTTAAGAGCAGAAGATATTTGCTTTCTCTTTAGGCATGGAGAACACCCTCAGTTATACTGACTTGGCTAACCCAATATAACTTTGGTCTTCACTTTGAGTGATGCATCCTAGTTACTGCCTCTCCACTTGCAATGAAGATATACATGGCTTCAGCTGAGAGCAACGTGCTTCATTATTATCCTGTTGACCTTAATTGGAAATTCATTCTTCTGCAAAACGATAGCCAGAAAAACAGAAATGAATATACTGCATATTTTCTGGTAGACCTATTGAAAATTCAGGTTACGAATAAAATCAAATACTTGGGGATATACTTGACAGAAAGATGCAGTACATTAAAAGAGAATAATTATATCAAACTTAAACAGCAGATAGCGCTAGATTTGGCGAAATGGCAAAATTTACGACTGTCATTAATAGGGAGAATATCAACAGTCAAGATGAATATATATCCCAGAATTTTTTATTTGTTTCAAACAATTCCAATTAGGCTTGGAAAAGACTACTTTGAAGATTTAAATAAAATTGTGCTGAAATATGTATGGCAAGGTAAGAAAGCGAGAATAAAGTTAAAACTTTTGTAAGATGCTAGAATAAGAGGAGCATTTGGTTTGCCTCATTGGGAGTTGTATTACCAAGCTACAAATTTGATGTGGGTTAAGGAATGGATAACATTAAGAAATACCAGATTGCTGACATTAGAAGGATATGATCTGTTATTGGGGTGGCATGCTTTTCTATGGTATAAAGGAACTAAAAGGGGTATTTTAGAAGACATTATATACGGGAGTCTCTGTGGTTAAACTGGGAGAAGATTAAAAGACAATGTTATTTGAAAATTCCAGTCTGGCTATTGACTATTGAAGCATTTTCTTATCCTATAATACACGAAAAGGAATAAACAGTTAGATATGGTGAAATATTGAATGAAAAGGGTGAACTTAAATCTATATAAAAACTAGAGGAACAAGGTATAATGATGAATTGGTTTTCATATGCGCAAATACATTCAAGGTATGATAAAGATTCTAAAACAGATGGTTTCTATGATAAACTCACTGACTTAGATAAGATTTTTACAGGTACTGATGAAAAGGTGATTAAAAAATTGTATGGATATTTATTAGAAATTAAACTAGAAGAAGAACAAGTTAAAGAAACTATGATTGCTTGGAGAAGAATTTTGGATATGGGATTGATTTAGAGAAATGGCAAAAATTGTGGTCTCAAAATTATAAAATGACAATGTCAAGAGCATATAAAGAAAAATTGTATAAGATGTTTTACAGGTGGCATTTTTCTCTGACAAGAATAACAAGAATGTTCAAGAATAAATCCGAAAAATGTTGGAAATGTCATCAGACACCTGGCTCATTTTACCATATGTGGTGGACTTGTGCGGACACTAAAAAATACTGGAATAAAATCCATCCGTGGTTGGAAAAAATGACAAAAAAAACCATATAGATTTGAAACCAGAGATATTTTTATTGGGAATTTTACCTGAAATATGTAGTAAAGACTTGAAATACCAGATTGTAAATGTATTAACAGCAGCTAGGATTGTATTTGCTAAAAACTGGAATGAGAAAACACCATCACAGGAGGAAATCATTAAGAAAATATTGGAATGTTCTGAGTAGATTGACATTTGAAATTAGAGAACAAGAGGATAAACAATTTATAAAATTTGGGATCTATTCTATCAATGGTAAGACAATAAAATATAGTAATGAAATATGTAGACTTTTAGAAAATAATAAATATATAAAGATGTATTCTTTTCTTATTATATCTACAAAATGATTCTAGGATAGATTTGGGATGATAGTATGAACTGTCATAAAACAAATTAAGTAAAATATGATTATTTCATAAAACATGAATAAAGGTATAGTTCAAATGATTGATGTATATATATGGAAGATGACTTGTTTTTATGTTTTGTTTGTTTATGTTTGTTTTAAAAACAAATAATTTTTTTTTAAAAAAGAAATGAATATACTGCATATTTTAAGATTCCCTAAATGATCACATGAATTTTTCACATGAAAAAGGAATAGAACAGTCTCATAGAACTCTATTCAATGAAAGCAAGAGCGTACAGGGGTGGGATTCTACCAGTTCGCACCTATTCGCTGGAACCAGTTGTTAACATTCTAAGCAGTTCAGAGAACCGGTTGTTAGAAGAAATTACTGGCCTAATCCTGTAAGGAAGGCGGGAAGGAAACATTCTGGTGTTGCTTACAGAAATTGCCTCTCTGTTAACCCTTATTACGTTCTTGGCAGGACTAGACTTCCTGTCTCAGGAATTTTTCTGGAGTTTTTCCCCCCCTCCTTTGCTGGTACTTTGCTTATGTGGAGTGACCATTCAAAGTTACAATGACACTGAAAAAAGTGACTTATGACCATTTTTCACTACTATTGCAGCATCCCCACAGTCATGAAAGGCCAGGCAAGGAGATGCATGCCTCAATGTGAGTGATATTGAGTTGGCCACGCCCAGCCAATAACATGCCCACCAAGCCATGCCCACCAACTTAGCCACACCCACAGAACTGGTTCTTAAAAAAATTGAATCCCACCCGAGAGCATATCAATGAAGAGTTAAAAAAAAAAAAAAAGCAAAATTTAACTTTTAAAAGGGGAAAGGGGGAAAATACCTTGCTGCCTTGGCCAGAAGAATAGATGAAGCAACAGTGATAGGAGTGGTATGAAGAATTGCAGTGGCTTTAGGCAAGATTTTGGAAATGATACATCAGTTTGATATTTTTTACTGTCTTTTTGTTAAGTTTTAGGAAGAGCATATTTTCAGGCAATAAAGAAACAATTTTTTTCTAGAAATATAACAAAGTCTTCTGCAAGTTGAGCCAACACCATTTGCTTCCTATGGAAATAGAAAGACTTAGTTCTCAGAGTCTAAAGTTTAGAAGATTATAATGCTTAGGACAGGGGTCCCCAACTCCTGGTTGGCATGGCAGCTACCGGGCCACGCAAATAAGAGAAGCCCCATCCATGGGATGCAGGCAGCATGCAAAACCATGCCCTCTCCATTTTGCGGAAAAACCTTTCTCTGCGGAACCGGTCCCTGCTGCCCAAAAGGTTGGGGGCCGCTGGCTTAGAAGATTCTAATGTTTAGCAGATTCTAATGCTGGAAAAAGGTGGAAGGAAAGAGAAGAAAAAAACAACTAGCAAATAAGATGGATGGATCCAGTTACACTGGCAATGAGTGCACCTTGGGACAACTTGAAGGCCCAGGTTCACAACAAATCACCGCAGAGACAATCTATGCCAGGGCTGTCAAACTCCAGGCCTGTGGGTCAGATGCGTCACGCGCTGGCCACGCCCACACATGGTTTAGTGAAGGAGAAAAGTCCCGATACCTCATGTGACGCCACTGTGACGTGAGTTTGACATCCCTGATCTATGTGGTCGCTAAGAATCAATAATGATTTGATGGCACATCATCGCAATCTCTTGGGATAGTTTTGCAGCTTCCTTTCTAGTTTATAGCCCAAGAATTATGAATCGTTTCTGTCCCAGTATGAGCAAATTCTGGTCCAGTTCAAATTTATCAAGATCAGCTAAGATTGTCTTAAGTCCTACTGCCTGCTGGGACAATAAATAATACATTTTTATTTAAAAAGCTTTATAAAGCTGATATATTTGTTTAATTGTTTAAAATATCCTAGGACATGTGTACTATCTAGTATTGCAGTTTTATTATTTCCATCTAAAAAGTGTAGTCTGGCTATTGCAGACATTGCCTCTGTCAACAGTTAAAGGGTTAATGGTGGGGACTGGAAATCCCTCTTCCAAGTTCAGTAGATTTCTAGGAACAGTTTATGTAAGTAGATCTAAGGCAACCATGTTGCTCTACCTTTTATGTTCTTTTATTCTATATAGGAAGATAAAAAGAAATATCCTCCCTTTATTTTCATGTGACATTTAATTTTTGTTTTTGGTTCCCTGCAAAATGAACCAATTTAAAGCCAAATAATGTATATTCTCTCTTTTAATCACTAAGAGTACTTTTCTGAAGAACTGATTTACAATATTTCCCATCTGAGATTCTGAAACAAGCTTTCTTGAAGAAACACGGATATCCAGAAAGTATTTAAAAATGCAGTATCTTCTTCTACACCAAGTAGAGTTTTCGGGTCACTGGTCCTGAAAAGACTATGTCCTTTACTTAGAACAGCTGTATCTGTATCCTCAGGGTGTCTTAACACTCTGGATTTATTGGAACTACATTTCCCAGAATTCCCAATTAGCAATGTTTATACGGGTTGTGAGTTTAGGAAACAATAGTCCCGACATATTGAGTGGGTGCCAGGGGTGTCCGCAGAGTATTGGTGAAAAAAGTCAAGATGGCAGCTGCAAGTGTGATCAAAGCTGCGATTGTAGTCACCAACGTGACTTCTTTTTAACCATACCTTGAGGACACCACTGGAGGGTGCCAAGCTCGAAGAACTGGCCAGGAAACCAATTATTATCAGAGAGCAAAGTGATTTTTCTCAACTTTAGAAATCCTTGCACTTATGAAATTCTCCTCCTTGAGCTCATTAAATGCTCAATGGCAGCGTAACCCACATTTTGAACTTTTATTTTTTTTTGCTTACAAAGCAATACTCAAAATTTTTTAAAAGGCCACAAGGTACTTTTCTCCGATAGCCATAGTTATTTGCCTGCAGTTGCCTGCCACTCAGGTATGAAGACAGGCTGTCATTTCCTACACCCCACACTGCCCCTTACTGCCTTGCTCCAATTTTTTCAAGCCCTACAGCATTATTGTTTAATGTGTCTGGTGGAAGAATTAAAGTAGATGAAGATTGAGGATACCACTCCCTTAGGTAATATGTATTCTTATTCCCTCCAGCTATCTGGCTGATAATGCCCCTCACCTCATCCTAGCCCCATTCCCTGCCTTGAGGTAGGGGAATAATTAAAAGTCCCCTAAATTAGGTGTAGCAAAGTTGGATGTGCAGCTGAGATCCAGAAAGGTGTACAAACCACTTCAGTAGGGAGAGAGGGGCATTTATATGGAGCAAGTTAACTACATGCACAATTCAGCAAAAAGAAAACAAGATAACTCCTGTTTTTGGTAATTACAAAATGATCTTTAACGTATTTTTGCATTTCTTTAGATGAAACTCAAAGCTAGGACAAATGGAATAAAAGGCAAAATGTGGTAGACTTGAATTGTTAGGTGTTGATTAAAAAATCCTATTTCTGTTTTCACAAAAGGGAGTCTATATCCAGAGCTTTTTTCCCCTCTCTTAAAAAGTAGATCCCCCTTTTTTCATTGAAATTTCTGGTATCCACAGAAGTAACATTTGAATTCTTTGCTTGATATGGAAAAATCATCGGAATGGTGGGATCTCTGGGTTAACTGCTGTTAGTTTTATTTGTCAAGTTTTCAGGGGATAAAATAATGGTGCATCATAACTTTGTTTTTCTAACCGGGTTTGGCTGCAGAAGATGGTAATTTTGAAAAACTTTTAAAAATTCATTATCTATAGTTTAGGATTTTAAGTTCTCAAAAAAAGGGGGGGGGTTCTCTTAGACCACATTTCGCTTAATATACCCTGATATATATATATATACATTTACCTAACAATAGGATGGATGATAACCTACGATTTTGTTTTCATGGAAAGATGACCACTTGCGGTTTTCAGTGTCACCTGATGTCTGCAAGCATAAAAAGCTGTTCCTTAGATGCACAATGAGAAGCAAATAGTCCCAGTGGTTTTCAAATTTTCATATGGACATTTTTAATAGCCAACCTGATGGTCTGCATCATTTCTGGATTAAAGCCTTGCTTGCTTCTAGATGCTTTCCCAGTTCTTGGGAGAGTTTGTTCATTTTCTGAGAGAAGGAAATTAACCAATTAAAGCAAAAATAGCAAAATATTCTGCAATAAACCAAACATAATCCAGAGTCTATTTCTGAGCCTAATGATACTACTAATAACTATCTGTTATTAGTAGTATCATTAGGCTCAGAAATAGACTCTGGATTATGTTTTATTTGTTGGCAATATTGCATATATTCAAAGTCTTTTTCCACAAGAGTTGCAAACTATCCTTGAGAGTTATTTCTCTTGAAAAATGATAACAATGTCCAAAATTACAACCTAATCTGAAAATGGAGCTGAGAAAATCTAATCTAATCCCCCATGATTGTGTATCTATCAGAATACAATCCACCTTCCCTTAAGTTCTCAAAGCAGATAACATTATTTTATTGGAAACCACTATTAGGGAGTAGCTTTCAAAGCCCTAGGACCTTCAAGAAAAGGGAAAAAATATTTCAGGACTGTTGTCTGCTCGATTTTTCAATTTTATAATGAATCTAAAAAAATACAGTGAAATTCCTAAAGTGCTCATAAGTTCCTGATCAAAGTCTGCTGAATTTGCTCCTGCAAGTAAGTAGCTATATCACTAAAGAAGCATTAGGAAAGCTCTTATCTTCCTACCTAACTCATGTACACAGATAACAGATAATCAGAGTTGGAAGGGACCTTATAGGTCATAAGTTTCTCCTTATTTCCAGGTTAAATCTCTTCTTGTTCAATTTCCATCCATTATTTATTGTTTGGCCTTTGGGTGCTTTAGAAAATAGCTTGACCCCTTCCTCTCTGTGGCAGCCCCTCAAATATTGGAAGACTGCTGTCATGTCTCCTCTAGTCCTCACTAGACTAGCCATGCCCAGTTCCTATAATCGTTCTTCATATGTTTTAGTCTCCAGTCCCCTAATCATCCTGGTTGCTCTTCTCTGTACATTTTATTTTATTTTATTTATTTATTTGTCAATCGCTTACAAGATAATAGGTATAGGTATATACATAGTTATGAATACATGAAATGGGTACATATAAGAAAAATAAAAGAAACAAAAGGTCAGGGACAGTAGGCATGTTGGTGTGCTTATGCACGCCCCCTACAGACCTCTTAGGAAAGGGGTGAGGTCAATAGTAGACAGTCTAAGGTTAAAGTTTTGGGGGTTTGGGGAAAAAACCATAGAGTCAGGTAGAGTATTCCAGACATTGACTACTCTGTTGCTGAAGTCGTATTTCCTGCAATCAAGTTTGGTGCAATTTACCTTGAGTTTTTATCTATTGTGTGCTCTTGTGTTGTTATGGTTGAAGGTGAAGTATTTATTGACAGGTAAGTCACTGCAATGTATGATTTTATATATCATACTTAGATCAGACCAAAGACGGTGTAATTCAAGGTTTTCTAGGTCTAGAATTTCAAGTCTGGTGGCATAAGGTATTCTACAGTGAGTAGAGGAGTGGAAAACTCTTCTTGTGAAATATTTCTGGACTTTCTCAACTGTGTTAATATCAGATATGTAATGTGGGTTCCAGACTGATGAGCTGTATTCGAGTATTGGTCTAGCAAATGTTTCGTATGCTCTAGTTAGTAGTGTAATATTACCAGAGAAAAACCTATGTAAGATTAGGTTAACAACTCTTAATGCCTTTTTGGCTATGTAGTTACGGTGGGCTCTAGCACTTAGATCATTAGAGATGAGTATTCCAAGGTCCTTTGCAGAGCTTGGATCATCAACAAGATCTTGACTATTCAGCTTGTATTTTATTTTCTGATTTATTTATTTTTTGCTAATATGTAAGAGAGAGCATTTATTTGTTGAGATTTGAAGTTGCCATTTGTTTGACCATTCTGATACATAGTCAAGATCTTTTTGAAGGGTAGCAGTATTGTCTGTGGTATTGAACAGCTTTACATAATCAGCGAAGAGAATGCAGTTGCTCTTAATATGGTCACAGAGGTCATTTATGTAGAGTATGAAGAGTTGGTCCTAGAACACTGCCTTGGGTGACACCACTATTGACAGGTACAGAATTTGATAGGACACTTCCAATTTTGACCATTTGTTGCCTGTTTGACAGGAATGCTTCTATCCAGTTATGCAGTTGTCCAGAGAAACCATAAGAGTTTACTTTTAGGAGTAGTTTGTTCTGTACCACTGTATCAAAGACTTTACAGAAGTCTATGTAGATTGCGTCTATTGTTTTGCCCTGATCGAGTTGTGTAGTCCATATTTTGCAGTGTAAGAGTTGCAGATTACAGGGTAGTTTTTTTCTGAAAACAAATTGTTTATTAGAGAGTAGATTGTTTGTCTCTAAGTGGAGGATAATGGATTGGTTAATAATTGATTCCATGACTTTACAGGTGACGCAGCATAAAGAGATTGGTCTGTAATTTTCAACTAGGCTGGGGTCTCCCTTTTTGAAAATGGGGATGACCGTGGTTTGTGACCATAGGTTAGGTAAGGAGCTGGTCCTGAAAGATTTTTCAAAAATTATGCTTAGTTGTTCTGCTATGGCAGTGGATAGCTTTTTTAAGCAGTAGGCACATATTCTGTCTGGTCCAATAGATAGAGATGGTTTTAGATTGCATAGTCCTTTTTCAACATTGTCTTCTGTAAAATCGATATGTATTAGATCATTGTAGTTTTCTGTGGTTTGGCCAGAAAATACTGGGCATGATTCATTGCTAGAGATCCATTTCTAGTGTCTCAACATCTTTTTTATAGCGTGGTGACCAAAACTGGATGCAGTTTTAGGTGTGGTCTTACTAAGGCTTTATAGAATATTAGTACCTCACTTGATCTCGTCTGTATCCCTGTTTATGCAATTTAGGATTGTATTAGCTTTTTGGGCTGCTGCTGCACACTGCTGGCTCATATTTAACTGGTTGTCCACTAAGACTCCAAGATCCCTCTCACAGTTACTGCTATTGAGCCTGGTTTCACCCAGTCTATTTGTGTACTTTTGGTTTTTCTTGCCTAAGTGTAGGACTTTACTTTTCTCTATATTGAATTTCATTTTGTTAGATACAGCTCAGTGTTCTAGTCTGTCAAGATCCATCTGGATCTTTAGCCTATCTTACACCATGGATCACAACCACACTCTGATTGTTGTTAGAAGATTAACTGATTGACTGATAACAGATTTCCTACATCTAATTGCGGTGTCACTGCCCAACTGGACAGGATATATACCTTTTAGAATTCTTTTTAACTCATTATACAACACTTTACATCCGTAATATTTATATCTCACTTCCCTTGTTCTTCTGTATTTCAGTTTTTATAATTCTAATTAATTTAGTGACGTTCACAAGTAGGTCTACTACTTCAATGCTCACTCCAAGTTGTAAACTATAGCATATTTAAGTTAATAGCTGACAGACTTGTGTTTTTAGTAGTATTAAAAAGTTTAGAAATACATTAGCTCTCTGGAAAAAAAACCTACCAGTTTTAGTTACAAGTTGCATATTTTTGCCTTACATACCTTGGCACATTTGAGCTCCACATATTTTAAAAGATGAAATAATGGCAGCAGCTATATTCTGAAGAATACGCTATGCAAAAATAATTGCTGACTATAGAAGGAATTGGAAAGAAGAGATCTCAATCACAAAACATCTTGTTTGTTACAGGCTGTCATGCGCCTTAAGTTTGGCAGAGGGATTTCTTAATGACGAGTGATCTCTGAGAAGAGCAGGACAATTGATTCAAGAATTCACGTAGGGATGTGAAAAAAGAAGTATAGTATGCAGACAAGGTTTAATAAATCATCCCCACGCTCTTTATAAATCATCCCAAGTACTCAAAAAGAGCACACGCAGCATTAAATAGGATGTTGCCACAAGTCCATCAGGATACAGGTTATATGTTTGTAGCTGTCTGTACCTACATTTAATACGCTCCACTACTAATAAATTAGAAACTTGTAATAAACAAGCACAAACCTGTCTTATTAAAAATAAAAAAGAGAAAGTGATGCTTTGACTGATTTGATTGAAGTATCTCCATCTCAGAGGTACTCATTACCCTGAGATGACAGAACCAAGTTTTTTTTCCCTACAGAGAAACCAGAGAATCAAATGAAACACAGCTGTTTTTATAGCAAAGCATACATACATACATACATACATACATACATACATACATACATACATACATATTCATTCTTAGAATTGTATTCCACAAAGTTGGTTCAATTTAGATAAAAAAACCCACTGCTTGCACTTCCTTTTGCTAGTCTGAATGTCTTAACGTGTTCTAACTTTTTATACTTGAGTTAAATCAGATAGAGTTCTGGGTTAGGTATAAAACACAAAACAAGCTCTGCAACTCTATTTCCATGCTAGGCCAGTTTGCCAGAGTGAGACTATTTTTCAGATAATCTTTGATGCCAAAAATAAACAGAAAAGGCAAATGCTATGGGCAAATGTGGCTGAACAATGCCTGCAGCATGGGTGGCATCTTTTTTTGTCTTGACTCACCCCAGCAAATTTCTGCACCTGTTCTGCCTGAAAGCTAAAACAGAACAGCTGGACAGATTGTGTCCTTTTCCTTGTATGGCGGATTCAAGGCATGTAATGAACTGATAGTCTCACTTTCATGAGACAGAGCTAGAAAAGAAGTATTGCCTGCATCCATAAAAGAGTATTTTAAAGAGTGCAAGAATTTTGGGCTCAACCATAAAGAGAGATTGCCTTTTCTTCATCACATCCTCTTAATCCACAAATGCCCAAGCAGAGACAAATGCAGATTTATAAAGAAATTTTTTCTTTCTTTCTTTCTGTTGTGGTTCGCCGGCAGCCGGTGCAAACAGCGGAGGTATCGGACAGTGAGGACAAAAGGGAACCAGTCAGGGAGTCTGGCAAGGACTTGGACGAGGGCCCTGCATCTGATGCAGGGATGGGGCCAGGACCATCTGAGAGTGGGGTGCTGCCTTTGGAGCCTGGCAGCAGTGAAGCAGAGGATCCTGGAAAGCCTGTTCCGAGTGCACGTATGCACAGGCTGCTAGGAGGAGAGAGCAGCTGAAGCAGCAGGGGCGACTCGGGAGTAGGGCTGGGGGATGACTGCCCCTCCCATAAGGGATAAAAATCAGCCCTCGGTGACATGCTCTTTGCAGGAAGCAAAGAAGTTCATTAGTTCCTGATTCCTCACTTGCGAACTCTGGTTTGTCTTTGCTGAAACTTCTGTCGGTATATATTCTAATTAAATAGACTGCTGTTTCTTGGCAGCCTTCTACAACACTGAAGGCGTGAGCTTAAAGAGTGTCTAATGAGTTTTGGCTGGGAATGCAATGAATTCCCAGCATCACATTAAAAAAGGTTTGATTTTACACTCTCAGCTTGTGTTTTCTTAATTCGGAAGAAATCCTTCCTCCCTTCCTTCTTTTTTTTTCTTTGTCTCTCCCCCCGCCCCTTTTCATTTTATGGATCAGTCAAATTGACATAACTCTGAGCACCCTGGATTTATTCCAGTTTTTTTTTTAATTTCAAAACGGAAAGGATCTCAGGATCAAAGTATTGCTCTGATGAAATCAACAGCCATTTTTTAGTTGCAGCAAGCAATGTACAGTTTACCAGGAGATGATATTACAACTGTGATCTGAGAATTCTTATATCGGACCATCTGACTCTTCTTTTGCTACTATCTCACAAATTTTCAAGTGTCTATTCAGCCCTCCAGTCTTAAACTTAAGAACTCAGCTGGACCACAGTCATGAATTGACTTGCCAGATCACCCTATTTGGATGCTGCCTTGTTTTGTTTTCCTATCTATATACTAAAAGTGGGATTCCTGTAACCTTTAACTGGGCAAAACGATGCACTCTGGAGCAAAATCTTTTAAACCAAGTTAAATGGGCTAACTTACAGAATTCATCCAAAATCCAAGACCTATGACTCCATGGAATTGAAATCTGTAAATTTTATAAAACATTTTGTGATATAAATAGGAATAGCACTTAGACTTATACACCACTTCACAGTGCTGTACGGCCCTCTCTAAGCGGTTTACAGAGTCAACATATTGCCCCCAGCAATCTGGGTCATTTTACTGAATGCTGAGTTAACCTTGAGTTGGTGAGAATCGAACTGCTGGCAGTTGGCAGAATTAGCCTGCAATACTGCATTCTAACCACTGAGCCACCACGGCTCATGGTAAACATTACCACAAGGCACTTTATGAGTCATAAAATATTGTCTGTGCTGATGATTGACTGTGCTGTATAGTTCAACATGGACTATTTTCAAAGCAGATAGAACTCTGAAAATATCCCAACTTTTTCAGGGAAGGAAGCACATTAGAAGTCTGTCATTGTAGAAGGTCTTGAGGAATCTGGCAAGATAATACCTCTGAAACAATGGCTAATTGGGGCACGGATTGCCTAGTTGCCTAATAAATTCATTTAGTTAGAGTGTCATATCCCAGAATTAGAAAATGAATAAATTATGCTATAGAACGAACTCTACATTATTCTTAATTCTTCGTTTTTGCCTTTTTTCAAAACAGAAAGCAAAAAACTGTTCTTAATTTTAATCTGACATAACATATAATCAGCCTTTCTTGCTAATAGTCTATTAACTCACAGTGTCATCTTGGTCTTATTCACAGGTGGCATCTGGATTCCAGAATGCTCTCCCCCCAAATCAATAAAGAGCTTGTTGTTGTTGTTGTTGTCATTGTTATACTTTAGGTATCCTCTGAAGGCTTGATTACTCATCCAGGCTGGTTTTTGTTTAAATTAAAGTTCCATGTTACCCAAGAGCAAGATAAAATTATGGTTTAGGTGCTCTTTCCAGGAGAAATATATGTACAATTATTTTCAGACAGCCAATGAGATGCAGGGATTAAGTCAGGGTTTCCCAACTTTTAAGACTTGTGGACTTCAACTCCCAGGATTCTCCAGCCATTCTGGCTAGGGAATTCTGGGAATTGAAATCCACGGGTCTTAAAGTTGCCAAGGTTGGGATACCCTGGGTTAAGGTCTTGGACTAGCACTGGAAAGTTTCTGGTTCACGTTCACTCTTACCATGGAGGCTCATTAAGTGACTATGACCCAGTCAATATTTATGAATTCAGTCTTACGTACCTCACAGTATGGTTGTTGGAAAAATGGGAAGAGGAAGCACTATGCTTGCTGCCTTCAAGTTCCAAAAGAAAAGTAGGATATAACTCTGACAAGTACCCTGTTTCCTGATGTTTTTATCCACTTGCTGGACTTTTTAAAAATATTTTTCATAGGTGAGTGAATTGTGTTATTGCATGGAGCAGATTCTTGCTTCTTCTTTGCAGTTGTTTTGCCTATCCATACATTAAGTGATTTATCAGAAAGTGAAAACAGAGGTGATACATAAAATAGAAGAACACTGAAGAAAAACTGAAAGTAAAAGCTGAAATATAGCCAAGGCCATAAAGGAATGCACATTATTATCTGGTTGGAAGCATATATTACCCTTATTTATAAAGAACAATCAGACCCACAAAAAAATTCAAAACTATAGACCAATATCACTTTTAAATGTAGATTACAAAATAATGGCTACAATATTGGCGGAAAGATTAAAGAGAGTATTAAGTAGAATTATCCACACTGATCAGAATGGCTTCCTCCCCCATAGGCAAATAAAAACAAATACAAGAACCATTATGGATATATTAGAATATTATGAAGTACACTCAACCAAGACAATGGCATCGATATTTTTAGACGCCCAGAAGGCTTTTGACAACCTGAATTGGAACTTTCTTATTAAACAACTGATAGGCATGAAATTTGGTGAAAATTTTAGAGGATTTATTAAGACAATTTAGAACATGCAAACCGCAAAAGTATTAATAAAAGGGGAAAATACAGATACCATAAAGATAAATAAGGGAGTAAGACAAGGCTGCCCCCTAGGCTCCCCTACTGTATATATTGGCAGAAGAGACTCTCTTAGTAAAATTAGGCATAATCAAGAGATTAGAGGGCTAAAAATTAAAAAAGAGCAATATAAACTCCAGGCATTCGCCGATGATATGGCATTTATATTAGAAGAACCCTTAGAAACGAGCCCTAGACTACTAAGAGAAATAGAAGAATATGGAAAGGTGGCAGGGTTAAAAATTAACAAAGAAAAAACAAAAGTTTTAACAAAAATCTGTACAAAGGAGCAGAAGGAAGAACTAGCAAATAAATTAGGTATGCAGGTGGTAAATAAAGTAAAATACTTAAGGATCTGGTTGACTGCTAGATGTTCGTCGATTAAAAAAGATAACTATGATAAGTTAATAACGCAAATAGTTAAAGATTTAGATAATTGGGCCAAATTGCAGTTATCGCTATTGGGACGTATTTCGACAGTAAAAATGAATATTTTGCCAAAACTGTTGTTCCTGTTTCAGACAGTGCCAGTCAAGTTAGAAAAGAACTTTTTTGTAGAATTAAACAAATGTATATCTAAATTTATATGGCAGAGGAAAAAACCCAGAGTGAAACATAAATTATTACAGGATGCCAAGAAAAAAGGAGGATTTGGCCTTCCAGACTTTGAATTATATTATGATGCTGCTACAGTAAACTGGCTTAAGGATTGGGTTAAATTAGAAAATAGAAGGTTATTAGTATTAGAAGGTTTTGATCTCCAGCTTGGTTGGCACGCCTTCATGTGGGATGGAAAATCTAAACAACATTCATATTTCCAAAGGCACCATATAAGAAATGTATTGTTCAATATCTGGGGAAAGATTAAAAAAAACCACTACCCAAAGGTTCCATTGTGGCTATCTACATTGGAAGCAGTCACATATCCAAATCTATTGGATTATAAAAATATTGTCAGGTATAAAGATTTACTATATGATACTGGAGAGCTTAAAAATAGGAACCAAATACAAATTCAAGGAAAGGAGATAGCATGGTGGCCCTTTGCACAAATACAAACCCATTATAAAAAAGATAGAGAACAATTTGGCTTTAACATGATCCCACAAGAATTAGATAAAATATGGCTAGGAGAGGGATAAAAAACAATTAGTAAAACATATAAATATCTTTTGGATTACAAATTAAAATAAGAAATAGTCACAGAATCTATGATAATTTGGGCTAAAAACGTGGGTCATAGTATTGAATTAGATAAGTGGGAACATATCTAGCAAACAAATTACAAATTAACCATGTCAGTCTCGTATAAAGAAAATTTATATAAAATGGTTCATCGCTGGCACCTACCTCCCGCGAGACTGGCTAAGATGTTCCCCAAACTACCACCCAACTGTTGGAAATGTAACTACGCACAAGGAACATATTTTCACATGTGGTGGACTTGCCCATGTGCCCAGAAGTTTTGGAGGAATATTAGAAATTGGATTTTAAATATAACAAAACAAAATTTAAAATTTGAACCCGAAATCTTTCTGCTAAGTACGATAGATTTAAACATGGAGAAAAAATATCAATATTTAATTTTGCACATCATTATTCTGCGGCCAGAATAACCTACGTACAAAATTGGAAACTGTCTTTCATTCCTTCAGAGGATACGGTAATTAAAAAAAATACATGAATGTGCTGAGATGGATAGCCTAACCAAATTGCTAAAAAAATAAATAAGATAGTGACTATTATGAAATATGGAACATTTGGTATGATTGGTTAAAGAAAAGGTAATATTTGATATTTGGATAAGTTATGGAAATGAAAGAAGATGTGCATTTAATTATAAACTATATAGAGAAATTAAAACATTAAAAGAACAAAGGAGTTATTGTAACAAGGCAGATCACGTCAATGATAAAGAAAAAAAAATTAACCATTGCTTAATATACGCTGTAAAATGTATATGTGTGTGTGTGTGTTGATTTGTCTGTTTTAAATGTATGTCAAATAAATGTTTTTTTCTAGAATAAATTAAAAAGAAAAAAGAAAATCTGAAAGTAAAAACTGAAATATAGCCAAGGCCATAAAGGAATGCACATTATTATCTGACAGATACTGCATTTGGATCAAATCATAATATCTAAGAATACTGATTTGCAATCTGTTGATACATTTGTTTTTTATACTAGTGACATAATTTTAGTTAATTATTTAGGTACATTCAAAAGGTTGGTCCAGATTAATTAACTCCCCTTGTGTCCAATTGATTTCAAGTTAGAAAAAAGAACTGCTAATTTGAGCCTGAACCCAATCTTGTATTCTTTCATTTGTGTTTATTTAATAGTATTAGAACTAATAGCTTCAGCTTGCCAAGTAGTAACATATTGTATATTTAATGTATAGTATATTTCCCTTACTCAGATACACAGTTTTATTTTATGTTTATTTATTTTACTTATATATGAGCCCTTGAAAAATAATTGTATATTTAAGTTTGTAATTAGTTGTCAACTTTTTAACTAAGCTGTATTCAATTCCCAATTACATACAACTTTGTTCATGTACTGCACCACAGAGGCAAAAACACAAAATACACTTAATATAACAGATTCAAATATGGACTAGGGAAGTTCTACCAATTCAAAAATGCTAAATCAGTTTAGAATTATGTGCATGAAATATTTTCAGTTTTAAATAAAACATAAAGTCATGTAT
This sequence comes from Pseudonaja textilis, assembly GCF_049901715.1. Taxonomy (NCBI): domain Eukaryota; kingdom Metazoa; phylum Chordata; class Lepidosauria; order Squamata; family Elapidae; genus Pseudonaja; species Pseudonaja textilis. The sequence continues at coordinate 230,074,098 of NC_141991.1, read as the reverse complement.
GAGAGATGTATGTATATTAGGACAGACAGTGTATATTACCTTTGATATGTGATCCATAATTAGAAAAAAAATGTTGAAAGAGGCATGATACCTGTCAATTATCAGCTAGCAGAAAATTCAACTAAAATACATAATTCATCAACATGCTGTCCTTTGTTGTTAAGCTGACTGATACCACTCTGTAATATAACATACTTTATTCAAAAGAAAGTGAATCTGGGTTAAATCTGACGTACTGCATTGATTTTAAAATATGCACGAGGTTTAAAATTTTAGCTATTAAAATACAGTAAAGTCCATACATCTGTTGCATAAAGCAAGAAATAACACTTCAAGTGTTAGATAGTCATTACAGTCACTAGATAAATGTATTGCAGGTTAGTCAACTGTAAAATTTTAATGGTGATCTGACATCTATTTACTTTCTTTTCAACTACTGCACTAGTTTTTGTAATTTTTATCTTTATGCTATATAAAGTACATTATACTGACTAATTAGTAAGACAGCCAACACGATTAATCTCAAAAGAAAAATAATTGAAGTTAAATATTAATATAGAAAAAAAATAATTCAATGTAAATGAAAAAGAAAGCCAGTAAGCTTTCAAGGTAAAACTATACAAATAATACACCAGCAATGAAAGGCTGAAGCTACTACTCTGCTTTTCCTTCCCATTTTTGTTATTGGCTCTTTCCTTGTTATTCCTTTTGTTTTACAAGTTTCTTCCTTGCAGCTGGGAATGTCATCTTACAAATGAGGAAATCTTATTTCAGATTCTGGGACTCTTCCTCATGGCTGACTATCCAACAGTCCCTGAGCCAGAAGAAATCTATGCTGGCATAAAAATACTATGGCCTCTAGCAAATTCTACTACTTGTAGGCAAAATGCTGGCAAATGGTGCTGTTCTTCTTTATGGTATGCAGGCAAGGATAGAGGTTTGATTGTTCTATGCTGGTTTCCTTACCTTCCCACTCAACAGCACCAGTAGTGGAAAACCATCCATCAGTCACTGTCCTTAACATATGATGCACAGAATGGTGCTATCAGTAGTCTCCTTGTGCATCCTGGTTTACTGCTATTCCAGAAAAAGAGGGCTAAATCCAGGTTCAAAATCATCCTGAGAACTAAAAGCTGAGGGGATAGCTGTGCAGTGAAGTAGGAAAGAGAAAGGACTTTCTATCTTCTACTCCTACTCTTTCCACTCTTACTATTGGTCAGTATTTCCACTCAGGGGATTGATTCAGAGATTGGATGACCAGAGAGGCAGAGGTCAGTCTGAAAGATCCAACTACTACCTGTCATCTGAAGCAGGATGCTCTGAAAGACGGTGATAGGTAACTGGAGGGAAGGAGCGTCTGTCCAGCCAAGAATAGTAAACTGATGCTGGACTAGTTTGACTACCTAGAGGCCACCTGATTGTATCACATGATTGATAAAATGTGTCACATTGCTATGCACCAAGGTTGACTTAGGAATTGGCTAGGTATAAGAGGAAGGTATCATGAGGACCCAGCAAAACAGTGGAAGTTGCTGAGATACTTTTCTGTTGCAGTTAGATGCAAATGAGGAATGATTCTTGCTAGTCATCCGACTTCTCAGTGACTCATTTTGCTCTTCGATGCCTCTCTGGTCAGTTTTTTTTGTCAGCAATCTTTTTTTGATTAGTCAAAAGTAAGAAGCTTTCCCTTACTGATCTAAACTCATTCACATTGCAAAGTGGATTTTCTCTATAATGGATGTATATCCTTTTGCATTCTCAGAAACGGATTCATTTGAACACCAGTACCTAACCACAAAGGAGCATGGATCATGACTTAAGTGCAAGCTAAGCAGGAAGTCTCCTCTGTAAAAACAGCAGTGTAGAAGGAAGCGCACCCAATTTGGTTTCCTGAAGTTTTGCTGTGTTGTCTTATCATGCTAGGGGGATGATCTTGGAAGTAATAAGTTGAGAATGCACATCCAATATGTTGAATGCATATTGAAGAAAGCTGGACTGGAAGAAGATGAGCCTCGGTGGTGCAGTGCTTAGAGGGCTGTACTGTACTGCAGGCAACTCCTGCTGACTATTAGCTGTTCAAATCCCACCAGGCTCAAGGATAATTCAGCCTTCCATCCTTCCGAGGTGGGTAAAATGGGGACCTTGATTGTTGGGGGTAATATGCTGACTATGTAAAACCGCATAGAGAGGGCTGTAAAACACTAGAAAGTGGTATATAAGTGCTATTGCTATAATTTAAAAATTGGAGGGAGAAAGATATAGCTGAAAATAATCTACAAATCTAGGAATGGAAGTAAAGTGAAAACTTGGCACTAAGGGAAAATATAAAGATCAAAATCATGATACAGCCACCAACCTTAGAATTGAAATGAAAATACTGAAGTGATAGACAGGTTCTGTTTTTTAGAATCAACTATCAATAATAAAGGAAACAATAGTTAAAAAATATGTCACTTGGTAGAGTAATTGTGAAGACCTTGGAAAAGAGATTCAAATGCTGTGATATGTCCAAACCTACAAAGATCAAAATGGTGTAGGCATTGACATTCACTATCACTGTCTATAGAAGTGAAAATTGGACTTGGAAGAAGCAGAATAGAAAGAGTATGGGTACTTTTGAAGTTTACTGCTGGAGAAGACTCCTGAGGATGCCATAGATGGACAACAAACCAACTGAAATTTCTTACTCAAGGCAGGAATGAACACATTCAAATTATCATAATTTGGACACATTACGTGATGACCTAGCTGTCTGGAGAAATCTATAATGGTGAGAAAGGTGGAAGGAAAAAGGATGAGCCACAAGGTAAGTGGTCTTAATTCAAGTGGTGATGGATGCATAGCTGGAAGACCTGAAGATTGGGGACAGTTTGACATGGAAAAAGATGTCTCTAAGGATCGACACTAACTTGATGGCACTCAAACAAATAGTGCAAATGAATTGCATTGGCTTGGGTGATAGTGGTCAAATATTCAAATATGTGAAGAACTATCATCTATAAGACAGAAGAGGAAAAAGGACAAGAAACAATAGATTTAAAGTTCAAGAAAGCTGATTTTAGTTGAGCATCAGAAAAAAAATTCCTTACAGGAAGAGCTGTTCAACAGTAGAACAGATTGTCTTGGAAAGTACTTAAACAGAGGCTGGATAGTCATTTGTCATAGATGCCATAATGATTGATTCCTGCACTTAATAGGGACTTGTACTAGATGATCTTTAAAGCCCCTTTCAACCTTACATTCTATAATCTTAGGATTTTATGAATTTCTGCTTGCACAAGGTAAAGCAGCCAAAATGATATGAATCACAAAGATACTGTGAATGGTACAATATGTAATCATGTTGCATAAAAGCACTCATCCTCATCTCTCTCTAAAAATCCCACAAATATGCTTTGTACATCACTTTTAAGTTGCTTATGCTATTGCTTTTCTCTAACATATATATGGGTTTAGTGCTCTTTTGAAAAAGTGCTAGACCAATATTTTTTAGAGAACAATATAATCTGGTTCTAGGTTCAGTTTGTCAGGATTTGAATAGGATTATTTTTTTAAAGTCTGCATTATTTATTAATTACAGTAACATTTGATTTACTTTGCTTTCAGTTCACCTGCCAAGCTAAGAGGCAATCTGGCTCACCAATGCATGTTTGCATCACAGATGAATCCCCTTAGAAATTAACTGAAATGACTTATTTGAAATGAAAGCAAACATTTTGCCCATAACACAGTCTGAATGGCATCCACCCTTTGTAGACAGTAATTGAGTTGAATGTGGAGTATGATAGCAAAATTAAAGAAAACTGGAACAGCAAGTTTTAGGAGTCTTGCAAGCTGTGATAAAGGCTTTAAAAATGCCTGTAAGAAAAATAAGCAAAAACTAGAGAAAAAAACCCCTCGGTGTTTATAATAATGTTTAAAATTGTTTTAGTAATATATTAACATAGCTACAAAAATAACTGGTGTATCTTGATAAGAAGGTAACATTGCCACCAGAAATGATGTTTGTATCACAACTTCAGATAAATGACAGCCTGGAGAATGAAATAGTACAAATAACACACTGGTAAGTCTTGCTTTAAATAAATGTGCTGTAAAATTACTATATGTGCATTGCTTGGGGTTAACAATACACTGTAGGTTGATTATATCACTACAGTTTTGTATTTTTCAATAATATTAGGGGTATTTGGTAAAATGCCCTCTCGTGGCCCCAACAACTTCCCCCACTAGTCTCTCATTTCGTTTGATTTTTTTTTCCTTCCTTGACACTTCATTTTGTGATTGCACTCCAGAGCTACAGTATGGACATATATACAGAAATTTTGCCCAAGAGGAATCACTACTAATTACCTTCACAGTACTGCATTTATGCAGTTCAGAAAATTGTTTATAAAATCAAATTTGCTCAGAACATAATCTTAAGTACTGGAGAACAAAGAAAAAAAATAAAGTGGGTAATTATACACTTCCCTCCAGACTACTTTGGATAGAAAGAAAGAAGTAAAAGTAAAATGAACAGAGTGAGCTTCAAGTTTATCCTTGTCTACAATACATTGGAGATAAATATAATACTGTTGTAGGAATTCATGAAGTCAAGTAGTCTTACCTATGGCTTGAATTTCATTTGTTCTAACAAAACTGATTTATTCTCAGTTTGTTACATTGAATGAAGAACAAACTGTAGTAAACCCAAGAAGAGAGAAGACTGTAAAAGTTATTAAGTTCTGAGATAAACTTGATTTTATACATATACTTATAATGAATCCCAAATGCATTTTTCAGAGTTGTTATATTAACCATGCTTTCTTTTTCTTTTTTTAAAGTAGAGTGAAACATAAAAAGTATTTTATGGAAGAGAAAATCTTGGTTATCACTTCCCTAATATTGAACAGGCTACTATTCCAAAAATCAATAATAGGGGAAATTAAATGTAAGATATTAGAACTTTCCCAATTATGATTCAAGAGGACATTAAAGAATGAGGCAAAGATTGAATAGTTTTATGCTTTGTGCTATAATGAAACACAGACAACATGGAGGACAAAATAACTGGAAAAAGTATGTTATATATATATTTTTAGATAAAAAAAAAATCAGTAGATTCAAATGAGTATATTTACATCATTTCAGAATAGTAGTAATAGAGGGAATACAAAGAAACTACAGTAAGTTGCTAGTTTATCACAGATACTTGGAAGATGAGTTTCATTCCAGAATATTAACCTGACTGACCTTATCCCTAAGTACCACATTGCCAAGAAACAGCTAAATAAAGAAGTGTTGATTTCAAGGAAATGGACAGACTGAATAGCTGCCAAAAGTATTGTGAAGGCTCAAGAGTTTGGTTGCAAACACAGTATTTGGAATGTAGAGTTTTCAAGTTCTGCTCAGTTGCTGAAGAGCAACTCCTTTGTTTATGTTACACTGCAGGACAGAGGCAGGAGGAAAAACTGTAAAGTACACAACAACCAGGTAGAAGCCTCTGGGTCCTCTTGTTTCTAGCTGCAACAAGACTCATGTCTGTCCAGCTTTCTCTCAGAACCGTGTAGAGAAAACATAGTTCTAGGGTGGCAACAGGTATACAAAATATAAATTATAGGTGAGTAAAAGGCATTCTCAGTGAGCTGACTGCATTCATTCCCATCACAATCCAAATAAGTAATTATCTCTTGGATACACATGTTGTGAAGATCATACATACTGTACCTTTGTTTCCCAACCATTTTTTTTTTGCCTGTCTAAGCCAAATATGATATAAGTATATTGTATAATTAGTGTGGGAATGCATCAAAATGATGCATGTCTGGTATTTATTAATGTTGGGAAATGGCACTAGTATACAGCTCAAGTCCTACAGGCAAGTTGCATAAGATTTAAACAGCTTTAAACTGAATGTTTAACTAGGACAGCATTGCTACCAAGGAAAAGTATAGTAATGAGATGCACAATTCTTGCAATTCTATTTCAAGTAAAACACAATCATAATTCTCTGAAGAACTTTTTTTGTTGATAGCATCTTCACCATTTGCCATGTTCTGATCATGCAAATATAACACTCACAATTGACAGTTTTATATTTGAATTCAAAATAAAACCATTCGATATCACACAATCAGCAATGTGCAAAAAATAATTATGGATGCCAGTTCCAAGCTTTTAGAGGTTCTTGCAGTTCTACTTCATTGTGTGTAGTATATCAATCCAAATACAGCATATCTGCATGGATCTCTATTCATCGTACATGGGAAATGTCAGAAATCTGCTATTACTGCTGTTGCTGCTACTACTACAGTATAACTTTTGTGCTAACGTCTCCTATAAAAAAGAGCCGGAGGCTCTTTTGGATGATCATTTGTGTATAGGTGGGAAATAGCTAAAAATGTAGCTAAAAATGATAACTTTCCAGTAATAGAACTGAACACCCTCACAGTGAGATGGCACAAAGCCATACCTGATGGCAGTATTTTGCAACTTTTGATAGGCATAGCAATGCTTGCAGTGTAGCTTGTATCAATCAGCTGAGAAGCAGCAGTGTATAGTCAATCTGCCTTGTCTAGAGTTTGATTATTTGGAGAGTCAACTGTTGGGTAAGCAAGTCAATTCCAGAAGCTATTGCATCATATTCTTCCTCAGGGTGCTCTGGAGTGTGGCAGATAGGGAAAACAAATCTGTGGCCCTGCCACTGACTCAAGTATTTCATAGTTCTCTTGGGAAAAAGCTGCCCTCCCTTGCATTGGTGCACCTAAACATCTGCTATTGTTTGAAGTGTGATTTCAATGACATTGATACTTCAGCATGTCATAATCTACTGACCACAAGGGGGCAGTGGGTGTAAATAGTTAAGAATTTACTATGTCTTCTCTTTGTCACTCTGCTTGCTCTTTGTCTAAGATATTGTTAATTTCATGCCACTTCCTTCTGCCTTTGTTCTCAGGCACACATGCACAAAGTATATGCACTGTGGCTCTTCTCCTGGGAGGTTTTACCTTTCTGAAGGTATTTCCTTAAATAAATCCACCGCGGTAGTTAGAAAATCTGCTTCACCAATCGGTGCTCAGATTCCACAATTTCATGAGTTCTCATGTGCAACTTCCAGCAACTGTACCATAAATTGACCATTAACCTTTTTGCAATGGAATAAAAGGTTTATTGAACACAAACTGATCTTGATTGATTGGAGGGGTAGGGTACAGTATTAAGAGATAATTTGAATGGAAGTTACCTGGGCTGCCTTGGATGATACATTCTAGCAATTACTGCAGATTATTTATGCACATTCACATAGATGCACACAAACACACATACACACAATTTATATATAATGTCCATGTTTTCCAGGGAGACTGATTTAGAGAAAAAGTTGAAGGAAGAATCTTCAGGTCCATTCAATTTAGCTTAATGACTCCGTGTCTAAAATCCAGAGCTTCAGGACAAAACATTCATACTTGAATTCACTCGTGTAACAGTGTAGTAAAGCACTGTGACTAAAAATGCTATTTTACTTGTTAACAAGGCAGTTCAGCTTTCCTAGAGGCAAAAGGAACTTCCTAGACTTTCTAAGTGGGTTGTCTGTTGCAGAAGACATAGTCATTTTATTATTAATATTATAATAAATACTCTTAGGTTTTTACTTTGTATTAATCTGTGATGTAATGCATCTAATCAATGACCTGGAAGAAGGCGTTTAATACTAATGCTTGTCATTAAATAATACAGCGGAACTTGTGCACTACACTGTCCATCAGTAACAAAAACTTTATGGACCCCTTAGACCTTCTACATAAACCTTTTGATCCAAACTGGAACTGCATTCAGCGTTTTTCAATAAACCAGGTATTATACAGCAGATGGTGCCTTTCTGGTGAACAGGCAGAAAACAAGCATTTAAGTATGTTCTCATCACATTATTATACTTCACAAATTATGCAAAGAAAATATATTTCACTTTCAGTTTATGCTTGCCTTTCTTCTTTTAAATAAAACACTTTGTCATTATTCCCTTAATTTCCAACGTTCAGGCTACCATTGCCATTACCACTGTTGCTAAGTCATCTCATGAATGCACAAGGATGGCATAAAGGTAACTGGAGGTTTTGCAGAAGTACAAAGGAAATTTAAAGAAAAAAACTAGTGGAGAAAATTATAAAAACCAGCACAATGGTTCTGCTAAGCATGGAACAGTTATTGGGAAGGATCAATGAGGAATTTGTTTGAGAAAAAGAAAGGAGCAGGCATTGAATATAGCAAACTATTATTTTTGCTTATTTAGCTCAATCTCTACCTATTCTCAAGTTAATTTCTGCATAGATTAGTTTCTGAATGTTTCGTTCCTAGGCTAGGTAACATCAGCAGCAGGATTTGCTTGTTTTATTCTCCTTAGCTTATTAATGTCTTATGTGACAGTGTGGTCAGTTAGTTGGTTATTCGTTTGGAGTTATATTTAAATTCTGAGCAGCTGATTGGTTCTCTTATTGATTGGTTGTTCAAAGGGCCTGGTTTCTTACATATTCATATGCTGGATCTAGATCAATAAACTTGTTAATTGCTCTTTTAGTAGAATACCAGGCTTCAATAAATTTATGTGTGTGGGAGGTATTAGCCTGGCCAATGGTTTTTGTTCCTTCCCAATCAAATACCTCATTGCCTAGTCAAAAAGAACTAATGAATAATAAAAATTTATTTTATTACTTTTGCTTTCAGGATGTGCTTTTTCATGTGTGCTGTGTGTCAATTGTTTTTAAGATTCAATGGATCTGTGGCTTGATTTGAATAGAACTGTGCATGTTTAGTGCATTTTTTGTTAACAATACAGGAAATCAATTTGTGTGCTTTTCTGTGCGCAAGCATGTGAATATAAATGCATTCTACAATCTTTATTACTTTATTTTAGATTTACTTTACTTTAGATTTCCCTTTCTGTTCATTCTGTAACAGATTTAAGTCAGACTCATTTTCTTCAAATTAACAGGAAATGACAAATTCCAAAGATTATAATTTAAATGAATGTTCAAAGAGATAAATTGATAGTAAAATGGAGACCAGAGATCTATCACTTTGCTATTTCTTTACTTTTCCATGTCATATATGTATGTATATGTGTGTATGCATACACACACACACACAGAGCTTTTCTAAAAACAATACAAGTGATACATCATTTTCCAAACGGAAGGAATGTGCTTCATCTCAGATATCTTCACATAATGGAGAGTTTATTAAAATCTTTCTAAACTTAACATTACAATATTTAAACAAGTGTTCATTTACTAAGGAAGCTTCTTAATGAATTTTAGTATTCCATCTTATGTATATTCAGAGCATTGTTCAGGAGATAGAATTTTTACTGTCCCTCTTATAAAAACTTTCTTTTCTCAAATAAGAAAAAGGCCAAAGATTAAAACCAACAAACCATCTGCTTCATCTTCATAATTGTTTCATGCATATTTTCTTATATAATTCTTACATTGTATAATAGTTGTGTTAAATTCTAAATATCTATTTTGAAAAAAAATATATTAATACATCAGGTCAATATATTAGAAACATTAAATTTGATTTGCAAGATGCAAATCAATGCTACTGTATTAAATTTCCTGGTTTACCCTACCATTGATATTAATATAATCTACCAATATACTTGCAATAATTAACTTAAATTTGCAGATTTGAGTCCCTTATAAGCTCTGACCTTATAAGGGACAGATCATTCATCCGAACTCCAATCATCTTTGGAGGAGCCTAGTACATATTTCAACACCCGTTTGTATGATTGGCAATTTGAGATATTAAAGCTACAAATAAATTGTTTTAATGATTTTTGTAATCTCTGTATCATTTAATACTACAAAACCTTTTAAAGTAGAGCTCGGATATGAACATTCCATATCCAATATAGTATTATATCTCATATCACTGTAATTTGTATAATTTGAGGGATTCCATAAAATATACTTTCCAATTACATAAAGCAAAGGTAGGCATGGGAAAAAATAAAAGTACAAGAATCTTGGAGCTACTCTGTCAGTTGATTAATGAAATGAAAAGCTAGTGAAAATCAGATTATACAAGAATTAGGATATTTTTCTCAACATGGACCATGTAGAGTTAAATTAGATTGTTCAGTAACTATAGTATATAACTAGGATGAAGAATTATGTTTCATTAAAAAAAGAACATAAGGGAACTGGCATTTTAGCCATCCAACAGTCTGAAAATTCAAGAACTGCTTTCTCCCAAAGAAGATACATAAAGGAAATATATGCCATTTCTACTCATTTCTAAAATAACCCTCATGAAAACATTACAGTGTCACTTCCTGCCCCCCAAAAGTTATTGCTGTAACAAATTGTGCAATTTATTAGGAACCTGTTTCATTTTATTTTTTATTCATAATTACTGATTTCATCTGATGTTCTATGAAGCCCCTAGTTTCTTTTTTTAGTAGACTAAAAGTATTGAATTATATTGCCTAAAATAAAATCAGCAATCTTATTGTAGAGTGTTAATTTTAAATTTGATTCCAAATTAATAAATTAGCACATTCTTGACAAAATATAACAAGCAGTTTGTTATTATTTTCTTTTAGGAAAATAATCTTTTATTCTGTACTCACTCTGGCCTACAGCCTTGGAATTTCAGTTCTTTATTCCTATTTAAATTAACCTGAGTAATATTGAATAAGAATGACTTTTAGGTAGAAAAATAGCAAAAAAAATGTTCAAATTGCCCTCAAAGCTTATGACAATTCCCCCAAACCCCAGAACTTCCCCCCAAAATACCAAACTTTGCATTGCTCCATATTTGAAGCTTTATCTCATGCCCATAACTCCAGTTAAGTAGGTAGTACCTGATGTCCTTGTAGGCTAAAGTAGAATGTAAATGGTAGAATGACCTAGAGAATATGTTATTGTATCAATACAGGATTAACAAAGGATTACTTTGAATTTTCAATTTCTTTGGGGTATGCCACCTTTTGCAAATATATTTTTGAATATTAAATTGTCCTTCATTTTCATGCTGGTAATATTCAAGATTGACTCTTCCACACTATAGTCTTGCATTTAGTGCATGCTGCCTTCAGTTCTTAAGATGTAGGTTCCTACCAAGACTAATTATGGGGAAATGATTTTATATTTTCTATTTTAGTTGACTTTTCATTTGAAATGTTTTTAAAATATTTCAAATTGGAAATTGGTGGTTTCTTTAACTAGATCGCTTATGCTGCTTTGAGTGTTTTACAAGTTTTGAAGGAATTAAAAGAACTGTTTGAAAAAGATCTTAGCCACAAGCATACATTCTAAAATATATATTTAATTTGGCTAAAATTCTCATCAACTGAATGACTACCACAGAGAATTATTTAAACAAGAGAGTAATAACTGTATAGATCTGAACAAAACTGTTTTTCTGTGTCATATTATTTATTATATATGTAGATATATACATAATTTTGTATGTATTTATTTTGTCATGTTTATGTAATGTATATTGGAGGTGGTGACTTTTTGAGAGCTGTATGCAATGACATTTCATTTTAATGTATACCAATTAGTGTACATTCAAAGTGATAATAAAGTTATTCTACTCTATTCTATTTTAACTTGTAGTTGTCTCATTTGAATCTATACTTGGACTCTGTGGAGTGCTTCTCATACTGGATGAAGATGTAAAAATGGCAAGTTTTCCTTCTCTCTGCATCCACCATCTCCCAAAGGAAGCTGATCTGGATAGCTATAACAGCATGAAAACTGCTACTAGATACTTCAGATAAAGAACAAAAATGTGACCTTAATGGATTTATCAGAACAGCCATTTCTATGTTAACTTGGGTTTCATTTCAAAGAATTGCATGAAATGTAGACTCAAACCCTCAGTCAAGTACTTTTTACTCACTAAAAGTACTTTTTAAAATCAAAATTTCTTTAGCTTGAATCTACTTGGCAACTGTCAGCAACAGGTTACATTGTTTTTATAAACAATTCTATTGTGTAGAAGAGACTCTCTGGATCCCACTTAATGTTACCTGAGAAATATATGTTAAATTGAAATTGTTCACTAATAATTAACCAGAGCAGATGGTTAATCCAATAGTTTTCTTTAAACACTAAATGCTTTAATTTCATCCAGTTTGTTAGCATGGTGGCCTTAAGTTTTTCACCATAGGGTGGCCACTTTTATTTAAGTTGGACCATATGTTAAGTCACCTCAATTTAAGTGTTATCTGCTTGTAGAAATAAGGCTCCTTTGACAATCTATAGCTACCCAAGAACTGCTTGATACACAGGTGTCACCTAAAATGTTTGCTTCTATTGTAGATTCCCATACCAATATTGGGATGGTGGGGTGTGCTTAGCATGAAGCAAAGACTGGGAAGAAACGTAATAATGGTGTTCAAATACTTGAATGGTTATCAGATAGAGAAAGGGCAGAATTGTTTAGAGTTCTTCCAGAAGACAGGACAAAATGGATCTATATAAATAAATTTTGACTGCACATCTTAAATAAAAGTGTTTCTGAATAGTAAGAATGTAATGGAAGAAATTGGTACCTTCTTCTTTACTGTAGGCATTGGGCAGTTGTCTGATGAAGATACTGTAGCAGTGGATTGGCAATGGGATTAGATTAGATGATCTCCAGTCTCCCTTCCAATTTTTATACTCCAAGAAGTATGTACAAACTTTGCTATCTCTAAAAGACTGGCAGGCAATAAACTTGCTAAAAGATTACTGTACCTATTTCTGCAAAACAGTAGCCCTTATATTGAACTATTTTATCTACCAAACAATAGATTATGAAAATATGAACACTCAAATCACAGAAGTAGAAATCTTTTACAACGCATACATATAAATATATCTTATTCACCCATCTCAGATCTAGATGTGAATCTATTTCATCTATTGATGATCACTTTCAATTTTATAAAAAATAGATTTGAGTGTTTAAAAAATCCTTTGCCATACGTTTAGAAAATTAAATTTTAACAATTTAAACATGGATTTGGAATGTAATATTTAAATAATATATTCTTTTTAACCCATGTGGCTTTTCTTTTCGTATAAGCTTGGAGTTTTGATCAAATGCCTGCTTTCCTTTGTGCAAGACAGGAAAATGAATAGTAAATAACATGGGGTATTAGATTTTAAAAGATGGGAAACAAACTAGATATAGCTACCTATTCTAATATATTTCTATTCTTATAGAATTGTCTTTCATTCCTTTTTGTTTCACTAATATTAACAATCACCAGCCAATCGTAGTTAGAACTTAGTACACTTTTCTACAATTATTCTGTAAATCATTCAGAAAGGTCATCTAAGAGCAGAGGAATCTGGGAGGGAACACACTTCAATCTATTTTCCTTCCATGTACATGCAGTTTCAAATATAAATACAGAAAGAAAACTCCAAAGAAAAAAGTAACTGAGGGAGGAAAAAGTCATGAGTGGATTGTAAACACTGAAATGATTTTTATAGCTTTAATGTGCTTTAATGTATGTCAAAAATGAACTTTAAAAATTAAGACAATATGCATTTATGAAGAAAGGGTAGTTGTCCTCAAGATTTTCAGATCTATTTGTATCAGTACAGTTTTGCTAATTATAAAATAAGGTCCAGTTAGTCTTAATAAGAAAACCCAACTTATTTTTCCATAAAAAATATGTACTTTTAATATTTTAATAATATTAGAGCTAACAACATAAAGCACCAGATTCATAGCAAAAGAAGCCATAATGAGTTTAGCTACTCTGAGGCCAGAGTATGGAGGGTTATGACCACAGTATTAGTCAGCATTGCTAAATGTGTTTGGAAATCTTGTAGGTTCAGTAATATTACTTTAAGCGATTATAAAAAAATAAAATAATTGTTCTTAGCACAGCTTTAATGTTGAGGATTGGACTTTCTCGTTCCCTTTATCTGATCCAGTTTATTTTCTTGAATTCCACGATGTATTTTTTTTTATGGAGACAATTCTAACTTTAATCAAAGATATCTTAAATTTAAAAACAGGAAACTGTAATGAACTACTAAAACACATACTTTTCAACAGATACACACTGATATTTGCTTTGAAATAAATCATTAACATCAAGTAATTCATCTTCATGGCATTCAAGTGAAGATAAACAAAAGGGGAAGATAATCTCACAGAAGTACAACTAGCAGAGATAATCAGGCTGTCTCAGACAATCAGCCGGAAAAGACAACACAATGTTGTTTGTAAAACAAAGAAGAATGTAGGTGAAAAGCATGCATCATTTATTCTTGCCAATTTAAATCTCCAATTATTTTTAAAATTTCAGAAATTAAATACCAATAATTTTCTGACAATTTATACTTAACTTTATACAAAATTACTATTTACTGAGCAACCTAGTTGTTGATAATAGTTCTCTAGTGTTAAACAGCATTCTACTCATGTTTCTTGCCTGTTCTCTTTTCAGTTATTTATTAGTCTATAATATGGAAAATTATATTAACTATATTACTGCTGCTATAATTTCTCCCTGGGGGCATATTACAAACATATATGTAAGACTTACTGTACATTTATAACTAAAGAGCTGTAGGTACTTTCTAACATTTTCTTAAGTTGATTGTACTAAATCACCATACTCACCCCCAAAACAAATCTTACATACTTGTCTCACATTTTTAATCCATATTTACTTGTTTCCAACATTGGGAAATGTTGGGAAGTTTATTTGGTTGTTCAAGCTCAAGCAAAAAGGAGTTCAGTTTTACCTTTCAGAGCTTGTTGGCTAATCATTTTTAAATGATTGATAAACATACCTGTAGATTTTCAATCTAATGGTATATTTGAAGTACGTATGTATTCCATTAAAATTATTTTCTGCCTCCATGCTGTCTATAAGCTTGAAGGAAGATAAAATATATCGGCAATGACTTGGTATATTTTATATCAGCCAACTTTACTGATGTAAAGAATATATATGTGTAGCATTATGTCTGGTATTGTATATATATGTGCTGCTTTTTCAGTGTACAAATGGATTTCTTGCATAATGCAAACCCAGTTATCAATAGTATGTCTCTTTGTTACATCTTTTCAGCAACATATATTCTAGTAACTAAACGAAAAGCTAACAGGCTTAGCAGAATACCTAATGTAATTCTTAACTTGAAATAATTTATCAGGAATAGAAATAGACCATTGTTCATCATGTCTGAAAAAGATAAAAAAATAGGCACACAGTATTTCAGTTTTATTTTTTAAGCCTGTGTCATCTAAACAGCTAACTGGAGAGAAAACAAAAGCCATTTGAGGAAATGGAAAGATAGTATTGAATAAACAGCCTTTATAAATGATTTGTTAGAAGAAATACCCTGGTTATTTCTATTGCACTAATAAGAAATTCCAATCCAGATATTCTATGATGGTTTAAGTTACTTTTTGAGTGCTGTTATAACTTTGAACAGTCACTATACAATTGATTTTAAGTCAAGAACTATCTGTATCAAAGAAAAAGAATGCATCTGACAAGGCGGCAAAATGAAAAGGCAGAAGTGTCTCAATGACCATCCTAGCCCAAAGCTGGAGAACTCTGCAGAAATTTAAAAAAAAACAAAACCAGCAGTCTCTATTGATCTATGATGTAGTGGGGAAGAGTATGCATAATGTTAGAAAAAAACTGCTATCTATCCAGCACTTAAATGATTAAGCTTTGCCTTAAACTTATAAGATCCATAAAGTACAACATCAAATACGTATACATCAACATCTGTCAGTATACTTTGTCAGTCAAATGAGTCAATCTCTATACAAAAAGAAGAAACAATACACATCCAATTATTAGAATTGTAACCTAAATAAAATGACTTTGATCATTTTCTAAGCAAGCTTTCCTCATTTTTCCTCCTTCTGAACTAGTACTGGGGCATAAACAAACTAAGTCTATAAATCTCCTGCAATAAGGGAGTTGTTGGTCTTTGGTGTACCCATACAGTGCAGTGTTTTGATGATTTTATTGTATAGGACGGAGGAAAATAAACCACCACCGTACTTTATCTTTTTTCCACATCTGAACTTGAAAACATTTTGCCTTGTTTTCAACCACTTTTCCTTCACTGCATAACCTAACAAAAGTTAAAGTACCCTCAAGAGAAGCCTGACTTCAGAGCCAGGATGGCCCTTGGACGTATTGTAGAAGTGACATATTGTGGACCTATTGTAGAAGAATTTTTCTCCTCGTCTTCTTTTCTATACCAGCCAAGAGCCACGAAATGCCCAACGGTCTCTTATCCAAACACTATCCAGGATCGATCAAGGGGCAGCCAGGTGTGGCCACTCACCGAGATTATAACCCCCCCCCCTCTCTCACACACATACAGAAGTTTACATCCTCTAAAGTGAAATGAACTTGATCCACAGAAGATCCGCCAGTCTTTGTGCGTGGCAAATTTTCTTTGGGCTAACTCGCCTACCACCCTCTTTGGAAACGCCATGTCACCACCGAATCGGGCTTCCTGAAGCAGCTTTCCCTCAGGATTTCTAGGCCCAATCTCGGACACCTCTGTGGCCCCATCCCTTCCCTAAAACCCTCCCCGGGGGTCCCCCCCTTCCCCTCCCCCAGGGTGGCTTCTAACCGTCGGGGGAACAAGGCAAACACGAAAGCGTCGGAACCACCAGAAACCGCCACCTCTTCTCGCAAAGCTCAAAGCCCTCGAAATCCACCTAACGAAAAACGCGCTTCTCCGGCTCCTAAGCGGCCACGCCTGGGAGGAACATCGTCGTTCGAGTTTCCGCGGCCGCGAACTGGAAAGCGACTGGAAAAGGCCCGCAGCCTCCCTTCGAGGGCTCCGCTGGTCCCTCGCTCGACCGCCCGTTTCCCCTCAGGCGCAGCGCCGCAGACTAACGGACAGCGCCGCTACCGTATTTCCTCGGCGCGCGGACGAGAGAGGGTTCCTTCCCTCCTCCTTCTCCGCCCAGGGCGGGTTCCGCCTTCCCGGCCGCGACTTTCCCGCGGGCCCTGGGAGAGGCGAAGATTTATCCCGCGGGGTGGAGTAACGCGCTGGGCCCGCCCAAGGCCGCCTCTTTCGCATTCCTTTCCGTAAACGGTGCCACAAGAGGAAGTCCCCGCCCCCCGAGCCCCGCCCCCCTCCCTCCGCCCACCAAGGGCAGAGCGCACGGGAGGCGCCGTCCCCCCTTCCTCCCCTCTCCCCCGGGAAGGTAGTTTTGGGCGTGGTCGCGCCGCGTAACGCTCTCGCGCCCCTGGCGCGTCTCCTTTACTTCCCTACCCGCTCGGTATGTGCTTCAGAGAGCCGCGCGCGGAACCCCGCCCTCTCGCCCCTCTTGCGATGGGCCGAACGCAGGCCTCCAGCTCCGATCTCCACCCTACCATGTTTGAACACAGCCGCCGCCAGCCCGTCACGGCTGACGCGGCGAGCACACGGCCGCAGGGCGCGTTCTATTTATGTTTGTGGCCGCTCGGTTTTGCATATGCCCGCCCCTTGCTCCTCCCCTCCTTTTGTGGGCCAGGCGGAAGGCTACCTCCCCTTTTGCCCGTATAAGGCGCGGGTGGGCGGAACCTGCAGCTCCGGCAACCTCTCGCCGCTTTCCTGGTGCCGGTTATAGAGTAAAACCACTTCCGCTGTCGGCTTAGAAGCGGCGCGATCATGGCGGAGCGCGGACAGCTCCCTACCCCCGCCAAGCGCCTCTGCTGCAGACCCGGCTATGGTGCCGGCTGCAGGCCGGGTCAGCGGGCGGGCGGCGTGAGCGTCGGCGTGGATGTCGGCCTCGGGGTCGGCGGGGCACTTTGCGTCGCGGGACCTTCGTCGGCCGCCGCTGCCGCTTCCTCCGCCGCCGTCGCTTTCCCTTCTGCCCTCGCCGCGGCTTATGCCGCCTTTGGAGTGCTGCCATTGGGCAAGACGCAGAGCCCAGAGTCCCTGCTGGACATCGCGGCGCGGCGGGTAGCGGAGAAGTGGCCCTTCCAGCGGGTGGAGGAACGGTTCGAGCGCATCCCGGAGCCCGTGCAGCGCCGCATCGTGTACTGGTCCTTCCCCCGCAGCGAGAGAGAGATCTGCATGTATTCTTCCTTCAACACCGGCGCCGCGGCCGAGGAGTCCTCCGCCGGCAGCGTTTCAGCCGCTTCCTCGGGCGGGGGGGCCGCCTCCGTAGCTTCCACGGGTCCCGCCGCCGGCGGCGCCTCTCTCGCCAGCGCCGGCTCCAACAACAGCGGCGGCAGCGGCGGGACCAACAACGCCTCGCCCGGCGGCGGTGGCGGCGGAGGCAGCGGCGGGACAGACCCCGCTGCCGACGAGAACCGCCTGCCCTTCCGCAGGGGCATCGCTTTGCTCGACGGCGGCTGCGTCGACAACGTCCTGCAAGTCGGTGAGTCATTCGGGCTTCGGTGGGTGGAAGCGGCGGCGGGAGGGTGATGCCATCGTTTCCCCCCCCCATGCCTCGCTTTGCTTCCCACCCCAGAGCTTCGGGTCACAGTCTCATCGGAGTCTGTCCCTCCCGCCCGCATTCTTCAAGCGGCCTGTCTTGGCTCATTCACCTGTACGGTCGGGCGCTCTCCTCTTGCTCCAGCCACCCAAAACGCCCCCGTGGACCTTTAAGTTTTCTTTATTCTCATTCCCTCCATCAGTTCCCTAAGAATACAGACTGGCCGGGCAGCTTCCTCCCCCCCCCTTCCCGGTAGCGTCTCTTCCTTTAAATCTCCTGTCTTGAGGCTCCTCCACGTAATTCCAATTTGTCTTTTTGCACTCAATCAAGCAACCGCCCTCATGTTTCTTGGGATTACATATTGTGTATTTAACAATATATTGTATGTTTGTTAAAAAGACATTCTTGAGCCCAGAACATTCTGATCCTATGCCGGTAGCTTGTTTTTGCTGTGCCAGCACCTCACAATTCCCACCGTTTCTCCTATATACAATCCGTACCAAGACTCATAACTGTTACTTTTATTTTTCTCTTTATTCTCCCCATTTTCCTCCCCCAAGTATCAAGGAGTATGAATGGCAATGAATCAGCAGGAGAATCCTCTGGGAAGCTTGGCAGGGAAAGAGGGAGGGAGAGGGAGGAAGAGTGTCTTTGGGATTTGCCAGGAGAGACTGTGAGCCTTTAAACAAAGACATTTCTAGGACAGCAGCACTTGAGAAGGAAATAACATCTAGCCTTGGTTTGGCACAGAGTCCTAGAGTGCTTTTGTGTCCAGCCTGCATCTCCAGGTTTTTGGTTTTGGTGTTTTTTTTTGTTTTTGTTTTTTTGTTATCTATGGCAGTGAGGGTAGGTCATTGGGTCATAAAGCTGTCAGATTGCTGATGAAACGAGGAAAGTGTGTCTGCGATGCAGGGGCGGGGAAAATGGGCTGCCAAGGAGAAACTGCTGTGCAGGAAGGCAAAAGCCTGCTTCAAGTGCTGCCAAATAGATCCAGGATGTAGTTGGTTTCTTTTTCTCTCATTCTGTCTTGCTGCAGAGCAGACGAGATTCTGCTGATTCCTTCATGAAATAATACTCCCCCACCCCCAGTGCTTGGGCTGTTCTTTCCATTCTTTCTCTTTAACTCCTGCTTTCTTTCAGTGGAGCTTTGGAGGTGGATTTCCATCCTATTTCTGTCCTTCAAGGAGATGAAGGTGGGGAGTGGTTACTTCTTCCATTTAAGGGGGTGCTAAGGGTCTGTAGGATGACTTCCCTTTCTCTTGTGTTTGGATTGGAAGGTTTGCCTCTGCTCCAAGGGCAAAATGGATAGATGGTTCCCTTTTTAAAACTTCCTGCTCAGGGCGAGGCAAGGCTGGCTGTGGTGCTCAGCCTTTTTTGTTGATTTTTCAAGAGAGTTATATTTGGTCAGTACATCTGTGATGGCTTTTTGGAAATTCCCTCCTTAAGAAGCTAGCATCCTTCGTTTTCATGTTTGTGTCCTTTTTAGAAAGATTTTTTTTTTCCTCCATGAAAAGGGGAAGCCAAACAAAAGAGCTTCTTTCATTGCTTTTCACTGTCTGCAAAATAGCAAGGAGCTGACAATGGGGAAGGCAATCTGGAGATGTTAAAGCTGCACAACTCTTATTTGCCCCCTGTGCAGATTTGCTCAGCTTCCTCTCTTGGAAATGTAAATGCAATCTATGAGTTTTGTGGGCTGCTTCTCCCCCAGTTTCTAACCGTCCACTATGTAGAAGTGATTTTTGGAAAAGAAAGACCATTCAGACTTTAAGACCTGTGTTTTCTTGGTATTTAAACATGTGGCTATTTCAGTTAAAATTGCCATCTGTGTTACTATGGGATTTATATCTATGTCCAAGCTAAAAGGTTAAGGCCAGCCTGAGTCAAAATGGAATTGTTGAACTGTAAGGCAGACCACATTCTCCCCATATTGCCTTTTTGCTTTTGCTGCAAATGGTTTAGCTTTGGGCACTCCTCTAAGTTCTAATTAACATTCCTCAAGACTTCTGTATCTATCTCTCTAGCAGAAGTTGGAGGCACCTCTCCATTTGTGGTGCCACCACTAGAACAGAGCCTCTTCTGGTTTGGCTGGTCTTGCTGAGAGCTCCCCCCCACCCTTCCCCGCTTGACTCCACTTGTAAGGGATGAGAAATGACAGTAGTGTATGTAGTGAGGGTTTCTTGGCTGATTACATTTAAGCTTGGAATTCACTGTGAAAATAAAGCCAAGAGGTGATAAATAAAAGATGCAATCTTCTCTGAGAGACAGACACCCAGCATGGGCTTAGCTTTGCTTGCTTTCAGCATTTAGAAGAGGCCTCATTAAGAAAATCCTGACAAGGGGAGGGGGAACCCTTGTGAAACATCAACAGGAGAAGAGAAGGGGTCTTGAATGATGCTGTCAAAGGCCAGTGCAGGGCCATATGCATTAATACAACTTGTGTCCACTGCTGCTTCTGGAACAATCCAGTAAATACTTCATGCTAAAAATGTACTTTCATTTCTTCCTTACATGACCTGTTTGGAAAACCTCCAGGTTAGAAATGTATGGAAACTTTGCCTTTTACAGCATTTATTTAAAATGTGACTTTATATGGGTGTGGTAAGAGAAAATATAACAAATTGGGAGGTTTCCCAAATCATGTATATGCATTACTGTATTTGTATGCTGTTCATTCCTGAGGGCTCTGAGGACTAACAGGAACAGCATACAATAATAATTTCCTGCAGTAAATGCTGGGCTTAATAGGATAAACAGAAAAACATTCACAGGTGAGCAGACTCTTGTAAACTGTCCTTTTCTTTAGATGTTGAATTCTATTATCATTTTAGAGATTATTGTTAAATAGGTTTAGATAATTGTACGGCTTAACCTTTAGATTCACGGGAAGCTGCCTTTGAAGCTGCTTTAACATAGCTCTTTGATTAAGAAAATTTTTGTATAAAAAAACCATTCTGTCATATTGTTCGAATGTATTGTGCACGGTGTATGACCAATTCAACTATTGGAATAGTTGCAGCTTGTTCAAATACTGTGCTGCAGAATGGCATAATTTCTGTGTAAACATTTTTAATGGTGGTTAATATATCATCAATGTTAAAGAATCTAACAGTAGTATGTAATACTTTGTGTTAGTCATTCAGTTTTGTTATCTGAAATTTAACAAAAACGCATTATAGGAAGTTCAGATTGTTGCCTCTTTCAACTTAGAATTTGTCCACACCACCTAGACTCTTTCTACAATCTGCCTGCAAATTCTAAGTATTAAACCTAGAACTTTTCTTATGCCAGGTACGAACTCTGTCACTGAACTAATCAAAATAAAAATTACTTGGAATTGTGATAAATGACGGTTTATATGCCATCTCTGCTATGAAAATGATTAATATATAATCCTGTAATCAATCTTATTGCTAAAAACCTGCATCATAATTAAATATATGGGAACACATTTAAAAATGTTTTTAATAGGCTAGAATTATGTCTCATATGAGATGGCCTGTGCTTCCATATTGTCTGAAATTTCATAGCTAGAATTTTTAAAATAAAAGGTAACACGTTTGTCAAACTTTGGTCAAGGTTAGTTGCCAATTCTATATAGAAAGAAGTCTAACAATTGCTTTTTAAAAAAATACATATTATTCTTAGTTCTTTAGTTCCTTGAATCTAGTGCATAGAGAGCATATCCATAGCTACTACTAAATAATCATAGTTGCATAAAAGCAATGTGTGAGAATTATTTTTTTAACCATATTTAGTGTTTAGAAGGAAAGAAATCGGAATATAATAAATATGGTATGTTTATCAGAAATCTAGATTTTTAAAATTATTTTTAATAAGCAATTAAGCTGCCTTTGTCACTGGCTGAATTTGACTGCAAAACAATTTAGCAACCACAGATTTTCCTATTTTTCAGAGAGCAGGATTTGCACTCTAATTTGCAAGGGTACTCTAAGAACAAACATTTTCTAATGTTTATAATAGATAAGCAATTAGCATGTCATTCTTTGTAATGAGAAGCCTCACAGTCACATTAAAAAATATTTAGTTTCTTTGAAGCTCAATCCTTTGTTTACAAATACACTTTTCTCCTTGGCTGGTGTTTTCAGTAAATAAAAATTAATTTAAAATTATTAATGAAGTAACCTGGACATAGAAACATCTGATCTTGGATTTTAAAGTTTGGTAGTTCTAATAATGCACTAGATATTTATTAGGAATTTTCATTCAGCTAGGTCTGTAGCTTGGTTTGTTTAAATAATTTAGTTTCCTGATTGCTCTTTTGGATATCAGCATCTATCTTTGCTACTGTGGCATGATATATTGGAGATGGATATTTCATGTCAGCAGAGCTGTAGATCGAGATGTGATAATTCCAGTTGTAGTTTCATTTGTTCACCTGTGTAATAATTGCTTCATAGCTGATGCGGTGAAATTTAAAGGAGCTTCATATATTTTGGAGGGAAAAAAATTGTAACAAGTGTGGATAAAACTACAGCCTGAGCCAGGTTTCCAATCAGAGCATATTTACATAAATACAGTATTGCATAGTTAACTTTGAAAACTAGTTTATAGTTATTTTTTATGAGTCAATATTTCTGTCTGTTAATATGTTTCTAAAGATTACCTTTTTAAATGTAGTTTATCTCTGAAACTTTTATGTACAGAAATTTGAAGGTTGTTTTTTTTAGCAGTGCCTGTTTTCTGTCCAGTTCCAGTTCATATATTAGATATTATTGGGATATTAGAAGTCAGGTGGCTTTTGAACTGAAAGTAGATTTACTTGATTATTATCTCATTTCTATGCAAAAAAATTAATCTGCATATTTGATGACTGAGTTATGTTTTGCACATTTTGGCCCTAACTACGGTGTGCATAAACCACACCCTATGCATATGTGAAGTTGGTAGTAAAACAAAAATAGCTAAAACATTTTATATTGCACAACTTAAAATATTTCTAGAGGGTAAGCAGGTTAGAATTTCACCTACTAGTTAATCCAGTTTTGATGCCAAGAAAACCTATTGGGTGTTCATGCAGTACAACACCTGTATGTTGTGTATACTTGTAAGTACAAAGGTGGGTGTATTTATTTGATTTTTTTTTCATCAAAGCCACCTGATAGATTGTACCTAGGTGTTCCAAAGCCAGTTGAATTTTAGTACATAGTACTAAATGCAGGTGGCATATAAATAATCAGATTTTCTTTTCCAGTTGCTATATTTTAATATCAGATACAATTCCTTAAATTCAGTTTATTCGCAATCTTTGAAACAAAAGACTGGCTGGAAGATATGGTTATGCCATTGTTCTGGTTCACACAGCTGATAAATCGTAATGCAGTTGATCTGATTTTATCTTAATCTCTTCTATGAAAATAGTTGCTGTAGTGTGTGAAGCATGATTCACATATTTTTCTGTAGAAAAAAACAATATCAATTCTTTAAATCTTCGTAAGAATTTTATCCTCCTATTAAAATTCCCAATCTCATCTATAGTTGTTTTTTTAAAAGATGAACCCAATAGCACTTTATTACTTTATAACAATTTATTTACTGTGTCTCCAATTCCTGCCTGTTAAGGTTTCTAATTCCCAACTCCTGTTAAGGTCCCTAATTAAATTGGGCTTTTTTCTCGAAAAAAGTATTTCATGCTGAAACAGCCATATTTTAGTTACAGTATAAATGAAGAACATGACTTTTTAAATCTGTAAATGGAAACTGAAACAATCTGCAACACTAAATCTGTAAAAGGAAACCTTTTCTTTTCTTTTTTTTAAAAAGATCTTGTTGCAAAGTGAGTACATTGACAGTCTTTGAAATAGCTGGAAATTGTGTTTAGGCAATGGCTGAAGAAGTCTGACATTAATTGGAACAATGCTTTAGAACCTGTCAGTAAATTTAAATTCTCCCTTCTGGACTTAGCTGATCGTATAAGCTAGAAGCTCATTTTAGAAATTAATGTGTTGGAAATCTAGGTGATTTACCTCTTGTCTTGTTTTAGCAGCATGTCTGTTTTTATAAGTTTTTCTTTTATTGTTAATTGGTGTCAAATCCACTGATAATAATAAAGAAATTCATGGAAGACTCCGCGGAAAAGGAAGGTCAGGCTGAAGGGAAGAGAATTATTGGGCATAAATTCCAAGGGTTCTATTATTCCATGAAGTTTGAAACTAGGAAATGTTAGAATTTTTAGGCACAGGTCCTTTCTAATTTTAACACAAGCTGATAATTTTTGGCCTTATTTAAATAAGCCCTTTAAACCTGGCTCTATCCCATGTATTAGAGTGGACAATTTATGCATTTGTTTTTATTTGCAGCCTAGTTCACCATGGGGCTACTCTAGATGGCTTACCATAGGAATGGTGTGCAAACAGAAGAGAAGTAAAATAATGGAACAATAAAATAAACAATGACAAGGAACACAATGAGAACAATACATCAGTATTATAACCAGAAAGATGGATGGGTGGAGAACAGAAGGATGGGGGAGGGAAGGTGGAATCTGCCACTAGTCTAGCAGCCACCCCCAATGTGGAGCTCCCCCCTCAAATGATCTCCTGGCCAACTGGCAGAGCCAAGTCTTCAGTCTCTTGTGGAAGGATAGGATGATGTGCCAAAATACCTTTTGAAGTATTTTGATATTATGAATGATTCTTGCCTTTTTTTCCCCCTGGACTTTTGAGTGATGCCATTTTTTATTTTTAATCTTCTGTTTTAATTGCTATATTTTGCAAGATGCCCAGAGCCATGGTGGATCAGGACAGCCTGTAAGTTGTTTAAAAAAATAAATTCCATAATAAATATATTATTAAAATATTAATTATTTCAGCAACAAAGTGTTTTAATAAACTTTCATACGTGGCCAGTTAGACAGTGCTATATTTGAGACCAGGGATTGATGAGGTACAGACTGGGTAGAGTGCTCAGGTTCTCCTATAGCAGCTCTAGATTGCTCACATTTTAGCTGTGAGCAGGACCAGCTGTGCCTCCACTGGCTGTTTCCTCTAAAGCAGTGGTATCAAATTCAATTTCATTGAGGTCTGCATCAGGGTTGTGTTTGATCTTGGGGAAGAGGTGGGGAGGCATGGCCAGGGTGAGTGTGGCCAGGTCAACATCACTTGTGTTGGGGGTGCCTGTGGTGGCGCAAGAACTCTGCCAGCGAAAACGGGATCAAGAGCTCCTTTTTCAGTTGCAATGGCCTCCTGCAACCCTCTGTCAGGGCTTTGTTGAGCCAGTTCTTTGTTGTTTCCAGGTTAGCCCTGCAGGCCAGATCTAAGCACCCCACAGGCCAGATCCAACCCCTAGGCTTTGAGTTTGACACCCCTGCTTTAAATACGTAAGGTCCACGTTGAGAGTCCAGCAGATTGACCAAGCTGGAGGAGGAGGAGCCAAGGCAAAACCAGTTATTGCAGACAAAACTGGTCTTGTCTAGTTTAGATAACATTATGCAATAATTGCTTTATTAAATTATGCATTTGTAGACATTAGGTTAGAAATTAAGACATCTAAATATTTTAGCTTCTTTACTCCAGAACAAATTCGTAAAACATAGTACAGAACTTGAACTATATATGGTCATGGTTGCCATCTTGAAATGTTTAGAATACTTTTAGATAGTGGCTAAGTAACTGGAACATGATTTATTATTAGAACAGTTGAGCCCTGCATTATGTATTAAGCTGTAATACCTCTAAATCTTGTGGGATGTATTTCTGAGTAGAAAATCATTACATGGAATAATGTAATTTAGAAATTAGAGAGGTCCAGCCAAGTTATATACTTTGAAGTCCCATTGATCTGAATGAGAAAGAGTTAAGCACATTCATACATCTGGAAGGTAAATGCTTAGCTTTCTCTGGACAAAGTCTAAATTATTATGAAATGAGAATGTATGAATATGTTTAAATTTATTTACTAGTATTTCATGATTTAATGTTATTTTGTAAAGTGAAATAATTTTTTAAAATTTTTAATATTTTACTTTTGCTAGTTCAAGATAATTATAATAACAATTATAAAAATGTGTGAAAATATGTGTTTTTAGGTATAATTTTTAAAAATATCTTTACAAACTAGATGTCTGCATTTGGGCTGGAGCAATTTTGAGCTTTGAACCTATCAAAGCAACATGCTTACTTTGTTTATATCCATTTATGAAACATGCTGACACTATATAGGCTATATCTGTGATGGCGAACCTATGGCATGTGTGCCGGAAGTGGCATGAAGAGCCATTTCTGCCAGCACAGGAGAGGTTGCCCGGAACAGATCCACTATGCGTACACGCATCCCCCCACAACTCAGCTGATTGTTGTATCTGCTGTGCATGCGGAGGGGAGATGCACGTGCAGGAGATGTGCACACATGTGCAGGGGGTAGGGCGCACAGGGAGGTTGCATGTGCATGTGCAATGGCATGCGCAGGGGATCATGCGCGTATGTGCAGGGAAGGTGGGGGTCGCATGCGCATTGCATTATGGGTGCACGCATGTGTGCACTTTCGGCACGTGACGAGAAAAAGGTTAGCCATCATTGGCCTATATGGTGTGTTTATATCTTCTGTGAAGAAATAAAAAATACTATGAAAGTAATTGTGCATTGATATCTAGCCAGGTAAAAATAAAATAAATTTAAATTCAAGAGCTATTTGATACAGTGTCTAATATTAAAATAGATTTTAATTGTATTTCAAGTCCTAATGAGACCAAGTGATAATAAGATGTGAACATAGGACACTTCATACAGGCAAGAGCTGTGCTTCTTAACCTCAGTATTTATGACGTGTGGACTTCAACTCCCAGAATTCAAGTCCACATATCTTAAACCCGCTAAGGTTGAGAAACCCTGGGCTAGATTAACAAGTGGCAATGAAGCTAGTGATGAAGATCTTCTGGCACGGGAAGTTCCAGATAACTGACTGGCCTCTGGATTGAGCTTCAGCTTTTTAAATGATTATGCAAATAGCTTGTCTACTTACGATGTTGGCTGGCAGGGAAAATCGTCTCTTAGTGAATGCAAGTTCACTAAGACTTGTTTAATTCATCTAGAGTCCCAGATATTTTAAATATCAACTACATTTCTGATTCAGAGGTTCTGACCAGTTCTAGAGAACTGGTAGCAGAAATATTGAGTAGTTTGGAGAACTGGCAAATACCACCTCTGACTGGAGATTTTACAGAAATCTTCCCCTGCCCCGCCCACCAAATCACGCCCATAGAACCGGTAGTAAAAAAAATTTGAATCCCACACTGGTCTGATGCCTGTATTATATTTTCTAAATGTTCAAATTCCCCTCTCCCACTGCCCTGCTTTTCCAACTTTTTAACTGTAGGAATTTTTGCTTGCTGCTGAGCTGCATTTAATTTCAGGTCTGACTCATTTTATTGAACATGTTTAAATTGTTGCTCTTCTGCACTTGAGAGCAGTGCTGTTTATTGAGCAAAATGTGTTTCCCACTTGAGTCAGCATGAAAAGGATTTTCTATTAAAGCAGTCAGCTGTTTACTTGAGAACAGCTGACAAAATTTCATAGTTTCAGACTCAGAGAGTAAAATGAGCTTGTCCTTTAGGCAGGTTTGGATAGATTCCAGGCTTTGAAAAACAACTTCAGTATCCAAGGAGTGGATTCCCCCACCCTCCACTTCTCTCTCTTCCATTTAGGCTCCTGAATAAGCCCAATGATTGGTAGAAGGCAACCTGGGTGATTTCCTATATGATTAAAACTAAAGCTTATAAATGCTTATTTAGTTCTCAATAATAGCAATTTTTTAGATATGAGTAATTAAAAAATAGTGGCAGGTCAGTTTAAATGTATAAGTAAGGAAGTTTTACGGATTTTTCTATTTTTCTTCTATCTATGATTCCATCCTATTATATATAAATGTACTCAGCCAACTGAGAATCTGACCATGATTCTAAGATACAATTAATATGTCAGTTAATAATTTGAAGGGGAGATGAGGAAGATGATTTGTCCTGATAACCACAAATATCTAAGATACATTGCTATATTAATTTTTCTTCCGGTAACTAGAGTTTTTACTTTTTCAAAATATAATAGCCTTTCCCCCTCTTTAATAATGAATTGGATGTAATACCTTTTGGGATGTTCCCAGTAGCAAGGGAGCCAGTTTTCTTTTTTCTTTTTTCTTTTTTCCATTTCTTTCTGCAGCTCTGAAGAATTACTTCTGTTGTTCCTCAGTCGTCGTCCCCCCGTCCCCCCTGCAGATTGTTAAGGTACAAGAGAAAATCAGCAAAAATCACCTCCTCCTATTTTATCAGCAGAAATCACCTCTATGAGAAATCTTTAGAATTTGAAAGCAGTCCATTGTTTATATAACAGCTTCTGGAAACCCCCCCCAACCCCGCCCCCCCCAACACAAAAAAAGTACAGAGTATTGTGAAGGAAATTATAAGAAGAAATATAAGAATAATAAGCCATACTGGACTTAATTCTTACAAACAGAGAAGAAGTGATAGAGGGAGTTGAAACTGCAGGAACCTTGGGTGAGAGTGACCATGTCATACTAGAATTCAACATAACACAAACACAAGCAACAGAACATAATGACACCAGAGTCTTGGATTTTAAAAGAGCTGATTTCAATAAATTCAGAGAGAACTTAGGAAAGATTTCATGGATGAAAATCCTAAAGGGGAAAGCAACTCAAGAATCTTAAAGAATGATCATAGAAGCCCAGACCAGCACAATACCACTGAGAAAGAAAAACAAGAAATCCAAGAAGAAACCAGCCTGGCTGCACAAAGATCTCTGTGGCAAATTGAAAGAAAAAAAGGATAAGTACAAAAAATGGAAAGAAGGACATACAACTAAGGCAGAATATCAGCAGATAGCCAGAATCTGCAAAGACGAAGTCAGGATAGCAATGGCTCAGAATGAACAAAGACTTGCAACAAAAGTCAAAGATAATAAAAAAGTTTCTTCCAACATATTTATATGTCTATAACTAGAAAAACATCAAAGAAACAGTTGGTCCACTAAAGAGAGAAGATGGCGAGGAAGTAACAGGCAACAGAGAGAAAGCAGAACTGCTTAACTCATTCTTTGCATCCATCTTCACGCAAAAAGAAACTATAGCTCAACCCACCCAAAACATAACTGTGAAAGACAGATCAGAAATAAAAGTTAAAATAAGCAAAAGAATAATAAGAGAACACTTGTTTGATCTTGATGAAAACAAATCACCCGGGCCTGACGAATCACATCCCAGAGTTTTAAAGGAGCTGGCAGAGGTCATCTCAGAACCACTGCCCCATATCTTTCAAAAATCCTGGAGCACCGGGGAACTACCGGAGGACTGGAAAAGAGCTAATGTGGTTCCCATCTTCAAAAAAGGGGGAAAAAAAAACAGACCTAGGAAACTATAGACCAATCAGCCTAACATCAATACCCGGGAAGATACTGAAAAGATAATAAAAAAAACAGATCTGCCAATATCTATAAACAAGTAAAGTAATAACTAGCAGTCAGCATGGGTTTGTTAGAAACAAATCGTGCTAACCCAATCTTATTTCATTCTTCAACACAGTGACTAAATTAGTAATATTAGATTACAGCAAGGCATTCGACAAAGTAGACCACAACCTACTTCTTAGTAAGCTAGAAAAAAGTGGAATAGATAGCACCACCACTAGATGGATATGCAACTGGCTGGCAAACTGAGTAGTCCTTAATGGGTCTAAGTCTACATGGAGGGAAGTAAGCAGTGGGGTGCCACAAGGTTCCGTCTTAGGCCCAGTACTCTTCAATATATTCATTAACAACTTAGATGAGGGAATAGAAGGGGAACTTACCAAATTTGCAGATTATACTAAGCTGGCAGAAATAGCTAACACCCAAGAAGATAGGCTCAAGATCCAGATGGATCTTGACAGACTAGAACACTGGGCCATATCTAACAAAATGAAATTCAATATTGAGAAAAGTAAAGTCCTACACTTAGACAAGAAAAACCAAAAGTACACATATAGACTGGGTGAAACCAGGCTCAATAGCAGTAACTGTGAGAGGGATCTTGGAGTCTTAGTGGACAACCAGCTAAATAGCAGTGTGTGGTAGCAGCCAAAAAAGCTAATGCAATCCTAAATTGTATTAACAGAGGGATACAGTCAAGATCAAGGGAAGTACTAATACCACTCTAGAAAGCCTTAGTAAGACCACACCTAGAGTACTGCATCCAGTTTTGTTCACCACATTATAAAAAAGATGTTGAGACTTTAGGAAAAGTACAGAGAAGAGCAACCAGGATGATTAGGGGACTGGAGGCTAAAACATACAATGAATAGTTGCAAGAACTGGGCTTGGCTAGTCTAGTAAAGAGAAGGACCAGGGGAGACATGATAGCAGTCTTCCAATATTTGAGGGGCTACCACAGGGAGGAAGGGGTCAAGCTATTTTCTAAAGTGCCTGTAGGCCAGACAAAGAATAATGGATGGAAACTGAACAAGGAGAGATTTAACCTGGAAACAAGGAGAAACACTCTGACAGTGAGAACAATCAACCAATGGAACAGCTTGCCCTCAGAAGTTGTGGGAGCACAATTACTTGAGACTTTCAAGAAGAGATTGGGCTGCCATTTATCAGAAATGGTATAGGGTCTCCTGCTTGGGCAGGGGATTGGACTAGATGACCTACAAAGTCCCTTCCAACTCTGATTATCTGTCTGATATATAAGACAGTTATTGTAGATCAGGAATGGATAATTTATAGTCTTCTACCTAATGATGGTGATCAATAATGCTCATTGTTTTTAATGATTGTAGCCTGTGTTGCTGACATCATCTGTTAGTCGATGTTAGTGAAGTAACATCAAAAACATGTTTAGGTTGTTAAAAGTCTGAATTTAGATGCTAGTCCTCTTCATTGGCATGATCAAACTACTATCTGCAATCTATTTTGTAGATATATGAAATAGGTATTTCAATAGGTAATAATGAAGTAACCAAAATATTACTAGAGTTATAATTTTAAAATTGTTGAAAGTTTTTAAGATTGTGTTTCATTCGGAAGATAAATTTAATTTTCAAAAGTGGTAAGTGTAAGGTAACACCAGTATTGCGTTCTTTCCAATCTAGTGTGTCTGTGTCATAATTTTGACATTTCTTAGCATGTAATGGCCTTTATCAATGGCCTTTATGAGCATTGAGGGTAGATATAATTGTCTACATTTGTATGTAGCTATGTAAGGCTCAGTGACTTTAAAACTGCATTTTGTTGATTGTGGTTCAAGCCAGAATGGTTTGGATGTGTTGACTTGTGCCTGAAGGGAGACATGTAATCTTCCTTGTGCGGCATTTTCTGTGATCACTTTCTATCAAACAGACAAGGAAGATACTGAGTAAGAAGAATAACCTTGTTGGACACTATTAAGTAACTTACGGCTTTCTCAGTCAACCAAACGGATGATAAGTGATGTTATATAGTGTGATTTGACAGTGGCATATGACAAGAGAAACATAGCAATGGCTTGTCTCGCCACAAACACCACAGCTTGTTGCCAATTGGTCACATATGAAGGGAGGAAACTTAGCTAGACATTTCCTTTTATGTGCCCTTTTCAAGAGAAGAACATTTTGACATGCAACTCTTAATTTTTCCTTTAATGTTTATTAGTAATAAGCCTTGGTGGAAAAACTTTGTTTTCATAAGGACTGAAGTCTCCAAACCAGTTATGGCAAAAATAGAGTTATGGGTTTTCTACTTTTGAAACCACAAACATATGCTAATATCAATACTTCCAAATGGATGCCTCGCTTTTTCCTTTTAGATTATACCGGCTCAGCTTTATCTGGAATTATTTTATCTAAGGAAAATTCTGTAAATATGCTTAATCCTCATGAAATGATTTAAAAGTCACATGCTCTTTTCTGTAATGTTCTGTCTACATTATCAAGAGCACTCTAAAAGCCTGGGACAGCTGTAAGGTTTTTTTATCATCAAGAAATTTTATTTTTAATATAATTTTATTAACAATAGCTATTTTAATAATGTGTAATTACATGAACTTTATCTGGTACAATTAACATGACAAATATATACAGACTGTTCCTAACTTATGACCACATTTGGGACCAAATTTCCATTGTTAAACCAAGAGGTTATTAAGTGAATTGTACCAGATTTTACCATCTTTTTTACCACAGTTCTTAAGTGAATCATAACAGTTGTTAAGAAAGTCACTGTTATTAACTTAATTTGGCCTCCTCTGTTGACTTTGCTTATTGGAAGACAACTGGGAAAGTTGCAGATGATGATCACATGATCCTAGGATTCTCCAACCATTGTAAATACATGCTAGCTGACCGTTGCCCAAATTTTGATCATATGATTGTGGGTATCTGCAGTGATCATAAGTGCAAAGACTGGTTGTAAGTCACTTTTTTCAGTGCTGTTGTAACTTTTAATAGTTGCTAAATGGGTTGTTATAAGTCAAGGACCACCTGTACCCTTTAACAGTTTACAAAATCATGGCATAGAAGAAATACCATTCTAGAGCTTGAAACAATAGTTTAATAAAATAAACCCTAGCCTAGTATTCTCCCTGATTTGCTGAGATCTAGCCAACTTTGAATTAAAATTATTCACCCTAATGTGCATTACCACAAAAAGCAAATGGGAGAGGCTGTTGCTGATGTCTGCTTCGTACTAACGCAATGTAAGATTAGATTTAGTTCTGACAAATTCATTTCAAAACGGAATTAAATATTAAGATGCTGGTAAGGAGTTACAAGTGCTTCTGTAACTTCGAATGGTCACTAAATGAACCGTTGTAAGTCAAGGACTACTGTACATGATTCAGCAGTAAGAATCAGTTCAACTCGCAAAGAAGACCTAAATATAGGCGGTTGGCTTCCTAAGTTCTCTTCATTTGCATAAGTTGACTAAGGCAAAAATTCCTCCCAGATTGCTCTGCCTTGAAAATATTTAGGGGATTAGATGGGAAGTCTTTTTTTCTACTGACACAAATAGCTGAATTGGGAACTTACTGCTTCCTCCTCCAGTTAAATATAAAAGGATCAGCTAATTAATAATTAGAACACAAGTCTAAATCCGAAGGAAACGTTTGTTTACTGTGTGACTTTAAGTCTGCTCTGTATGTATATGTGTTAACATTCTGAACTATAGGAATAATAGATGTATGTTCTGGTACCTCTAGGAATAACCCTTTCAGATAAACAGCTCAGAGCATTTGGAAGCTTTAAACTCATTCATCCCCCCTCCCCCACCCCCCCAAATATTGGCTTAATTCAGTTTCTTAAAGCCAATTTAAAGAAGATATTGTAAGCTTTCTAGGAGCCTACCCAGATAATTTTATGAATTTCAGAAGTTTGCATAAAAACAGTTTGTTTTCCTATCCCAAAGACTAGAAGGGAAAGTAAATCCCTGAGCTGTTTCTTTTATAGTTAATATTTTGTAAGCAATTCAAACACTATTTAAAAAACGAAGCAGCAAAACATTTTGAAATCAGTGAGACATGTAGCTCTTCTGGTAAGAAACATTGTTTAAAATGTGAATGCTTTTTTGGAAGTTTTAACCATTATGTGCTACTCCTGATATTTAGTTTATGTTATATATCTTGTAGGCTCCTCATCTCTTAACCAATATACTGCTTCAAAATTGCAACCAACTGTAACTACTAAAACAGATACCCCTGTAATTATTACATGAATGCTCTGTTGCTATTTAATAAATCTTTGAGATAAAAATCCACCTCCTTAAATTGGTGAACAATGATATCTTTAACTGGTGCCGAGAAGTAATAAAAGAGGGCAGCCAAAAGGGAGCAGAAACAAATTCCACAATAAGCTGGCAAAAAAACAAAAAAACTCTTGTTTTTAGTTGTACCAGTCTCAATAATGATTTTAACAGTATTCTGT
Organism: Pseudonaja textilis; assembly: GCF_049901715.1. Classification (NCBI taxonomy): domain Eukaryota; kingdom Metazoa; phylum Chordata; class Lepidosauria; order Squamata; family Elapidae; genus Pseudonaja; species Pseudonaja textilis. The sequence goes on along the minus strand of NC_141991.1, from coordinate 230,039,792 downwards.
TAAAGTGTAAAACATTAATCTGGCTCCTTTCTTCATGTTGTCTATTATAAAAACACTGTTTTCACATTTAATAACCTAAGAGTAGCTTTATGTTCATGGCAGGCATATTAGGATAACAAAAGATTACTTATTCCTAATCATTAATTAGCAAAAGCTGGAGTAGGAATTCTATATCAGGAATGCTAGAGTAGATGGGCTGACATTTGAAGCTTCAGAGAATATAACAGGATTGGGTGAATTGTAACTGCAGGGATGTTCCTGTAGGTGGGAGATATGTCACAAGGCATGAGAATATTATCATTGCCTATCACATAGGTGAAATATTATATGCAGTTAATACCTTGCCATTATTGGTGAGAGTTATGACTTTTAGAGAAGTGTGTATGGATGATATCAAAACTATGTTTGGTTATACCCCATCACACTAACTCTAAGCTTAAACTGCTACTATTGTACAATATACTGTTGTTCTATGGTCAAGAAGCCCCTCAAGAAACTGAAGCTGAATTTCAGCTGGCTTCCCTGTCAACGTTTGATAAGACAACCTGATTTCTTTTTAATATATCTGCAATCTAATCTTGCAGCAGCTAAGAACATCGTTATGGTATAAAAGAACGTAGTAGGAATGTTTATGGGTGGAAGAGGTAGATAGCATAGCTGAGGCATTCTATTGGCTAAGTTAAAAGAGGATCAATAATACAATGTTTTTTTAATTTTTCTTTTCTTCTTCTCCCTTTTTTTAATGTTGGGTTTTGTTTTTTTTACCACAGACCTGAAAACAACACCTCATTTTTATTAATTGATCAGCCACTTCGAAAAAAATTTCTGTCTGAAAGTATAATAAATACTTTGAATCATGCATCAATCCCCACCTGCATAATAGTTGTTGTGGTCCAATAGAAACATACAAACTTTGTGCACAGTTCAGTAGCAGAATGATAGATACAGTTGTGGGCAGTGGTGATAGATTGGGCAAGGTTAATATCAAGAGAGGAATCAGCAGAATAGAAGAGAAAGAACTGAACAAAATTACAAGATACCAAGACCTGCAAATACAAGTAGAATGGCTGTGGCAAAAGAAAGGAAAGGTGGTACAAACAGTAATAAGCACATAGGGTGCAATTCCAGTCCATCTGGAGCACCCCTTGAAGACCACTGGCATTAACAAACTCACCTCAGTCAGTTGTAAAAGAGTTTTACTTGAACAGTTTATATCTTATGACAATAAAAACCATAAAAAATCACCTGTCCATCCCAGGTCCTTGGGAAGGACTCAAAAAGTGATAAAAATGCCACATCCAGTCTAAAGATCTGACTAAATGTGTGATCAACCTTAATAATAACTTTTCAAGGCAAGATTAATGTATAATGTCAAAAAAGAAAATCAGACAAGCAATATTATTATTCAAACAAGCAAGAACATTTGTATGACACTTTCTGGTGTTCAGACTACAGTGGAACCTCAGGTCGCGACTGTAATCCATTCCAGGACTACAGTCGCAACCTGACTTGGTCATGACTGGAAGCATAAGTGACTGTGCATGCACGGACCAAAAAGATTGGCGCCAAAGGGGAAATCTTTCTGTTCCAATTTTTTTTGTGACCCGATTCAAAAATCAGGTGGATATTTTGGTCATCACCTGATTTGGTTGTGAACAGAAGCATTCGCCACCAGAGATTCCACTTTATTTCAAAAGCATTATCTTGCTATATTAAAACAACATGGTAAAGCTAAGCCTATATTAACTCCATAGATTCTAACTAATAATAGATCAGCTTAGATACAAGAGCTTTAAGTTTCCTGTGATACTGTTCTCCATAAGGAAGAAGGGAAATGATAGGATGACAATCAGATGGAAGAGAAGAGAAACAATTCAGAAAGATTTGCGGGTGTGTGTGTCTCAATGTTCCCTGAGCTGGTGATTTTCTTGCAACTAGCATTGATGATATTACCTAGTTTAGGTAAAATAACCCAAGCTCAGAGAGCACCAAGAGAGCTACAAATATTCTCCTTCATCAAGAAGTTTTCCTGGCCAGATTAATTCCAGGTGTGCCTGGTAATAGTGAACTATAGCCTCCAGAGTGGGGTGTGTGTGTGTTTCTGTCTGTGTGCGTATACTCCAGATTGGTGTTAGCTCTTGGTGACTTCCTGGACAAGTCTCTGCAGGTTTTTTTGCCAGGTTTTTGGAAATGGTTTGCCATTGTCTGCTTCCTAAACTAAGGGCGAGAGACAGGCCCAAGGTCGCCCAGCTAGCTTTTGTGCCTAAGGCAGAACTCCAGAGTTCATAGTCTTTTGGTTTCTAGCCAAATTTTAAATTAAAATAATCCTTGCTAGAATGTTCTTTTCTCCAAATATTCATTCCTCTTGGGTCAATCATTATCTTTTATCGTGGCCTATTTTCTATGTTGCTAAGAAGATAAAATGATTTTAGAACAATCTCTGCTGTCTGATTTCTGAAGAAAAATTAGTCTGGTCAACAACTAAAAATTAGTCTGGTCAATAACAACTGTTTATAATGCCAAGCTGGGATCCTCAACATGCCCGGGGCTTCTAATATCCCCACAAAAATGTTCTCACCTACTAAACTGCTGTTCCACCTGATTCTACAACTTGTTAAAAGTGTTTATTCAGCTAAAAAGTAGAAATCTGGTAAAGCAAAAACAGAAAAGCATAGTAGCAGAATAACTGGAGTCAGAGCTTTAATTGACAGGCCAAAGATAACCAGAATTATTATTTATTAATTAATGGCCCAAGACCAAACCAAGTAAAGAAGAATGGTAGGGTTGTCTTTTGGGAAAAGAGCCTAGAAGCGGGTGGGAGGGTGATATTTGGATAGCATTTAGTAACTGAATTTCTCTCAGGAATGAGCTGAGAGAATTTTAAATGTGTTCAGCAGGCTTTTTATTTTATTTTAATTTTTTCAGTTGGGAACTCTTGCCATACTACATCAATTAATTTAGTGTTTTTCAAACTTGGCAACTTTAAGATGTGTGGACTACAACTCCCAGAATTCCCCAAACAGCATGGGGAACACGGCTAGGGAACTGTGGGTGTTGAAATCCACCTATTTTCAAGTTGCAGAGTTTGAAAACACTTGAGTTAACTTCTGAACCTAGTTTTAGTGAATGTTTCTTAATCTTACTAGGCAGTTGCTAATATGTCCCTAATGATATCCTTGGCTTTGCAAACGCTTCCTCAAAAAGCTTCTTGTATGTAAATTTTGGTAACCTTTTTTTAAAAAAGAAAAAAAAAGGGCTTTAACTTTGGAATCATGCATGGTCTGGAAGCGTCAGACTCTCCTCAACTTTTAAATGGGAAAGTTAAGCGGGCTACTTATGTCTCTCTTTCTCCTCTCTCCCTCTCCCCCCCTTTCTCTCTTAACTCTAATTTTATTCTGTCTTCACACCCTGTCCGTTGCTCTGTCTTGATGCTGTTTGGGAGATCAGGTAAAGAGAGGGTTAAAGGTGGCATTGGCTGAGGCATTATGCAAGCTGTTAAGCAAAAAGGAAGTGCATTACAAAATGCTGAGCTCAGTCGACTGGCCCACTGCCAAAGCTTGCTTTCTTCACTACAGCTGAGGGCTTTCTAAGCTTTCCACCAGTGGGTTTATCTGAACTGTTTAGGAATGCTGCCTGAGTCGCCAGCTGACGTCAGCACCAGCAGTTCAGCTGAGGGCCAGGCCAGGCTGACGGTGAAAAGGGGAGAGGCGTCGCGTAGGCTGGCTAGCTAGCTGGCTGTTTGTGTGCGCGCACAAGCAGATGCTTATGCATGAACGTGCACTCTTGCTGGACATGGCTGGAGGAGGAGAATTGCAGTTAAAACAGCAGATTTTGTTTTCTTTGCAGCTTTTCTACAGAAAATTCCATTGAAGTTTGCATTTTTACTCCTGCTGCAGAAAATGAACTCCATAAACCCAGATTTTAAGTACTGTCCAGCAAAGGGAAAAGGCAGGCCTTTTTCTGAGTTTTTTGGTATTCGTTTGCGAAGTAGAAAGTACTATACTGTTCTAGCTACTTTTTGTTGCCAAGATTCTTCTAAACCAATCTCTTAATGTGTATCTTAGAAAATTAATGCCACCCATTACAATCAGAATACATGTGTGCTGTCATAGCTGGGCTCTCCTTGTTTTATAACTGGATTAGAAAAACTTGTTTGTAAAATGGATACTTGTATAAAATTGGAACCTTCAAAATCAGAATTTGGTTCACTATTGAAACAAAGTTTGTTTTCTTGATGATTTCAGATATGAATAGTTAACTGAGTCATTATGACCCACATTTGTATTCATGCTCTACTGCCCATCATTCAGAAAGCCAGGGCAGTTGATGAAAAGTTATTTATAAAACCTTATTTTAAAATTACTTGTAAATAACTTTATGTCAATATAATGAAAACATGAATGGGAAATATTAAATATAAAAGATATGGTTGGATTTGTAGCAAGTTTTACATTTAAAGGAATGTGGTGAGGTTGCCATCCTGTAAAATGTAACACCCATATCATGATGTTTCACATAGATTAATTAACATCTTTCATTTCAGGTAAGAGGAATGAAGTGTTGTAGTTGGGTTGGTTTCCACCATGGTCACTATGTATTTTTCATAGGGGTGTGGTGGCCGAGAGGTTAAGATATTCATTCTTGTTGACCAGAAGTTTGGCAGCTTGAGACCTAAATACCGCATGATGGAATAAGCTTCCGTTATTTGCCCTAGTTTCTGCTGATATAATTCAAAAGCATGTAATGCAAGTAGATAAATAGTTATGACTTTGGTGGGATAGTAAAAGTGTTCCATTCATCTTCTGAGACAGGTGTATCATCATGCCGGCCACATGACCACAGAAGCATCTTTGGATGACACTGGCTCTTCGGCTGTGGGAGTTGGATATGACTGGCAGGAGAAACCTTTACCTTTTTACCATTATGTTTTAGTTTTGTGGTTTTACATCATGATCACTGTGATCTAGCAATTTTTTTTGATAGCAATAGTGGTTTTTATTGCAATTTTTTGGAAGGATTTCCATTGTCACCATTCAATAATACTTGCAAAAGGGAAGAGGAGAAAGTGATTCAGCCTGGGAAGTTGTACTCCACCCATTCTGAAATGGAACTGCATGCATTAGTTTGCAGAATAGTAGTAGGTTAAGTTATTATACTAGTTTTCATTCCATTTTACTTGAATTGTTACAGTGAAACCCCTCAGGATGGATGCCTATTCCTAATATTTTTCTACTGGAATTTGTTGTGCCCGTTTTTTTCTGGTTGGTCCAGGGTTGAAGCAATTATGAAGGAGGGATGATCTGTTGTTCATTAGGAAACTGAATGAAGTGTCAGCATCAATAGAAATGGAGAGATTTGAATTGGGGTTTGTATATAGGCCAGCACTGTACAGTTTTTAATCAGTAATATGCATATCCAATGTCATTTAGGAAGTTAAGCAACTTTGAATAAAGGCCTCTTATGTAATACCTTTCTCAGTGCAGGTTGTTCAGGTTTATACATTTTCTCCTGGGAATTAACCATATGGTATTCAAATTAAGACATAGATGTATCTAGTATCTATTACAAGGCCTCATCCAGGGGATTCCGTGTGTTTTATGGTTACCTTTTTAGGTTCCTTGCTTTGATCTGCTGTTCCCATCACATAGTCTAGTTCATAAAATTTGTAATTTCTACAATCTGTTGGGAATTGTAGGGCATATGAAAAACATACAGAAATTTCTTTGCAAATAATAGGGACCAAACTTGCTTCAAAGAGTCCATGCTCCAGGCAGTATAAGCTGTTGTGGGAATGCAGAATGTCCAAAAACGTTAATGACAAACACTCAGAAATAAAATGCTATTTGCTTTCCAAGAGTAACAGTAGAGTTCATTTGATCAGTGCAAAACCTATTCTCCGTTATTTTATATGTGTTTAATTAAATCTGTTTAATTCATAATGCTATATTTTGTCGAAGAGATCATTCCAGGGAATGTACTTCCAGTTGCTTTTGATGGAACCTTTAAAATCAAATTCAGTGAAAAATAATATCATTTTTTCCTAGTAAAAGTCATTGCAAAAAACTCGTTGGACAAATCTTAAAATTGGGCAACTTCTTAACTAATATTTCTGTCACAATATTTAGAATATTAAAGTTATCAATTTAATTAGAAGCCAACGGAACAGTCACTATACATTTTGACATGCTAAAAGATAACTTTTTAAAGCTTTATCTAAATTCATTAGAAGCACTGAATGAGAAGTAGTTTTAGCTTCTCAAGGCTTTTCTTGGCTATTCACCCATTTTTTCGTTATAACTCATGTAAATGCTGATTTTTCTAGGATATAAGTTGGCAAAATAGCAAAGTAGAAAATCCTCAGTTTTTAAAGTTGTTTACTTATGAAGGGCAGTCACTTCTTGTAGTATCATGTATCTTTTTCCAAAACAGAAAGTCTTATTGTTGTAATGACTCAAACTCAATGATCTTTCAAACTGTTGAGGAAACAGGTGCCTTGCCTTTTGTTTGGGCACTGGAAAGCTCATTGCTTAAATACAACTTTGCACAACAGAAAATCTCTGCTAAGCCCATTAAAATGTGGGGAAGAGATGGTAGGTGGTGTTTACTATAACCTTAACATATGTTCATAAATGGGAAACACAACTGCATTTTAAAACACAAGCAAAACATTTTAAGCCAGAGTTTGCAATGCTGATATTTTCCTGTTAAAACGCTAGTACTTTTTGCACATTAAAGTCATGTCCAGTAAGGTGATCAGAGTTCCTGAAATTTAACACAAAATAGTCATTCAGCATGGTTTGTAGTTTTTAACCTGTGAAGCCAGTAATTGAAGAAGCAAACTTAGAGATGGGTTACACCAAGAATGGGATTCAAATTTTTTAACAATTGGTTCTGTGGGTGTGGCTAAGTTGGTGGGTGTGGCTTGGTCATGTTTTTGGCTGGGCGTGGCCAACTCAACATCATTCACATCGAGGTACGCATCTCTTCGCCTGGCCTCTCATGACTGTGGGAATCCTGCAACAGTCTTAAGTGTGAAAAATGGTCATAAGTCACTTTTTTCAGTGCCATTGTAATTTTGAATGGTCACTCCGCACAAGCAAAGTACCAGCAAAGGAGGGGAAAAAAACTCCAGAGAAGTTCCAGAGACAGGAAGTCTAGTCCTGCCAAGAATGTAATAAGGGTTAACAGAGAGGCAGTTTCTGTAAGCAACACCAGAATGTTTCCTTCCAGCCTTCCTTACAGGATTAGGCCAGTAATTTCTTCTAACAACTGGTTCTCCGAACTGCTTAGAATGTTAACAACTGGTTCTAACTAATAGGTGCGAACTGGTAGAATCCCACCCCGGGTTACACAGTACATTATAAACTCCTGCATTTCTATAGGTACTTAGTGGAATCAGTGGTGGCTATGTGGAAATTGTTGTCTCAGAATTTGCCTCATATGTTAGAATTAGAAATTCTAAAGACTTGAGTCTAGATTGGCAGAAATATAGATAGTGTAGAGAGCTAGTTTGGTGTAGTGGCCAACTCATCTCTCTCAGCCCTAGAAGGAGACAATGGCAAACCACTTCTGAAATCTTGTGAAAAACCCTGCAGGGACTTATTCAGGTAGTATCTAAGAATCAGAGACAATTGAACAGAAGGTAGAAAAAAATGCAAGTTTACCTAATGATAATATCATATAAGAAGAAAATGTTGCATTTTAAATACTATGATATTTAAGTAAGATCAATATCAGCATTCCAACCAAACTCTCCATTCAGCATTCAGAGTCAAAGTCCATCTAAGTATCTTAGTAAGAATTTATTAGAAAAGTCATATTGGCACATCTGGGAAAACCCGAATCTGAAATCCCACGTTTTCCCCTGCTATATTAAACCCACATCCAATCCCCTTAACTGATGACCCAGAAGTCACACTCTCCAATCCACCTCCATTCTGAACTCCTGCCAAGTCCACTCACTCCCCTCCAAACTCCAGCGACTTGGCCTTGAGTTCTTGCTAAAGAATGTTGTGGCTATCCTCCCTTCTCTATTCACTTTCATTCCCACAGTTACCCATTCTCTCTTATGGCAGCCCCAAATCTGATTCAAGATGGATCCGGGGCTGACAATCATATGTTCAGAACAGTAAGTGATTTAAGGGAAGAGATAGAAGACCCATGTTTTTTTAATGCAGGTCAAAGAATTAGAATATTACTCTGCAAGTTTTTAATGTGATTCATTATTACAATCTTTATTATATTTTGTGGTTCATTTCATTAAAATATAAGAGGCAAATTCTGGCAGAACTAGGTTTGTCCATCGCCAGGATATAGTATTAATTTCTGTGCATATTGCAATTTATAAGGATAATATTTGTTTATGCATAATAACTCTAAGTTCTTTTCCATATGTATAATAGAAAGGCAACTGAGTTCTTGCTATGGGAATAACAAAGAAAGTATTCTAATAATACTTAGAAAAAAATGCAGGTGTAGCTCATTAATTCCATTTCCCATGACACTGAGCCTGCTTTTTCACCAGCAGATAGGCAGGATAAGCCTTTACCAACCTGGTGTCTTTCAAAACTATATTAAATTTCACACAGATGTTTGCTAGAGGTGACTGAAATTGCAGTTCAACCGATCTAGAAAATGCAAGATTTCAGAAAGCTAGATAGGATCAATTGAGTTAGCATTGTTGAAGTATGCTAAAATAATGCTAATGAGAAATGTGGAGAATTGATGAGATATAGTTGAGAAGCAGTTTATTCCAAATTAATATCCATTGTATAGAAATATAGTATTGTATCCAAGATCACAATTTGTTTTTCCTCTTTCATAGACATTATGAAATATATGTTATATATAGTACAGTATGTTACAAATACCATCTGGTGAATTATACAAAGATTGCTTTAATAGTGATGAGTTTGATATAACTGAAACCAATAATATATAGACCTAAAAGCTGTTTTGACAACTGAGTAATGGAGAGTAGCTATTTCTACAATTCTGTATGCTACATTCATCCCTATTTCAGAATAAAGATTGCTTCAGAATGTGGGAAAGAGAATAGATGAGCTATCCCATGATTTCCAGAATATTTACATAGATCTTAAAAATATATCAGGGCAGAAAGTGTGAAAGAAATTTATTTAGGTGTAACAGATCAGATTTAATCTGAGGGAAGGACCCACAAATGCCACTTTAGTATACTAACCAGCTATTATATATCCTTACCATTAGCTCTCCCTCCAGGCCTAGAATTAATGGGAACAGACACAGAGAGATTTCTTTGTGTGCTACTGTGCTGAGTGTTTAATCTATGTACAGGCTGATTTAAGCAGGGTAGTTCTGTTAAGTCTTGATTTATTTGTTTTTGCTCATGAGCTCCTTAACAATATTTTCCACTACTAGAAATAGGAAACCTTATTGGATAAGTTCTAGAAAGGGGAAAATCAAATACTATCATTGTCATGTTATTTCTGATAACCTGTTATTGGTTGTGAGCATTATATCCTCCTGGAAAGGCTTAGGTTGTGCTGTCTTCCTGATGTGATTTGTACAGAGTTAAGAACATGCTGAAATTTGTAGAGCAAATTCTTCTCCAACTAATGATCTTGAGTTGGCAGATTACCACTGTCGTTTGATCTAACTTAACCTTGTATAGTAGCAAAATATCTCAGCTGGGTATATGATGTATGACTAAACCTTCAGAAAAGGGACAACATTGGCAATTTTTGTCCCTAACAGCAGGGGAAGTGCTTTGCTTTAAAACAGGGATGTCCAACCTTGGCAACTTTAAGGTGTGTGGACTTTAACTCCCAGAATTCCCCAGCCAGCTATGCTATGCTGGCTGGGAAATTCTGGGAGTTGAAGTCCACACACCTTAAAGTTGCCAAGGTTGGACACCCCTGCTTTAAAACATCTGAGAAGTTAAATGGTGATCCATATACATTTGATGATACCAGAATAATAGTGCCTCATAGTCAGAAAGTAAAGTCCATTTTTGACCCAACAGGTCATCATGCCTTTCAGTTGATTTGAAATAAAACTACTATCATCTAATTGACACCCTCTGAGAAAAATTGGTATTGAGTAAGCTATCTTTCCTTTTTCTCAGAGTTATTTCTAACAAGAACATGGAAGGTAAGCTTTGATTAATCAATTTATGTTATACCAAATCGCAACAGTGACTTTGTTTTCCTAACTGAAATGATGAACATGAACATACATATTGAAACTATTGGGATTTTTCCAGCACATTGAAATACACTGCTCAAAAAAAATAAAGGGAACACAAAAATAAGACATCCTAGATCTGAATGAATGAAATATTCTTATTAAATACTTTGTTAATTATAGTTGAATAATTAATTAATTATAGTTGAATGTGCTGACAACAAAGTCAGACAAAAATTATCAATGGAAATCAAATTTAGCAACCCATGGAGGTCTGGATTTGGAGTTACACTCAAAATTAAAGTGGAAAAAAACACTACAGGCTGATCCAACTTTGATGTAATGTCCTTAAAACAAGTCAAAATGAGGCTCAGTAGTGTCTGTGGCCTCCACGTGCTTGTATGACCTCCCTACAACGCCTGGGCATGCTCCTGATGAGGTGGCAGATGGTCTCCTGAGGGATCTCCTCCCACACCTGGACTAAAGCATCCCCCAACTCCTGGACAGTTTGTGGTGCAACGTGGCATTGGTGGATGGAGTGAGACATGATGTCCCAGATGTGCTCAATTGGATTCAGGTCTGGGGAGCAGGTGAGCCAGTCCATAGCATCAATGCCTTTGTCTTGCAGGAGCTGCTGACACACCCCAGCCACATGAGGTCGAGCATTGTCTTGCATTAGGAGGAACCCAGAGCCAACTGCACCAGCATATGGTCTCACAAGGGGTCTGAGGATCTAATCTCAGTACCTAATGGCAGTCAGGCTACCTCTGGAGAGCACATGGAGGGCTGTGCGGCCCCCTAAAGAAATGCCATCCCACACCATTACTGACCCACTGCCAAACCGGTCATGCTGGAGGATGTTTCAGGCAGCAGAACGTTCTCCACGGCGTCTCTAGACCCTGTCACGTCTGTCACATGTACTCAGTGTAAACCTGCTTTCATCTGCGAAGAGCACAGGGCGCCAGTGGTGAATTTGCCAATGTTGGTATACTCTGGCAAGTGCCAAATGTCCTGCACAGTGTTGGGCTGTAAGCACAACCCCCACCTGTGGACGTCAGGCCCTCATATCACTCTCATGGAGTCTGTTTCTGACCATTTGAGCAACCACATGCACATTTGTGGCCCACTGGAGGTCATTTTGCAGTGCTCTGGCAGTATTCCTCCTGTCCTTCCCTGCACAAAGGTAGCGGTCCTGATGCTGGGTTGTTGCCCTCCTATAGCCTCCTCCATGTCTCCTAATGTACTGGCCTGTCTCCTGGTAGCGCCTCCATGCTCTGGACACTATGCTGACAGACACAGCAAACCTTCTTGCCACAGCTCGCATTGATGTGTCATCCTGGATGAGCTACACTACCTGAGCCACTTGTGTGGGCTGTAGACTCAGTCTCATGCTACCACTAGAGTGAAAGCACCGCCAGCATTCAAAAGTGACCAAACCATCAGCCAGAAAGCATAGGAACTGAGAAGTGGTCTGTGGTCACCTCCTGCAGAACCACTCCTTTATTGGGGATGTCTTGCTAACTGCCTATGCTTTCCACCTGTTGTCTATTCCATTTGCACAATAGCATGTGAAATTGATTGTCAATCAGTGTTGCTACCTAAGTGGACAGTTTGATTTCACAGAAGTATGATTGACTTGGAATTACATTGTGTTGTTTTAGTGTTCCCTTTATTTTTTTGAGCAGTGTACTACCTGATTCTGCAATCTGTAGAAATTTCGTGCAATGCAAATGCTTGCACAGCATGTTATTTGTCTGAACAAACAGTTCCATACATATCACTAATTAAATCAATGTGGCATATAAGTTCTTTTTCTGTATTAATATTCCATGCACATATTGTACTTGAACTTTTTAAAAAAGAGGCATGAATCTTTATGTTGAAATATTTACCAAAAGAATTGTGTACTAGTGGCAGATATCAAGTAATTATGCTTATAGCTGCGTAGTGGGATTTCTTATTTTGTGTGGTTTCAAAACTTACATTTAAAGATGGACCACCAAAGCTTCTATTTTCTTGGGCTTGAATAAATTAAAGCAAATGAATGTGGAGAAAAAAAAATCTGTATCTGGAAAAAGACAGAATGTAATTGATGGATTATGAATATATTGGAGCATTTTACTAGTTGTGTAAGATCATTAAATAATTAAAAATGGAACTAGAGTACATAAAATCCAGAAGCCAAGGTTCTGATACTACAATTGGTAGCAATCTTTTTCTAACTATGCTATAAGTTTTAAAATTGCCATGATACCGTTAAATTAAACAATCTCGCTTAAAAACCTATGAAGACCCCATAAAAACATGGTTCAGCCTAATACACACCACCATTTTGCCCATCTAGAGCCCAACCAAGCAATTTTTTAATTAATTTAGGCTCCACCCATTTTTAAAGAAAATCGTTTAAAGAACATGGGTAAAATTGATTTCAACTTCACTTAACTGTAATTGGATTGATCTAATCAATGGAATAGCTTGCCTCTCAGAGTTGTGAAGGTTCCATCAATAGAGGTTTTCAAAAATATACCGGACAAATATTTGATCGGGATGGTATAAGATCTCCTACCTAGAACAGTATGTTGGACTAGACTAGAAGACTTATGAAGGCCCTTCCAGCTCTGTGGTGCTATGTTCTAATTTAAAATAAACTTTCTTTCTCTTTAAGAGAGAAAAAGGAAAAAAAGGAAGAGACAAGGATAAAAGATAATATTAAAAATTAATGGATTCCACTGTAGTATGAGTATGAATTTTGATTAGAATTTAAAGATTACTGGACTAGAGGACTTGATATTGAAGGCAAAGAGACTGAAGAAATTTGGCAGCAGCCATTTCAATAATGTTTGAGAAAAAAGAGCTCTCTTGCCTTTGGGCAAGAGTATATTGAGAGTATCTAAAGTACTTTTTAAAGTTTGCCCAATGTATCACAAATAGAAAAAATAGTATTGTTCGAACAAATACCATTTGTAGACATCTTTTTAAGGCTTTATTTGATGCCAAATTTATGGAAACCAAGATTGGTGAGCAGACATGATGCATTGTTGTCCTGTGGGATCCATTTGCTTGGTTTTTCTGCTTCCTATGTGGTGATGTGTTTCTTTGTGGATTCTAATCCTCAGCTATAGTAAGATCACAGCTTTTCCCTTCAGTTGGATTCCCATGGTATAGTAAGCCATTGTGGGGTTTGTTTCATTTCAGCTTATCACAAAGCAGGAAACCGGGTGCTGTGGTTTTTAAGGCAAGAATATAGCCTTGTGTGATAAGCTATGGTTCATTTCAGTATATTTTGTCAAATAAACTACACGTGTGGTTTCACCTAGATGCTTAGACATGGTTTATAAGTATAATATTTGAGTATGTACAGTGTGTGAAACCCAAACATGAAAGATTGTGAGGAAGATGGGAAAGAAATGAAAGTAGACATCAAGAATCAAGCAATGTTGGCAGCTAATCTGATGAACAGCCTGGCTCATAGAAAACCTGGGAAGAAGCATTTCAAACTTTTCAAAAACTCCATCCTAATTCACTATGAAAAAGATGGGAAATTTCTGTTATAGTTTTCAAGATTCTGTATTTATTTATTCTGGACTAATTTTAAAGATATCTTCCAGAAATCGGTGTAGTTCTTGCTTCTTTGATCTTACCTAACTCCATGGAGCTTGACCAATGTGGTAAGGGAATTCTGGGAGTTGAAATCCACACATGTTAAACTTGCCAAATTTGAAAATTGCTGGTTTAGGCCATCAAGTCCATTCCTTTTCTCAATGTAGGAACAGGCTGGCTTGGTATTCCATATTTTAATTGCCTAAGGATATGTTGATTGTATATAGATTGTAAATAGTAAATCTGTTACCATTATTAAAAGAAAGAGCCAGAAAACATTTTATTAATATTTCTGTGAAACTCCTTAAGACTCCTCCTGTGTAATTAAACAGTAATTTCCTTTCCATCATGTTCAATGAGTTTTATATCATTCTAGCCTACTGACTTAAATCTTGTTTTAAAAATGAAGTTTAATTAAGATATACTCAGCATGTGCTGACATAGACATAAAATCAATGCTTACTTAGCTTGAGGAAAGACTACTTGCTTTCCTTTTAGGTTGTGGATATTTTTTTTTCCTATGTAAAGAAAATGCATTAGCAATTCAGAAAGCCGAACCAAATACCCATTTTTAAATTCATGTCCTCCAAATGTTAATTTGATGCTTTGAGGCATAAATGACCTTTCTAGCCAGCTCAAACTTGTCAAACAAAGGAGCGATAGAAACAAGCTGCTGTTTGTTCTTAAACAACAGCCTGCTTCTGTGAGAGAATTTTAAGGCAAGGATGCCATCCCCTGCCCCCTATTTCTCAACAATTTTAAAGGAAACTTTGGTGTATGCTGTGCTTGGAGTTTAGGAAAAGAATCTGGTCATCTGTGCATCATTGCTTAGACAGTGATGACTCCAGACCTGCTGGGCAAATTGAGCCAGAGGGTCCAACTTAGAAATCCTGGAGATAACAATGCATTGATCCATGCCTAGCCAAGATGGCATTTTGTAGTGCAGTGGCAAAAGATTTTTGAGGTAAAATAAATGAATGCTTTCAATAATGCCAAAGTGGGATAAAACAAATTGTTCTCAAGATTTGGGTCACAATAACTTTCCCAATCTGATATCTTTTAAAAGTGACAGAATTGCAACTCCCAAGCACCTCTGGAAAAAAACAACTTGAGGGAAAATTGATTACATCAACCCATATATAGTTTTTTATTTCTCCTCCATGCTGCATTGAGAGCCCAGGATGGGTTGATTCCTTCCTATGACGTCATTTAGCTGAGTCTGTACTAAGATATAAAAGCCAGCCCCCGGAAGAGACCCCAGCTTTTGACTCAGCTTCTTCTGTGTCTCTGAAAGCGTTCTGATAGATAGCAATAAAGTACGAATTTCAAGATCTTTTTCCTCGCTTTAGCAGCTCCCAGGGATCTGGGCAGCTGCTCTTCCAGGAGAGCAGGGCTCCCTCTCCTGCAAGATTGGGAGCAACGTTGCCAGAGCTGGGCAGCATCTTGAGACCTCCCCCATGCCTGCGGTTTGAGAGATCGTAAAAACGATCGGCAAACCGATAATAGCGCCAGCCAGCTGATCGTGTGGCTGTGCTTTCTTCTGATGACTTCGCTCTGGGCTTTTTTAGCCCAAGGAGCGATTCTTCGATCTTGGAGCCCGGTTTCCTAGTCAGTGGCCATCTTGGATTGAAGCCTTCCACCACGAGGTGAGCAGCCATTTTGTAAGCCCAGGGCCATTTCATACCCTAAAGGACTTATTTTAAATTTCTAATCAGCTTCTTCCTAACGCAAGAGCTTTCCTTCTACAAGTGGATCAGGATAAGGCTCAAGCAGAGCTTTCCCCTCCAGTGGATCAGCCTCTTAAGCCCAATAAGAGAAAAAGACGTAGGCAGCGCTCCCAATCAGTCCAAAGGGACGTGGCTGCTAAAATCAGAGCTAAGGCTCTAGCCCCTAAAAAGGCAACTCAGGCTGAGTTGAGGGCAGAGAAGCGTAGGCATGCGGCCCTAGAGAGGCAGTTCAACAGAACTATTCAACAGATGAGAGGGCAACTGCAACAAGTTTCAGATGATACCCATGGTCCCCAGCCAAATTCTCCCAGAGGAGGAGAAGTTATATATGAGCCTTTTCATCCTCCATCCTGGTCTCCTGGGTCCTTCGCAGAACAATCAGATCCTCAGGATCTCAGCAGATCTGGACCCTATTTCCATCAGGCTTCTGGGCCCTATGTCCTCCACTTCCTACAGACCTCGACCCTCTTCTCAATCTAGGCCTGAAGCCACCTTCACTCCCACAGCAGCGGGCCTTTGGCCTTCTGCCTCTACCTTTGAGCATAGACCAGGGGATATCCGAGATGTTGTCTCATTGGCCATGAGGCAGGGATTGGCTGAAGGCTTCAAGCAAATTCTTTGACCTCTGGAAAGGGTTCAGCCCTTCTCCCTTCTCAATCTATAAGTTCCTTGCCTCCTCACCCTGAATTTCACAGGCCCCAGGACCTCAGGGTCCATTCTTTGCTATCAGAATGGGAGGAGGTTGATGAGGAAGGAGGGGCTTCACCATCTGAACACAGTTAGTCCTCTCGTTCAGAGCATAAAGAGGCTGAGATTTATGACGAAAATCTTTCAGAGTAAAAAGATTCTCGCCCAGAGCAGACATCCTCTGCATTGGTCTTCAAACTTATTCTCTTCAGGCCATTACTCAGCAAGGCCTTGGTCACTGCCAAGCTGTCGCTGGAGGAAGTGGCTCCTGAGCCACAAGGAGATCCCTCTGGCCAAGGAGACTCGCTCTTCTCCAAGCCTGTAGTGCATGCAGAAGTTTTGCAGAAGTTTTGCCTTCTCCCAAGTTGATCCTGGACATGGTCAAGGAACAGTGTGCTTCCCCTTTGGCAAGTCCTTGCCCATCTTCTCTGAATAAGTGTTTCTACAAGATCAGCGCAGCCCTGGACAATGCCCTGGCAGTGCCTTCTGTTGATGTTCCAGTTGTGGCCTCGTTCTCATCTTCTGGCACTCCTCCCACTGAGCCAGAAGATATCCTGAAACCGGATGACAAGCGTTCCAAACAGACTCTCAAGCGCAATCACCAGGCCGCTGCATGGGCTGTTCAGGCTTCAACAGCAGCATCTTTTTTCACGAGGGCATCCATACAGTGGCTGTGCCAACTCCAAAATAGATTGCCTGCTTCTGACCTTCGGTCTCACCAAGACCTTAACAAAATTATTGCAGCGGTGGAATTCACTACGGATGCCACTCTCAATTCCACCAAATTTGCATCTAGGGCCATGGCATCTTCAGTAGCAGCAAGAAGACTTTTATGGCTCTGAAATTGGCAGGCGGAGTCACACCGAAAATGGAAGTTGGCTTCAGTTCCCTTCATAGGCGATAAACTTTTTGGTGATGCTCTAGAACCTTATCGAAACCAGAGATAAACGTAAAATTCTCTCCTCCTCTGGGAAGAAAGCCGACTATTGCCCAGCTCCTTATCGCCCTCCTGCCTTCCGAGTGGAGACCTCATCTCGCTTCCCCTGCTTTCACAGGCCATACTCCCAACGCCAAGACCAACATGCGGAAGCATCTGGCAGGCAACAACTTTCTGCTGGTAAACAGCCCTTTCAGGGAGGAGGGGGTCATTTCTTCTGTCGCTCTAAGTAATCTCTAGTTCTCCCCACCCATCGGAGGTCGCCTGGCCTTCTTTGCCTCCAACGATGGACGCCTGGGTGCTCAGCATTATTAGGTCAGGGTTACAATTGGACTTCCTAACGCCACCACCAGAAAATTTTTTTTGATCTGTCCTGTCTCTCGGGATATTTCAAGGCAAGCCCTTATGAATCAGGCCATTCAACACCTTCTTGAAATCAGGGCTATTCAACCTGTTCCCCCCTCTCAACGGGGACATGGGTTTTACTCTTGCCTTTTCATTGTTCCCAAAGCCTCGGGGGGTGGGTGGGGGGGGGTGAGCCACCCTTGATCTAAAATTTCTCAACCAATTTGTAAAATACAGGCAATTTAAAATGCAGATTCTGCATTCTATTTTAGAGAGCGTTTGTATCCTTTCCCCCTTCCCACTGGGTGAACACGGCCTCTCCTGCCACCTTAAGCAGGTGGATCAGAGCTTGCATCGCACAAGCCTTCAAAGACAAATCTCTGCCAGTACCACATGGCTTGACAGCACACTCCACTAGAAGTGCTGCAACTTTGGCTGCCTGGGCTACCCAGGCACCCCTAGAGGAGATTTTCAAAGCAGCTACATGGACATCCCCATCTCCGTTCATCAGACACTACTGCCTTGATTCCTACGCCTCCACAAGCACGGCTTTTGGCAGACGGGTTCTTCAGTGAGTGGTGCCTACTTTGGAGTGAGAGACCGGATGAGGACCCTCCTGAGGACATGAAGGCTTTGGTATGTCCCATCCTGGGCTCTTGCAGCAGCATAGAGGAGAATGGGCATTGGTAAATTTACCTGAGAATGCCCTTTCTATCTATGCTGCTAGAGAGCCCAGCCCCTCCCTTGTTGCGTCCGGATTGTGCTAAGGTATGTTATGGTTCATGATTCTGTTTTGGCTTTCAGAGACACTCACTAAAGTCTGTCAAGTATCTTTGCCAAAGCTGGGGGGTTTCTCCCACAGGCTGCTACTTTTATACTAGACAGACTCAGCTTGATGATGTCATCAGGAGGAGTCATACCCATCCTGGGCTCTCTAGCAGCATAGATAGAAAGGGCGTTCTCAGGTAAATTTACCAACACCCATTCTGAGCCAGCTGAGGAAGATAGTGGTAGTATGATGTGATATTAAAGGCACTTGCATTTTCTTTGTGGAAGGAAGCAAATCATATTCAGTTGTCTGCACGAAAGACTTATCTGTCCTTTTAATTAATGACAGTTTTTAAAATACCATATGTTTTGTGTAGCTGAGTTTATTTTGTATCCAGGGAACAGTTCTATACATCAGTGATATTCCATGAAGCTGGATGGAGGGTAGGGGGAAAATAGAAGCATAGTTACTATCCATTTACTTCATTTCATGAAAATGTCCTGCTTTTGAGTGCTTTTAATTTTTAACCAAAGCGGTATCACACTCATCTCCAGACTGGTATCTCCTGATTATTTTGGATCTAATTCTTTTCTGATTACTTGCTCAGTGATGTTGGGAATTGCACTTTGAAACATCTAGAAGGCATCAGGTTGTGATTTGTTAATGTCTTGATTATGCAATTTTTGCCTATTAATTCTTATAGTGCAAGATATTTCAGCTTCTTGTCCATGAAGACATTGTGCAGCTAAATGTTTTATCACTATACAAACATAAATAATTATCTTAGGATTTGGGATGCTTTAATATGGTTGATTGTAGCACAAGATGTCTCCATAATATAGAAAGGGTGATCACTACAGGGGTGGGATTCTACCGGTTCAGATGAACCAGATTTTAAAGTTACAGCTGATTCGCTGAACTGGTATTTCAACTGACTGGCTGGCCCCTCCCCTCCCTCCCCAGGAGTCTCTACTCAGCCTATTTTTGATGGAGGTAAGTGCAGGGTCCACGCGGAGGCTCTGGGAGGGGGGGAAAATGGGCCTTCTGAAAGTCTGGAAATGGGGCTGTTTCTGGCTTCCAGTGGGCCTCCAGAGGCTGGGAGAGACTGTTTTTGCCTTCTCAGAGGCCCAGGGGAGGCTTCTGGATCCTTGGGAGGGTGAAAATAGCCTCCCAAGGACTCTGGAAGCCCACCAGGAAGTTCCGGTAGGTCCAGGGGTGGGATTCTACCTGGTCGCACCCGTTCTATAGAACTGGTTGTTACAATTCTGTGCAGTTCAGAGAACCGGCAAATCACACCATTGACTGGCCCCACCCCGCCCAGTCACTCCTTACCTGGCATACACACCATCCAACTTGCCCGTGTTGTGCCTTTGCCTAATTTTTGGTAAGTTGCTATTTTTCCTTTTGTTTTCCCCCGACCATCAGCTGTTCCAACTATCAGCTGTGCTGGAAAATTTAGATTAGCTAGAAAGCAGGAAATTGTTGGCTTTCTTGCTTGCTGAACCTTCGTAGCTTCTATTTTTCAGTGCAGATTGCAGAATGGTAGATCTCTGAGTGAATCTGTGATTCTGGGAGCAACTCAATCTGCCTGCCTGCTCTGCCTCATTGTGGGTAAAAGTAGCTTTTTTAAAATAAAAAATTCACTATTTACATACATGGTATGTTGTGAGTTAATTTTGTGAGTTTGCTTGCAAGCAAACCTTATGTGACGCCTGCTCTGCCTCATTGTGGGTAAAAGTTGCTTCTTTTTTTTATGAAAAATTAAATATTTACATAAATATTTACAATATTTACATATAAGCCATGCCCAGTCAGCAAGCCATGCCCATCCAGTCACATGGCCACCAAGCCACACCCACAAATTAGGCCATGCCCACAGAACCAGTTAAGAAATTTTAATCCCACTCCTGGGTAGACCCTGCCTACCATGGCCAGGCCCATCCAGCAACCGGGCAGTGAACCGGTTGCTGGGATTTTTGAATCCCACCCCTGGATTACTAGTAAAGCTGAAAAAGTTATATTGGCTTGAGTTTTAGAAATTTCAGTTATAAAGCTTTAAAATTGTTTTTTGTGTCGCTTTTTGTGGTTAGTTGAGTCAGTTGTAATTGATGATATCTGTTTTTTTTCCTCAATTCTCACCCAATACAATTTATTTCATTTGTTGTCTGTCTGTCTGTTTGTTTAGAATTTGTGCTTCTTATTCTCTTTACTTCTTACATTAGGCAGATGGGGATTCAATCAAGAAAAAAGAAGGAAGGAAAGGGAAGGAAAACCAAACCAATTCCAGGTGAAAATGTTGGTCTTCAGTCAGGGCCTAAAAAAATATCTAGGAGTAGATCAGAGGTGGTATTCAGCAGGTTCTGACCAGTTCTGGAGAACCAGTAGTGGAAATTTTGAATAGTACGGAGAACCAACAAATACCACCTCTGACTGGAGATTTTACAGTATCCTTCCCCTGCCACGCCTACCAAGCCATGCCCACAGAACCGGTAGTAAAAAAAATTGAATCCTACCACTGGAGTAGATGTGTTACAGACTTCAAGCGGGTGTGGTAGAAGCTTCTCAGAAGAACTTAGTAATTTTCCAGGTCTGGCATTGGGAAAGGAATGTGTTTGTATAGTACATTTTTGAATTAGATACGAGTAATATTTTTAGTCAGTTTGTGACTCAGTTTTTGTTCTGAGTGTTACTTTCTTATTATTTGAGATCCACACTCAAATAGCAAGCCAGAAAGTTTTAATTTTAATCTACAGTGCTTATATATGCTGAACACTATCTTGAAACAAAACTGACAAGCAAGCCACTTTGGAGTGTGGGGAGCAGATTGCAAGGAGTAGTGGGAAAGGGAAGACACAGAGGGAATCATTTTGAGTAATGCTACTGAGATGTTCATAATATCTGAATAAACAAGCAATGAACAGTGTATTATATGTGGTGGCTTTAAATATACATGTTAGTAAGGTAGCAGATGCTTTTATTCTAAAATTGACATATAAAATAGCAGTCTTTCGCAGCAGGGTGCACCTTTATCTGTGACTCCCTCACACATAATGAATAGCTAATTTATGCTGTATGGTCCACAAGAGACTGGAGAGAGATCAAAAGTGGGGGGCATTTTGGCTCCCAGAGCCAGCAAGATGTGCTGAAATATGCTCTTAAGGGAAGCATATCCAAGAATGTTTGAGGGGTGGGCGGCAGGAAGGTTGGAACTAGTTTATAAAGCAGATTGCTCATCTGTTACACTGTATTAAATTCAAATTACTCCAAAGGACAAGCAGATATTTGTTCATGTTGCAATAAAAAATACCGGCAGACAGGCAGTTTCTAACCATCTCTTCTTGCAAGGAAGGAATCTCTAGTGGAATTTACACTTTTCAATCATCTCATTCAATGACTAGTCAGATACTGTCTTAGTGTCATTGTCATAACTAGTCAATGTTCATTTGTCAAAACAACAACAACCCCCAAATCCTCTATTTTTGAAGTAGTGTTATCTACTGGTAGTAAGAGAAAATAACAGAGTATTAGTTTTTTTTAATCTCCCCTCCTTCAATCTCTCCGATTGGGGAGAAATCATGAGGAGAAAACAAGTGACATATTTGTAGTTTCAAATAAACATTTCCCTGAAAACACCTCCTCCCCATTTCTAAAGAGTAATGTAGTTTTACAGACATGTGTTTAAACTATGTAACCAAATGGTGACCCTGGACAGAACTAAACAAACAAAGGAAATGTTTGAGGCTCTTGATGGTTTCCACAATCCTTATCGGTAAAGACAGGCTTTGACATAAACAGGAAAAGTGGATAAGGGTAGTAGCTTAAATTCAAAACTCTGCTTTGGGTTTGTTGGGTTCCATAAGGTTTTGACTAACATGAGCAACAGTAGCATGTTAATAAAACTTCTACTAATAATCACAAAATGACTGTTGGAGAGAGGCATTGCCAGAGAGAAAAAGGTTGGCACATGCCTTTCATGCTTACTGGTGACATTTTTCCTCTGTCACTCTGACATACACATAACCAGTGTAAGGATAGGGATTAAAGTATTGCATGAAGTCCCTAAAGAGCCAAATTCAAATTCTTATGCGACCATGGAATTCATTGCATGATATAGAATAGGTTACTTTTGCTGATCCTTATCCACTTACAAGATTATTGTAGAAATAAAATTAGTAGATTACTATAGACCACTGAGGAAAGGTAGGATAAAAATAAATCCTATATTGCATATATAATTGTTCCCTTCATTTACATGATGCAGGTGACAATGAAAAGAAGGGAGTACCACGGTGAGATACTGTACTCTAGTTTTCATGGAGCTAGCAAACATTTAATTTTACAGCAAGACTGTATTGGAAGTAAAAAACATCAAATGTGAAATTCCTTATCTCCATCTCTACTGCCTAGATAAGGTACTATTTGAGAATAATAATTATTTTTTTTAAGGAACTAGCATATGCAATCTAAAATACTAAAAAAGGGAAATAGTTCTTCATTATTCCAGATACAGGAAGAAGTAAAAGGGATACACTTTGAGTGTGAATTTAAGAGGGAAAAAGATCTGAGTGCCTTTGATATGTCTGTTATGTATATGATTCATTTATTGAGGTGGCTGATCATTTCTCTCTGGTTTTGCCCCTGATATTGCTTGAGGGGTAAGGTAATATAAATTGTTCAGATTTGCTATCTACAGAAGACTGTTAGTATCTTGCTAAAACGGTTCACAGCTTGAACAGGATATGCATGAAGGGAATAATTGTTACCATATTGGAAAACCCTTGAAGGGGAAATCTGTCTCTCATTTTTACAACTATTAATTAAAGGTCACTTTTAAAAGGAAACTTTCAAAACTATAGTTTGAAAGAGTTAACTGGGATTACTTTGGTCCATGAGGCCAAAGACATAGCAGATAGAGCAAAATATGATTCTTAATTAACTTTAAAATATTTTTAGAGCCCTCCTGGATATAGAGGCTCCATTCACCTTGATCCTCTTTCTTGTATGAGAGTGGCAAATGCTAATTTACTTTATAGCAAATTAGTATTTTATGACTGGGAATGCCTACCACACAGTCATTTTATGAGTAGGCAAGTCTCTCATGGTAGCCATTTGGTGAGCGTGTCCATGGTATGCTTTACAAAAAAAAAAAATCTAATCCAAAAACATTATCTTCTCTGTTTGGGATTGCTGGAAAAGAGTTTGCCTTGGGTTTTTTTCAAACTTCAAATGGGGTAGTAAGATTTGTGGCAAAACTGAATAGTCAAGACCTGGTTGAGGATCCAAACTCTGTCAAGGACCTTGGAGTATTCATCTCTAATGATCTAAGTGCTAGAGCCCACTGTAACTACATAGCCAAAAAGGCATTAAGAGTTGTTAACCTAATCCTACGTAGCTTTTTCTCTGGTAATATCACACTACTAACTAGAGCATACAAAACATTTGCTAGACCAATACTTGAATACAGTTCATCAGTCTGGAACCCACATCATGTATCTGATATTAACACAGTTGAGAAAGTCCAGAAATATTTCACAAGAAAAGTTCTCCTCTCCTCTACCAATTGCAGAATACCTTATGCCACCAGACTTGAAACTTTAGACCTAGAAAACCTAGAACTATGCCGCCTTTGGTCTGATCTAAATACAATATATAAAATCATACATTGCAGTGTCCTACCTGTAAATGAATACTTCAGCTTCAACCATAACAATACAAGAGCACACAATAGATGCAAACTCAAGGTTAACTGCACCAAACTTGATTGCAGGAAATACAACTTCAGCAACAGAGTGGTCAATATTTGGAATACTCTACCTGACTGTGGTTTCTTTCCCAAACCCCAAAAACTTTAACCTTAGACTGTCTACTATTGACCTCACCCCTTTCCTAAGAGGCCTGTAGGGGGCATGCATAAGCACACCAATCGTGTCTATCATCCCTGTCCTATTATTTCTTTTTATTTTTCTTATATGTATCCATCTCATGTATTCATAACTATGTTTATACTTATACCTGTTATCTTGTAAGCGATTGACAAATCAAATAAATAAATAAATAAAATTTAAAAACAAATACTTTGGAAGCAAAATGTTTTTGGATCAGTCCCCGGCATAGGTGGGAGTATTCTAGACCATAGTTTCTCAACCTCAGCAATTTTAAGATATGTAGACTTCATCCCCCAGAATTTCCCAGTCATCATATGTCAAGGAGTCATCTAGGTCAGTGGTTCTTAATCTTTTTGAAAGAATCACCCCCCTTGAGCCATTGAGGAAGTTATCACGCCCCCCTCCCCCAACATAACCTCTCAATCACAACACAGGGAAATAATTCTTTAATTTATGCAAACACGTTTTTTGTTTTCTTTAAAATTGTCATCAGGACATATCGATGCAAATAATTTATTTCCAGTCTTTTTCCCATATCTCAACTGTGTGAAAAATTCCGATGCCACCCATCATGTCACTCCCAAACTTCGTGATATATGTATTTCATTATTATCTTATTTATTCAAGACACTTAAATGCAATGACCTCTGAAAACAAAGTTCAATTGCAAGAAAATGAAATACACCCCAAAACCAGTAACATTTAATGATTTAATTACAAATTCATTTTAAGACGCAAAAAGAAATATAAAAAGGGCATAAGAACAAACCTCAGTGCAGGAACTAAGAATTTCAAGATGAAAACTCTGAAACTAAATTAAGATTCGAGGAAAATATATATTCATGCACACTGTAAAAAGGGTTAAAAAGTCACAAAGAAAATTTTTACAGAAGGAAAGCAAAAATCAGAGCAACAAATTTAATGGGTAGATTGATAGAGGCTGCTGCTCAACGCGCATGAAGATGAGTGCTGTGTATTCACATATGTCCGGCGTTCTGTACTGAAGCTAGGTGGAGGAACATTTAAAAACACAGTTCAATCCACTAATAGCAACCGATCTGATGTTTTTGTATGACAGATATACAGTGGTTCACTGTACGAAAAAAGTCTCAGAAGTGTCCCCCAAACTTCTCTCTCCATTGCCCCCCCTTCCATTCCTTTGCCCCTGCATCGCCCCTTTTTGTTCCATCACCCCCCTGAAAAATGAAATCGCCCCCTGGGGGGCAATATCGCCCAGGTTAAGAACCACTGATCTAGGTCATCTGGATCTTGAAGTTGAGGTAGGACATTGCATACTTCATTACTTTTCTTTCTTGTGCCATTTCTTGCTGTGGGTTTTGGCAAAACTTTGCTGCCGTCTTGATTGGAAATGTAATATCTGTTAGAGGAGATTGCAGTAAATAATATATTCTTCCAAAGGTAAAAAAAAAAAAAGTAATTGCCAGAATTAAAAGATTACCTGCATTATTTATGACAAATTTGGTTTTTCCTTCTGGACCTCAGCATTTCTTTTCCTTAGTGTAATTATTGGAGCTGCTGGGAAACCACTGTATTCCTGAGGACATCTTGAGATCTTCTATATGATTCCATTTATAAGTTTTCACTCAAGCAGTGGAGTGTCACTATAGTGGAAATGAAAAATATTAATTGTATTTTGTTATTTCTGACAAATCTCCTCACTGTAAAAGATAAAAGTAATCTTTACTGATTTTCCTTACCTTTTCACTCACCCATGCTGTGCCCCAAATCTAATCAAGTATAAAAGCTGATGAGAAGCTGAAAGAGATGGAATTGTGTATTTCTTTCTGTATGTGTGCCTATGAATTGTAGTCTTTATATTCACTGAAAGAAACTGGTCATACATAGATTTTTTTCCATGAGTATTCCATGATTACCTATCACACAAGTACTTATTTTCAGAGATGATATTTAAAAAAATCTAAGGCACTGAATTCTGATATCAAATCAAAATTGTGTTTTTCTAAAGAAATGATTACATGTAATTGAAAAAAAATTAACTCATTGTGAAAAGGTATATATTAAAGAATTATACATGTTTACCTGTGGAAGATAGTTTTGCTTTTATTTAGTATGGTACTATATTTGAGAAATAATTCTTTGTTGAAGCCTGTTGGTGGAATGGGTTGATTCTTACTGATTTTGTAGAAGAATGTTCACTCCAAAAATGATTCCATGTGTCATCATCAAGCTAAGGTATTTTATTATTTTATTTTATTATTTTTAAAAAACTCTTTTATCAGTCATGTTTTTCTTAGTATGTCAGGTTGTCATGGGTATTTATATGTCATACTGAGAAAGAGGTGGACCAACATATTTGAGTGCTTTCTCCCCACACAAAAAGTAACACATAAAAGCATTCTACAGGTAGTTCTTATTCAGTGACCACTTGAAATTATGATTATGGTGAATAAAAAGACTTACAACCATTCCTTGCAGTTGCAGCTGTTGCAGCATCCCTGCGATCATGTGATCATGAATCAGGCACTTGGCTAATGGCTCACAATTACAAGAATCACAGTACCCTGCTGTCACATTATCATCATTTGCAACCTTCCCTGCTGACTTTCCCAAGTCCATGGAAAAGCCAGAAGGAAGTTGCAAATGATAATCATGGGATGTTTTGCCTAACAGCCACACAGGGCAACTGGGACTGTTTAAGTCATCACAGTCGTGATGCTGGTCTTTACAATTACATTGTTTAATGACAGACTTCTCAGTCCCAATTACCATAGTTATTTGAGGACTGCCTATGTAAGAATTGGATGCCCATCATAGAACAATGGGCTAAAAAAATACTATTACAGTAAACTTATTCTCTGCATGAAACTAGTTTACTTCCTATCTAGAAATACTCAAAAGTGCTTGTTCTTAAAGCAGTTCCATAACAGCTGGTGTTTCCTCTGGGTGGTCAAGCTTTTAGTTTGAGAAAGAGTGGCAAGATTAACAGAATAAGTGGATCTAAAAGCCCGTGAAAAGAGAATATGTGGTAGTAAAGAGTTAAAGATTCATAGAGTAGAAGTACTAGGATGTCACATAGCAACTTTAAAAAGTTGTACATAGAAGTCAGTTTTATTTATTCTAGGTCTGTGTGCATCAAATGAATACACTCACTGGAATTTGGAAATCCATATAGCTTCCTCCAGAGTATAATCTTAACGCAGATTTTGTGATAGTACACTAACAGTTGAGAAGAAAAGCGTAGTTTCCTGAATAATTTCTATCCCTATAGTTTTGACATTTTTCATGTGTGAGCACAGCATTAGGTTTAAAATAAATAAATAAAGGCACTAAAATGTTGCTACATTCCATTTGATAGAAGCTTCCAGCTACCCTTTGCAACATGTAGTGCTGGAAGTTGTTACTATTATGAGGGTTCTAAAGCAAATCCAGTATTTTGGTTATGAATGCCTGTTTCCTGTTTTTTCTGTAGTCATCATTTAACACACTTACCATATTAGTTCATGTAGAACCAGGGGTAGGATTTTACCAGTCTGCACCTATTTGCTAGAACTGGTTGTTAACATTCTAAGCAGTTCGGAGAACCGGTTGTTAGAAGAAATTACTGGCTTAATCCTGTAAGGAAGGCAGGAAGGAAACATTCTAGTGTTGCTTACAGAAACTGCCTCTCCATTAACCCTTATTACATTCTTGGCAGGACTAAACTTCCTGTCTCAGGAACATCTCTGGAGTTTTTTCCTCCTCCTTTGCTGGTACTTTGCTTGTGTGGAGTGACCATTTAAAGTTACAATGGCACTGAAAAAAGTGACTTATGACCATTTTGCACACTTAGAACAGTTGCAGCATCCCCACAGTCATGAGAGGCCAGGCGAGGAGATGCATGCCTCAATGTGAGTGATATTGAGTTGACCACGCCCACCCAAAAACATGACCACCAAGCCATGTCCACCCAGTCACATGACCACCAAGCCATGCCCACCATCTAAGCTACATCCACAGAACCAGCTGTTAAAAATTTTGAATCCCACCCCTATGTAGAACTATTTATATATATAAGTGTTTTTAGGTGACTTTAGTGGCTGCTGCTAAAGACCACAGTTGCTTTTAAGATGGTGAATTCTATTTAAATGCATTCAGCACTTTGCTTGCTTAAAATAGCCAATGCACATTTTGCCAATTTTTAAAATTGACTATTTTCTTCTGATGAACAGGCTTCCACCTGAGCGGTACCGTGACTGAACCTGCCATGCAGTCCGAGCCAGAAACTGTTTGCAATGTGGCTATCAGCTTTGATCGTTGCAAGATTACCTCAGTGACCTGTAGCTGTGGAAACAAAGACATATTTTACTGTGCCCATGTTGTGGCCCTTTCTTTATACCGGATCCGCAAGCCAGATCAGGTCAAACTGCATCTTCCCATTTCAGAGACTCTTTTTCAAATGAACAGAGACCAACTGCAAAAATTTGTACAGTATTTGATTACAGTGCACCATACTGAGGTTTTGCCAACGGCTCAAAAACTTGCAGATGAAATCCTTTCTCAGAATTCAGAGATCAATCAAGTTCATGGTGAGTTAGTTTTTTTCTTCAGTGCTTGCTCCAGAATCCTTTTCTTTCTTCCAGGAAAGTACTTCAAGTTTAATCCCATTGATACTGTATTCCCATAAGCTTTTTGGACTTCCTTTCATGTTCTCCCTCCAAATATGTTTAGAACAAATGACACTTTTAGCCTGTTAGTTTAATTAGGCAATGTGCAGAAAGCTAACTGAGAACTGGGAAAGGCTGCCTGTTCTTGCAGAAAAGACTGTAGTTCCATTCATGTATTGTAGTGCATGAACCCACATTGAGCAATGCTGCCCCTCTAAATATCATGCTGTGATGTCAAATAAAAAAGAGGTATGAAATGAGATGGTCTGATGAGGCCTTCAGATATAGGTTATAGGCTTAGATTTGCATTATCAGAATTTTCATGTGCATGTGCAGATTGGATAAAGCTGTCAGAAACAAGTATAAGGGTCAGTTTCTAATGTCTAATGACCTATTTCCATGGAGAACAACAGTTGCTCAGCCACATTGAGAAAATATATAAATGATTTACGATTTCAGATTCAACAAGGGAAGAGCAACATAATTATTTTCTACTGACTTATATAGTTGTTGTTTAAAGAAGCAATGATTTCATTTATTTTGGGGAAGGGGTTAATTCAGTGCCAACTGAGTAACTCTCCCACTTGTAGATGATCAACATATTTCTAATTGAAATTTTATATGTCAGAAATCTACTTGAATGACAGAAAACTCTAAGCCTGAAATCATCTAGGAAGGTGCCCTGAGGAATCGGCTATAGGTAATCAAGAATGTATAATTGAAAGTAGAGAGGAATATAATGCCCCCCCCCCACAAGGTGAAATATGTTTGGTGTAATCATTCTTTTCAAGGGAATTTGGACAGGCAGTTTTGTTCAGAAACATCTGAACAATATGTCAGGATGTATTTTTTGCAGCTAATTATTTACTGTCAAAATAAACAAGAAATTTAAGCAAATAAGCAAACAATTGTTGTTTAAAATGTGTGATCTTTAACATCTACAAACTGGAATAATTAACATTTGACTCTACAGTGTACCAGTAGATATTCCCAAGTTAATTCATGTATTCTGTAAGCTAAGTTAGGCCATAGTGTCCAACTTTCTGGTGAATTAGTGTATATAAATTGCTCGCTTGCATGGAGTAACCGCAAGCCCAAGGGTGTGCACTTTAAAAGCCACTTGATGAAGATGCTGCTTTGAATTCTTTGCCCAATCCTGCTGTGCTGCTGTTCTAATCAGGGACTTTACCACTTTTCCAGGAGTTTTTAAAGACAATGCATAAAGGTTTGGACAGACCATAAGAAAGTCCCTTTGGTAGCTTAGGATGCAGTTCATTTGGCCTGAAAATTTCAACTGTGAAGTAAATAGGTACTTTTTAGCCATGTTTCTGTCAAGCTTCAGTCCTGCTCTTAAGTGACTAGAGTATCCATTTAATTTTCTAATTTACTACCTGAAAAAGTATATGTGATAATTCCAATTTGGCTAATACCTCTTCCTCCTTCCCTACTCATCCCTGTAATATTTAGCAATTTTTTGAGGAAAGGACAAGGTTTCTTTGCCAATATGAATATTTGGTTATAAATTGGAAGTTGGTAGTTTGTGGTTAGCACTGACACGAGCTATGTTAATATAGATCTTTGGAAGTGCCTACAGATTTGATCATAGATTAAATGTCCTTAGAATGCATACATTCTAAGTAAAGATTTGAGTAAAGAGCAAATTCCAATTTCATGTAATGTAGCTGGGACTAAATTAATGTGGCACCCAAAAATGAATTATTTACTTTCACAGAATTATAAAATTGAAAGATGCCATTTAAACTGTCAAATCCAAACCCCAGCATCCCAGATGGTGTCTCTTTAGCCTTCAATTAAAAACATCCAAGAAAGGGAAATCCACACACACACACCCAACAGATTCTACTATTATTTGTTTTTGAGAAGTCCATGCTGACTCCTGGTTATTACTATATATATATTTTCAAGATGCTTATGGATTCATTTTTTAATAGTCCCCTTTAGGATTTTCCTAGGTTACAATCAAATTACTTTTTCTAATTTGCTAGGTGTTTTTCTTTTGGAAAATAATGGGTAATATCCAGTCATCAGGCAATTCATCTCTTCTCCAGGATTTCTCAGAGGTAATACATAAGGAATTGGGCAGATGATAACTAGTTTTTTTCAGCAACCCACGATGGAATTAATTTGGTCATGGAAATTTTAATTCACTCAGAGTAAACAGATAATCCCTGACTAGGTTTCTCCCAGTTTCAGGCTTTAGTTCTGCCCAAAATTTATTGGCAGTACTAACATAGTCTTGTGTTGGGGAGAACTGAACCAAAATAGTTGAATATAATTATGTTTCTTTGTTGCTAATATTTTACAATGTTTATTTGACTGCTAGTATATTGATTCTTTTCATTTGCCTTATATAAAGGCATGTATGTATAAAGGCTTTTCTTCCTCCTCAACAGCCTTGCCTAAGCTCAGCTCATTATGAATTCTACTTTCCTGACACACCTCTGTTGCTCTGGTCTGCTTGTCTGTACTATTCCTTTGTCTGTACTATTCTTAAATCCATTTCCTATACTGTATGTACTGTGTCCTTTCTTGCTTTCTGCCCTTCAGTTGTTTGTGTATCTAACCTTCAAAGAGAGATGTGTCTGTATGTTTTTACTCATTGGCTTCTTTTACTGTCACTTTTGCTTTCATTATAATTTTTTGATTATTTTTTAACTTTAATACCTCTAATATGGACCTGTGACCTTCTTGAGCTTCTCTTCCTGTTGGCTTCAGGCACCGTAGCATCTTATTCCCCAACTCAGAACAGGTTTTATTTGAATTTGCTTCTGCATGGTCACTTTTCTTAAAATCAAATGTTCTGGCTTGATATGATAACATTCAATCAACTTTGAAGTCTGTCTCTTCCTCTACTATGACCTTAATGAGTAGATATTAGCAAATCTCGATGGAAAGCTTAGAATCTCATAACATTCTTGACAAACTGTAACAGTACAGCACCTC
This sequence comes from Pseudonaja textilis, assembly GCF_049901715.1. Taxonomy (NCBI): domain Eukaryota; kingdom Metazoa; phylum Chordata; class Lepidosauria; order Squamata; family Elapidae; genus Pseudonaja; species Pseudonaja textilis. The sequence continues at coordinate 230,008,089 of NC_141991.1, read as the reverse complement.
AGAACTAGAAAGATAGCTAGTAAGCACGGGAGGGATACCTGATGTTTTCCATTATATACTCAAGTATTATTAGATGTCTTAAGTTGGAGGTTAAGAGTATGTGCTCACTGTTTTAAGCTTTTAGAAAACATTTGTTCCCTTGTGGTTAAGATGGATAACTTGGAGAAACTGGGCAAGTCAGGGAAGTACGTAGATGACTTTTCAGTATTATTACCAACTCTTCAGCCATTTAAAGATTCCCTGGAGATAAACTGGCTTGCCTGATTATCAACTGCAGATGTGTTGACTAGATGCTTGATGTCATCTAGCAAAAGTATTCCATCACAGCCTCTTGGCTTTAATTGTTCCATTTGCAAAATATATGTTATAATTAAAATAATTTGAAATTGTTTAAAATAATAGAAAACTCATTCTCTATTTAGAAGAAAAATCATGGAAGGTTCATCAGTTTGATACTTCCTGTAATAAAAGCATGCGTATGCTTTTGACACCACTTATTTTTTCTGGAATTTTCTATATTGAGCCACTAACTCTTTCTCATCAGAAGTTGTTATTGTGGGAAAAATAGGAGGAGAAAAGAGTATTAATTATATTTGCCACCTTGAGTTATTTATAAAAACAATTAAATAGTTTTCCTGTATTTTCTACATTTTAATAATTCCAAACATTTTAGATATAATGAAATATTTATAGGTACTAAAATGGAGCAAAACTTATTTTCTAGAACATTACAATTCCAATTTAAGTATGAAAAACAAATAGAAATAAAAATAACCTAAAGTTGAATGATCAGTCTTGAATGTATTGCAGGTGGTCCCACCTTCGAATGACTTTTGTGAGACTGGACCACTTTGTGCAATTTCTATTGTCTTGAGCTTTTTGCTAATGGAATTGGAAATGCCAAAGTTAAGCATTGCTTTAATTGTAGATCTCTATCAAAAAAATAATTAATAGTGCTGTTCTCAGATAGTCAAGTGTTGCCCCCTTCCTGTTTTTGTTACTCTTTAGAAGAGTAATACCCTTTTTAGGAAGGCATTCACGCTACAGACAAAGTAAATTATAGACAGTGTTGTGCCCCATATTTGCCTGCTTTAATTTTTATTAGATTTTTAAAAATATTTTAGTCTGCTTATTTCATATTTTAATTTTTCCATTGATTTTAAATGGTGCAAGCCATCTTGAATGATATGCATTATTTATTTACTTGCATGTTGCTGTAATTCTAAAGAATTTCCAGTGGTTAACCCCCAAACTAAAACACCCCTGATTAAAAACAAATATAAAAACAGCACAACAGAACACCTATGGTAAATAATACAAAACAGCATAATAGCAACAAAGGACCTAGAATAATAGCCACAGATGGAGCCACTGTGTTATTCTCTAACACTGGTGAACCACAAGCAGTTTTTCCGGAGAGATACATACTCAGTGACTCAATTCTGGTTAGAAAAAGTAGTTAGAAAAAGAAACTACATGGGAACCAGCCACATATGCTGTACTGTAAAGCGCACTTGAAACATATTGAAAACCTGTGCATTTTATTATATTATTGACAAAAAATATCCTACTACATTGTATTATCAGATGCAGTTTCTCAGTGGTCTTCAAAGGTATGAATACAATATGTATATTTAACACATTGCAAGAATTTTGAGAGTGATAAGGTTGTGAGTTACTCTTGTGTTAGTCTAGACATATCCAGTTCCTGCAACTGTTGCTCTTCTCTGCACTCTTTATAGAGTCTCAACATCTTTTTTTTATCAAGCTGACCAAACTGATGCCAAAGCAGTGTTCAATTTTAGTCTGTTTTGTCCCATCCAAAGCCCAATAGCGTTCAGATATTTGAGTCAAGATTTCCAGTTGTCTCCAACTTACTCAATTAAATGTCACCTTACTTCAAACTACAAGGTGAGCTCTTCCAACAGTTCCATGTTCGAGAGAAAGATGAAAAAGATCTACCCCTATTAAGCCAACCTCCCCTCCTCCTCCCTGTCCCCTGACTAGAATTACGTGGTAATGAAGGACCAGTGCCAATATAAAACAGTGCCTGCAGCCCTCATAATATCTCCAGAAGGAATGCTTGCTGTTGAGAAGTCTCATAAGGTAGGAAGGATATATTACCTCCTCCCCATCCTGACATAGCTCACTGACCCAAGTAACCAATACTATTTTGGTTCCATGTCTGGACCTGATCCCAGGCTGAAAAGGCTCCAAAAAAATCCTGCTTTCTTGATGGTGCCGCAATTGACCCTTACCATCTTTTCAATAGCCTTCTCCAAAAATAGAAATTGAAGACTGCATGATAGTTATTCAGTGTAGCTGGATCCAGATAACGCCTCTTGAAGGCATATTACAGTCTCCTTCAAATTGGGGAGAGGATGCCTTCCCCTACATGGCATTGACTATTTTCCTGATCCAAGAAGTCATTTCTCTTCGGCCTCAAAAAAGGGGCCAGCTAGAGAATACTTGCCTACCTTAATGGGATCTTCAGGCTGCAAGAAGCCCCAGATAATTAAAGACATTACCCTAGTCATCACTTTAAGCCCCTTTAGACTGAAGGGTCAAGGCTTGAAGAAAATCTGAGTAGTTTTATTGGTAAGCTGCTATGCAAGTAGTTCTGTGTAGTTCTCCTATTCCTCTCAACAAGTGAGTTGACTACCTTGAACAGTGATTCTGATTTACTAGCCATCCACAGTACATAAGGAGGTAGGGAGATAGAAGAACAGAAATTATTGCACAAGGTCAGTTTATTTATTCATATATTTAAAAGATTTGTGTGGCAAAATTTAGGCCGCTCGCGATAATAATACTGAAAATTATAAAACCATAAATATAAAAAATAAATCCCCCCCACAATCATGATACCCCAACAATCTCCTAGGGTGTTTCAACAACTATCCATAGGCTCCCACGACTCTACTGCAGTGCTGGATAAATAGTAGGTCTTGATGGCCTTCCAGAAGGCGACTGCCAGATCACTGAGGCCAGGATGTTTCACAGATCTGGGGCAGGCTTGGGATTTATCAGACTTGAGAATCTTAATTTCAGAAGCTAAAGACTGAGCATGGAATTTGTGTTCAAAGCACTCATTTTGCCAGTGAGTAATGATACCTATCCCTATGTCATAGAGGGCTATTGCTCGAGTTTTCTTTTAGCTTCTGACATAATAATCTATAAAGATGTGCACACATAGGTTCCTTTAGAGTTAAATATGTTAAATATGCACAGAATTCTATCATATTGTTGCTTAGTGTCAGTGCACACATAATAGGTACAATCAATCACCAATAACTGTTATTTTAGGTGGGAACATCTGGATCCTCATGCATCGGTAAAAAGATTTAAGTAATCATATAGTCTTTGTTTCTACTGTGTAGGTGCCCCTGATCCTACAGCAGGAGCGAGTATAGATGATGAAAACTGCTGGCATTTGGATGAAGAGCAAGTTCAGGAACAAGTTAAACTCTTTCTTTCCCAGGGTGGATACCATGGATCAGGGAAACAGCTCAATTTGCTTTTTGCAAAGGTATGTAAGAAGGGATGTTTTCTTCATTTTGACAGAATGCTTTATTAATCTTTCATTCTTACGTTGACTTCATAATATTTAGCCACTTAGTAATGCTCCCGCTCCATTTCTTGGTCTGATACCATCTGGATTTCTTGGTCTACATTTTTCAGAATTCTTCGCCATTTGGAAGATTTTAAGGTGCAGAAGAAGGACTACTTGATGTTAATAGTACACAATTTCTTTGGAAAAAAATACAAATTAACATGGCCAAATCTGAATTTTTAAATGTCATTGCTTTGGTATTGATAATAATACACACACACACACCAGTATAAAAGGAATATCAAAATACAAAGAAAAGTGACTGGTATATTTTTATAACAATGTCATGTGATAAGTCTTACAATTATTTCTTAAAAATGGGAAATCTGGACTGCCATGAGAAGTTGGTTACTTAATGTAAGGAATGAAGTAAGCAGATTTGCAAATACTTATATTGTTTCTTTGGGCAGTGGGATGGAATCTGTAGTAAATTGACACCATTTGGTTGATCTGCTTTGCATGTTTTATTATCAGAATTGTACACAAACTGCATAGGGAGTTAGAAGGATAGAATAAACTGAAACTTGTGGTGGAAGATTAGAATGTTTGTAGTCAAGGGTAGTATTGGTATGATTGGTATGGTTTAAAGTGGAATGTTGAAATGTATGAATTTAGAGCTAAAGCCAGTTCAATGCAAAGTTGGAAAATAGTAATAGCACTTAGACTTATATAGTGCTTTACACCCCTCTGTAAGCGGTTTACAGAATCAGCGTATTGTCCCCAACAATATGGTTCCTCATTTTACTGACCTAGGAAGGATAGAAGGCTGAGTCAACCTTTAGGTGGTAAGGATCGGACTCCTGGCTGTGGGCAGTTACCCTGCAATATTGCATTCTAACCACTGCATCACCGTGGCTCTTAAATATCAGAATAATAACTTATTCTGTATTTGGTGTTTCCAAATCAGTGTGTGCCTTGGAAGTAAAACAGCACACCTTTAGCATCAGACAAACATGAAACAATCAACCTGCTAGGATTTCTAATAATTGTATTGTATTGATAAGAACTGTGTTTTATAATTGAAGTACTATAGCCAGTCAATGGAACAATTGTAGGTTTTGTGCTTCTTTGACTTTTTACAATGTTGGTGGTTCTACCTTGCATTTCTCCTTAAATTTGTTCTTTGAATGATCAGTAAAATCTTTACTGTTTATAACAACATGGGTGGGGAAAAAAGTAAATATTTTAAACATTTTTCTTAAGAGTGTGTGTGAATTTTATTTCCAGTGTTTATAAGAACCTTGGAATATAGAATGGAATCCTCTCATGCTGAAGGAGTGCAAAGTATACCACTGTGTTTTGTAAAGAATGGTTTTTGCAACATGGTACATGTGAGCTACCATGAAAAGTTTTATTTTTCTCCAAAATCGTGGGATTTTCAAATTAGTTTATTATTTTTTTGTATATACACTGAACCATGCAAGAATTTGCTAATTATTATATCCATGCTTCGTAATTGACAAGAGAAAAAATTGGCATGCTAGAGCTATGTCTTCTTTGTTCCTTTTATTACAGATGTTTACAAGTATAACTTCTTTTTAGAATTAAATACTATCAACTCCTCCTGTCCAGTGAATTAACTTTGTATTTGGTGATGTGGCACACAGACCGTACACTCATTTATCCCACTCCTGCTTTTGTCTATCCTCATGTTAATATTTATTTCTCCTTCTTTTCCTTAAATGCCTAGAACAGTGGTGGCTAACCTTTTGGGGCTCCTATGCCAAAAATTGTGTGTGCGCTTGTGTGCCAGAGTGCCTCCCTGCCCCCTGCATACGAGTGCGCATTCCCCTCGCCCCACCTTACCTGCACTGTGCCTCCCAAGCTGATTTGAGGCTTTTTTCAGCCTCCCAGAGACTTGAGGGAAACCGGCCTAGAACAACAGCTCTAAGCTAGAGGAACATCAGTTTGAAAGCCTTTATTATTTTCTTTTTAATGTTCTTATTAAAGTTTTTAATATTTTTAAAATTAAATTAATAATCTCCTTTCTAATTCCTACATTTTTGATATGAGATGAGACAAGATGAGATGAGATCATTTTCTCAATATTGGGCTACTTCATAATAAAAAATTCTGTCTTCATTGTATAAATACTTTTTAAAACATTGTGTATTTGCAAATACTTACTGTTTTTATAAATTGGCAATATTGATTGTTCAGATGTAATCCCGTGTTTCCACTTACCTCTCCCTTGCATCCAGCAGTTCTTCATTTAGTATATATTATTTCATTTGGGTATTTTTTTAAAAATTGTACTACACTACATGTTTTATATTGTAGGTGCGAGAGATGTTGAAGATGAGAGACTCAAACGGTGCTCGTATGCTGACACTGATAACAGAACAGTTCATGGCTGACCCACGGCTGTCACTTTGGCGACAACAAGGAACTGCAATGACAGACAAATACAGGCAGCTGTGGGATGAACTAGGTAAATCCAAATAATTTTGCAGAAGCTTTTAACAGATCTGAAGTGAAGGAAATATTAAGTGCTTTGGGTATCCCTTGTTCTTGTCAATAGAATTTGTATTTGTTTCCAGATTTTGGGAGTATGGCAGCCTGGGAACTTGTTTTCATAGGCAAAATTAGTGCATTTTTGCTAAAGCCAAGGATGTACAGCCAAAAATAACTGCTCCGTGAAATGTTTAATAGTAGAAGCTGGAATATAAACATTTCCTATGTAATAAGTAACCCATTGTATTAACAAGGGCTAGATCTGCAGTTATTAATAGTAAATGTTTACCTTCATAATTATGCACCTTCTTTGATTCCAAAATGTCTTTGAAAGGGCATACTCCTTCACCAATCAGTTTTCAGTCAGCATGGAAAACTGTATAACGTTAGTTCAAGACCCTTCATTCATATTTTTTAATCAAGTGGGTGGTCTGGGTATACCTCAGTGTAACACATGTCTTTTTTGTGCTATACTTGGATTTCTGCTCTGTAAAGATTGGGGGCTGGGGAAATCCTGACAATTGGCCAAACTCAGCTCATTTATCAAATTCATTGCAAGCTCACTATCCTAACCAAACTAGCCCTGTGTTTATATGAGTGGCTGAATGTGAATTTGGAATTTTTTGTATGAAGAATGAGGTGTGTGTACTTGTTGATTTGAGCTGGTAGTAGGTAAATTTTGTGTTAAAATTTGTTCTGGGTCAAATGTGGTATTCTGTTTGAAAATTAGAAGAACACAAACTGAGAACAAGCTGTGTTTCATGTCTTTCAGTAAGTCTTAGGAGTATCTTAATCAACGTTTAATTGAAACTGAAACTGAAATAAAAACCATAGTTGTAATTTATACTTAGTGTTATTTTGGTGCGTTGTGTATTTTGGAATAGGAGTACTATATTTCTATATGGCTCCAAATGAAATGAATGTAACACTGAAAGTTCCAGAGGAGCAAATTACAAGCTGCAGCTATTTCAGTTTATCTTTCTTATAGACAAGCAGTCAGTAAGGGAATCCTGGCAACAAATTCCAAAAGCATTTCCCTGGATGTACTATATTTAATAATGACCTTGTGTGTACAGTATTACTAAGATCTGTTTCCTGGGGCTGGGAGCACATTTCAGCTCAGTGTGTGTCAGTTTGACATTCTTAGAGGAATTGCTAAAGAGTCGCTAGTTCAGGGAAACAATTACTTTGCAACATATAAGTTCCATGTCCTTCAAAGATTCCCAATCATCCATGGGGAGTAAATCTACCCGTGGATTGTTGGATCAGAAAGGGAGAACAAATGTCTTTCTGACTGAATTTAACAAGGATCTGGTGTGTGATTGAGAACTCCTAAGTTAGAGGTCCCCAAACTTGGCAACTTTAAGACTTCTGGACTTCAACTCCCAGAATTCCTTCTCCAGTCATGTTAGCTCAGGAATCTGGGAGTTGAAGTCCACAAGTCTTAAAGTTGCCAAGTTTGAAGACCTCTGTTAATGCTTTCAATGTTAAATACTGCTAGTTTCACAGCAGCCTCAAATCCCTGTTTTAATTAACCACTATATAATACTAGTACCTCTTTAGAATTAGCAACTACTTTTCAGGTGTTGACATCTGAGCAAATAGAGCTGCTTGGAGCTGTTAATCCTTTGCCCATTCACCCATATTCAGCTTCCAATGGGTAACCGGGCAGAAGAAGCCATTAGATTTTGTATTGGTTAATATAAGCAAGTGGCTATTTCTCTATGGTAATTCCCCCCCCACCCAACTCTTCTATTCTGGGAAGTTAAAAGTAAGGCCAGATAAATTACAGATCTTCCACTTCTGATGTTAAAATTGAACAGGTGATGATACATTGTTTCCAGGAATTTTTGGACAAAGCTGATTTTTCTGGTCAGCTTTTCACCTGATTTCAGGCTAGGGCTAAGAATATGATTTTAGAGAAAAATAAAATGTGTGTATCTGTTGGCTTCTCCACACTCCTTGCTGTACCATTAGATTGCATATGTAAATATGAGCACCCATTTGCTTCTCCACCCTTGCAAGGTAATTTCAAGTTGTGTTGAAAAATTACTCTGCTCCAGGAGAGTAGAGCCAATGGCTTTGATTTATTTTCCAATATGATTCTTATTTGCATGAAGCCTCAGATCAAACTTATAAGGTTTCTGTATGAGTGTGTCTATGAGACTGGAATCTGATTAAGAATAAGTAACTCAATCAACACAATACCATATGGAAGTTCAATTATGCCCCAAATCTTCTATTCAATCCAGGACTAAAATCTTCAAAATAATTATTTTCTTTTTGATTAGTTTCTATTTTCCTCTTTTCAAATAATAATTCAAGTGTCAGATTCCATTCAAACACTGCAAGAGAGGAGAGTGCCAAATAAAATGACCAACATAGATTTGTTAATGCTGTATTGGCCTGGTTTGGAAATAAGTCAAGTTAGATTTTCTTCCATTGAGAAGGTATTACAACATTCCTTAATCTTTGGAAGCATCAGTATAGATATTCCGCTCATGGTTATTCAGTGAGATTGTGATGTGTGGTTTTATGTCCCTGCTACACTTTAGTTGTCTAATGGTAAGCAATGGAACTACTCATTGTGAAATTTTGACTTTATTTACTCCTTTTTGACAGGGAAGGTCATGAGGCTTGCATTAAAAGTTAATCCTTCAGTCTCCACATCAGTTCTTTTAGCTGTCACCAGTTCTTTGAACCTACCCATTTAAGAGTATCCCTAAGGAATATTTGACATAACACCCTTTGGATGCCAGAATCTTCTCAATTTTCTCTTATAATCTAACTCATCCAAAGTCAAAAATATTTGAACTTTGATGTTTGAGCTTCATTGCTTGAACTTTGATGTTTGAGTTTGGGAATGACTTTTCAATCTGCATTTGCAGGAAAAAGGAAAACCTTTTATTTTAAAATCATTAAAAATCATAAAAGGTTTTTTTTTCCCCTCCTGCAAGTGCAGAATGAAAGTCATTGGGCAATTTGAGCACATATAAAAAAATGAAATAAAGCTCACTTTCATTTGCAGGTTTACACCTGTTTATAGGTTAGCCCTAAAGTCAACTAGCTACTAAGCTTTCTTAAGCATGTTCTCAGGTGGTAAAAATTTCCCAAGATCAGACAGGTTTCACTGCCTTTCTTCCCTTGGGAAGAGGCCACCTTTTATAAAAGGATGTTAAATAAGAAGTGTTCTGCTTTTAGGAACAATATGTTTGCAGAAAGGCTAAAGTAACAAGATGTTAATTGAAGTTCAGCCAATGTTTGCAAATTCCCACAGTCATGATCAGTATGAGAATATTTATTTGAAGGCAACATTCACTTAATATGTTAATAATGAGTAAAAGGAATTTCCAACTTAGATTCCTTTATAAGACTGAAGAGGTTAGCTGACAGGGTGGCCCTGTGAAGATCAAGGAAAAGTTGCTATTTTGACAGGAGACATACATTTACATTTGAATGACCAAACAAGCCAGGGAGGGGGTATTAATTATTCCTAGAATTGGCAGGGCATGTTTATATAGCAAACATGTGATTTGATCAGCTTGCCCTTATTAATAATCAATTTAGTTTGTAGATGATTTTGGCTCATGGAAATGCTTTTCTGTCAAAGCCCCAGACACAGTGTCTCAGGTTTTTTTTAATATTCCTTCAAAAGACATGCATTGGTACAGAATTTGCTTTCTTTTTTGGAGCAAGTAAAAGTAAAAGCTAAAATTTAAGGTGAATCTAAACTAAATGTAGATTCTAAATTCTTAAAGAATTGGATTCTTTTTGCTGCTATCATATTTGCTCTACATATGATATGCCTACATGATGTGAGATCTTTTGCAGATTATGGTTCAATTTAGATATAAAGAAAATCCATTTTAAAATTGTGAAGAATTTACTAGACATATGGAGGATAAAGTTATTAAGATCTACCTGGAACTGGAGGCTGGATAAGCATGACCTATACATGAGACCAAGGTTATGATTTGCAAGGTACTCTGGAATCAGTTTGAATATGTTTAGTTCTGAAGAAGTGGGAAGAGTCTTTGTAGTATTTTATCTACCATTGGATCTCTGGCCCAGTAAAAGGCATTAAAAATAGAAAGAAAATAAAAACAAAATAAAGACAAACTGTTAAAGAATGAAGTTTCAATCTTCTTTTACAGCAATTATAAACATACTTGGATGTATTTTCCATCCTTCTAAATGATACAGCATAGTTCCCCTTTCTTCATATCAATCTTTTTTTAAAGTCCCATTGGTTTAAGATTATTGGTAAATCCCCAAATCACCATTTTAATTTATTTTTTAGCAAAAAGGCTATAAAGGGTTTTCCGTCTTTTATAAAAGTAATTGCTGTTCCTTTCTTGGACTTTATACGTTTATCTTAATGGTCAGTTGGTTGTGAATATAGAGAGCTATTGAGTGAGTTTGCTGTATGTCACTTAGATTCACCAAATCATTGTTATATATTTTAATCACCTGATCCAAAAGTATTGTATAGCATGGGCATTTCTGTCCCTCTGTAGGTATCATATTGCTACAAGACCTGCTTCAGAATTAAATTCCAAGAGCTACTAGTTATAGAGAAAAGTTTTGTCAGCATGTCAGATTTGCAGGTTAATTTGTGTTTTCTGCTGATTCCTGGCTGTAATAGGGAATTGGAAGCCCTTTGGCACCTTGAAAGATACAAGCCCTAAGTACAATTGTCACATGTCACTATCAGGACCAACACAAATAGTGTTCTCTCTTCAGAAGCTTAATTACTGACCGTTTTAAATATGAGCATCACAGTTTTAAACTAAGCCCCATTTGCCCTTGAATATAATTTAGATGTCCCCTTAGCAAATACGAAGTGCCAAATTAATGGGGGGGAAAGTCTACATGAAAAAAACTAAAAATGCAAAACAGCCTTTTATTGCCTTTCATGTGCCGCAACTAAATATGTCAACCTAAACCAAACTGTAATTGGCACAGTTACTGTTATCAAAGTAGGGTTGCTCTTGTGACAGCTTAATAAAGCTGAAACTATTAAATTAAATTTCTGAGGCTTTATCTGATAAGTGCAGTGAAGTAGAAGAATCTGTGAGACAAGTATCTATGCCTGGTAGAATGATGGAGCCCAGCAACTTGTCAACGTATAGATTACAGGTCCAGATGTATGCATGGTTTCCCCACAGTTTCTGTTTTTCATTGTCCCTTCCTATCATCTCCCATCCTACAATGTCTCCTATGCTAGCTATTATCACATAGATCTTGCATTTCAAAACCCTCATTTCCTCAACATACGTATAAGCAAGAGAGCTTTTTAAAATTAAAAATGTGTATCCAGCGTCAGTCAGCTCTCTTAAGAATGAGTGGAAAGCATTGACAATAAACATCCTTCTGCATCTAAGACAGAAATGGATTGTTGACCAGCTTATTTAAAATTCTTCAGCTCAGTTTCCAATTATTGACATGAAGTTTATCCTTTTGTGTTATAGAATTACTCCAGTTTTCCCAAGTTTCCCAAGGAACTTTTTTTTCCTGGACAGAGAAAAAAAGAGCTAATTAGATTGGCATGGTCTTTGTAATGATTGTTCATTGATTTCCCATTACCGAAGATGGTAGACACTGTTAATAATATATAGTAGTTAATGCTTTAGTTTTCCAGTCAATGTGGAGTTCCTGCAGAATAGGATCATGTTTAAAGATGTAACTTGGCAACAGTTTATACAATGGCCCATTCAGGCTCACTGGGAAACCATGCCAGAACAAAGCTTAACCAAAGCAAAATGTTATACTGAACCAAATAGCATAAATTAAAATAATAAATTAAACATACAGATTTCTAACAAAAATCACAAAAGTTACTGCACATTGGTCAAGCAATAATAGAGGTTAGTTGTAAAGTTCTCAGTTAAGAGAAGTCCATTCTCTTCTGAGCTATCACAACTATGAGTTAATATAGGTCTTTTAGCGCATGGGATATAAAGACAGCAGTGCAAAGCTCATGTGAAAGTGATTGTACAACAGACAGGAAGGAATTTACTCTTGTACAGGTCTGTTGCTGGAGCTTCCTTCAACCAGTGAGGAGAGCAAATCATTAAACTGAGCAAAGTTAAGGACTTTCCTGAGAATTACACAAAGTATGTTAACTAGAAATTGACATGGAACAAATGTATTCTTAAAACTCATTAATTGCTATTGGCTATGTCCTTATAATTCTTAAGGCAGGCCCACTTCACCTATAATGCTAAATAGTATGTTAATCTTATATACTAAAACATGAATTTATGTAATATTCCCTATGACCTCATTCTGCAGTATAATCATATAAAATGCTTTTTATTTCACTTTCAGTTAACCACAAATATTTATGTGAATACACACACACACACACACACACACACACATTGTATATGTGTGTATATACATATACACAGTTGCTAGTCTGGAACCCTTATTTTAAAAACAATATAAAACTTGAACAGTGGCTTCTATTTCAAGGTGTGCGTAATTATCTTTTGTATCTACTGAAGATATTTGAATGAAATTTGCTAGTTATCAGTGATTTCTCATATTAAAAACAACCTGAAGAGATTCCCCTCTCTCTCACTTAACATATTTTGAAAAATGAATAGAACAATGTGTTGTGGTATTGTGTTTGTGTGCTGACCATTTCTGAAAGATCTGAGCTTCTAGCAGCCTGAGCATTATATAGATTTGTTATTTTGAGCCCCACACACACAAATAACCTCTAGAAATGTAGGGAAAGCTTGAAGCCAAAGGGACAGAGAGCTGCTATTCATCAAAGAATATATTTTTGCTGAGCTATGTTTATAATAGGGATCTATGGTCAGTTTTGATTCTTTGTTACAATCATATCTAGAAATACATGTTGTCAAATGACAATGCCATACAGATTGTATGCTCTACTTCAAAATATATAAAAGTCTTAAAGATCTTAGCTTGGTAATGGGAAGGGAGGACAATTATAGAAGACAAAGCCAGGACAAGATTTGAAACTGCCACCTTGTACAATCCTGAGTCTAATTAATAACTAGTCTACATTGATTTAAGGTTCACAAAAGAAAAATAAAATATAAGTTGAATCTTTAATGACAAGTGGACTGTTCATGTTATATTTTGAATTAGTGAAAATTATTCTTCTGGGAATTAGCCCATAAACCTTTATCCAATATATCACAATTTCCTGAGCCGTTACTATTCCCTTTATATTTTTTTGCCTTTTAAATATTTGCAGTTGGTTATTCTTAGCTTGTCTGAAGCAGTCTCCCTAAGTATTTCCTCTTGTTGTTTGATTGTTTACAAAGCTGAAGTAATCAACCAGTACACAAAACATTACTCCCTGGTATCTGGATTAAACTTCAAAGCCCTATTTCCTATAATGGTACAATCTACAATCATTAAAATACTCTTAACTAAAGCAAAATCTGAATATCCATGTTACTTTTGACATTGTTGTTGAGTTTTACTGAATGATAGTATCCATTCCTTCTGCACTAAGCAAATGAGCTAAGACACAGCATGCTAAATAATCTGAAGACTTGCTTTCATTTCCCTTCCTAACATTTCCTGTAAATGCAGGATCTAGGTTTTCCTCCCTGTATCAACCAAGTATTGATCCATTGGTTGCAATAGAAATTGACCCACCAGCTTGTTCTCTGAGGCTGACATTGTGCACAGAGAAAGAGTGAGTGGCCCAAAGTCATCCAGCTGTCTTTCATGCCTAAGACATCCACATCTCAGTCTCCTGATTTTTAGTCCATGTCTTTACCACTAGACCAAACTGGAAATTATTGTAGCCTTATTGTACTGTGAATAATTTGATATGAGACAGAATAAAATTGAAATGGCATTGTATTGGCCTGAATAATGAAAAAAAATGTCACTTGAGTCAGCACACCATCACATTTAGAGCATTTCTGGCTCACACTTAGTACAAGAAAGATACCATAAGCCTAGAAAATAGAATTTTGAAGTTTTAATTCTTTATTTGCCTTCTTTGCATTCTATATACACACATATACCATCTAAGTCAGAGGTGTCAAATTCAAGGCCTGCAGGCCGAATCTGGCCCACAGGGTGCTTAGATATGGCCACGCCCACCCTGGCCCCCCAAAGTCAAATGCAACCCTAATGTGTCTTTCAATGCAGAGGTCGTATTCAGCAGGTTCTGACCAGTTATGGAGAACCGGTAGCGGAGATTTTGAGTAGTTCGGAGAACCGGCAAATACCATCTCTGACTGACCCTGCCCCCATCTATTCTCTGCCTCCTGAGTCCCAGCTGATCAGCTGGGTCTTCTTTTGTTGCCCTGCACAAGAGAACGGAGCTGGAAAACAGGTTAGTGGGATGGGGAGGGAATGGGATTTTGCAGTATCCTTTCCCCTGGAGTGGGGTGGGAATGGAGATTTTGCAGTATCCTTCCCCTGCCATGCCCACCAAGGCACGTCCACCAAGGCACGCCTACAGAACCAGTAGTAAAAAAAATTTGAATCCCAACACTGCTCCTATGAAATTGAATTTGACACACACACATCCCGACTTAAGTACTAGTTTTCATGGTCTTATTAAATCTCTTGACATGAAGGTCTAAGTCTAGGTCTAAGGAAGTCTATATGGTTATATCTCTTTGTTGTATCTGTCCTCTTATCCCTTTATACAGAATATAGCTTATGGAAAGTACATCATTTTCCTTTGCCATAACTGCTGCAAATAATCTATTACATTAATTAGCCATCTAGTATGAAATGCACAGGGAATGATTATACTATCATACACAGTGAAACACTTGTCAAAACCAATATATCAAAGTTTAAATCAGTAACAGAATGAATTAGAACAAGATGAAACATTTAATAGTCCAATAAGTTCTGCAACTTGAGTACTATGAGAAGTTGAGTCCTATGTAACTGATTTGGATTTTACTGAGACTATGTTCATGAATAAAAGCTGGAACCCTCAAACTTGGTAGTATATCTTCATATCCTAGAGAGAGTTCATGAATTAAACAGTACAAGAGTACTTATATATTCTGTTCATTATGATACTGATCTAATTAGATCATTATCCATTGGGGCCTTGGATTTACTTTTAGCACTAATGAATCTCTAATGGGCTGAATTTGTTTTGGTAACAACTGGGAGTATTCATCTTTGAAGGAGGGAGGAATTTATTGAATAAAATCTAAGTTTTCAATTATGATAGGAAAGATTTCCTTATTTTCAAAAATGTCACTCATATTTCACATCACCAAAAGTACTTTCTTTGTGTGCTTCAAGACATTAATTCTCAGTCTCTGGTTTCTAGTTTGGTGCCTTTAACCACTATACCAAATTGGCTGTCAATATTACTATGATGGTGTGTTAAAAGATCTAGACTGTTTTAAAACTTGGATGTGTCATCAGGTGTCTACATGAACAAATATTCACCGTCTTGATCTTTTTCTAGTATCTGCCTCTATAGCAGGCTGTGGTAAAATAACATTTTGAAAAAAATCTGCCATAAGAAAAGTTGTAGTTTGAATAAATTATGCAGCCTAAGTGCATTTTTGGACTTGTGAAAAAATCTATGCTTTCTAGAGAATTAAAAAATGCTGGCTTAAACTTAACTCGGCATTTCATTATTAATATCTTCTCCATTAATATAGTGTTTCAGGATGCATACTGAGTGTATCATGCTTCATATTGCAGAATAATAATTTTCTACTACTTCTTGTCCCTAATGTATAAAGAGCCTCTTTAAGACTGATGGATTATATGGAGGTGAGCTTATGTTATGGAATATTTGCTCTATTTTGGATGATGTACCTGTTCTAGTAGCAGTTCTTTTTTAAAAAAAGGATTAGATTAGATTAGATTTACAATTTAGAGGCTGCCTGACTACTTATAACTCTGGGCAGCTTTTATTTAAAAAATTAGGAACAGTATAACAAAAGAGACAATTCATGTGCAGCCCAATGATAAACATGTAAACCATTCCCTGTCAGACAGAGGCTCAGCCATCACCCTGCTACAAAGCTGGGAGAACAGCAAATATTTAATCGCTTTCAGAACTTCATCAGATTGGGAGCTATTCAGATCTTTTGGGGGATATTATTCCAGAGGGCAGGCTTATTATTATAAGCTCTAACTCCCAGCAGTGTGTAGTGTAGCATAAACAGCATAACATGCACTAAATTAAAAATAGTAATAAAAAAATTCATTAGCACCTAACCTAAGTATCAAACAACCGGGAACAGCTAACTCCCAAAAGCCTTATTTATTTATTTTTAATTTAAATTAGTTTAATTTGATTAATAATTTAAACATCTTCGAACCAAACTCTAGAGTGTACCTCTATAAGAAAGCATAAGAACACATTGCAGAACAAAACAAGATGGGATTCAATCACTTTGTAAAAAAAACAGGAAAAAAAGACATCCAGTGAGGAGGTCCATATGTCTTAACCCAGGGTTATCAAACTGCTGGCCCGTGGGCCAGATGCATCACCTGCTGGCCACGCCCACCCCTGATTTAGCGAAGGGGGAAAAAGTCCCGATAAGTCTCGTGACCCCACCACGACAACGTTTGACATCCCTGTCTTAACCCATCCTCTAAGAGAATAGCCAGGTGTTCATCCTTAAGTAATGCAAACAGAATGAAAGATTGATGGATTGATTGACTGACTTTTTTTCTGGACTTATGTAGCCACCTATCTCATATAATGATTCTAGGAAGCTAAAAGAAAAACCATAAAAATAAACAAAACTATCCTTACCATGAGGTGCAAGACCAAACAGCCTCCTAGCTCAAACTCAAGCTCCTAGCAATTTTGAGGGGAAGAGCCAGATCTTCATGGTTCTTCAGAAGGCTAAAAAGATAGAGATCCCTCAGATCTCAGGTGAGAGGTACCAAGAAGCAGACCTCTGAGATCCCGTCATGTGGTAACATTTAAAGGAGGGAACCCGGAGTGTATCACTCTATCTAACTTAATAGGATGTACAGATACCCTCCGGGAGAGGCAGTTCCACAAACACATATGGACTCAGGGAGATTTCATTCCAGAAAATAGGTGCCTATGGGACATTTTTGAATTCAAATGTATTGAATTTGTTAAGGCTGACCAAATTAAAAAAGCAACCCCATAAAAATGTCAGAATAGGTACCAATCACCCTCCAAGGGAGTTTGACATGGAGAAATGTTATGCTTGAGTTGTCCCTCCTGTCACCTTAGCATATTCATCTGAAATGAGAATGCAAGATGGACTAAACTCCATATGGAAGAAGGGGTCCCAGGAGTATCTAGGAGCCCAATCCTGTAGCCAATTCTTTGTTTATTTCATTTATTTATTTTTAATTAATGCTGTTTCCTTTACTCTTTAATCTAAGTAAATCTTTTATTTTTTTCCTCGATTATTAGTGATCTTTGGATGAGAGATGTAAATTAACTGAGATAATTCTCTTTTATTGCAAGCCAAGTATCCTAAGGTGTGTCTATGGAGATTTCCAATCATCCGGGTCACGGTTGTCTCAAAGGTGCTTTTTTCCAAAAGGCAAGTGGACTTCCTTGGTTTCAGTTCAGAACTGAAGAAATTGGGTGAGAAGTGAAATGTTTTCAGAGGAAAAAGCCAAGAAATTCTAGTTGTCTTTTGGAAAAAGCATGTTTGGGATACCTTAATGTTTATAGGAAACAATTATTAATCATAAAATAATTTCATATATGCTTAATCACTTATATCTGGTGGAGAAATGTATGCATATTATTAACAGCACCTACTGCTAATATAGCACAGGGCTTGAATAATACCACCATGTAGTTATTTGTTTAAGTAAGAAGAAACTTCTATCTCTGATTACTGATTATATTTTGTTTGTCTGATGGGGATGAAACACTAGTGTCCAATAGGTTTTGTAATGTCTGTATTGAAACAAGAGGTTTGATGAAGAAAAGCCACCTCTAATTCAGAACAAAATAATGATTGTGAAACTAGAATTGACAATACCTCACTAAGATGTGACAGTTTTTAATAGCCTTTCTCTTGTGTGAAATTAATACCAAATTGCAGTTGCAGCATGATGAGTCTCCAATTATCTTCAGGGAAATATGGAATTTGCATATTGATTTATGATATGTGTTTATCTTTGTGCCAGGAAAATCTCTTAGCAGGTTTGAGTTGCAGTAATATTAAGAAAAAGTACTATACATACTGTATATATGCATATGCCTTATATAACCAAGCTTGGGTCTGGATTAAATTTCTGTGCTCTTGAATTGGTTTTACAGAGTTATATTAAAAATGTTTGTTAAAAATGCCAAAATGCACAGAAATTGAACAGCTATCATTTATTGATGAAAAATACATGGGCTGAATTTGCCAGTTGCCCATCACTAAGAACAGAAAGAAAAAAAACTCCTCAGCTATCATAGACGGACTCATCATGAAATCATGGACTGCGGTATTTAATATAAAAACTGATCTGGTTACAGAATGAGTGTGACCACACTGCATATTTGGACAGGATTGTTGTTGGTTTTTTTTGGGGGGGGGGGTGAATATGAAAACTTTCTTTGTTTTAATTATATGGCTACTTTATGGTTTACACTCATTCACAGGATTCTCAGCTCAAAATGGCGAGAGAAGTCTCCAAAAGCCAGATTTTAGAACCACTCATTGCCCACCACCCCACAGTGCCACATTCATACAAAATGTTAAGGAAAAGCTAGGACTTCGTGCAGTGCACAAAACCAGTCTGTCTTAGTGCAGATCTCTGAATGCATATTTCAGTAAATGTTTCTTCTTCAACGGTGAAACAATAGCAGGCATTTTCTGTGTTAAATATCTACCAGCTTCTCTAGGAAGCAAATGCTGTACATTTTATAAAATAAAGATAAAATGTAGGCTAGTACGAGCTCTTGGCTTGCTTCATTTTGCTGCTACTAACAAAATAATACTTTCCAAATTGTCGAGAAATAAGAAAATCATTTTAACTGCTTTTGTAGATTGGTACAGTATGTTTGGCATAGATTGTGGCTTGGTTGCAGGTTCCCATTTGCATTCTTTACCAGTCATATTCAGTTGCATGTCTTTTCTGAAAGGCTGTCTGTCATTCATTTTTAACAGATTCTGAAGGTCTCTGTAATATGTAAAACTCTTCCTTGATGAACAAATGAAGTGTTGCTAAATAGTACTTGTAGATGTCTTCACTGTGCTTGTCAAGAGTCTGCAACATAGCCAATTTTAAGAGCAATATCTTTATATTTAAACATGTTCCACAGTTCCTGATTTATTCATGTCTCGATTAGCATGCAGTGTCAGAGGTAGAGGTCCTCGATTGGTTCAGACGTAAATGTCAGCAGAAAATTAGATCTGTAAATTTCAATGAAGGATTTCTCATACATAATTGCAGTAGTATTTATGAAGTATATTTCTGTCCTTGGTTAACAAAAGGCAAAAAAAACTTGCAAAAAATCAGAAGTTGCTTGTGTTACGCAGAGAATTATAGAACATCTGCACCCTAGATCTGAAAATAAAAATTAGTATAGAATTTATAGAAAATAAAAATCAATAGAGAATAATAGAATCAAACATTTTCAGTTGGGGGAAGGAAGGGATGTGAAATTTGAATTGTTGGCAATTCACTTGTAATGATTGTTGGGGTGCTTTAGCGGGGAGATCTCTCACATACAAATCCAGGTAGGGGGATCTTTTTTGTGGCACATGCTTGCAAAAGAAATAAAAATGTATTTATTTATAAGAAATAAAAATAATAATCCATACTTAAAGAACATTACATTAAGCATTCATTTCATTTTATCTATTTTTATTTACTTATTTTAGCATAGTCCACAAGGATCAAATTCACTGAACGTATCTTGAAGATCACTTAATGCATTCTTTTACTGGAAAATTATTGGGGTGTTTTTGCATATGTAGATCCTCCTTGTTTATTTTTATATTTCTTTGCATAACAGATTTCCTTCAAGTTGATTCTTTTGATTAATGTGTTTGGTTTTTGTTGTATGCTGGGAAGAGTCACTTGTTTGTAAGATGGGGGGAGGGGTTATATAAATTGGATAAATAAGGTAAAAATTTCCTGCAAGCTCTCAAAGGTGCCTTTTGCATGGACTGCTACAGAACTTTGTTACTGCATCCATTTTAAAAACCTGTATGTATAGTTCTTTTTATAACTTTCAAGGTACCTAGCCCAACTGGATATTGTCTGTCTCTCTATAGGTGCTCTTTGGATGTGCATAGTATTAAATCCCCATTGCAAGGTGGAACAGAAGGCGAGTTGGCTGAAACAGCTTAAAAAGTGGAATAGTGTTGATGTGTGTCCCTGGGAAGATGGGAACCACGGAAATGACCTGCCAAGTCTAACCAATGCTCTGCCTCAGGGTGCAAATGGAATACAAGGTAAATTGCTTTGATTTAATTGAAGATTCTGTGCTTTACCATTTTGTAAAAGCATAATAATATTAACAGCACTGACCCTCAACCATCCCATACAACCCCACCACCACCACCAGCAGTTCGACTCTCAATGACCCTGACCTGATGTAACTTCCCCATCACAAGGCTCTCACTGACAACTCACACCTGACCCTCACTTGACACACCCAGACCTTGAAGCCCTTTATAAACAGAAGAACACTGACACTGACATCTCCTCAAATCTGCTGAAGATATTACCTAGCCTGGTAATGAATCATTCGGAAACCAACCCACAAGCTCAGAGAACGAACCTTCACCTTCATCATAATAATATCCTAATACTAGTGTTCTGGATTTTTCAAGCTTTTGGTAAAAAAAAGGAATAACTAAAAGATGGTTTGTTTGTGAAGTGTACATGCTTTGCTGTATGAATAGTCACTGACAATATACCTCAAGCCATTTTCAGTAATGCAAGTCATGTTATTTTCTTTTGGTCATTTCAAGGACTGTATTTCAGCTAATAGAATGTTGGGTTGACATTTAGTTCTGAATTGCTTTTCATTGTGTAGATGTCCTTCCAATGTAAACACAGTATGCTGTACTAAATAGGAACTGTGTGTATTTAAATTGCTGGTGCTGCAGCATCATGAAAATGTTTTAAATGAAACACTTTCCCCAAAATCAATAAATAAAATACCAGTATTTTTATATCATGATGTATATGTCAGTGCCTTATAAAAACAGAGGAAAGTAGTTAGTTTGAGGCTAATGCCTATAGGTCATTTTTTGTTCAAATGTTGTACTAAGCTGCCCTGTTTTCCAGCTTCTGCCAATAGTATTTGGGTTGTAGTATTCAGTCCATAATTCCTTTGGTATATTTTTCTCAGATCATTCATACTATTTCATTTAATTTGCTAACCTTTCCTGCTATGTGACACCCCCAACAAAAATTACTCCACGATGTCGGCACTACTGCTACAGTTTCTAACAGATTAAAATTATAATTGCAGGGAGAGCATCTTCCAGCTACTTAAAACCACATTGCAAATTCCTGGTTGTGTGGTATGAAGGGGTGCAGTTAAATGCCAAGTTAGCATTTAAATGCCAAGTTGGCATTGTACAGTAAAAAGAGAACTCTGTACCTCAGCAGCTTTTGTATTAATTTAAATCTGTATGTCCTTGGTATGAATCTTCAACCTCTCCTCTATCAAAGAAATGATTATCCTTGTATATCTATAATTGTTTCTGCTTGAAACTGAATATTAAATATACATTGTTTACGTGTGTAGTTCGAAGCTATGGTGCAAACTAATCATTTGTAGGCTAATTGTATCAGAATCATAAACTTAGAATATTGTCTCCTGCTCAGTCTTAACTTAAGTCGGTGAATTGGTTGTATAAAGCAACTATTCCAAGCTTCATGATCCCCAGATGTTGACTGGGAATTGTGAGAGTTAAGTCATTGGAGGAAACTAGTTGTTGGAAAGTTAACATAGGGTAACTTCAGTTCCATCCAAAATTATGAAATATGTGTGAAAATGATGTTAATAAGACAGAATGGAAAGGAGGAGATGAATGTGGGGAGTCTGGAGCGATATGAACACTTAAAAAAATATAATTCTTTGAACTCTGGCAGATTCATCAAACAGGTCTCACCGGACAGTGTTCACACGTGCTATTGAGGCATGCGATCTCCATTGGCAGGACAGTCACTTACAGCACATTATTAACAGTGATCTGTATACCAACTACTGTTACCACGAAGAAGCTCAAAACTCGCTCTTCGATTCTCATGGGTGGCCCCTCTGGCATGGTAAGTGGCTTAGCAGGAAATCCATGTCCCTGATTTCAATGCATTCTTTTTTGTTGTTGTTGAAGAGAAAACACAGAAACATCTGGTGAGAACAGATGAAGTGAGCTTCCTTTCAGGAGGGCTGCTCGGTTACTTCCCCCCCCTCCTCCGGTAGATTCCTAAAATCATTTAATGGTCTTTTGTATTGGAGTTATTCCAGACACTAATAGGCTTAACAATGCCTTCCCTTTCTTTCTGTCAGAGCATGTGCCTACAGCTTGTGCACGAGTAGACGCACTCCGATCTCATGGCTACCCAAGAGAAGCACTGCGGCTGGCAATTGCTATTGTTAATACTCTAAGGAGACAGCAGCAGAAGCAGCAGGAAATGTTCCGGTTCCAGAAGAAAGGTAAATGTGGGCAGGAGGAAAGGCCAAAGGATATAGCCTGGTGAGAAAAAGTCTGGAATGAGACTAAGAATAAGCAAGTGCTGGTTGGACAGATAGCATGCAGGTTTGCAGTGACGTAGCTGGGGGAGTAAGAGCCAGTTCACTGCCAAATGTCTGATAGGAATGAAGCTGCTTCTCTGCGTCTCTTAGTAAAACAACAGTACAAAGATTTCTTTCATACTCTTTTCTTAATCTTAAATTCAAGGTGTAGAATGTTATAGGGAAAATATTCCTGAGACAAGGTAGTTATAATAATCTAATTGTAAAATAGCAGAACCATCATCTATGCTGCTCTTTGGGGCTTTGTGGGGGCTTTTTTAAAAATACGGATTTATTTAGGTGGTAGTTAAAATTATTCATTTAACAGTTTAAAAATATGATTGTGGGAAGTGACTGAGCTGAGCAAAAATAAATAAATATCTGGATTTGTGAAAGCATGGTCAATTTATTGTCTTTGTTAGCACATTACTCACTCACTCATAAGTGAAATATTATACCAGTGTCCTTGGATTAAAAAAAAAATAAGATCTCTGCCCTCTCCCTGAAAGTATTATGTGTAACTGTGAAGCTATTCCCATGCTTCTGTACTGATTGCAGTTCAGA
The DNA here is from genome assembly GCF_049901715.1 of Pseudonaja textilis. Taxonomy (NCBI): domain Eukaryota; kingdom Metazoa; phylum Chordata; class Lepidosauria; order Squamata; family Elapidae; genus Pseudonaja; species Pseudonaja textilis. Next base: position 229,984,774 of record NC_141991.1, on the reverse strand, counting down.
CGTAGATTCTCTCTTCTTTTGAGATAGTGTCAGTCAACACTGGGTGAGGTCTCACCTAGTAAATGGGATCCAATAACACCCCGTCTGTGAGATCAGAAATCTACCAAATAAGGATTCTTGTTTATAGGAAAAATGGAAATAAAGCTGTCTTTGAAAACTGAAGAGGGTGTATATAATATTATTGATATGGTACAGAGAAAAAAAAATAGGGTGATGTATATGATGTAGCCCTTCTGCGACTACTTCGATCTGTACCTTTTTACATATCTGTAGAAGATTAGGCAGATGTGTACTGGTTGTTTTTGTTGGCCTGTTCACTTTTGGGATGACCATAATGTGGACAGCATTGGGTAGAACTGATTGGAAACCTAAGGCAGAGTCCAATGCACCCAGCCTTGCTTGTGCACTTTGCCCCTTATAATCATTCATTAGGCTTCGCCCACTTTCCCAAATGAACTATTTGGGCAAATCACAAGAATGCAAGAACTTCAGAAAAATTATTAGAGAAAGTAGGAAGCCATGGCCAAAGAATTTCACCAACTACAGTTAGAGTTTGGGGCAGGATAACTTTTCTCCATTTGCCCTCCCTTTGTTTCTATAGTCATCTGGTTTACTTTCATATTGTTTTTCCCTTACTGAGAATTAATCCCCACACTATGTACAGATTAATGTCTATATGGTTTTGGTGTGAACGTAGGCATGCTGACCACACTAGTGTTCTGTTTAGTAAAATTTTGGAAAAGTATGAGTTTATTCTTTTAAGATTTTGCTTGAAAACTTTAGTGATACAGTACCTGCTGCTCATTCAGTCATTTGCTTTAATGTCTAGAAAGCTGAAAGTGGGGAGAATATTTGCTGTGCACATAGCCATTTTTGTGTCTTTCTCTAGCTTTTACTCATTCAGGTGAGAGGTCTGTAATGATCTGTAATCATGTTGGATTGTAATAAGTACATGTAGCAGTGTGACCAAGAGCCCAGCTTTATTCCAGACCTGACTCATGAGGAAAACTGAGCACAAGTACATCTGCCACTCAGACTTTCTACCTGAATACATGGAGGTTAAAGACAGTAAGGCTGGAGCTGTGTTCATGGGCTTCAGTCTCTCTGTCCCAAAAGTCTTCTATAGATTGCTGTGAGCCTTAAGCAAAAATTTTATAGGAGCTGCTTGAGCTAAGTCACTTATCTGTAGTATCCCTTATTACTGTTCCATTTGCTGATGTTGCCTCCAGTTCTCTTCCATTTAAGTAGAATTAAAATTCATTGTAGTATTTCCTGGAATCTTGAGTAGATAGTCAACCCTCTGCAGATTGGTGGGGGCTCAGGAAGTGGTTGTTGTCATTTACTGGCAGTGAACTGTCCATAATGTACTTCTTCTTTTCCATGTGACACAAATTCTCATAGAAGTTACCCATTCAAATATTTGGTGTCTTGGTTTCAGTTCTAAAGAATTCTTAATTAAAATAGTGGGCATTTTTTTAAATGGAGAAACTAAAATATCTCTTCTGTGTATAATGTAAGTATGCTTCCTGTTTATAAAGTCTGTAGAAATACCCTAAAGATAGTTTGGATAGACTATTAACAACAACAGCAAAACCTTTAGACAGTTTTTGTTGTTGTTAGTAAAGTCAACATTGTTTATTCCTAGGACATGAGACATGGTTTTATCCTGATTATTTCTAACTGACCAGGGTTCCTCTTCATTGCTGAAATTTGAAAATGCAAAAGTGCGTTAGTCAAGGCTATGGTTTTTCCCAGTTGCAATGTATGGCTGTGAAAGCTGGACCATAAGGAAGGCTGAGCACTAGAGCATTGAGGCATTTGGACTATGGTGCTGGAGAAGACTCCTGCGAGTCCCTTGGACTGCAAGGTGATCAAACTGGTCAGTCCTAGAGGAGATCAACCCTGACTACTCTTTAGAAGGCCAGATCCTGAAAATGAAACTCAAATACTTTGGCCATCTAATGAGAAGGAAGGACTCCCTGGAGAAGAGACTAATGCTGGGAAAGATTGAGGGCAAAAGAAAAAGGGGACCATTGCGTGAGCTTAAATGATCTCTGGGAGATGGTAGAGGACAAGAAGACCTGGAAGAACATTGTCCATGGAGTTGCGATGGGTCGGACACAACTCTGCAACTAACAACAACAAGAAGGCAATGCTATAGTTAATCAAAATTTCAGCTACTGGCATTGCCATATTTCATCCATTGTGAACCTTTGATGGGCATTTTGGAGATCTGAATTTGGATTCTGTCTTATTTATGGTCACTCATTCCTAGGTTTAGTTTACTGATTTGGAAAAGTCTAGCTGATAAAAAAAGAAAAAGAAATACAAAGTGTTCTGCATTTTAAAATTCTGTAAATAATATCAGTGCAATTATTATCATACAATAAATATATGTGCTTGTTTTTTATGTAGAACTTCTTCACAAAGGTATTATCTCTATTACAAATCTAGAAGGTTGGGTTGGGCATCCATTGGACCCAATTGGAACTCTTTTCAGTAGCCTTATGGAAGCCTGCAGGGTGGATGATGAAAGCTTCCATGTGTTCTCAGATTTCACAGGTAAAATCTTATTTTATACCACCTGTGTATGTGCATTCAACAAGTTTCATTTTATTATTTATTGCATGTTAACTAAAGAACTAGTTTGGGAACTGTTAGTGAGTTTGAGCCAAAATATTTCATAATTAAAACATTCCTTGAAACAGGGATGTTGAAAATGCTTAAGAAAGAGAAATTAAGGAAACAAGAGTTTGTTCTGAGTAATCAGTGGCTTATCTTACTGACTGAATGTATCAATCTGCCTTATAGTGAGAGAGGTATAAGTTCACTCAACTGATGCCTTCCAAATGTTCAGTACCTAGCCAACATGGCTGAAAAGATGTCACAGAGTTATAATCCCAGCAAATCTGTAGAATACCAATATAAGGGAAAATGTATATAGCGAATCCCTTTTTAATTTAGGATTCTCTGGAATTGAATTTGGGACCTTTTCTGAATTCAGAGCATGTGCTCTTTATTACTTGACTTGATATTAAGAATATTAATAACATTGCATTTCATGTTCAATTGTTCATATTATATAATTTATTTTCATTTTAAATTATTTAATATAATTTATTTATATTAAACATTTACATAGCTGCCCATCTTATATTGAAGTCTGGGTGGCTCCCAAAATGATTCTTACTACTTTGCTGTGATTTAGTCAGTACTGTTACCATGCATATTGCAAATGAAGGATGGCAAAGAATGTGAAAGAGAGATTTCCTTAAAATCATGTAGTGAATTCAGGACAGAAGTAAGGATTTCCTAATTCATTGCTCAGTCTTTTGCTGTTTTATATTTCGGCTTTGAATAGACAGCATTTGATTCCTATTCAGATTGCTATGAATACATTTTATTTGCTATTTTGTATGTTTCAAGATTTTGTGTTCTGAGTGGCTCATAGTAAGATATGATTCACATATCGCACCTAAGCCATCTTTTATTTATCCATGGTTTATTGGATAAAACATAATTGATTTGGTTAATGTTACATTATATGATATAAGCCATGATTTATAAACTACATTGGCTATTTCATAGAAAATGTTGAAGCAAAAAAAATGTTTGACTTAGTGGGATCGATAAAGTAGACCTAAAAATGTAACCATCCCAAATTTTTGCTATCTTTATACAAATGATAAAGAATAGGCATAAACAAGGCATATAATTTCAGAGAAATCGTTGTCAGTCGCTTTATTGTTTTTATTTTCTAACGTTTGTTCCAGAGAACATGGGCCCATGCAAATCTCTGGAATACTATCACTTGCCTACCCACAAATTCTTAGAAGAAGGAGAATCTTACTTAACACTAGCAGTGGAAGTGGCATTAATAGGATTGGGCCAGCAGAGGATAATGCCTGATGGCTTGTATGCGCAAGAGAAGGTTTGTCGAAATGAGGAACAGCTAATTTCCAAGCTACATGAAATAGAATTGGATGACACTCTGGTGAAGATTTTCCAAAAGCAAGCAGTCTTCCTATTAGAAGGTAGCTGATTATTGATGATAACTTAATTTCTTAACAGCTTTTGACAAAAGTAGAAGGTTCGTTCCTAAGAGATTCACTTCATAATCAACAAGCTTGGAGATCTTTTAACTATTCCATTTAAATATTGCACATATGAAGAGATGGTTATCCTTGATTCTACAAAATGGAAATTAAAATGGGTTTGTTTATCTTGTTGCAATTCTAGCTATTTTAGGCAAGCATGGAAAATTTCAGTCTCACACGTGAGATAATGAAATTCTTGCAGTCATCATTACCACTTTCAGGTGACACTTAAAACACATACAGTTAAGCTTTTTCTAGTCATGGAGATTCTTAATCTTCCAAGTCATGGTTGCCCCAAAAGGCAACTGCGCTTTCTTGGATTTTTTTCCTTTGAAAACATTTTGCTTCTCATCTGAGAAGTTTATTTCTCTAGCCAAACATTTCCATGAGCATCTTATGTGGAAGTTCACCCAGAAATAGATGGAGAATTTTGTAATCTTTGAAAGTAACTTTTATTAGTGGAGTTTTTCTGAAAGCAAATATTACCTAAGCTAAGAAAGGTGGATAATACTTGAAATTTGTGAGAATTAAAATGCACTGTCACTTCATGGATAAGATAAATACAGAAAATAAAGTAAAGTAAATATAAAAGTGGGCATCTTACCTTTCCAAATAAAAAATAAAAAACAAATTCTGTAGATAAGTGCAAGATTAGAAAGTCAGGTATTAACAATTCTTTGAGGAACCTGAGCAGTAACAAAGGTAGGACTTGTATCAATTTTTAGAGACTTCTGTCCTAAACTTAGTATTACCTAAATGTAGGGCAGAGTCCTGAGAACTATATTTATTCTACTTAGGCTGAGTATCTTTATACCTGATGAATATCAAAAACTACAGTTGTGCACTAATGATATAATGAATCTTATTGAATTAGACTGTAATCACACCTTTCAAGGTTTCGGTTCTGTTCCAAAGGCCTTGCAAAAGAGGTTAGTTTTCATCTTTTGGTGCCAGCTACAGCTTCAGGATTGTGTTTAAGTACGCCCCCCTCACCCCCACCCCCAGATCAAATTGTGGTAGTCTTAACTGTAAGATGATTATGGTTTGTTGCCTTGTCTTAGTCTAAACACATACTCCAGCAAGAACTATGAGCTCAGAAAACTGCTTGTTAATATTCCTGCTTTGTCACGGGCAGCACATTTCCATCAGGACTGATGGAATGAACGTTTATGGATTCAGAAGGCCTCCTTTAACAGCAACTTGGTCTTGCTGGGATTCAACTCTGCCTGCATGTAATAAATTGGGATGGGCACAGATTTAAAAGGCAGACGACCAAACTCATTCCACCAAAGGATTTACTCACTTCACAGGTCTCAGATAAATTACAGTATACTATCTCTCTTGTCATGTGCAATAATATGGTAGCCCTCAGCCAAAGGTTTAAATGTTTAAAACTGTAACATCTGAAAATACTTTCTATTATTTTATTGGCTAAGAGTAGAAGCAGATATGTGCTAAAAGGAAGCTCCTTGCAATGGTGCAAAATAGTGTTAATTTGTGTAAAATAGTTCTGGAGATATGTTTGAGAATTTTTTTTTAAAAAAAGATACGTTTATTTTTATTAAGGGTCTTTGAAGCACAATAATTCGTATTTTTCTGCTACAGTTTTTCAGGATACTGTGGTCATCAGCTTTTTTGCATTTAAAGGTTAATACTTTTAGTTTTAGCTTCCTTTCAGAAGGTTCTTCAGCTTCTCCTAAGTCAGAAAAAATGTAATGGGATTAATAGGTAAAAAGTGATAAAATCTTGCATGACTGATGTAACCCATGAAATCCAATTCTAAAAGTGATTATCTCCCTTTTCTTTTTAAAATAAGATTTTATAGAAAAGTAGCTTATACTGATTCATGCTTGCAGTTTGGGGAGCTCAGCTGCACTCACTGACAATAGTTACCCAGGATTTAAGATAGAGATCTGTTCGTAAAAAAATTCTCAACGATACCAGATATGCTTTCCTGTATATAAAAGTTGATACTTAAGGGCAACCATTCTCTATCAATAATGTAGCAGTAGATCATATACCTAGTGTCGTATATGTTCAGTTTTGATAGTAGATCTTGAGAAGGTCTTCGTTATATGTACAGACCCTACAGACTCATGGAACAGCTACACAGCTAGGGATATAGTCCCTTGGATAGGCTGACTTGATGTGCTACACCTAAAATGTTCTGTTGTTATATTTGGACTTATTGTGAATTTGGGTGAGTGGTCTAAGGATACAGACACTTCTTACAGTGACCTGCTTTAACATGCCCGACACTGGGGAAAAATACAAGTTTTGGGTGACTATCCAATCCACATAGATTGGGAGATCTGCATTGGAATATATTGCTCGTGTTCAAATACTTTGCTGAGCTGTAAATTATATTCTGCTAAAACACATTTTAAAATATGATTCAAAAAGCTATACAAGCTTCAGTTTTTTGCTTCAATGCAATATGTTCTACTTGGTTTTCGTGCAGTTTTTTGAGAGGGTTCCTCACCAGAGAAAGTTTTTACTTTACAGAGGATATTTTCTTTTTGGCAAAGATTAGTGCAAAATTTCTAGCAGTTTGATACTTTTTAATTTTATGTTCAATAAAATTATAGTGCTCATTATAAGATTTTCTGTTCTTTTCCCTCCCCTCTCCAATAGCCGGGCCCTATAGCGGTCTAGGTGAAATCATCCATCGGGAGAGTGTTCCAATGCATACCTTTGCCAAGTATCTTTTCACTTCTCTCCTACCTCATGATGCTGAACTAGCATACAAAACTGCACTGAGAGCAATGCGGTACGTATCCTTAAAACACATTTATAAAGGAAGCCCAATTCCAATGAACAGCATGGTTCTCCCTTCAAATCCCTAAAGTCACCGCAGAGGCCTTGCTCCAAACATGTGGCCCTTCAGAGGTTAAGAACATGGTGGAGGGGAGTAAGATCTTTTCTGTGGTGGCCTCTACTTGTCAGATGAGAACCCTTTGTCTTTTAGAAGACTGAGCTATAACTTTAATTTTGGAAAGGTACTGTCCCAGTGATTTTGATAGAAGATATTATACAATAGATTTTTATGTGTATTTTAGTACAATCCTCCTTATCCTAAATGTGCTGCTGGGACTTGCAGTTCCAGCATGACTGGAAAGTGTGCAAGCAAGGAAGACTGCTTGATTTATTACTACCTGGGATTTATGCAAGTTGCAAACTCAACATCTTTAGAAACTATCAAATTGAGGAAATAAAAGTTTGCATATGAAGTGTGCTATCCTGGAAGTCTGGTCATGGGGTATGATATTTGGGTGAATGAAACATGCAAGAGTTGCAGGGCTTTTATATTTGTGTAAACACACCTTTTCTGATCCAAGCATTTCATTTTAATTCTCCATCAGAAGATTCAATCATTTCAGGAGTAGCTCTGAGATTGGTCCCTCTCTAAAAGATGCTTGACATACTTTCTGCTGGAAATTACATCTGACTCTTGAGAGGATTGTCTGTGTAGATTGACTGAAGTATATGCTACAATGTCGGGAACATAGAATTAAGGTTGCTGGTTTTTTAAGAATATTCTCTCAAGCACTGTTTGTAACTGGAAGTAAATCTAGAACTGTACTCTGTTCTGCTATGATGTCTAATCTGAAATTTTTTTGTCCTGTTGTAGTTACTTTCCCCTTTCATTGTCAAGGCAATAACTTCTGTGCTACTGTACAAGCCAGTCCAGTTCTTATGTCTGCCTCATTACCTGTCATCATAGGACAACCACGATAGAAAATTGGAAATAAATGAGGTGTGTCATGCTGTTAACACAGCTGATTGACCCTCCCCCTCCTTCTTTCAGCACTTGGGAGTCAGCTGTCCCCAAGGGAATCCTGAATCTCAGTTGAGATTACTCATGCAGGCAGCTGCGGGCACAACCACTTCAGAATATCTATTGTGAGAGAAATCTGTCCTCTTGGAAAAGCAAGGGAGAACCGGTACTCTATGCTGTGAGTTGTGATTTCCAACCTAACTGAGTGCTGAGTTGGGGAAATCCGCCTTCTCTAGTGCTTTATAATTTGCTACAGAAAATCATCCTCTGGAACCAAGGGAATACACAGGGTATGTGCCCCCCCAGCATATATGCACACCTCATACATACCCTTGGCTTTGGTGGATGATTTCTTGAAATAAATTGTAAAGCATTACCAGAGTCAACTTCTCCTCGATGGAGCTGAAGCAGTGGTAGGTATAGTACAGGTTTATATCACAAGAGGAAGAATTTCATAATGCATTAATTGAATGGTTAGGTCGACATTCATGTCTGTTAGAGCTGAAGTGTACTTCAGACTCAAAGGAAGAAATGTGATTTGGAGTTTCCACAGGCCTGCACAGAGAACTTGTTGAAAACGCCTTAAAACAAATGCATCTTTTCCAGGATAAAGTTGCAGCTGTGAAGAGCAGCCGTACAAGCTGGGGGGAAGAGAAGGGAAATCACAGATGCTTTAAAGTGTTTCTAGCAGATGTTACGGGGGCACAAAATAACATTTCTCAGTTGGAATCCAAAGTTCTGTACAACATAAGGTTTATGTGTTGAGAGAAAGAGTGCACACAAATATAAATCAATTTCCCCACTGCCATCATACACCAAATGTGATTAGGCTAACCAGACTGTTACCCCCCAAAAAACATTACACAAAGCAAGCAAAACATTGTATTTCTTTATTTTTGTCATACTTTATAATCGTGTTGTTTTTCTTCATATAACAGTCTGTTTATACAAATTGGGAAGAAACCAATTCTGTGTAGGACACTGGAGAGCTTTCAGAATAGAAGAGAATATATGTAGCTCAGAGTTGAATTGTGGAGTCCTTGGTACTGTCTGAGCTTTGTTTGCTTGTAGACATTTCATTACCCAACTATATAATATCATTAGTGCGAGAGACATTGCGGCTTGCTGTTTGTTTATATACTTGTGCCCTGCCAATATTGGTGAGGGTATAGCGTACATCTCTTTTGGTAATTGATTAGTAATACATCTTGATTATGGTATTACTTTCTGTTTGTTTGTCTGGTGCTGATCTCCACTTACCTGAGTTTTAACTGCTAAGGAGGATGTGATCTGGACTTTTTGTTTCTTTTCTTTTCTTTTTGCTTTTTTATTGTCTTTTTTTGCATGATGTGGAAATGTGGTTTATCTCTATGTTTGTATTGATTGCTGATCTGTCTGAATGCAATGCTTCCAGGAATTGCCTAGAGTTTTTGGATTTCGCTAACTCTAGGATGCTCAGAGTTTTATAAGTCAAATCACACGGCCCTAAGTTGATCGTAAATGTGAGTCCAGTTTTACAATGGTGTTTTCTGTTGGAATCAGCAAAAACAGTTGCAAATTGCATCGTGTAACCATGGGATGCTGCAGCCAATTGTAAATGAGAGCCAGTTTGTTATAGCGGTTAAGGCACCAGGCTAGAAACCAGGAGACTGTGAGTTTTAGTCTTGCCTTGGGCATGAAAGCCAACTGAGAAAATCATTCTTTCGCAGCCCAACTCATCTCATAAGGTTGTTGTGGGAAAAATAGGAAGATGATTGGAAACGTTTGCTACCTTGAGTTATTTATAAAAACAAAGATGGCAAAAAAAAATTTGAGCCAGTTGCCAAGTGTTTGAATTGCGATTACATGACCATGGAGGCAGGGTGATGGTCATAAGTTCTATTTTAGGTCATAGGTTCTATTTTTCGGAGGCTATTAATTCAAATTGCCATGTTTGTGAGTTGAGGACTACTTGTACAGTGTCTAACATAGGTAGTCCTGGGTCTGCCTAAATGATTACCACAAAAATCATAATATTGGTTTTGGTCCTGTGTTGACGCATTTTAAACCATCATGACTTAACAACCATAATTGGCCAGATTCAATTACAGCTCCAAAATGAGAACTACCTGTACGGCATTCTGCGTGCTTTTAGAATTTGCATATAGCTCTCAAAATCTTTGAGGTAGCATAAATCTACCAAATTTAAGTTTTCGTTCCAACTGAAAAAAGACATAGGAATGTTATCTGATGTCATTGGTACAGACAGTCTGTGACAAGCATTTTAAAGCACTGAAACTGTCTGTCCTCTAGAAGGCTTTTCATGGCAAATGCACAGCTACTTGGCTTCATTGGCTGTCTCTGCAGGAAAGTTTATGCATGTACACTCAAAATTAAAGCAGTTGCTTTCATGCCTTGAAGGGTGTACTACTCCAGACTCATATAATTAGTGAAGCCTCCCCCACCCATTTGAATGTTTTACACAATCCTAGTATTTAAAATTGTCCAATTAACAGCTATAACCTTATGTTTTTCTTCTGCATTGATATAATTAGATAAAATTATCATTTGTCCAAAACTTTTTTTTAAAAAAAGAGGAAAAGACAAAAGAGCAGTTGGTTAGATTTTCATGCAGCGAGATCTTCTTTTGTCTTCCAACTTATATGGGAGCTCCTTTTCAGGTAATGTCAGTTTTCAATTTTTCTGATTGTCAAAGTGGTTGATGGAATTTCTCCTCCCAAAGGAGACTTGCCTGGCTCCCACACTGCTATATTTTTAGTGCCACACTTATCTCTTCCAGACATTTTGGATTTGTAAGAGTTGAATTTTTAAGCACCGCAAAGTGTTGAGATCGCTGCTTTTGCATATTCATGTTTTTTCCCTGTGCATAATTATTTTGTCTTTTATTGCTTGCTTCTCATTTTGTATATTTCCACTCTGGTAACAGATGTTCTGAAACTAGACTACAAAGTGTTCTCTTCTCATGCATGTGAAGAGAGATAGAGACAGAGAGGGAAAGAGAGAGATCAAGAACATAATCTTGCTTTGAAAACTTTTGTAACTGGATGGATTAAGCTATATGAGGAGTATTGATTTTTGGAGAGTGTCTATTTAGACTATTTAGTGCAGCCTTCCCCAACCTGGTAGTGTCTGGAGGGCTTGAAGTAACACTTCCCTTTGATCTTCACCCAGCAAATTTATGGAAAGTGCAGTTCAACACATCAGATTGGAAAAGGCTCCTATCATAGAAAAGGTCTTGTTCTCTACTGCCATCACAGAGAGCTTTGCCAAATTTGGAAGGGCTACCAGAACTGAAATTCCGACTCAGGGCTACACAAATCATACTTCAGTGTTTTCGTTGCCATGCTACATATATTATTGTATATGATGAAATTCATTTTAAAAAGACATCTGGATTGACTAGATGGGAGAAAGTTCTTCCAAAGTTCCTCTGATAATTTCAGAATGGAGAGACTTGGCTCCATCCAAATGTTGTGACTATTTTTCAAAATCTGTTGCCTGAATTACTGTAAAAGTTCCATTGTTGGATGTTGGGATCAATACGAATCGCAGTGATATCCTCCTCAAACAAACACGGGAGGCTTGTAAGTTCTTTTTCTAGCTGATTTTCAATGGGTTCTTCCAGATGAAGTTGTAGGGACAAGTTTAATGTGAATGGTGCTGCTGATTAGCTGACTTTTTTGTTCAATACTTGCTGATCGCCCTTTTCCCAGTTTCTACCAGCTACATTTATGAGGCTTGTTGCAAACATGGTGCAGGACTTCTGCTTTTGGGCATGGTGGGTCACTTGCAGGAGCAGCATGATTGTGTGAGATTATGTTGACAGGACAGTCATTGCCAAGGTTGCTGCACTTGTCCCAGCTTCTAACTAACTCCAGTGTTCTCAGCTCTGTGTCAGGAAGTCAGGGCTGGTAGAAGAAATACAGAGACAGAATAAGGCATCTGGTAATTCGCCACCCTGAGGAACATCAGAAATGCCTGCAATTTTTACAACGATAAAGTTTTAAAACTACAAAGAAGGAAGGAATTACTGTTCCAGTGTGAAACTCTGGTGTGAAACTCTGGCAAGGCTATTTTTAAATTCTCCCTGCCAGAAAGAGTAAGCTAAGATAGGTCAGCAGTTTTCAATGATTGTGGTAGTTTGCCTGCCTGCCTGCCCATCTATCCATCTATCCATCCATCCATCCATCCATCCAGGGGCGTGCATAAGTGCACCATCATGCCTACCACCCCTGTCCTATTGTCCCCATCTATTCGTACCTATTTCCTGTATTCTTACTCGTGTTTATACTTATATCTATTATCTTGTAAGCGATTGACAAATCAAATCAATCAAATAAATAAATAAATCCATCTACCCATCCATTCATCCATCTATGTTTTATCTAATTTATATGCTGCTCATCCCACAGTTCACAAAGTAAACATGCCTGCTCTTGTGGTATATGAGTGATATTAAATAGGAGGGGGAAAAAACAGTCAAGCCTTTCTGAATTTTCATTGTGAAATCAGAGAACTTGAGCAATGGGGAGGTTGGTTGTGTGGAAGTGCCCTGTGTCATCACTTTTGACCTTTTGAATGCTGAAGCTGCTCTGAATCATGGTAAGAAGCTCATGTGCAAAACAAAAAAACAAAATCCACCATCCTATTTTCATTCAAGTAGATTATACAGTGTAGTCTATTCTAATAATAGCCCTGTGGGAGGGATAGAAATAACTTATCAGCAAAAAGCAACTATTTCAGTACAGCTGTAGTATCTCTTTAAACCACTGTTTGAAAGTAGGCTTGTCCTCATATTTATTTATTTATTTTTATCTTGCATGGAATTACTTTTGACAGACTTGCCTCTGTAAGTAAAATAAAGCAAGCGAATGGCTGCTTGCTCTCTTATAAGAGCCTGTATTTTGAGATTTTAAACCAGCATTTGTTTAATGTGTCAATATTGTTTGGCAACTCAACTCTTTTGACTAAATAGCTGTTAAAATTCCAGTGCAGTTATTGGGATTGATATCTCTAATAATAGCTATGGTGGAATGCAAACGTTATTGAGATAACTTCTCTGCATACTGTGAGGTGGTTTTATATAGATATTGTCCACCCACACCTCTGAAAATCTGGATGCTCAATGCGTATTATTGCAGAGGAGCTGCACCCTTTGCATGGGAAAGTCTGAGATAGAAGATAATACATTCATTTGTGATTTTAAAAAAAAAATAAAAATAAACATGTGCAATTTCAGTTTTAGGAAACCAGGATGACATTTTAAACACATAGTATGTAACTTAACAAAAATATTTTATCTGATCATCTATAAAATACAAAAATAATAAATGCCTTCACTTCACTCAATCATTTACAAATTTACTAAGAGATGAAAATCAGAGTTTCTTCATTCAGGTACCAACACATATTATATGTTTTGCCAGTTGAGAAAGAAAACAAAGCTTCAGGCTGATATACTTTTTTTGTAATAAATAATGTATAGGAATAATATCAGCATACTATTGTAAACACTCTCATACAGTAAGCATGTCAATCTTTACAGGTTGCAATCATACGCATTTCATTGGGAATGAACCCCATTATATTCAGTGATACTTGTTTTTTAAAAAATAATGCAGAGAATCTGGTTGCAAATGTCAAATCAGTACAGAAAAATAGAAATGTGGAACTGGGTCAATGCATCATTAATTATTAAGAGTATAATTCACTTTCCAAATCTCTAATAATAATCCCATTTAGAAGAATGTCAGGTTTACCTTTGCATACCTTAAGCATGCATGCATGTGTGTGGTGTGTGCGTATTGATAATTATCACCTTTTCCTAGTGTGAAATATGAATAAGAAACACAGGAGAAACAAAATAATTCAGAGGATTTATTGTATAGAGACCTTACCATAACATTACGGTTACACTGAGTTTAACATATATTGTGTACCAATAAAGGAGATTATCTGTAGCTTATGATTGAAATGGGGGGTCCTTGTTGCTCTCTGAACTTGCTTGTTTTCTTGCAGACTATTAGGAATCTGTCCACCAATTAGTTGGGTTGGCAATATATAAACCAACAATGTATGTTTGTAGCTTTAAGACAAAATCACTGCATTGATTTATAGTATATTCTGATTGGTTGATTATATTGCATATTACCATAAGAGGGAGCTAGAATCATAGCTTGCTCTCTCTGACATTCTCTCTCTCTGACATTGTGTTGCTATCTAAGGTTCTCTGTTGTATTTATGCTGTGCTTATACTTTGATATCTTTGTTTATTGTAAATGACAAAGGCAACCAGTAAGAAGACTTTGTAATTGGATATTCTTTGGACTGTTAAACGTATATGACCTGGACCATTTATTGGACTGTGCTATTTCTTAAAGTAAATTTTAACTCAATTTAGTGCATATGTGTGTGTGTCTGGATAATTATTCATAACTATTTTCATAAACGTTTCCATGTGCATATCCTTGTTACTCAAGGGTTATTCTGTACATAAAACACAGACGTTTCATTACTCAAACTAGGTAACATCATCAGTGTTAGTAAGGAGTGGGGTTTGCTGTCAGTTTATATTCTGATGACTTGTCTGTTGGTATGGGTGGGGGCAATTTTAGGGATTATTTGGTTGAGCTGTTTATATTGTGCAGCTTGCTCAGTATGGGGTTCTTCCTCATGGCCATTCGCCCGTGACTTGGCAGAAAAAAGTTGTAGTATAAAAGTTGATGTCCCCATTGGTGATCCTTATTAGATATAGGGCATATTAACCAGAGATTAGAGAACCCCTCCAACTTCGTTACCTTCCCTCCCACATTGCACGCCAATGGAAGAAGGTTGACCTGTCAGTCTTCGTACATAGGTTGGGGAGGAGGCAAGGTTGGTCACACGTCCAAAATGGTAGATCTGTCATTCCAAACTTGTGCTCTTTCAGAACAGGACTTTTTTTGGAATAGTGCCATATTGTCCAATTCATGTTCCAAAGAAGCCCAACTCTCAACTGATACATGTAGTCCTCGACTTATAACAGTTTGTTTAGTGACAGTTCAAATTTACAATTGCACTGAAAAAAGTAACATGACCATTATGATACCGTTGCAGGATCCCATGATCACATCATCTAGATTCTAATGCTTGGCAACTGGCTCATATTTATGACGGTTGCAGTGTCCCAGGGTCATGTGATCCCCTTTTGCAACCTTCTGACGAGCAAAATCAATGGGGAAGCCAGATTCACTTAACAACCGGGTTACTAATTTAACAACTGCAGTGATTCAATTCGTGGCAAGAAAAGTCCTAAAATGGGACAAAATTCACTGAACAAATTTAGCAACAGAAATTTTGGGCTCTTGTAAGTCGAGGACTACCTGTAACAAAGTTCCCTTAGGTCCGTGATGGCGAACCTATGGCACGTGTGCCACAGGTGGCATGCAGAGCCATTTGTGCCGGCACGCGAGCTGCAGGCAAACTTACCTCACTGCGCATGCGTGCGCCTCACAGCTGATTTTTCAGCTGGTTTGAGGCCTTTTTTGGCCTCCCAGAGGCTTGAAAAAAGCCTCTGCAGGCTTTGCTGGATGAATAATAGGCCTGTTCTGGGAGGCCAAAAGGCCTCAAACCAGCCGAAAAATCAGCTGTAAGGCACAGTGCAGGTAAGGGGACAGCGGAGGGGGATTGCACGTTCATGCACAGAGGGCATGGGGAGGGCACGGATTATCTTCTGCGCATGTACAATTTTTGCCACAGGAGCCCAGAAAGGTTATCCACCACTGCCTTAGGTCATGGCTAGTCCAAGGCATGACTGTTGATCCAACCTGATCAACAGCTGGAAAAGTCAGGGAGAGATACACCATGAAGCAGGACAGAGAGGGAGACTCTTTTCTGTCTCCCACTTCATTGTGCATCCCTCTCTTCCTATCCCACAGATGGTCAGCATGAACTAGGGGTTGGCTTGAAGACCTAGAATTACGGGGTGGGGGGCAACCCTGATTTTAAAGAACTGGACTGTCCTGCTGCTCGCAGTAGAATGATCATGAGAAACTATGCCCAGGTACCAAAGTGAATGCCCACACTAAGCTATCATGCCCAATAAGTGCCAGGCTGATGCCACCATCTTGGCAGGGAAGAGTCATCTGATTACCCTACCAACAAACCAGGCCAGTGATGTGTGTTAAAAGTTTCCAGGCTGAAACTTTTTTGGAGGAAAATAATACTTAATGCAGGAAACTCTAATGATGGTGGTTCCTTAGGTGTGGCCTGAAGATGATATGAAGGTAGTGTTATGAGGACACAGTAGAAAGAAGAGGTTGCCAAGGCTTGTTTATACTGTACATATGAAGAATGGCTTATAGTAGCGTTGTCCTTGGTTAACAATGGTAACTGAGACTGGAAACTCTGTCACTAATAAGGCAGTCACAAAGTGCCTGCCATTTGTCAGAAATGATGTAGGGTCACCCGCTTTTTGGGGGGCGGGGGTTGGACTAGATGACCTACAAGGCCCCTTCCAACTCTGATTATCTGTTATCCTGTAATGCCATGATTCTGCTGACTTATGATTGCAGTTCTAGGTACAGTCATTAGGCAAATCCCAGGCAATTGTTATGTGCAGCGTCATGTGATCATCTTTAATCTATTAAATTTATATGTTGCCATCTCACTCTGAAAAAAAAACTCTGGGTGGTTTCCCCCTTGACTTTATTGGAAGCAGGCAGTAAGCTCACAAATGGTGATCACATGACCACGAGGATGCCGCAATGGACACAACTTTGAGAAGCAATTCTAGGTCTCCTCATTTAGTTCCATTGTAATTGTGAATGGTAGCTGAACAAATAACCACCTACTGTTTCCCTGGGGTAGCACTTGTTTATGTTCACATTTGTAGAAATTTGCTGTTCAAAGTCATATAAAGGAAAATCAGATCTATAGAGGTTCAAGGTTTTTCTGTCTAAAGTGAATGAATTGATTAGTTGTAGAGGAAAAATAAATGTACTTTGATGCTCCATAATAATAATTATTTGTTGGCTTAAGAATAGCCATTAGATGCTCACTTTTCCTTTCCTATATATAGGGAGAAACCATGCAATTTTAACTGTGATAATTTTTTTAGAAAGCTGAAATGGTCAAACTATGGCCTTTGGATGTTGAGTTTCTGTAGAAGGAAAATTGTACTTGTGATTGACTAAGCTACAAGTTTGCATGATCAGTAAGAATATACATATTTTTACTTGCAGGTTACTAGTATTGGAATCAACAGCTCCGACAGGAGATATGTCTCGTCCACATCACATAGCATCAGTTGTTCCAAACCGGTATCCCCGTTGGTTCACTCTGAGTCACATTGAATCTCAGCAGTGTGAGTTAGCATCAACTATGCTAACAGCAGCCAAAGGTATAATCCTGACAATGAATAATCTGAAATTTTAGTTTACTAAAATTTAAATTATGTTTAGTTGATCAGTGTAATAAATTATGTGTGAACAATGTTCAATTTGTCAGCTTCTCCCTTCTTCTGTTGCATCCCCAGAGAGATTAGAAGGTTTCCTATGTTTTTAGCCACATTTTATCATGTTTCAACCATATAGGGCAATATGTAAGTGATGTAATTGCCTTGTTTCTTTAAACCAGGATGAGTAGCTCCTGGCTTCAGCTTCCACTTCCCAGATCACAGAGCTGAAAATCAGTGCCATAGTTGATTGAAATAAACTCAGGACAAGAGATATACTTGGCAAAGTTAAAGTTAAAGGGAAAGAAAGTTGTGAGAGTTTGCATAACATCCAAGCCAGACCATATGTATTTAAAACAAAAGGAACATAGTTTTTGATAGGTTGTTTGCTTTAGAAATGTATAAGGCTGCCAAACTTTATAATAACTCTGGGCAGCATACAGTAAAACAGTCATAAAATGAAATTTAAAAAACAACAACAATCAAATTCCAGAAGAAAAACAGCCATTAAAAGACAATCAAAGCTGAAGGAAGGCATGTTTAGAGCCATAGATCGACATGTTGAGGAAACCATTTCTTTTTTCTACTAAAAAGCAGCACAGCTTATCAAAACAAGATGGCAGTGTGTTTGGTCAGTACAAAGGTAGAATAGAAACTGAACCATTTTGAATGAGATTACTTTGCCCTAGAAAATTCAAAGTTGCAGTTTGAATGTATTCTTAACTTCATCCCTGAATTATTTTTGTACAGTCTTTTCAGTGTACCAAGTCTGTTCTATCCTAAAGGTGTTAGATCTTACTGTGGCAACACCTGCCTTAGTTACAATCCATTTTTGGAGTTTTGCAAAGCATTTTAAATGGGGCTGCCTTACAGTAGTAATTAAAAAATTCAGCTAGTTGAAACTAGTCAAACAATCAGGTGGATTACTGAATAAGATTGATTATAGGGTTACATGCCTCCATGGCTATCCTCCCTCTCCCTCCCTCCCTCCCCCTCTCTCTCCCTCCCTCCCTCCCCCCCTCTCTCTTTTGCTCATCATTCATTATTACTTATAATTGATTGCTTCACAACTTGGATATGGGCTATTTAAAAAAACCCAATTCCCCCATATGAGCCCAGTTTTAATCTAATCAGACTCCCAACTGTAAGAGTCACATATCCACATATCATCTGATAGGAACACATGGAGAGATAGTTGTTTCTATAATTTGGAAATCCCTATAAAACATAGTTTAGGCTAACTAACACATGAATTTTTTAAAAAGTATACTTAGTCAAGACCAACATTAGCAGATATGGCAGCTTAAAAGCCAAACACATGCATAAATGCAATGTATTTTATTTGGCAGTTGGTTTTCTTACAGTGTTCTTACCAAGGATGTGGAAATCATTCAAAGGATGCTTGAGAAAACATGTATTTAGTCTAAGTTTTCAGGGGTGGATCGGTCATACTTAACCTCCTTAATAGCATCAGTCTTCTCCCAATATATCTGTTGAATAGAATAACTGACAATGTCTCCCTTGTAAACTAGGATTACTACTGTGAACACCTTCAGGGATCACTTTTAGGATATGGAAAATGGAATCCTTAAAACATGGAAATTGTATATTAGCTAACCAGAAAGAAAAACTCTTCTCTCTGACTTGAGTTATTTTAGTATTTGTCAGGCAACACTGGAAAAGTATTTTGTACAACTAAATGCAATCCACATTCACTTACCACATTTCACATAAAAGTATATCCACCTTTCTTGACCTTACCGTTTCTTTCTCATTATTGTATCATTACAGCTTAACTGCCAAAAACATGCTTGCTAATCCATGAAGTCCATGGAGAAAGGACACAATTATTTTGTTGGAAATTGTTGCTTGACCAGGAAGCAACTATGTTCACTTAATACACTATCATTTCTTTTAGTAATTATGGAGATTTTTCCTGATGGTCTCTGCAGTGAATTTTGCCAACTAACAAGGATAACACTCCTTCTCAGTCTCTTTATTAGGGTGGAAGAAGATTCCAACTAAAAGGTTCAGATTAGGAAATTCCTAAATATTACTAACTACTATGCAGGGTAGAATGTACATTCATTTATTTTTCACATTTCTGTATACTCCATCACCCTCAAAGAGGGATATGTTTGAGTGCATAGATCAGGTGTATCAAATTAGTGTTGTCATAGCAGTGTCATGTGACATATCATGTGATCTATCACAACTTTTTCCCCTTCACTAAACTGGCCGTGGCCAGCATGTGACACATCCAGCCCTCGGGCCATGAGTTTGACAGCCCTGGCATAGATGATCAATCACAGATAAATAGTTAAAAGCAAACAGACTAATTCTCTGCACTAGTATCTTTGAGGCTGTGAGGCAGTAATTAAATCTGTCTACTTAGCACATTGTAAATTTCTCCATTCCTTCCACATTTTGGTGTTAATTTCTTTATATTAAAGTATCCCTTGTATGCCCTCAGAATTCTTGTCTGCAGATTCTATACAGGAATTTGATTAAGGAAGAAATATACTAGTGCACTGAGCTTATGAATGAAGAAAGCTTTTGATCTATTAACTTCAGTTTAGTCTTAAATTTTCCTTTTATTTGCTAATGATAACAAACCTGTATGTAGTGCAGACACTGATCCACTGCAGTACAGTTAGATATAATTGTATCCTTTGTAAAATGATAAGTCTTGACTGAAGATGTTTTCAGTGAACCATACTTTAGCAAATGAGTTAAGAAGCCTTTTGTCATACTCATCTATAACCCTTCCACCGTATATCACAAGATTTATACAGATATATCTTTACAAACTGAAAATATAAATTTAGGTTATTCAAGCTTTTATATCTATTTGTAAAGACCTTTTTTAAAAGATCTATTGGTTGCCTTTTTTATTCATACACAGGCTTCACTCGTTACTAATTTCATTTCCTTTTTCTGGACTGGAACCACTAGCTGCACATAATGAGCTATCTTATTTACCACTGATACACCATATACAGAATCTCTGAAATAAGTACATAAAATATGCATTACGGTATCTGTCAGCTTCACTTGTTTTCATGTTATAAAAGTAGTGTTCACAGTTAATTCATTTCATCTTGTTTTTGCTGTTCTTGCAGGTGATGTTCGAAGGCTTGAAACAGTGTTAGAATCTATTCAGAAAAATATTCACTCCTCATCACACATTTTCAAGCTTGCCCAGGATGCTTTTAAAATAGCAACGCTTATGGACAGTTTGCCGGATATTACCCTTCTAAAAGTCTCTCTGGAGCTGGGTCTTCAGGTATTTTTCCATAATGGAATTTTAATGCTGTAATTAGAGAAAAAATATTATACATGTTCAGCTCTGGATTGCTATTGCTTTCTTCCAATACATGTTTTTTTTAAAAAAATTCTTTATAACTTTGGGGTTTCCTGCTGCTGCCTAGTCCAAAGTCCAAAACTGCTTATCTTTTGAGGCCAATCATAATTGACTGATATTGCAGCAATAATCATACCTGCTTGGATTAATCTTTGACTCTCGTTCTCTCTCCCTCCCTCCCTCCCTTCTTCTCTCTCTCTGTCTCTGTCTCTCTCTGTCTCTACACACACACACACACACGCACACGCACTGAAACTGTCTTAATCTCTGTTGGATCAATAAATTGCTGCTTCTGTGCAGTAGAATAAAATAGAGTTTAAAGCTAGAAATGAATGAGATTAGTTGGTCACCATCTCCTATTGGATCAGTGTTCCCAGAAGCTACCTGAGAATTCTGAGAGTTGAAGCCCACACATCTTAATGTTGATACGGTTAAGAAACACTGTGTTGGAGGAATGTTCCACACAACCGTCCTGTTCAGAGCTTGAAGGAGTGGGGGGGATGGTCATGGATGGAGTCTTGCTGACGAATGGGCTTTGTTGGATGCCAAGTATTGGACATTCAGGTGACACTACATGGGTAGTTATTGACTTATTTGACTTGCTTGGTAACCACACTGCAACACACTGAAAAAAGTGATGTATGACAGTTTTTCACACAGCATCTCCATCTGCGCTTGGCAGCTGGCATGTATTTATGATAGTTGCAGTGTCCCAGGGTCATATGGTCGTCTTTTGAGATCTTCTCACAAGCAAAGTCAATGGGGAAGCCAGATTCACTTAACAACTGTGGCAAGAAAGGTCCTAAAATGGGCCAGACACTTAACAACTGTCTTGTTTAGCAATTGAAATGTTGGGCTCAATTGTTGGGTTGTAAGTTGAAGATTATACAGAGAACCTAGATAAATAGCAATGGACATTAATAAAATTATGCAGGTATTTGTAATTTCAGTTCACAAATTAAAAAAAAAACATTTTAACAGGTTTACAAATAATAGCAGAATGTGGAAAATACTCAGAAGCTATCTACCTAGCTAAAAATGCCTAAAAATGGCATCTAAGAAGAACAAAACGTATGATATAGCAAAATATAAAATTGACTGCTGTAAAGTATCTGCTACATTTTCTCAGTTTTTCCTAGGCTGGATGATCTAAAGCAATTAAAACTATGATTGTATCAAAGAGAAATCAGTGTCAAACTTTGTGGTTTATTCCCATCTTGTTCGTTCTAGAAACTGAGTTGTAAGATTTGCTTTGATTCCATATGAGGAAATAACTAGAAAATAAATAGGAGGTAATATTACACAACTCAGGTGAAAGAATACAGCACAAAGAAGTACAAAAATTAGGGGATTATTTCCTTCCCCTCATTTCTTTTTCAGTGCCGATGCATGGCATAAGATACATTGATAACAGATATAATTGTTTGCAGCTGATCTGGATAAGTATTTTTACATAGTCACAACAATTTGTTTGGCTATTCAGAGCTAACATATTCTAAAGCAAACAAAATATCTCAAGGAAATATTTCTCTTTTTTAATAGGTGATGCGCATGACATTGTCGACGTTAAATTGGCGGCGGCGGGAAATGGTGAGGTGGTTGGTGACATGTGCAACAGAAGTAGGTATGTGTTGCCACTGATCTCTGCAGAATTCTGGTTTAATTTGTGTGGTATACAATATAAGCACTTCTGGTACATAAGAATTTGCATGGTATTTTCCTCCTGATTGCATTTATGCCATATAGATTTCCAGAGAAAATTGTGAAAATTGTAGCAGCAGTACATAAACAAATGTGCTGGTTTGATGTTTTTGCTTGTGTCCAGTAATGTCACATAAATTTGGGGTACAAAATGGTAGCATTTTATACAGAAATGTAACCCTAGGCCTTTTTAATTATATGAAGGAAATTTATCCAGTGCCTTTTCTATTTAAGATAGCACAAATGGCTAGGAATGCAGTTCATACAGACTACACAGTGGTACTTTGGTACTTCACTACTATGAAACTCATCAAGTTTGATACTCAACACATTTTGACGTGCAAATTGGTACTCAGTGCACAAGCTAGAACTTGTGACTCACGACATTATTGCTTATGGGAAAATTTTGTTTGGTACTCATTGTTTTTGGTACTCATTGTATCTCCCAGAACCAAATAAGGATGAGTACTGAGGTACCATTGTATAAAATTTTATCCACAGTGGGTTTATAGCTATAAGGAGAACTTATTTGTTATAATGTGTTTTAAAACAATACCTAAAACATAATGTTTGGATTTTCTGTAAGGACCAGGGTGTCAACACTGCAGAATTTATGATAGGTGTCTGATGTTCTAATGAAAAAGAAGTGTTCCCAAGAATAGGCAAATTCTCAAAGTAAATTTAATTTGAGAAAGGATGTGGATTCCACACATTCTGCTGCACTTTCTAACTAGTCCAAACCCCTGAACATAGTATTAATGTATCTAAAATTTACAGTTATTTTTCTTGATATATTTAACATTTGTTAATGGGCATAATAGTTTAGAATCATCAGCTGCAAGTAAGAAACCCCAAATCAGTCCAGATTTCATTTGTACTGTAAATGAATTTTTAACTGTGACTGCAAATTTTCCCTAAAATGAATTGCTCTTATTGACTACTCTGTGGCTGAAAAATGGTAGCCCGTTAGGATTTCAGTTTCTTCTTTCTAAGATTTACCTTTCCTAATCTTCATACCAAAAGAGGTATATCTGGTGATTTAATAGTATCCTATTGGCAAGCAAATTGTTGTTTTTTTGTTCTGTGGTACATTTGTGTGTGTATGTGTCACTTCCATAAGGAAACTGTGATGCAATGCAAATATCACTTTTGAGACATACACAAGCTTATAAATAAATGAGGGTGTGTTTGTTTATGTAAATGAAGGAAAGCATTGAATGGAGCAGGAGAAAGGTATACATGTATATGCAAGCGCATAGTACAACAGGACCCAGATGAGTAAAATGAGGACCTTTGGGTGTGGTTAGCTGAGCGCACAGATGTGTGCAAATTATTTCAAGCAATAATGAGGCACTCAAGCTACCTATAAGCTTCAGTTTATAGACCCCATCAGTCATTATTTGACCTCACGAGAACAACAAAAGGGTACTAAAGAAACCAGCTCATTTCAAAATGGGAATCTGGTTGGGACTGTAGGCGAAGATATTTCAGTCAGGACACACATTTCTATTTTCCTGTTGAGGTTATATTCAGTGCTATGTAGACATGTTCTGTCTTATTTGGGGGATGGAATGGTGTAAAAGGATGCCAGTTCCTTGGGGAATATGTCAGATGCTAGGACTTGTTTGTACAAATGTGCAGTGCTAGACTGGGAGTTTATTGTGGTCTTGAGGGTTTTTTTAATCTGTAGCCATTCAGATCTACATGAGGCCTTCAACTTTAAGTGAGGTATAGGCTAAAGTAGCAACAAGCAACAATCTGTGACAAATCAAGGAGACTGAGGCTGTAGATTGCTCTTTTTCTATTGAGGGCAAGTGGGAAAGAGCTGCCATATCTGCTTAGAGAATGCAAATATTTTGAAACAACTTCAGGTTTGAACAGAGGAGGAAAGCTAGTCACTGTTGAGATTGCTGGATTAATTAAATTATTTTTAAAATTATGTTAGCCATCCTTCAAAATCAGTCTTTTCTCAGGACAGCACATGGAAATTGTCTGATAAAAATTTGGAAGAAAAACACTTCACAATCCATAGAAACAATCAAAGGCAACATAATGGGGTAAAATAAATAATAGGCTGATATAAGCTACCTAGTATACCAGTGGTGAAGCACTGAAGAGCAATAGATGGATACTGTCTAAACATTAGCATATAAGTTGATTAAAATGTCTGACAGAAGAAAACATATCTTGCCTCGCCATCGAGAACTCTGTAAAATCTGCAGCAGGCATGCTTATCAGGGAAACTATTCCACAATAAGTGGTGTGAAAGAATGTAGACTTGGTCTCAGAAATGGGGAAGGATAAGTAGTGAGCTGTTCAGGAGAGAATTCCAGAAAAGAAGTCCTGAGAAAGAGAAAAGGGTATGAAAGAAAGTCAGAATAATTCAACCTTGATTTACACACACACACACACACACACACACACACACACACGGTTAGACAGAAACTCTATTTTCTCACTCTTTTCAAGGTTCTGTTATTCTATCCCACAGAGATTATTCTTTAAATAATCAAGAATAATTATAGAGATTAGAGATTATTCTTGAAATTTCAGCCATGCCTATTATTTGACCTTGCCTATCCTGAAGGGCTGACAAACCACTGAAAAAACTCATTACTGTGGAACCTTTGTCAGCACCTCAACTTTTGGGGGGCAGTGGAAAAGCCAAACTAGATGAACTTAAGTAATGTTTAAGAAGATACAGGTGGAGATGTTTCTTCAGATGTCTCAAATTTGCTTTTTGAAAAGGCAACTGGACTATCTTTCCTTGAGGAGGAGGAAGATGTTTCACTTCTCATCCAAGAAGCTTCATCAGTTGTGACTGGATGGTGGGGGGATGGAAGGATAGGTACTGCTATGGATCCCTCACCATCCAGTTAAAACTGATGAAGTTTCTTGGATGAGAAGCAAAATGTCTTCTTCCTCCTCAGGGAAAATCAATTCAGTTGCCTTTTGAAAAAGTATCTCTGAGACAACTGTGACCTGAATGACTGAGAGTCTCCATAGATATATTTCTTCAGATATTGTGGCTTTATACGTTAATGACAATTTCCTGAATTCAGTGAAGATCATAAAAGTCCACTGACTATTTGGTAGGAGCTGTCATTTGGCAGGATCTAGAGCAGGGATGTCAAACTGGTGGCCTGCAGGCCGGATGTATCACATGCAGGCTATGGCCAACCCAGCTCCACAAAGGGGAAAAACTTCGTGAAATGTCATGTGATGGCAATGTGACGCCACGAGTTTGACTCCTGTGATCTAGAGGGTCATAAGTTCCCTTATTTTATTATTTTATTTTATGGATTTGTGGGGCTGCCAATTCAAATAGAGTGACTTGAGACAGCATGGAACAAAAAACCAATAATAAACCATGAAAATAGCCACCTAACATTAAAAGATCCAACCCCATCATGTAAAATGATAAAAGAACACAATAATTAAACAATCAAAGGGGGACTCCACTGAATAAGACCCAAACATTTGGGGAAAAGCAGGCCTCAACCGCTTTTCTAAAAGCAAGCAGAGTTGGGCTCTGTCATATATTGGAAGGGAAGAGGTATGGTTGTATTTGTGGGTGTGTTGAGCCTAAGGACAGCTATGAAAAAGCAACTTCCTAGGTCCCATAAGATAACACTTAGACTTATATACTGCTTCACAGTGCTTTACAGCCCTCTCTAAGCAGTTTACTAACAGAAGGAACCTGGAGCATATTTTCTATATGGGAGCAAATGTACCATACATTTTTGTTTCAAAAAGGCAATCCTGTAAATAATCCATCCTATGCTATGAGGGTGATATCTCACTCCATACCAACAGATGATCTCATTCAGCAGCTCCATTTAGATATTGAAAAGCGAGGAGGAGGAGAAGGAGGAGGAGGAGGAAGAGCAGCACTATGAAGCAGTGACTGGGACTTGACAGCTCCCTTCCACTAATAACACTGGAAGTGTCCTTGGAGGAAGAAAAATACTGCAAAAGTATGCCTCTCATACCTAGCACTCTCAGCTAGCATAGAAGAATGATATGGTGGATAGTATCAAAAGCCATGAAGAGATCCAGGATTCTCAATACCGTTCCCTGGTCTGAATCCCAGCTGGAATAGTCTGCAATTCATTTCCATATGTCCCATCAAGATCCATTCATATATGCCCAGATTATGTGTATGTCACACTGAAAATACAGTTCACTTTCAAGCAATTGAGTTTTTTAACCTGCATAAAGTATGCAAGAATACCTGTAATACTGCCCCTGTATTAATAGAGTCAAGGGTTGCTTGTGAGAAATAGACATAAACTGCTAGAAGTTATTCACTTCAACTTTGAGACTGATTTATATCGTCCATCGATCAGCATGCAGGGATGTGCAAAACAGGTTGTTCAAATCATTTTAGAAATGTTTCACTCTTGAAACAGTCCCTTCTGAAGCTGAAAATGTGTTTCCAATTCATAGCTGTGTCAAGGAAACATTTGAAGAATAATCAAAACATTTATTTTGAATGTGATTTTTTTAATACTCACTTTACTATAGGTGGGGAGGCAAAACGGTGTAATTTTGTTTTTCAACACTATGAAATGAAAATTGCAAGAAAATTATGAAAAGAAATGAATAATGATGAAAATTATTACACAAAATAGGTGAAAGCGTTTTGGAGCAAGGCTCTTTTGAGTTCTTATTTTTAAAGTGTATGTTCCTTTGTTGTTTTAGGCAGAATTAGATTAGAATTGCAGGTACCACTCTCCAGACAAATTGCAGGATAAACCCTTCAGACAAATAGGTAGAAGAGTTTTGTGTAATGGGAATCTTCACAGAATCATTTCAGCTGCGTCCTATCCATTAAGGCAACAGAGGGCAGCTGAGCTCTTGGGAGATAAGTAGAAGGTGGGAGAGATGGCAAGTTTACCCCATAGCATATTGGAGAGAGCGTTAGAGTGCATAAAAAACAGTGCCCTTGTGATACACAAGGTGTTGCCATATCTGTTGCCACAGATGCCAGAAGCAGTTGCTGGACAAGCCACTACCTGTTATTAGCAGGTAGTTCTCTTGGCCATTTGGTTTTCCTCCCTGCTCTTTTCAAATTGGCTTTTTTATAGAGAAAGGAGGAGGGAAATGTTTATTTTGCTGGTGCAGCATCTCTTGGTCTCTGTAGTACCAAAAGGTACCAAATTGCTCATAAAGTTTTCCATTCAAGTTGCTTTGCTTTGCTTCAGACAGGCACAAATTTGATAGAAATATGTTATTTCACATTATTTGATTTTGAGCAGGCTTGGGGATGTTTAATGAAGCAAAAAAACTATTCCCCATTTAAAAAAAAAAAAAAAAAAAAAAAAAAAAAAAAAAAAAAAAAAAAAAAAAAAAAAAAAAAAAAAAAAAAAAAAAAAAAAAAAAAATATTTGGGTTTGCCAGCATATTCCAAAAGGAGCTTTGTGGGGAGAAAGAGGATATTTCTATTTTAGAGAAGAAAGATAAGATTCTGTGATGCTGAATTCAATCGTTGGTTCAGAGCACACTGTGTTTTCAAAGTACAGGTACCGTTGGAAGCTTCTGTAAATGCTTCTCCCAAGTATTTGGCTCTTTCTTCAATCTTTTGAGTCAGTCTTTGTGACAAATATTTTTCTATGTCTTACAGGTGTGTATGCACTGGATAGCATCATGCAAAGCTGGTTTACACTTTTCACTCCAACTGAAGCTACTAGTATTGTTGCTACCACAGTAATGTCCAACAGCACTATAGTCCGCTTGCATCTAGACTGCCATCAGCAGGAGAAACTGGCCAGCAGTGCTAGGACGCTTGCTCTACAGTGTGCCATGAAGGATCCTCAGAACTGTGCCCTCTCTGCATTGACCTTATGTGAAAAGGATCACATAGCTTTTGAGACTGCTTACCAAATTGTTCTCGATGCCGCTGCAACCGGCATGAGCTACACGCAGCTTTTCACTATAGCACGATACATGGAACACCGTGGTTATCCTGTGCGGGCCTATAAACTGGCCACATTGGCCATGACACATCTCAACCTGAGTTACAATCAGGATACACACCCTGCCATTAATGATGTTTTATGGGCTTGTGCACTCAGCCACTCCCTTGGAAAAAATGAATTGGCGGCTATAATACCTCTGGTGGTCAAAAGTGTCAAATGTGCAACAGTACTGTCAGACATCTTGCGTAGATGTACTTTGACCACTCCTGGAATGGTGGGACTTCACGGAAGGAGGAACTCTGGTAAGCTCATGTCCTTGGACAAAGCCCCATTAAGGCAACTCCTAGATGCCACAATTGGAGCATATATTAACACAACACACTCTCGGCTCACGCACATCAGTCCACGGCATTACAGCGAGTTTATAGAATTCCTGAGTAAGGCCCGTGAGACTTTTCTAATGGCTCATGATGGACACATTCAGTTTACCCAGTTCATTGACAACCTAAAACAAATCTACAAAGGCAAAAAGAAACTGATGATGTTGGTTCGCGAACGATTTGGTTGACAAAGAGAGAAAAAGTGTGAATGGATGGGGAAGAGGGTGGGAGGGCAATACATTTTTACTTGAGCCTGCCTTTGTATCCTTTTTAACTTAAAACAAGAGCCACACCGGTATTATATGTGTATAGTTCTATACTAAGTTTGCAAAACTAAAATGTCACATTGTGAAAGTATGTGTGTTTTTTCCCCTTTTCCTTTTCTGTTTTGTATGAAAGATTTGAGAGGCTTAAAAGAGAAGTTTGGTTTACACTGAGTCTATGTTGTCAAGTGGCAAAAGTCCACCAAGCTCTCCCATTCTTTCTGTCTAATTCACAGCCTCAAAACAAAAGAGAGAGAGTGAGTGAGAGAGAGAGAGAGAGAGAGTGAGAGAGAGAGAGAGAGAGAGAAGAAAAGAAAAAATATATTGCAATGGCTTTAAAAAAAACAAAAACAAAAACACCTCCATCCTGTGATAAGTACCTCGAATGGCTCCAGCTTTACTCTTTTGTAATTCATCCTGACATTTCAGCTTATTTAAATGAACCAACCACCCAAATAAACAAATAGTTTGAAAGGCTGACCCATGTGGCTTTGCAGTGCTTGTTCATCCAGAAGCATGGCACACACAACGCTTGCGCATGTGGAAACTTAGCAACTGTCAACATACATTCTCAGGGATTTATCTGAAAAAACAAAAAAAAATTAAAGAATGAGAGCATTTATTGTACTGTATATATATATATATATATATTATAGTATATGTCGGAATATTGAAAAAAATATAACATTAACTAATTTATTTTAAAAAAAATCTATAATGCGAAATACTTGAAGCTGCAGTAGCTTGGCTTTAAACAAAACAAGGAAACATTAAAAAGACTCAAGTGCGCCTAGCTTCAGGGGTTGGCTCAGGTGACAAACTGAATATGCTGGGCATCTATGCAGAGCCACCTTTTGGATTGCATTCTTGGATGGAAATTAGGGAAAATTATACATATATATATATTTATACAGATGCGTGTATGCATATGTATATGTATACACACTTGTGCACTTGTAACAGGCACTCTAGTAAAGAGGGGACAACACAGCCAGAGCAGCAAGCCTTAGCATTAAGAATACAGTATGCCAGATTTGGGGTTTGTGCCTCCTAGCCTAGAAAACTTAAATATCCCTTTTTTCATATCATGGGATGGCTACGGATAATAATGGACCACATTGTTACTACTTGTAAACTTAGCAGTATGCATGCAAATTATACTGGATTCCAGTCCCTGAAACACCTGGCTATTTTGTTGAAGCGATTTATTTAACCACTTCTCATAAAGTATATTACAGAAGCAACAGTATAGTGAAAATGGCTTTAGCATCTAGCCAGTTGTTGCAAGGGCCTGGCTACCCCGTGTGATTTGTGTGCATTGCCTTTCCGTCATTGGTGGTAGCCGTGTAGTACATCCTTGTCTGTAGCTACCTGCAGTGTTTCCCAAAGGATTGACATAATACATTACGCCTTTGCAGGAGCTATTAAAAAGCTAATCTTATTCTGCATAGGTATTTGACTTTGTGCAGGACAGAAAGTTGGTATGACTGTTCTACTTTTCAGTTAGTTTAAAAAAACCAACCAACCAATAAAGTATTTTTTATTTCCTCTAGAATTACTTCAGAAGAAAAGCAGCCTTCTATCTTGCCTTGTCTTAATGCTTTAAAATAACCAAACTGGAGATCTAACTACCAAACTGTTCATTATATTCTTATTACCAATTTTGGTTACAGTATAGTGTCTTTTACTTTAGCTGATGGTTCTGTACCTTTGTGCATTTAATGCATTTTTTTAACGTTTTGGTGCAAAAGTTGTCCCGTGTCTCTTGTTCTTTTCACTAGAGAACATGCTAGAGGTATGTTTGTAGATTTTTTTTTTATTTAGAGGGAAAAATGTTCCATGCTCTCCATTTTATTTATTATACTAGGAAAAAAGGTTGTACTTCCTCACCCATGTAAACATCCTCATGAAGTTGAAAGTAATTAAGATTTGATACACTGATATCAATTTATTTATGTAACTAAATCACTGTTTTATAAACTTGTTAATGATCAACAATTCTTTTGTTTTGATTAAAATTAGTTTTTTGAAAGTTGATTTTAGACTCCTTTCTGTGTCTGTTGCTTGTACATGGATACTGAAAATATTTCTCTGAAAAGACACTTTATTTTTCCTAACTTTGTTAGAAGCTAGAATCGCAAATTAGTAATGTGCATTTTAACTTAGTATCTTGTATGAATTTATTGTGGTTTATTTTGATTATGTCTTGGAAAGCCAGAAAAAAATGACTTGTGTAAATCATGGTTCCATAAACTGTTGATAAGCGTAACATGTAAACACAGCCTTATCACCAATGAAATATTTCATAGATATTAGGAAAGCAATCTTGACTCTTCCTCAAGTATTTGTGTTGAGTTGAAATCCTAAGCCATCATTAAACCAAAATGCAACACAGAGAACCAAGATGAGAAATTTCCAAAGAACCCAGGTTTAACTTTGCACCATTTGTGGCAACCAAATAAATAGTTATAGCCTGGCAATTCAGTACATGTATGATGTGCACACACAGACACATACTTGTAAGCTGCTAGCATAGGGCTTATAGGATAGAAACCAGGTTTTACCTGAATCATGCTTTTTGCAGTCTGCTCATGCATTACAAAAAGAGGAACTTCACAAATGCACTAGGAAATTGAGGAGGTAATCCATTCATTTATCAATACAATCTGTATTGGACAAACACAAGATCCATGATCAAAATTGTTTGTGGACAGTACTTTTCATGTAAACCTTTTTATTCAAATGCAAATTCATTTGCTGTTATATAACTTGGACAGACATATAGAGGTAAATATAAAAACAAGTGCAGTAGAAAAATCTTAGAGGCTTAGTGGTTAAGGCATTAGGCTACAAACTAGGAAAATGTTCTAGTCCTGTCTTAGGCAAAAAGCCAACTAGGTGACTTATCCATACAGTCACTAGGAGTCAACACTGATTCAAAGACACAAGAAAAGAAAAATATTAACAATGCAATCCAATGTGCAGCATCTCAATTCAAGATTAAGCATAACAGAGCTTCAAAGTTTTTCAACATTTTGATGCAGTTAAGCATTAGAACACATCTTTATCATGTGAAACATTGAAAATCAAAATCTCAGATTTTCATCAGTTGCTGTAACAAAAAATAGTTAAATGACATATGGGCCTTTTTCTACGTACTATATGTTAATGATCATGACAAGAAAAATTAGTTCTTTTTCATTGAGTGGGGCAAGAGGCATCTATTATTCCAATTTAATTTTGTGAAATTTTGAGCACCCACAATTCTCCAGATGAGCTGTTCAGAGCATCCATTGTTTGGGATGATGCTTCTCTCGCTTGTTTGATAGGCTGGGCTTTAATTGAGAGGACGCTCCTCCTCCTCCACAGGACTCCTCCCTAGCACCCCCAGTTTTTGTTCAGCCTTCATGGATATAGGCAGCTTAATTTCCTTTCCCTTGGCCGGAATAGCAAAGGCTTCAAAAGGAGACAACAAAAAGGTTTGCTTTTAAACTCTAAACAACTCCTTTAAGGCTTTTAGTTTCAATGAATCAAGCAGCTCCCTACGTATATAACTCGAGCCAAGGGAGCTCACCGTAGCTTCATAGAATGATCTCTCGTCCCCAGGACAATCGGAGGTGATAACACCTCAGCCGCATGGCTAATAACTCACATTTCCTAGCCTGTACCATTACGATCTTTTCAAGCCGAGCCGCTACAATCGCTGCCGCCCATGCCCGACAGGCGAGGCTCCATTTTAAGAGGGTCCGAGGTTTCTTTCTCTCCCCTGGGAACACCATCTGGGGTGGGGGCATCAGCGTCCATCTGCCCCACCGCACCTTTTTATTCAAGGGGAAACTCTGCAGTATTGATTCCCCACAAGGCATGGAAGTGCTGCTGAGCCGATTTAATTCATTACGAGCCCAAAGAGATAATGGCTGGCGCCATTGCAGACTCACTAACCATGCGGTAGTGATCTGCATTTTATTTCTGGAACTGTGAGAGGCTTTTCTTTCCCCAAGCAGGGGTCTCCTTCCTGGAACCCAAGGGAAATCACCCTAGTACATATGTGTGTGTATGTATATACACATACATATACATATGTATATGTATGTGTGTGTATGTATATATGTATGTATATTCAGGTATAATTATTCTATTTTGGACCCTTATTCATTAAGGAGGAAACTGTTGGCTTATGCCATCACAGAATTAAACAGCAGCACCACAGCGAGCACCAAGGCCCGTGTCTGCCTGTGCAGTAAGCTGTCACAGGCCTACATCTTATTTCAACAATTCCTCCTTTCTAGGCCTATGAGGTGTTCCAAATTTGGCTAATTCAGAAATAATAATATTAATAACAAAATAATAATAATAATAATAATAATAATAATAATAATAATAATAATAATAATAATAATAATAATAATAATAACTAGAATAAGAATTCAATATTCTTACAAAAGATTATACAAAACTGGGGAGCATTGTCTTAGGGTTCCCTGGCCATTGCTGGTTCAGGCCCCTGGGCGTGCCAACTGCCCAACATTTCAGCGTCATTAACAGTAAAATTTAATAAGTGGTCACAATGGCAAGCGTCAGTAGCTCAAGAGCCATGTCAAATTCTCAAAACAAATTGAAGTATTCTAAGTGTACCTCCTAAGCAGCAGAAAAAGATGCTAACAAGCGCCATAAGGTACTAGAAAAGCACTTGAAGAAGTTCATGTGGGAGGATGAAGAAAATTCTCAAATCTCATCTCCTCCAGGTCTACTTCGGCTCCAATCCCCCTCTGCAACCACCCCTGGATCTGTCTGTGTAATCCAGATGCAGTGCAGCTGCACAAGATCAGGTAGCCCATCTAGATCAGTACAAGTGCCTCTGTGGACACATTGCTCCAACAGCGGCCAGATTCTGTCAAGATGATGACTTACCAGAAAAGATCCCTGCAAAGATGAGACTGGATGGAATTAGCAATACACCAATGTATCTCTGCTGGGGTACAGCTCTGGCCAACAACAGAGCGCTCCTTCTGATTGGAATTCCCTATAACTCTGGTCACTAAGCAGGACAGAGCATCCTTACCCTCAGGTATCTCTCCACAAGAGATTCTGTAGTTTCACATATACTCCCGCAAGGTATATAGAAGAAGCAAGGACTATTGATCGAGTGGAGCCAGAGGACTCAGAGTTCTCCTGCTCAAATTCTCAAATTCTAGTTAGATTCGCATCAGCTCACAATAAGAGGTGATGGTTGATGCTACATCTTGATGACTAAAACCACGCCGGCATCATTTTGTTTATAAGAATTCCATGGCATTATCTGTTGAGAAGCCATTTCCCCTCACAAGGATCTCCGTGAGGGTCCAGGGGACATTTATGCCGATTACGGACCTCTTTCTGAGGTTGACTATTGGGCTTCCTTTTTCAGTTGGCAGCACTCACAGAATTCTAGCAGCACAGTAACAACGAGCACCAAGGCCTGTGTCCATCTGGGCAGGAAGCTGTTGAGCACCAGTGATTGCAGGTTCACCCAATTGCAATACAGGTCCTGAAAGGTGTTCTCTATTTGGCCTCACAATTTGATTGCATATTCAGTCATCTAATTATGAGTTTGGTAACAGCACAACAATTTATGTTAGTAGCTGTGCACAGATATAACAAAAATATTATCAATAATAACATAATATTAATGATATCAATATTATTACGAATAATAACATAATAACAAATTGAATTTACAAAAAAAGGGGGGGGGAAATATCAAGAGGATTCCCTGCCTCTGTTTACATCAGGCCTCTGGACCAGTCAACGGTCCATTAATATCTCATACACATATAGATATATAGATATAGATCTCTCACCTCATGGGCTTTAGGTCAGAATCTTCAAGGGCAACCAAAAATACCCTCAGAGGACAATAAACCAACTCAAAGTAGGTCAAAATGTCCTAGAAAGACCTCTAAGGCAACAAAGGATGCCAAGAAACGCCAAAATGCATGAGATAAGCATATCCTTAAAAAAAAATGCATGAGGGAGATTGAACAGAAGTCTCAGTCCTATTCCCCAGCCAGACTGGTCCCAGTTCCAGAGTGCTTGCTTCAGCAGCGCATATACTAAAATTGGAATGATACAAAGAAGATTAGCATGTCCCCTGCACAAGGATGACACGCAAATTTGTGAAGTGTTCCATATTTCACCTTGCCTCCATCCCTGGATCTCTCAATGCCATCCAGGAGAGCCTCAGAGGGACCGGTTCAACCCAGGCCTTCAGCAGCACTACTTGCCTGACAGACAGTTGTGGGACCACGCCAGAATTCCTCCTCCCAGAGGATATCCCTGACAAATTGAAGGCCTGGAGGGACATGGCAACTTGAAGAGGCATCGCAGCCAGGGTACAATAGAAGTTGATGGCTAGGCAGCCTCCACAATCTGACCTCGATTCTCACTCGATTTAGTTACTATGCAGAACGGACCTTCATTACCAGCAGGTACCTCCTTCAGGGGAGTATTATATAATCCAGTTACACATTCACATGATGCACAGGATGAGGGAGAACTAGAGACCAGATGTAACCGGTTGAGGAAGGGTTTACTCATGACTGACCAAAATCTAATAGACTTGCTGGAATATGTTATGGATTCTCTCTTCAATTTTCTATTGGTTTATGAAGCACCAATTTATCAAAATGCTCCCAGACATTCACTTTACTCCCATTGCAAAGGATGCTTTTATACCTGTTTTGTCCTTCTTTCTGGAACAATAGACACATATCTGTTATGTCCCACCTTCAAAAATAAACAGATAAGGCTGAAAGCAGCAGTCCTCGCAAACAAAGGCAGCAACCAGGAGTCTCCACCGATCACAGCTGTGTCCAGCCTCCACAAAACAATCCAAAATAATAGTTCCAACAAATCCAATTCAAACAAAAATACTTCAGACCCAAATCCTCCAAGTCAAAGTCTTCAGCTCTCCTTGCAGACAATTTGTTCCCGACAGAATGCAGAGTCATTCCTCTTTCTTTTATTGAGCAGCAACTAATTAGGCTAATTACTGATCTGCCCTCCTCCTGTGCTCCCGTTGGTTTCTTCTCGTAAGGAGACGCCTGTTTCTGACGTCCACCCAGCGATTATCTAAATTATTACTTTCACCTGAAGACTCCATAAGTTCCTCATTAACAACCGTTCCCGGCTGATAACCTGATTGAGAAGCCGAGGAGGTTGAAGGTTGAGCCGGTCCTGCAAATCAAATGTGACCTCCCTTGTAATATTCGCCTCCTCCTCATCATTGCAATCACTAATACTTGCTGATTCATACAAGTCCTCCTCGCTGGAGCTTTCATTCAAAAACCTGTAGCTGGTGCCGGAATCACAACACTATCCCTCACCGCAGGGCCCTTCCCCTGAGTCTGACGATCTGGATGCGGTTTGAAGGGAAGCGTGCATGAAAGTCTCGAAGCAGATCCGGAGCATGAATTGTAGACGCATCCGTCCAGGAACAAACCTCCGAATCATCTACTCTCCTCCCGACCAAGTACTGGAATCGACCCTTGAGCCAACGGGAATCAAGGACGCTGACCACCGTATCGTCAACAGCAGCCTTCTCAGGGGCGATGATGACGGAATCGTTTCAGCAGAGTCACGTAGACAACAATCAGGAGAATCGGGAATCAAGAGAGATCGATGAAAGACGGGGTGAATACGCATAGAACGCGGCAAAGTGAGGCGGTATGCCACAGGGTTAATAACTGCCTCAATCAGGAACGGACCAATAAACCGATGATCAAGTTTCCTAATAGGGCGATCAACCTTCAGATGTTTTGTAGATAGCCACACTTTATCGCCCACAGCTAACGGAGGCGTTGCCCGACGGACCGATCTGCAAACCGCTTATAATTTCTTTTGCCTTGTTCAATTGTTGCATCAGTAGACGGCGAACTGCGTGTAGTTCTTCCAAAAACTCTCGGGTCTCAGGAACCGGGGAATCCAACATAGTTAATGGGAAGAAGCGCGGATGATAACCCATATTTGCAAAAAAGGGCGTGACACGAGTGGAGGTGTGCTGCGAGTTGTTAAACGCGAATTCTGCTAATGGGAGATATTTCGCCCAATCGTTTTGTCGCACATTGACAAAACATCTCAAATATTGAGTAAGAATTCCAATCACCTTCTCTGTCCCGCCATCAGTTTCTGGATGGTGCGCTGACGCTAAACATACTTTCACTTGCAAAGCCGCCATTAACTGTTTCCAAAATTGTGCCGTAAACTGGACCCCACGATCAGAAACCACTCTATCCGGCAGTCCATGTAAACGAAAGATATGCTGCAAGAATAACTGAGCCGTAGTGCGGAGACGATGGCAATTTCCGACAAGGAATGAAATGGGCCATTTTAGTTAGCATATCCACTACCACAAGCACTGTTGTGAATCCCGACGAAGATGGTAAATGTGTCAGAAAGTCCATGGAGATCGCTCCCCATGGCCTACTTGGAGTCGGCAAGGGTTGCAAAAGTCCAGGGGTGCACCTGATGCCGCTTTCGCTTGCCTACATTGAACGCATAAGAAGCGTAAGAGGACACATCATGACGAACTCGAGGCCACCAGAAAGTCCGGGTGACTAAATGCAAGGTTTTGTGAAAGCCAAAATGACCACAACACATATCCAAATAAAATATTCAGCTGCAGTAGTTCTTTATTTTTATTTCCTAAGAAAACGTAGGTGCACAGAGACCTTGTAAAAAGGAATAATACTAGTCATATTTTGCTTGGTCTGTTACCTCATGCAGTTCCTGATTTTCTTAATTAACATTATCTATCACATGTCAGAAGAGGAAAGAAGCCAACAAATGGCAAGCAAAATTATTTACCCAGATTCATGGGTGTTCCAGCCTGCCACATTGGATGTCCCTTAAAATCCAGATCCAGAGAATACAAGTGTGAATCAAAATGGTCTAGAATCACGGGTGTCAAACTCACGGCCCATGGGCCAGATACGTCACATGCTGGCCACCATCTCTGGTTTAGTAAAGGGGGAAAAAGTAGCAATATGTCATGTGATGACAATGTGATGTCATGAGTTTGACACTTGTGGTTTATTTTTTTGCATGAAAATGGCAGTATTATGTCTAGTAATAGTATTGGAGATGGAGCATATACCATTCTGGGGTAGCATTTAGTTGTTTGTTTTCAACTTATCACTAGATTTATATTGAACCTTTTCTGTAGGAGTTCAAGGGTATATACAAAAGCATATTCTCCTCAAGGAGAAGAACACCTGATCATACAATCACAAACATGTTATCATCCCACCTCCTCCAGCTACAACCCCACAATATTCATCTGTGTTTGTCTGTTTAACTGTAGGACTACAGTGACAACACAGTACAAAACATTAACAAAACAAATTTATAGGGTATTAAATATCAGAGTTCCAAAGAAACCAGGTGCTGTGCATTTCATTCCAGAAAAAGGTAAGAACTTGGTCCAGACTCACAGTCTAAATCAGTGTTTTTCAAAAGTGGCCACTTTAAGAAGTGTGGACTTCAACTCTCAGAATTCCCCAGCCAGCGTTCTGGGAATTGAAATCCACACATCTTAAAATGGCTAAGGTAAATCAACTCAGAATTAAGAAGGGACATTAGCAGAGATGGCTAAATTGACTACTCTGATTAAAGAAAAAAACACAAACATTTTTACTTCGACTTGGAA
Organism: Pseudonaja textilis; assembly: GCF_049901715.1. Taxonomy (NCBI): domain Eukaryota; kingdom Metazoa; phylum Chordata; class Lepidosauria; order Squamata; family Elapidae; genus Pseudonaja; species Pseudonaja textilis. The sequence continues at coordinate 229,946,152 of NC_141991.1, read as the reverse complement.
ACCACTTCTGGACTTCGTGCTTGAGGTGGAAAAAGATGAAAATTTGACCTTGGGTTTTAGATAGATTAGATAGATTTGTTGTTACAGAAATGGCTAGTTTCTATTATTATGAAAAAGTAAAAAGTTGAGGGTAGATCTTAATGCCTTATTTTACTGCACTAAGGTGTCTGAAGTCAATGCCTTTTTTTCTTTTTCCCTTCCTTTCTCCCACTATTCACTTCCCTTTTTCTTTTCCTAATTTCCCTAATATTTGCTTTTGTATTCTCTTCTATGTTATATTATAAACAAATAAAAACTATATAAAATGAAGAAGGGACATGTGAGATGAAAGATCGTTCTCCTTAGCCGGACCTGGTAGAACTCCTTTTACTACTTAAAATGGGGAAGTATTAAAAATCCAAACTGCCTGCAAAAGCTTCTATTACTCTGGTTGCATACTGTATTTCTTTAGTCACGGTGTCACCCTATGCAAAACTGGTTTTGCAAGCATTTAAAACAATGCAGCGTTTTGATAGCCCATGCCAAACTTATTTAAGCAGCAGCCAAATTGGGGAGCAGTGATCCTTCCTTCAAATGTGTCGTATCTCTCATACGAACAAAGGACGCGAATCGGTGACTTGGTTCAGCTCATTTATTGGGGTAAAACACAAGTGGGGAAAGTGGGGGAGAAGCGCGGCTTAAAAGCATTTTGCCCCGAGTGCAGCGGCCAATCGGGTCGTTTTGAATCGCCCGCGATCGGCTCAGCCAATCGCGGTCGATCCCGAACGACCAATCAGTGCCGCGCACTTAGCCAATCCGGTGGCCGTGCGCTTTGGCCAATCCGGGCTGCCGGATTTCGAGTATGCAAATGTCCGTACAGAACACCCCTCCCCTCTTGGTTCGGTCCTACGTGACGTCCCGTAAGTAGGCGGGGCTCCGTACTGTCCGACTGGACCTGCACAGGTCAGTTGCTTCTTAGCTGTCAGTCGGTTCGGTCGGGCTTCCTGTCGCTCTCCGCCTCGTTGATGGAACCGCCTGGAAGGGTGAGTCAGGCCTCTCGCGCGGCTCCCTCCTGGTCTCCCGGGTTGGTCGAGCTGCTGGCTTCGCTGCTCCCGCTCGGGCTTTCCGGGCTGGTTGAGCTGGCTTGGCTGCTCCCGCTCGGGCTTCCAGGGCCGGTTGAGCTGGCTCGGCTGCTCCTTCCAGGTGAGGCTTTGAGTGGGTCGCTCTCCGGTTCTTCAGGTGGTGAGTACTGCTGTTTTCTTTTTGGGTGGGTTTGTCCTTTTTGTTCTTTGGGGCCTTCCCTCCCCTCTTGGTTGGCATTTTGCCGGTTCCCTTCTGTGTCTGGTGTTTGCGTGTCGGTTGTATTTCCCGCGGTGGTTCTTGATCTCAGTTGGTCGATGTGGCGTTTCCACGCTCGTCCGTCGGTAGTTTGAAGGCGGTACGAGTGTGGGCCTGTTGCTTGGGTGATCGTTGCCGGTATCCAGAGGGGTCCCGGTAAGGTTTTTTGCGTAGACCCTGTCTCCTGGTGCGAATGTTCTGCGTTTGCTGGTGGAGTCAGGGGTCTCTCTGGGTTGTATGTGGGTGCAGGCGGTCGAGCGGTGATCGCAGTTTCCTCCCCATTAGTAGCTCTGCTGGGCTCTTGTTCGTTGTAGTGCTCGGGGTTATGTGCTGTATTAGCAGCATCCGGTTTATCTTGTCTTGTATGTCCCGGTTTCGATCTTTTGAATGGTCTTCTTCGTGAATTGGACCATTTTCTCCGCCCTTCCATTCGCCGCCGGGTGCGCGGTGCCGTTAATGCGTGCCGGATCCCTCGTTCTGCCAGGAATTTCTCGAAGGGCAGCGCGGTGAACTGGGGGCCGTTGTCTGACACGATGACATCGGGAAGGCCGTGGGTTGCGAAGAGCTTACTGAGTTCTCTGATGACGGCGTCTGTGGTCGTTGTCTTCATGTTGCTTACCTCCAGCCAATTGGAGTAAGCGTCTACGGTTACCAGGAAGGTGTGTCCTCTGGTTGGTCCCTTGAAATCTACGTGGATCCGGGACCATGGCCCCCTGGGGTTTCCCATTCTAGGATCGGGCGGTGGGGGGTTTGGTCTTGATTCCTGGCACTGCTTGCAGGAGGCCACCCAGGCTTCGATCTCCTTGTCCATCCCTGGCCACCAGGCGTGACTTCTGGCCAGGGCTTTTGTCCTAACGATGCCAGGGTGCCCTTCGTGCAGCATGCTCAGGACTTTTTTTTTACAGTTTTTCTGGAACTATGACTCTGTCCCCCCACAGTAGGCAGCCTTTTTGCGTTGATAGCTCTGTTTGTCGGCTCCGGTAAGCTTTGAACTCGTTGTCCACGTCCTTTTCCGGCCACCCTTTTCCCACCCATCTTAGGACCTGCGCCAGACGTTTGTCTTTATTGGTTGCTAGGGCAATGTCTGGCGCGGTCAGGGGTAGGTTGGGTAAAGTCTCGATGCTCAGGGTAGATGTGGTGGGTGCTGGGTCAGCGTCCAGGGTTGCTGGCAATGGTGTGCGGCTGAGGGCATCCGCGTGCGGGATTGACTTACCGGGGCGGTGGATTAGCCGGTAATTGTAGGTGGCGAGAAATTCGGACCACCTTGTCATCCTTGGGGAGAGGATGATTGGGTGGCCCGGTCTCCTGCCAGTATTCCCAGCAGCGGCTTGTGGTCCGTGATTATGGAGAAAGTCCTGCCGTAAAGGTATTCGTGGAATTTCTTTACGGCTGCGACGATTGCTAGAAACCTCTTTGTCCAATTGGCTGTAGTTTCTTCGGGTTTTGAAAGGGTCCTCGAGAAAAAGCGATGGGGGCTTCTTTTCCGTCGGGCGAGGGTGTGGCTGAGGCGGCTCCTACGCCGAAGGGTGATGCATCGCATGTTACCGTGATGGGGAGTGTCTCACTGTACTGGATGAGGACAGCGTCCGATGTGAGAAGGTCCTTGGTTTTGTTGAAACGCGTCCTCTTCTCGTCTTCCCCACGTCCAGGTGGCTGCCTTGTCGAGCAGCCTATGCAGCGGTTCCGCCACGGTTGCCTTTTGGGCAGGAAAACATTGTAGAAATTAATCAACCCCAGGAGCAGCTTGTAACTCAGTTTTGTTTCTGGGTCTTGGGGCTTTCCTTGACGGCTTTGATTTTGCCCTCAGTGGGGTGGATTCCGTGCTGATCTAGGAGATATCCCAGAATTCAACCCGTGCCGTGCGCAGGTTGGCATTTCTCCCTCTTAACTTTTAGCCCTGCACTCTGGAATCTTTGCAGTACCTCCCTTAGGCGGCCTTCCAATTGTTTCTGGTCGGCCGCGGCTACCAGCACATCGTCAAAGTAGGGTACTACCCCTCTTATGCCCCGGAGGAGCCTCTCCATTAGGCTTTGAAACACCCCGGGGCTACGCTGACTCGAACTGGAGTCTCTTGCAGGAATGCCCCTCGGTGTGTGACTATGGTCTGCGCTTCTGCGGTTGCCTCGTCAACCGGCAGTTGCTGATAGGCTTGGGCCAGGTCGAGTTTGGCGAAAACCCTGCCCCCCAGTGAGTGTAGGAGGTGCTGCACTACTGGGACGGGGTAGGCGCTTTGTTGTAGCGCACGGTTCAGGGTGGCCTTATAGTCCCGCAGATTCTCACCGACCCATCTGGTTTTATCGGGGTGACTATAGGGGTCTCCCACCGGGCATGGTCCGTTGGCTCGAGAGAACTCCCTGCTCGATGAGCTTATTTAATTGCTCATCGATTTTTGGGCGGAGGGCAAAGGCACTCGCCGGGGTTTGGGCGGATGGGGGCAATGGTGGGGTCAAGGCTGAGCGATATTGGGGCCCCGGTGCCTTGCCTAGGTTGCCGTCGAAGACCTCTTGGAACTCGCGCACGAGCTGCTCCTCCCAGTCTGCCTCGGCGGCGTGGTTGGTGCCGGTCACTTCTATTCCCAGCGGCGCAACCATTGGAGTCCAAGGAGGCTGGGGGCGGTCTCGTTCGACGATGGTCAGGGGGAGTATTTCGGTGCGCCCTTTAAATGCGACCTTGAAGTGCCCGGTCCCTACCACGGGGATGCGATTCCCCTGGTAGTCCTTGAGGATGAGCTTCTGGCTCTCCAGCTCGATGCCGCTTCATGGAGGGTACTAGCCGCTTAATTTCCACGCCACGCGACCATGGATAGGTAGGACCGGAGTCCACTTCCATCTTGCATGGGCGGTCTTCGATGGTGACCTCCACGTGGACCTTCCGGCCATCCCAGTTGGAGGAATGGCTGACGAGGATCGTCTGGTGCGTTCCTCGCTGGCGGTTTTCGCTGAAACGGCGGCTCCCTTGCTTCCCAGCTCCAACGGCTCTCGCTGTCCCGATGCGTTCCTCGGGGGTGTTGTCGCATCTCCGTGGGCTGCTGTCTCGGTGATGGGGGCTGTGGTTTCGTTTGAAATGGCAGACCTTGTCGATGTGGCCCCGCTTGTCGCAATGCCGGCATATCGCATCAAAGAACCAGCATTCCGACCGCGGGTGCTCGCCGCCGCAGCCGGCGCACTGGAACTTTGATTTTCGGTTCCGTGGTTCGCGCCGGTCGCGTCCCGTTTGCAGCCGGTGGATGTCCTCCTCGTCATCTCCCGAGTCGGAGGGGGATTCGAGGTCGCCGTGGTGCGTGGTTGCGGCTACTCGATGGTCGAGTCCGGGCTGGTTCTTGGTTGCGGTCGTCTCGGTCGTGGCGGGCCGCTCCGCGGTGCTGGCTTGCCGCAACTGGGCTGCTGATCTCTGGGTCGCCTCTGCTGCGGTGGCTTCGGCAAGGGCGTCGGCGAGGGAGATGTCGCCCTTTGCCATGATCCGACTCTGTAGGACGGGGTCCCTGAGACCGAGGGCGGCGCGGTCCTGCAGGGCTTCATCGAGATCGGTGAACCCGCACAGGCCCCGAGTCCCTGAGGTCGGCCACAAAGTTGCTGGCGCTCTCACCTTGCTTCTGGTCGCGGCGGTAGAACTCGTGCCGGCGGATGAGGGTGGGCACGGCGGGTGTGTAGTGGCTCCTCAGCAGCGGTTCGAGATCAGCCCAGTCCATGGCCTTCACATCGAGAGGCTTGGCGAGGGCTTTTGCCATTTTAAACACTGCGGGCCCGCAGTGTGTGAGGAAGACGGCCCGTTTCCTCTGCCCATTCGCGTCCTTGAGGTTGCTACTCTCCAGGAACATGAGGAATCGGTCTATGTACGATTCCCAGTCCTCCGTAGCTTGGTTGAAGGGGGCGGGTGGCACGTTGCCGCTGGCCATTGCTGCCGGTTGCGGTTCCGTGGGCCAAGTGCGGTGTGGGACTTGTTTTAAGATCCCACCTTCGTCGCCAGTGTCGTATCTCTCATACGAACAAAGGACGTGAGTCGGTGACTTGGTTCAGCTCATTTATTGGGGTAAAACACAAGTGGGGAAAGTGGGGGAGAAGCGCGCTTAAAAGCATTTTGCCCGAGTGCAGCGACCAATCGGGTCGTTTGAATCGCCCGCGATCGGCTCAGCCAATCGCGGTCGATCCTGACGACCAATCAGTGCGCACTTAGCCAATCCGGTGGCCGTGCGCTTTGGCCAATCCGGGCTGCCAGATTTCGAGTATGCAAATGTCCGTACAGAACAAAATGTCTGTTGCTTTTGTTTTGAAGGAGAAAACGGTTCTTGCTACTAGCTCACTGGTTGCTTTCAGTGATGCAGTGAGGACTGCATTTTAGGTCTGGCATTTAGGAAAGTCTCCAAAACTGGAGGGGAAGGGAGGAAAAATAGGTAATAATAGTTTTTTCCAGCTGATATGAGCAGGCTAGAAATCAATGATGCCACTGTTCTCTCAGAACATCTTTTCAAATGAGGTACAATATTTTATAGACATGAAACACCTGGGTATGCATTAAAAATATAAATTAACATAATAACAGAGTTGAAAGGGACCTTTGAGGTCTTCTAGTCCAGCCTTCTGCTCAAGCAGGAAGATCCTATGCCATATCAGACAAATGATTGTCCAATCTCTTCTTTAAAATCCCCAATGTCAAAGCACCCACAACTTCTGTCATCTTTTTCTACAACACATACTTCTTCCTGATGAAATGGAACATCCTTTAGACCAGCGGTGTCAAACTGGCAGGCCACAGGCCGGATGCACCATATGCAGACCACACCCACCCCAGCTCCATGAAGGGGAAAAGCATCACGAAGCATCACGTGACAGCAACATGATGCGGTGAGTTTGACACCTGTGCTTAGATCAGGGGTCTCCAACCTTAGCAACTTTAAGACTTGTGGACTTCAACTCCCAGAATTCTAGGAGTTGAAGTCCACAAGTCTTAAAGTTGCCAAGGTTGGAGACCCCTGCTTTAGATCATTAATACTAGAAGGTGGTATTAATGGTCTAAAGGAATTCAAATGAAAACTGCAAAAGTGAAACCTGGTTTTAATTAGGTTGGCAATCTGCTTGATTAACATGAAATGGGAATGGAGGAGGAAAACCAGCTATGAATAGTACCACATGGCTGTTCCCAAGGATTCCCATAAACTCATAAAAGAGGTGAGAGTTCCAAGTGTCTCTTGTATTACTGCCCAACACTGCCCGAATTCATCCTGCAAGTACATTTTTTTTTTCATTTTCCCAATTGCACAAAGTTAACCTGCTATTGGGAATTCATAACACGAAGGAACACCCGAAAGGAAAATATTGAAGGGGTAACTGTTCTACTCATGTATTTGGGATTTATGAACTGTCCACCTAGATCACCTTTTCTCCAATTTGATGCCTTCATTCTGGAGGCTATCAGGTTTGAGGCAGCCACTATAGATTAGAAGAGCAATAAGTTATAAATGGATTGTTTTTAAAAAGAAATTCAGTCTGCCAGCAGTTGGACGATATGGGCTGGAAAAAAGAAGATTACTCTGCTTGTGCAGTTATGAAACTTTGGCATGCAATTTTTATAGTTTAGTTCTCAAAGTTTTGGGGATGAGAGGGACTAAGAATAACAGCTCAACAATGTGAACCAAAGCTCGACTTTTAAAGTGTTGGTATGGGTTATCTTACTAATTCAGACAGTTATTTACACTCTGTTATCCAGATTTGTTAAACGAAGCATTGAAGTATGTAGTTTTGCTATTCGGGGAAAGGAAGGGCTGTGAACTCTAGCTTATGAGAGCTAGACTTATGGGCAAACTTATAGGTTAGTCTGCCTCTGACGACTATCTCCCTTTCTTGGATTCTGTTGACAAAGTATTCAAATTGCACAAAGTCACAGAACTCTACAGAGAAGTTCACAGAAAAGGCCATTTTGTTTCATATATGAAGGGTGAAGTTTTACAACACATTAATTTTCTTGTTTACTAGGGTGTTTAACTCTTAGCGGTTTACAGACCTCCACAGTAGCTGTAAAATTAAAACTAAACATAATGGTAGAAACAGAACAAAATAATAGAATAACATTGTAATAAATAGCATGGCAGGTGCCTAGAACAATTATAATACCATTCTCATTGGGAGAGGCTATCAAGAATACCTTTAGCCCCCCAAAAGGCCTCCTGGATTTGCCAGGTCCATCTGAAATTGGGGGAACATTGTTATTCTAGAAAAGGGGGGCAGAAATAGAAAAAGTCCAGCCCCAGGCCTCCTGGTGATGGCATGCCCTATAGCAGGGGTCTCCAACCTTGGCCACTTTAAGACCCCCTCATTTTCTATTATGCAACCCTTTCTATGGGTTGCTTCATACTTGGATGTCTGAGCCCCAAAGTTTCAGTTAATATGTACAATTATGCAAACACAAATACATGCTATGTTCTTGTGCTATATTCTTAGAATGTATGTGTTCCATATTAGCATTCTTGGAATACCCTCACCTGATTGGCCCAAACAGACTACCCTGTGATTGGCGGAGAGAACAGCAGTGATTGGCCCATAATGAATCAACCGCGATTGGCCGCGCCGATCGCGGGAGATTCAAAGAGCCAACATTGGCTGCGAGCCGCCGGCAAATCCCTATATGAAGGGACTGCCATGGCTCGCAGGTCCAGCACAGATCTGTATACTAAAGTAAAGAGCTGAACAGTCACCCTGGTCTTGTGTCTCCTTTCCCGCAATCGAACACTGGCGACGAGGGTGGGATCCGGAGACAAGAGACCAGTTGAGCACGTGGCACCCAGAGCTGAATGACCGTCACGATGGTCGGCATCAACGTGCCACCCACACCCTACGACCAAGCAGCCGAGGACTGGGAATCATACATCAATCGATTCCTCATGTTCCTCGAGAGCAATAATCTGAAGGACGCCAATGGCCAGAGAAAAAGAGCTGTATTCTTGACACACTGCGGGCCGGCGGTGTTCAAGTTGGCCAAGGCGCTGGCAAGACCCTGAGACGTGAAGTAGATGGACTGGGCAGACCTCAATCAGCTACACTATGCACCAGCCGTCCCCAACCTCATCCGATGGCATGAGTTTTACCGATGAGACCAGAAGGAAGGGGAGAGCATCGGGGACTTCATGGAGGCCCTGAGGAGCATCGGGGGTGCATGCGGTTTCTCTGACATGGACGAAGCTCTGCGGGACCGTGTGGTTCTCGGATTAAGGGACCCCACGCTCCAGAGCAGACTGATGGCTCGATCAGACATCACCATCACTGAGGCCATCACCGAAGCCACCGCAGCCGAGGCCGCCAAGAAATCAGCAGCCAAGATGCGTCAGATGAATGCAATGGACCGACAAGAAGCCACCGGAGCCGACCCGTCTTCGGGGAAAAGACCGGAAGCAAGTTCCAAGGCCACGACAACACACCACGAGGACATCGAGTCCTCCCCTGAGACTGATGACGAGGAGGCTGAAATCCACAGATTGCAGTCCGAAAGAGACCGGCAGGAGCGGAGAAGTCGTAAGTTGGGGTATCAGTGCACAGGATGTGGAGGAAACCATCCCTGTTCGGAGTGCCGGTTCCTAGATGCTATCTGCTGTCACTGCAAGAAGCGGGGACACATCGCCAAGGTCTGCTGCAACAAACAGATCTACAGCCCCCGGCGACGCGACAACACTCCCCCCAGAAGCCAGGACAAGCCCACAGAAATCCACTGGAGCCGCGATGGGCGAAGCAAGCGGCTCAGCAAAGACAGGCGCAGAGAGGAGACACACAAAACAGTCACCATCGGCCACTCCAACACCTCGGACGCCTGAAAGGTACACGTGCTGGTCAGCATCAAGGGCTGGCAGTGTGACATGGAGGTAGACTCTGGGTCCTACCTCTCAATGGTGTCGTGGGACACAATTAAGCGTTTAGTGCCCAGCATCTGCCGGCAAGAGCTGGAGAACCAGAAACTAACGCTTGAGGACTACCAGGGGAACCGGATCCCTGTGGTAGGGGTTGGACACTTCCACATCACATTCAAGGGGCAGGAAAAAATATTGCCCCTAACCATTGTGGACAAAGACCGCCCGAGCCTGCTGGGGTTGGAATGGTTTGCGCCGCTGGGGATCGAGGTGACCGGCATCCACCGCATCGAGGAGGCAGACTGGGAGGAAGAGCTCATGAGGGACTTCCAGGAGGTCTTCGACGGATGCTTAGGCAAGTACCAGGGGTCCCCAATATCATTTAATTTGAACCCTAATATTGCCCCAATCCACCTAAAACCGAGGTGAGTCCCATTCGCCCTCAAGCCTAAAATTGATGAGCAATTGGACAAGCTCATCACGCAAGGGGTCCCGGAGCCAATCGATCATGCCAGGTGGGAAACCCCAATAGTCACCCCCATCAAGCCGGATGGGTCCATGAGAATCTGTGGTGACTACAAGGCTACCCTCAACCACGTACTGCAGCAGAGTGCATACCCCGTCCTGGTGGTACAGCACCTCCTACACTCGCTGGGGGAAGGAAAAGTCTTCGCAAAGCTCAACCTGGAGCAAGCATACCAGCAGCTGCCAGTCGACACCGAGACTGCAGAGGCGCAAACCATCGTGACCCACCGGGGAGCATTTCGCTGCAAGAGATTCCAATTTGGAGTCAGCGTGGCACCAGGGGTGTTCCAGAGCCTAATGGAATGACTATTGCAAGGAATTAAGGGGGTGGTGCCATATTTCGATGATGTCTTGGTGTCAGCAAAAAACAAAAGACAATTGGGAAGCCACCTAAGGGAAGTCCTGCAAAAATTCAAAGACACAGGGCTAAAAGTTTAAAAAGAGAAGTGCCAATTATGCACTGAAAAGGTGGAGTTCCTGGGGTACCTGGTCAACAAAAACGGAATCCACCCAACAGAGAAAAAAATTAAGGCCATCAAGGAAGCCCCCAGACCACAAAATAAAGCGGAGTTGCAGGCTTTCCTAGGACTGATTAACTTTTACAATGTTTTTCTGCCACAGAAGGCAACAATGGCGGAAACGCTTCATAGACTACTGGACAAGAGAGCTACCTGGTCCTGGGGAAAGTGGGAAGAAACCGCATTCCAAAAAATAAAATACTTCCTCACATCGGAATCAGTCCTCATCCAGTATAGTGAAACCGTACCACTGATGGTGACCTGCGACGCTTCACCATTCGGTGCCGGAGCCATCCTGAGCCACACTCTGCCGGACGAGAGGGAAGCACCAATTGCATATTTCTCCAAGACACTGTCCAAGGCAGAGCGGAATTATAGCCAGCTCGACAAGGAGGCGCTGGCAGCGATCACCGGCGTGAAGCGGTTCCACGAGTACCTATACGGTAGGAACTTTTTACTTATCACCGACCACAAACCACTCCTGGGGATCCTTGCAGGGAACAAGGCCACCCCTAACATCTTGTCACCATGGATGACGAGGTGGTCCGAGTTCCTTGCCACCTACAATTATCAATTAATACACTGCCCCGGAAAAAACATCTCGCACGCAGACGCACTAAGCCGCAACCCCTTGCCAGACCTGGAAGATGATCCGGCACCCACCACCTCTACTCTGCAAATAGAGACATTGCCCAACCCACCAATGACCACGTCAGACATTGCCAGAGAGACTATCAAAGACAGGAAACTGGCGTGAGTCTTGAGCTGGGTAGAAAAAGGGTGGCCGGAAACAGAGGGCGGCGACAAATTTAAACTGTTCTGGAACTGGCAGACTGAACTTTTTACACAAAAGGGATGTATATTATGGGGGGACAGAGGGGTAGTTCCGGAAACATTGCAATCAAGGGTATTGGGCATGCTGCACGAGGGTCACCAAGGCATCATAAAGATGAAACCCTTAGCCAAGAGCTACGTCTGGTGGCCGGGGATGGACAAAACCATAGAAACATGGGTGGCAACATGCAACAAATGCCAAAGATCCAGGACACCACCCCCCCGCCACACCAGCCCTAGAGTGGGAAACACCCAGGGGACCCTGGTCAAGGGTCCACATAGATTTTGCGGGACCCACCAAAGGGCACACATTTCTAATAACGGTTGATGCTTACTCAAACTGGTTAGAGGTGAGCATCATGCAATCCACCACTACAGAAGTGGTCATAAAAAAACTAACCAAACTGTTTGCCACCCATGGACTACCAGATGTGCTGGTATCTGACAACGGCCCGCAGTTCACGGCATTGGCATTCGAACAATTCCTCGCCAAATGGGGCATACGGCACGCATTAATAGCGCCCGCTCATCCGGCGGCGAATGGGCGGGCGGAACGAATGGTCAGGTATACAAAAGATGCACTAGAAAAGATTGACACCAGAAATGTACATGACAAAATTAATAAACTACTGACAATACAGCACATAACACCCAGCTCAAAAACCAACAAAAGCCCAGCAGAACTTCTAATGGGCAGAAAACTACGATCACACCTAGACAGGTTGCACCCAACATATAATTCAGAAAAACCACTAGATACATCTAGAAGGTACCGCACATTTAGACCAGGAGACACGGTCTACACAAAACACTTTTCGGGGGACCCACTCTGGGTGCCAGCCCAAATAACCCAGGTGACAGGCCCCCGATCATACCGGCTAACCACAGATGACGGAAGGAGCTGGAAACGGCACATCGACCAACTAAGGTCGAGAACAACCACCGACAACACAAGCAACATACAAACACCACAAATAGACCTTAATAAAAAAATCGGGGGGGACCCCAAACACTAATCAAGAAGGAGGAGAAAATCCTCCCAGAACGCAACCAACCGAACAACCACAACCCACACCCATAAACGGAAAAAGAAACCAGCTATACTGGCAGACGATTGTGAAAGAAGGGAACCAGCTGAGGACAACCAACAAGAAGCCTTGCCTGGAAGGTGCAGCCAAGCCAGTTCAACCAACCCAGAAAACCCGAGCGGGAACAGCAGAGCCGACAACTCGACCGACCCAGGTAGACCGGGTGGGAGTTGCAGCGAGAGGCCCGACTCACCCTTCTAGGCGGTTCCATCGAGAAGGACGGGAGCAACAAGGATCCCATCCGAACCCGCCAAAGACCACGCCACAACTGATCTGCGCAGGTCAAGTAGACAGGTTAAAAGTCCCGCCTACCTACGGGACTACATTATGTAGGTTGGACCAAACGAAGAGGGGAGGGGTGTTCCATATTAGCATTCTTGGAATACCCTCACCTGATTGGCCCAAACGGACTACCCTGTGATTGGCGGAGAGAACAGCAGTGATTGGCCTGTAATGAATCAACCGTGATTGGCCGCGCCGATCGCGGGAGATTCAAAGAGCTGTCATTGGCTATATGAAGGGACTGCTGTGGCTCGCAGGTCCAGTACAGATCTGTATACTAAAATAAAGAGCTGAACAGTCACCCTGGTCTCGTGTCTCCTTTCCCGCGATCGAACAGTATGCTCCTCCTTCTTTAGATAATTACAGACAGAAGACACAGAAGACAATGTCAGGAACATCTTCTTCAGCCAGGTTCCCCTGGAACAGAAGAATGAATCATATCTAAAATTTAGCAATATCATGATAAAATCCCAAACTATGCAAAATCAAAAAGACATTCTGAAAGGATAGCAAAAAAACAAACCCCACCCAGTGTACAATGGCAAAATAATCATCTTATCAGAGTCATCTTGAAACAGCAGATGTCAGCAAAGGGGCTAGAAGGAGGATGTTGTCTAAGGATGTTAGATGCATGACAGCTGGCCAGTGGTCTGCCTATCTACTACATTCCACCAGGCTGAATCATGGCTCAAGTGCAGCAAAGGAGAAGTAAAACCGTTGCAAGCAGTCAAAGTTGGGACATGAATATGCATAAATGAAATAGGATGGGGAAAAACTAATACACAAATAAGACAAAAATCAGGGAAGTGAAACCTAGGCATCTAAAGCTGAATTACAGGGCCTGAATCCAAGATTAACAGACCTCTTGGAGAGAGATTAACAGACCTCCAAATATGCAACTTCTGAAGATACAAGAGTCCCATAAACAGCTTCAAGTAATAATAGAAGTGGCTACCAGTACAAAGGAGTTCAGCTAAACTTAATAGTGCATATATGCATGTAGGGGTGATTTCTAAAATGCATGAGAACATTCCTTTTTTTTCTTTTATTACAGTGTTTGACTTCTTGCAGATTCCTACACATTTCTATAAGAGATTCTAATTGTCTTTATTTCTGATACCTGTACTAAATTTTTTGTACAATAGCATACGAGAAATTGTCCATGATTTGAATGCTGATAAGGTGCATTTCAACAGGAGGGAAACAGCAAAATGTTTCCTCAAATTAATATTTTCCTGGATTTAGGGAGATGACCAGGAAACCTCAAAGTCAATGTTAATGTGACACACACACACACATTTGGTTTTACCCATTTGTTGTGCACCATCCCAAATCACACAAATTCCTCAGCCATCCAACCCCAATCCTCTTGCATTATAATGTATAATATTTAAAGATTGTAATGTATTTGATATGTTCCCTGCCTTGAGTTGTTTATAAAAAGTAACAATTATGGGATATAAATAAAATAAAATATTATGTGTACTGCCTACTTAGCTACCTGAAACCTGGAAGTTTGATTATGTGGAGAATGAAGGAGGACTTGGATTTTTTAATGGACTTGGTGTATTTACTTTGCTGTCCTACAGCTAATTCCCCCTGTGAAAACACTGCAATTGGCCATGGCATCTCATGAATTGCTCAACATCCATTATTTGTTGTGAGCAACCATTGCAAAAGAAAAGTTGAGTGAGGTGACACATCAAGGATTACAAACTTGAATAGGTTTCAGAGTAAATGCTTGGCAGTTATCAGCAGCATCAATACAAATCAGTAGAATTTTTCTGACTTGCAATAGTAACCAGCTTATTTAGAGACTACCTGAGACAGTGACTGTTTGCAAAATCCACAGAGCAACGAAGAAATAATCATTGAATCACTTTATCACTGAAGCTCAAATTAAAAACTTTCACAAAAAGGTTTATATTTCTTAATAATATTTTTACAGTACCATCTTAGAGTAGATTACTATACCCTACCATGTGCTTTATTGCGACAGAGCATGTACTCCAAAAATGCAATTTGACACAAAGCCAAATGAGTGCTATAAGTTTACTCTCTGTTTATATCTGGGGTCTGAGCGGTGTAATGGACTGTGAGGATAATATTGGGAGACAGAAGGAAGAACCTTAGCCAAGGCAGCCATCTGATAAGAGACATCTGAACCCAGAGGAGGGATGAAGTAGACAAAATATTTTAGAAGGGAGCCTTGCTAATTCTCTGAAAAATAAAGGTTTTGGTAGGGAGTGCATTCAGACTTGCAAGGTTCTATTACTATAACTTAACATCCATGGCTTTGAAGAGCTGACAGGAAAGGTTGACAGAGGGGCAAGAGCATTATGTTTTTACACCTCTAGCTTTTTGTGGGTAGAACATGAGTAAAAGCAACAACAGAGGTTACAGCTACAGCAGACTTTAATGCATTCCAGACCTTTGTGCAATTAGAATTTTGTAAGTTGCGACTGCACTCTCAAATAAATTATCAGATTAATTTTAGAGAGGAAGGCAATGACAAACTTAGCCAGCTTCATAAAGATATAAATAAATAAGAGAAATAGGGTGTGTGTGTGTGTGTGTGTGTGTGTGTGTGTGTGTGTAAAAGTACTCGTGAAAAAATTACAGTTTTGGAAGCTGGGTATCTCTACTTTGAGAAAGGAGCAGAGAGAGAAATAAATAGCATCAAATTATGAATTTTGAAAGATCCATGGATTACAAGATGATCCAATCAACCCTGGAAAACATAATGACTGGTTTAAACTCTGATGTGCTAGACTAGCAGATGATGGCATAGAAACCCCATTTTCACATCTACTGCAACTAACCTTGGTAGAATTGAGGGGAGTAGAAAGAAAGATTAATTGATAAAGGATTGATAGGATCAAGTTGGTCAGTGGAAAGGCTACAATTTATCCTAACAGGATCTATGGATTATCATTTGAGATAAATTGAAATGTCAAGGTTTTGTCCATTCGGGGCTGGAGCAGCATGATGTCTCCTAATTAAAACAAACCAAAATGCCCATACTCTTCTTCTTCTATTTGAGAAACAAAGACAAATATTGATTGTTCTTTTATCATGTCTATTTGCATCATTATTCTAAATGATAGCGAAGGTTTTGCAAATAAAGTAATTCGCATTTGCTCTGAGGTTTACTTCACTTGGGCAGGATTTGAAAAAATGAATGGCACCATGTTTTGCAAGGTTAAATGATTGCCTTTGGTATAACAACTGCAACCTGTAAGATTGATCTATACTCCACCTAGCTCATAGAGATAACTGAGAGGGGTATATATTGTGCCTAATTTGGAAAATGATCAATGCTTTATTAAAAGAGAAATTCTATCGAGGGGCCTTGAAGGACAAAGTGATGTGACTTCTTCTGAAGAAACCACTTCTCAAACAAATCGTTCAAGACCAACATTAGCTGATCTCCAATTTCTCCTTCCAAGGAAAGGACATAAATAAGATTCTTTTCTTTCTCTCTGTCTCAGTCTGTCTCCTTCTGTCTCTCCCTGTCTCTGTTTTTGTCTCTCCTATCTATCACCTACCTATCGCAGGTGGTATTCAGCAGGTTCTGACCAGTTCTGGAGAACCGGTAGTGGACATTTTGAGTAGTTCGGAGAACCGGCAAATACCACTTCTAACTGGCCCCGCCCCATCTATTCTCTGCCTCCCGAGTCCCAGGCTGATCAGCTGGGTCTTCTTTTGTTGCCCTGCATAGGAGAATGGAGCTGGAAAGCAGGTTAGTAGGGTGGGGAGGGAATGGGATTTTGCAGTATCCTTCCCCTGCCATGCCCACCAAGCCACGCCCACAAACCGGTAGTAAAAAAAAATGAATCCCACAACTATCTGCCCATTGAGTGACACTGGATAGTTTATAGCTAAAAGCTTAAAAGTATATAAAAACAACACTTCAGTAAAACGAGAGTCACATAAAAACAAGAATAAAATAAGTTAAAAATTAAAATATGGGGAGAGCAAACCAGCCACAGGGTTGGATAACACTCCATAAGCCCCATGCAAGTTGGCAAAGCCAGGTCTTCACATCTTCTGAAAGGCCAGGAGGGTAGGAAAGATAGTAGGTAACCTGCTACAAAGTTGAAATGGATTTCCTAAATTCTTGCAGTCCAGATTTAGAACTGAGTAAAGACAGAAATTGCATTGGTCATTCTGGATGACATTCTTTGGAATCTGGTGCATGCCTCTTGGTCTTTTTGGACTTCTAAGTGATCTTCAGTGTCATCAGTCAAAGTACCTTCAGGGATTGTCCACAAGTCCTGTCCTGTGCCAACAATTTTGAGTGCAGGAGGCCAGAAAAAGATAATACTTTTCTATGGTAGCTATAAATCTCATCATAATCCTGGAATGTGAGAGCTAAGGAAAAACAGACTAGCTTATTTTAAAAGCCAAAGTTCCATGAAGTTCATTCCAAGATCCAGAGATAATGTATCATTCCAAAAATCAATCATGGAATCAGAAGAGGAGTGGATTCAGGTCCAAGGTTGAAAGTTGTTTTTAACGGACTCTTGACTCCATTTATAGCTCTAACTTTTCTGACTATGCATCTTTATTTTGCATTTTTAAATCTATTCATTTAATTTTCCTTTTTCTTTTTTAAGTGAAGGCTTAGAATATTTTCTTGCTCGAACTTCAGGTCAATTAAGCTAGCCTGCTGTAACAGTTGGCTCCAGCCCTGCAAACACATCCTACAACAGGACCTTTTTGATGTTCATCTGGAGGTAATCTTCTGAGCTGTCAATCCCTGCTTCTCCAATTCAGAGAATTTCTCAATTTATCAGACAAGTCCATAACAGTTGGGGCTGGGAGGGACTGATCTACAGGGGTTGCTCTTCCTTCCTGAGTATTTTCAATTGATGTGCACAGGAAAGAACAACTAGATGTTGTTCAACTATTACAACTACTAGAAGAGTGCAGTGGTACAAAGAATAATGGGCATATGCCAGAATGCCCAAGGGATACCACGGCTCCACATGCTGCATTCACTGATGGTTGGTTTTGGGTGCAGTTAAAAGTACTTATTATCTTTGAAGCTCTTCATAGCATAGGATCTAGTTATCTTAACAACTGCTTCTCTAATAGTTTTTGCCTGTAAGACTGACCATTATAGGTGTGCTCCAGTTCTATTCCATCAAACAATGTCATCTCTCCAGACCTAGAAAGCACATCTTCTTTGTTGTAATGGCTGTTCTCTGGAACAGCATCCCCTCCACAGGGTACCCATCCTAATGATGATCAAAAGACCTTGAAAGCTTAGCTGATTCCCCAACATGCGGATATAGTGGCATCGAGCTGCTATAGAATTTTATCTGTTTCACTATCTTTTTTCTTCTGCCTTCACATGATCTTTATTCCTTTTGGTTTTACTGTCTTCTTGCTTTTAATGTTGTGCAGCCTCTAAATCGAATAAATGAATGAACGATATAAAATCACATATCTTTTACAGATGCATTCTGGCAGAGATGACAACAATGGTTGTCTGTGTTATCTAAATATGCACAAAAGGCATACAAGGTGGGAAAAATCTCCTGATTAACATAGACATTTTCTTTCTCTTATTTTATGTGCGGGTATGCGTATGTGTGGAATTTTTTATCTTGGTTTCCTGTATGGCAATCAAAGCTGCATAAAAAAAAACAAGCTTTGTTAGATGAATTGCTTCGCTGTCAAACAAACCTCTTCTGGATTTTAATCTATTTGTAATACTTGAGGATTTTTTTTTAGCTTTATGTTGGCATTCTCTACATGGTGTATCTGAAGTGTAGGCAGAATGGGATGAAATATTTATGTTGCAGCTATGCATTCTAAAAATGAATCAAAGTAACAACAACAATAAGAAAATCATTTTCTGAAATGTAGACAGCATACTTGCTGCTTATTTTCTTCTTTTGCAAGGATTTTTTTTACATAGTTTGTTTTGCACTTGTAATTCAAGGAAATTGTTTTGTATTCCACTAATAGTAAGAATTCATTGCTAAAGAAATCCAGGCTGTTTCCATATGGTTGCTACTTTTGTCTCCCAATAACAGCTTTTGCGCAACTGAAAGGCTCTTTGAATGCATTCACAATTTTTCCCCCTTGAGCAAACTAGCATTCTCACTAGCTGGCCAATTTGGGAGTGATGGAATGGGCATGACCTTTCCTTCCTTGCTTTTTTCCCTTTTCACCTGAACAAAGAAATAAAAAATAATAAAAAAGGAAACATTACTATAATTCCTAATTCAAAGAGAGCCAGGGATTACGCCACCAAGCTAGAAATAGAGACTGTTGAGTTCTAGTTCTGCCTTAGATATGGAAACCGGCTGGGTGACCTTGGGCTAGTCATTCCCTCTCTCAGCCCAATTCACCTTACAGGGTTTTTGTTGTGAGGAAAATAGGAGGAGGAAGGAGTATTGTGTTCATTACCGGGAGTTATTTATAAAGATAATAAACCTGGGATATAAAACAAACAAACAAACAAAATGGCCATTATGGAGAGGCAACATCATTGGGGGAATGGCACCTCAGGAGACAAGATAAGTGTTCCCACCAACACAGATGTCTGCAGGAAGGGTTAAAAAAAAAATCAATAGGGCAGCCACAACTGTGTGGCTGAAACCTTGTCCCTGTCTTACATGGATTGGAAATTCAATGTATGTATAAAGAAACAGAGAAAGGATATGTGTGGTGATATGACTGCCATATCATCTTTTATGACATCTTCCCTGTGGACCCTACCTTATGAAGGCAGAATGACTCCTTCATGAAGTCAATTTGTTCTAGCTGAATTTCCTATGAAGCAGTTGTGCAGCTCATTAACTTCCAAGATTAATTGACTCCACCTGTAAAAACTGCCCCAAGCTATATAGCATTATGGGGACATGAAAAGGCTGTACCAATTTGGGACTGTATTCTTTGCACTTGGAAGGACTCTTGGTTACATGATGATATCAGTGGAGGCAAACAAAGGAGGTTTCTTGGGGCAGCAATGTTCTTGATAAATATTACCTTCATTTTAAGTACAAACAGAAATCATGCACAATTAACAATTTGAAGGATGGGTAAATACTGTAGAACCTTCTGTCCCTGTCCTCAATGTTCAATCACCATTGTCACATCTCACCATTCAATGATATAGTAGAATAAGACATCTGCCAAGAAGATACTACTGTATGTGTGCCTGCCTCATCTGTTATATGGAAATTCATCTGTGGAGAACAAGTGTACCAGATGTTGGCTAAGCTTCATTTGTCCCCAGCACTGCCATTTTGTAGGCCATTTTTAAATATTAGGGTTAAGCAGTGTGATGTCTGCAGATACTTCTCATTATCTACACATTCCTGCCTATGCTTGTCATTAATTTTTTTCATATCCTTTAATTTATTTTCAAATTAGAAATGAGTATTGTGCAAAGAGGGCCGCAGCACCAACCTGGCTTATCATCCTGATTTCTGAGAATGCTTCTCGATCCCATATTAGCCAATAGTATTAAAAAATAAACATGCTCCATGACTACAGCCCACTGCCTTTGTTTAAAAGGGTGCCCCCTTCTCCAGAAAAAAAATACAATAGGTGGGGTAGCAAGTACCCTGGGAAGCTAGAGTGTTGGGATGACTCAACCTCTCTTTTTTTTTTTTACTTGTGTTGCATATGCAATGCACTTTAAAAAAAAGAAAAGAGGCAGGACTTCTACTGTTGGTTGTGATTATTGTTTTTTTTAAACAAAGTTTTATTTGGGTTTTCACACACAAAATACAAGTAAAACATCTTTTTTGAAAATAGCATGGTCCCAGGTTGAACTTCTTTATACAGACACAAAACTCAATTTCATGCTCCTTTTTGTATTCTATTCCATATCTTATACTATTTTACATTTTCTATATAGTTTTTTCCTTCTTTTAATTTTCTCAATTTTATTTTGATTATCTCATCTCAATTCAAATCATTATATTTATACTTTTGTCTGTTCTGTTTCAATTTCATATTATCTTTTCTCATTAAACAAATTTTCTCCTGTAGTTACTAATTGGAGTATGACACCTTTATATCTTTTAATTACATCCATTCAACTCTTATTTAAGCTTCAATATATACCTTAAGTTTATGACCTTCAATATAATACATAATACATAACTTCCAATCGAATTCTGCTTGGCACATTCTTATAATACACACTATATTTTTTTAAAAAAAGAGAAAGATTGTAAATATATGTAATTATAAACCCTCATTCCACTCCAGTTCAGTTCTATCATTAATAATAATTAAAACCATAACATCTTTAACACTTATTTTCAATTAAATATCATACTTCCTTAAAAACACATATAATCTCCATAATTAATTTTTTCCCTTATTTCTCTTCACATATGTTTTATAAATCATTAAATATACCTTTTGTTACATTTATTTATTGACAAGCATTCCACTGAATTACAATAGCTATTTTATCAGACATTTTAATCATAGTTTCATATTTTCTAAAATTATTTCTGCTTCTAATATAACCATACTATCTTATGTACCTTTGCAGAATCCCTTTTTCCATTAAGTTTTCACCCATTATCTCTAAATAGACCCTGTTTCTCTATATTTTGCTTCTGTCCTTTATAACTTCTTTTCCTTTCTTTCTTCCCTCTCATCTTCTCCCTCCCCTTTTTACCCCCTTGTCTCTCTAGTTCTAATTCTTTCTTCTGCATTTCCCTCTTCTGTTGCTTTCTGATTTTATATTTATTTTTCACTCTATTTTTGTGGGGAGTTGTTTTTCCCAATCTTAATCTTTCCATTCTCTTTCTCCCCTTTCCTTCCCCCCACATCTAAGATTACTTGTTCATTAAAGATGGCTTCTTCTTTGTCGCAATCTTCTTGTTCTGCAGGCATTTCTTGTTGTTTCTCATAATTCCAAATCTCCATTTCTAAAAACTGAAATACGAAGTCAAAAGAACCTCTCCCTTCTTGTGCATCTTCTTTGTACTTTTTAAGTTCCATTTTCAGTTCTTCTAAAAGTGGAGCCATTTTAAAAAATTTTAAACAACCACCCGATTGATTTTAGTCATTCAAAACAATAACCAAGAATCCAGAAATCATCAATTAATCCAGATAGTCCCATTATATCTTCTTATTTCTTTTTCGACTTTCTCTTCCTGGGGTTTTTGTTGCGATATTTCAGTTAGAATCTATCTTTTGGAAGTCTTGTTGAGATTTTGCTGTAAGTTCTTTTTTAATTCCAGGCAGTCTCCTCCCTTCCAGATCCTGCCCTTTTATTCTTCCTCTCTCCTTTCCTGTTTTCAAAAGCTTTTAATTATCCAGAAATCTTCATTATCCCTTTGACTTTTTATTGTCAGCATTAAATGCCTATTGATGTCAAAGTGGATTTTTTTTTCCAATTTCTTGCTTAAGTCTCTTAGCTGTCAGTATAGGAAAAGGAGAAAACCAAATCTTTCCCCTTTTCTCTCTCCTTCGCAGCTTAAAAATCTTCTTAGGGAACAATGTTATTGTTTTTTAACAGTTTCAATTCCAGGGTACCTTATTTGTTAATTTTGCTGTTTGACCCGGTCAACCAAAACTTTCTCTTCTTATCTTCCTCCTGCACATTCTTTTCTGGTCGAGTTCTTCTTTGTGGTGGCCATTTCTGACCACCGCTGCAACCGCCTTCGGGAAAGGGAGTAATGGCCAGCTGGGGAAGAGAGATACGGCTCTCCTCAACCCTGCTGGCAGTCTACCCCCTCTTCACCACCTCTATGGTGTGGCTTAGCCCCAAAACCAGCCAGCTTGGGGTGCTCCAGTGGCGAGCACGGATCGAAGCCTTGCAAAGACGAGGTTTCGGTCTGTCGTTGAAGAAGCTCAAACTGGAAGTCCGGTTGTGATTATTGTTTTGAACATGTTCATACCTCCTCTCCCAAACTGATGTCTGTGATGGAAAGTACTTCTTCAACATGTTCTGTAACTGGACTGACACACACTATGGCAGCCATTTTGTGATAAGGCCCATAACATTGATTCAAAATTCTAAATGTGCCCATTGGTACAAAACTATTCCTCTCTTCAGGTAATATGACATAGTCAGTATTATCAGGAAAATTAAACTGCTATCAAACAATAGCTGTGAGCAAAGAGATATTAAAACAGGATTCCTTTTTCATACAGGAGACATTTATCTTAGATTATTTCATTAATCTTCAGAGAGCAGCATAATGTTCAAAGTACACCTCTTGAGTTCTCCGAAGTAGAAAATAAAAAGAGGGCTTTAGACAGTGCAAGAAGTGATTGTTCAGCAGCTAGTCAGTTACAATTTTCTCTGGTTCTAAAGTAGCCATCAGAGAGCTAGTTTGGTGTGGTTAATGCATTGGAACAGAATAAGAATGATGAATTCAACCCCCACTTTAGGTATGAAAATGTCTAAGTGATTTTGGGCAGTAACTTTCTCTTAGCCCTAGGAAGAAAACAAAGGCAAAACACAGGGACTAGTCCTGGCAGTTGCCAGGAGTCAAGACTGACTTGAATGCAAAAAAGAGAAGTAGCTATCTAATTGCAAAATCCTGTCAAGATCAGCTGCTCTCTCTCTGCTGCTATTTCTGCTGTAGTCTTTCTCCACATTTCTCTATTTCACATTATGTAAACTTTGAAGATGCTGAAATGGGTGTAACAAAAAGGCCAGGTGAAGCACAGGTTTGTGAAATCAGACTCATCTCTTTCAAGTTGACATACACACCCCGCCCCATTGCTTAACATTCTTTCAAGAAGTCAGGCTGAAAAGGACTACTGTAGCTGCAAAACTGCAGTGCCAATCCATTAGCACATAAACAAATCAGGACATCACAAATTTGGAAGTGAGACCAATGAGTGAGGCAAGGGTAGAGATTGGCAATGCTGCCCCTGTTTTGTGCTGACTCAAGAAGGGTGGTGGCTACTTTGGTGGCTACCAGTAGTAGCAAAAGAGCTGTAGCTGAATGATGACACTGCTTCTTTATACTTCCTCTAGATTTGTTAGTGGCCTGCACCATTATCAGTATCAATAATGATGATGGATATGGGAGTGGAGGTTAAACGTCTTGGAATGCAAAATGCTGCCCACCCTTCCTTTACAGCTATATTCAGGTAGAAATCTTTCTGCTTTCCCAATAGATTAATTTCTGGTTTATATTTTCTGCTTTTCTGGGCAAAATAAAAGACTTAGATAGGGCCAGTAAATATGAAGGATTTCTATGGCAATTTTCTTTTTTTAAAAAAATGGGAGTAATAGATTTAACACTTATTCTTATATACTGCTTTATAGCCCTCTCTAAGCATTTTACAGAGTCAGCATATTGCCCCCAACAATCTGGGTCCTCATTTTACCCACTTCAAAAGGATGGAAGGCTGAGTCAACCTTGAACCTGGTGAGATTCGATCTGCCAAACTACAAGCAGCAGAAGTAGCTTACAACATTGCACTCTAACCACTGCGCCACCGAGGCTCTTGATTTCCTATAGTTCTGAAAGGAAATATTTCAAACCCGACAAAAATTCTCTGTGGTCCCTTCAAGACTAAGAATATCTTCTGATAGCCACCAAGTTTTGAAGTTGCCAAGTTTGGAGACCTCTGCACAGACAAACTCTGAAGGTTTTCTAGAGCAGAGCTGGAGGACACGTAGAGAGGTGATGAGAATAAGATAGAGTTAACAAACGTCTGGCAAAAGGAGGTCATATCCTCCTTCTTTTCCTCATGTCCTCAAACTGGCAGGCATAGCCTTAAAATAATACCTTGTCTGGCTTTTCCACTACTTATTATTATTATTATTTTGGACTGTTTTTACAAAAGTAGCCATTTACATTTTTGTGTAATGTGATCTTGTAAATTGTCTGCTTCGTTCTTTTCCACACCTGTCAACAGACTAGATTTATGTTGTTTATTTCCTGATTCCACCAATCGGCTTCAACCCAGCTCGTTCTAATCTAGCGTCACTGTAGTCTGTAGATCACATGGCTCATCATATATTTCTATGGTAAAATTGGAAAAGTGCATTGTTGTTAGTTTTGTATTAGCGTTGGCATATGTTCTTGAACATAAAGATCTGTTGGGAAAATATTGCAATTGAAAAATCAGTTTTTCTGATGCTGGAAATTATATGTAATTTCTCGTACATGTTGACCCAAGTACATAGTTTTACTGTTTTTTGCTGTCATGCCAAAATGGATGCCAAGAAAGTTAAAACAGTATCTCCTCCTTTTCTCTCCTTTATCTGTTCAAATTTCTGGTAACTCTAGGATAAAAGGACACCAGGAAGCCTCATAAAGGAGTGGAACTCCTACTCACATAGTCTCAATTCTAGATCTAACAATTTTAGTATGCAATAATATTAAGAGCTTAGGGAAGATAGAAGGATAAAGAGTAAACAACGAAGAGATGTGTGGAAATTTGAAGAGTACCAAGGGTATTACTCTATGGCATTAATGTTCCAGCATTTTTGTCAACCAGATCTCGTTCAATTTGAAGAAGGAACACTAATTTTAAAAAAATTCAAAAGGAAAACAAATTTCAGAGGCATTCTTATGGGTGGAATGCTGTCCTACTGAACTTAGTTATGTGTGTATGAATGTCCCTTTTTTCATTGGGTAATAGGCTCTCCAGCTGTCTGCAACCTCCTAGAATTTCTGTCGACATTAACTCTGTTGTCACACAAGCATTTTGTATTCAAAGACAGACCTACTACTGTATGACATTGGTTGATGGTTCGACTTTTTTTTGGTGATGGTGGTGGTGGTGAGAGTTGCACTATTTTCAAAAGGAGCGAAAAAGCTATAGTATTCTCCTGGAGTATTATATTCATATTATTTTTAAAAACTGAACATGACTTTAGTAATATTTCTGAAGAGTCCGAACCTTATGTTCAAAAGAAGATCAAACAATAATTGACAAGTGCAGTAGGTGTTAAGTTTCATAAGTTTCAATATGGCAGAGAGAGATGAAGTGGGGGAGAGGGGAGGAAAAAGAGAAAGGGGAAGAGGAGGAGAGGGAGAGAGGAGGGGTAGGGAGGGAGGGAGAGAGAGAGAATGTGTGTGTCAATTACCTTTCTCCCACTCCTACACTCTTCCTCATTGTTGGTCAGCTGTCATTCAGGTGGTTTGAGGTCACTGGATGCTGGAGGTAATCCTGGAGGATACTGTCTAGGGCAGTGTTGGTGAACCTTTTTGGCACCAGAAACTGGAAGACCAGGTGGCCAGTGAGCATGTGCACACCAAAAATAGGAAGAGCAGCCGCCCGGCACACACTTGCATGCCAGGCGGCTGCTCTTCCAGTTTCTGGTTCTCCCGCATTCATGAAGATCAGCTGGCTGGCATGCAGGTACCTGGAAGAACAATATGTGTCCAGAGAGATAGCTCTGCCACTTCTGGCACGCTTGGCATAGGTTCACCCAGTAGTGGTATTCAGCCGGTTCACAACGGATCAGGTGAACCGGTAGCAAGAATTTGACGTGGGTTATCGAAACGGTAGTAAGTTCTGGCTGGCCACACACCCCCACCCGGTCGCTCTCCCGCCTGATGCTCACTCACCCTGCCTGCTTGCCTGACATTTGCCTAAGGTATTTCTTTCTTTTTTTCCTCTCCCAATAATCAGCTGTAGGTAAGATCAGCTGTGCCGGGATTCCTCTTGCTGAGGCCCAGGAAGGCAAAAAATGGAGGGAGGAGCTCAGCCCCCTCCATTTTTTGCCTTCCAGAGCCTCAGAGGGGAGCAAAAATGCTCCCCCCCCCGGAGGCTTCTCTGAGGCTAGGAAGGTCCCAAAACAGAGCTTGGAAGAGTGCTGCATGCCCCTTCCATGCTCTGTTCCTTTTCTTCCTGAGCCCCAGAGGAGCCTTAGGGGAGCAAAAATGCCCCCCCCCCAAAGCTCCTCTGTGTCTAAGAAGCTCCCAAAAATAGTGGGGGGCTGCAAAAAAGCCATGCCCACCAAGCCGTGCCCACGGAACTGGTAGTAAAAGTTTTTGAATACCACCACTGGGTTCACCATCACAGGTCTTGGGATTTGAATGAACAGGGAATGCCCCCACCAGCTAAAGGTAGCCAGTCTCTTTGGGAGAAGCTGGATCCATCTCATTCCCTAGCAGTCTCTTGATTGTGCCACTAAGAGAATAGTTAATGAAGCATGTCAGATTATACAAACAATAAAGCTGCCTTGGCTTGTTGGCTGCTTAAGGGGAAACATACAACTTCAAAACTGGAACAGCTAAGACTTAAGGCTGCCTCAGGTATGGGCTGGCAAGAAGATGAAGACAACATGATGAGAATGTAGCAGAAAAAAGAAGTAGCTGGATTAGATGCAAGTGCAGAAAGGCTCACAGTTGCTGCATTTCATATTTCCATTTGGTTTCATTATTTGATGGTTGGGTCCATAGAACATTGAAATAATATTGAATATTGACATAATATTGAAATAATGACACAAAGTATGTGGGTGGAAATAATAATTTTCCTGGTTGCTGGATGGGAAAATAGGATGCTTTTCTTAGTTTTCAAAACTGTTAAGCATATTTTAAGGTATATATTACATTTTTGTAAGTTTCCTAGTTCAAAATGTCAGGGACCTATATGTTTGTCAAATTCATGAATATTAGTTGTGGAGGAGAGGATGTCCAAAGGCTGCAAGCAAACCAGGGACTTGGGAGGCCATATTAAACATCCTGGGACCTCAGTTTACCTCCCTGTAATAAATCCATTGAACTTTTAGATGCAGAAGCCTTAAGAGTTCCCTAGCTTATTCTTTCTTCACCATCCCGGTTTCAACTCACAGTTTTGTTTTTAAAGATTTTACAATCTTAATCATTATATTCAATTGAGAATAGCTAAATTTGGTTATAATTTATTCCACACTGGAGAAAAATGAAGGTTGCCTTCTTAATGCCTTCGTCTCTTTCTTTTTAATAAAATAAAATAAAATTGTGTTATGGATTTCCTGGCTATTAGCCTTATGCAAAGCAACTATCACATTAAAAGAAAGAAGGTGGGGTGAGGGAGGAAAACAGAGAAAGAGAGCAGTAAAACTTCTTCAGTCAGCAAGTAGTCACTGAAATCTCCAGGGGTAGAAGCTAATTGGCTATCTTGCACATTAAATGTGTACTATTCTTCTGCTGAACCTATTGAAGTGTATTATGCCAGTAGCTACTAACTGCTGATCTTGCCACTAAAATTAGTTTGTTGTTATCCTGTTGTCATGGAGTGAGAGCTGTTGTGTATGTAATTTGAACAAAGCTATAATACTGAATGAAGAAGAAAATGTTAATGATCTTTCTTCCAACAAGGAGTCCTTTTTCTTTTTAATTGCTAAATTGTAAGTTACCTTACATTACTTTCAATATCTCAAAAATATACAAAATATAATTTGGATGCTGGAGGAGCATATTAGTTTGGATAACAGCACTCCTTTTAGTCTTCCAGTGAATTTAATTGATCAAAAAGAAACTAATGACTCTGGCCGATATGCCTTAAAACAGGGTAAGAGTTTTGTCCTATTTTAAAAGATTGTAGGGAGAAGAGGGTATGATGTCTTTAAGGTTTGTAAGAAAAGTTGCAATGGATTCAAAATAATATAATAATTGGCTAGGTTCCAAAACTATTATACTTGTCCCTCATGAATAAATAGTGAACAACTTAGCCATCAATAAATAATATTTCTATGGTCAACTTTAAAACCTAGGACAGAATTAAAAAGAGATAAATATAAAACTCTGCATCTAAGTATGAAACATAAGAGGCTGGTGGGGGAGATGTGGTGGGCGAGACCTGATTTAGCATCAGCATATGTGAAATAATCCAGGTGTC
The DNA here is from genome assembly GCF_049901715.1 of Pseudonaja textilis. NCBI lineage: Eukaryota > Metazoa > Chordata > Lepidosauria > Squamata > Elapidae > Pseudonaja > Pseudonaja textilis. The sequence continues at coordinate 229,917,968 of NC_141991.1, read as the reverse complement.
CTTTAGGGATCACAAGTCATACATCAGCCAGGAGTATGATGCAGCTCCTAAAAAGGCAAATGCTATATTTGCTACATTAATGGAAGCATAATGTCTAAGTCACAGGAAATAATTGTTCCTATCTGATTTGGATAAAAGCCACCTGGAATATTGTGTCCTGTTCAGGGCAACACAGTTCCAAAGGGATAGTAACAAGAGGAATATTCAGAAAAGGCTACCAGAATAGTGAGTAATCTGGAAATCAAACCTGTAAGAAATGGTAAAATGAACTAGGTGTACCTTTAGGCAAGAAAAGCCAAATGCACAGGTACAGTAAAGGGGGTACTTCTTTCAATAGTAATAACTGTGTGAGAGACAATCACTTAAATACCCTGTTTTCCCAAAAATACAACCTACCCTGAAAGTAAGTCCTAGCTTGATTTTTACACGTGCCCCAATATAAGCCTTACTTCCAAAATAAGCCCTAATTAAGATCCTGCCCACTCCATAGTAGACAGGTAAAAATTAAGCTAGGATGGGGATGTGGGGTAGAGCTGCCCTACTACTTACCTTTGGACAGTTGTAGCTAGGCCTCGCATACTCTGACACCTGCCTTGCCGGCATATTTCTTTTGCAGTTGGCAAGGCTGGCAAGGCTTTCCTGAAGGCCTCTGTAGTTGATAACAAAGGTCTGGATCGATCTGGATCTCTGTTATCCACTGCAGAGGCCTTCAGGAAAGCCTTCCTGGCTGCAGAAAAAGAGGTTCTTGAAGGCCTCTGACAGTGAAAAGGAGGCCGGGGCGACATGCACAAGTGAGGTTAGTCAGTGGATGACATCCCCCCAAAATAAGATTTGGTGCCTTTTTTGATGGCAAAAAAAATATAAGACAGGGTCTTGTTTTTGGGAAAACGCAGTATGAGCCACAGTGTGCAACACTGTCAAAAAAGTCACCATGATGTAAAAAGATGTTGAGACTCTAGAAAGAGTGCAAGAAAAGCAACAAGGATGATTAGGGAACTTGAGGGTAAAACATATAAAGAACAGTTGCTGGAATTGCGTATGTCTAGTTTAATGAATCAGGGAAGCGGTGGCTCAGTGGCTAAGACACTGAACTTATTGATCAGAAAGGTCAGCAGTTCGGTGGTTTGAATCCCTAGCACCGTGTAATGGAATGAGCTCCCATTACTTGTCGCAGCTTCTGCCAACCTAGCAGTTCAAAAGCATCTAAAATGCAAATAGAAAAATAGGGACCACTTTGGTGGGAAGGTAACAGCATTCCTTGCACTTTTGGCATTTAGTCATGCTGGCCACATGACCATGGGGGCATTTGGGGACAGTGCTGGCTCTTTGGCTTTGTAATGGAGATACAAAGAGATAGAGCCAGAAATGACTAGCATGTATGTGCAAGGGGAACCTTTACCTTTACATAGTTTAATGAAAAGAAGGAGTAGGGTGACATGATAGCAGTGTTCCAATATCTCAGGGGCTGCCACAAAGAAGAAGGAGTCAAGCTATTCTCCAAGGCACCTGAGGGCGGGACAAGAAGCAATGGATGGAAACTAATCAAAGAGAGAAGCAACCTAGAAATAAGAAGAAATCTCCTGACAGAACAATTAACCAGTGAAACAACTTGCTTCCAGAAGTTGTGAATTTTCCAACACGGGAGTTTTTAAGAGGAGATTAGACAACCATTTGTCTGAAATGGTATAGGGTTTCCTGACTGAACAGGGCATTGGGCTAGAAGATCTTCCAACTCTGTTATTCTAGTCTATCCACAGAAATGATTATTGAAGGGGAATATTATAGGAGTCTTTCAAATTCAAATGAAGGTTGCCAGACACAAGAGGAAATTGAGTGTTTCTACATTACCCTAGAAGCCAAGACTAAAGCCAGAAGGTTAAAATTACAAGAATGTAGATTGAGATTAGACATCAGGAAGTAATGAACTGATGAATTCCCTTTTGTTGAAGATTTTCATACAGAAGCTAGATGATCATCTCTTAGAGATACTCTAATAGTCTTGCACTGAGCAGGTGTTGGTACTGGTTGACCTTTATGGTCACTTCCAATGGTTCAGTTATTATATGATCCTGCATAAATAACTTCTGGAATTTCCAAAGAACTTTCTTTATGTTTAACTGTTAACTGTGCCAAGCATATAGCATTAAAGACAGATGTTAAATGTTTTAATGGCTGTCTATATTGAAGCTACTACAGATGACCCCATCCTACAGTTTTCAAAAGATTATTCATTAATCTTTGAGAGGAGGCCAAATAAGTTTCTGAGCCAAAAAACAGTAGGAGTAACTAACACCATTATAGTTTCCTGTTCCATTCCTATTTGTTAAGTATTTATATGCTTCTTATTTATTGCATATTACACTTATTTATTTTTTGTATTTTGTTTCTCACATGCCTTGCAGTATATGTACAGTTCCAAGAATTCTTTGGGATTTGCCGATCTACATTATTTGGTGGTCTAATTAATAATAATGATGATAATAAAAGCACTCCTAAATTCTGCCTTGCATCATATAAGGCCCTACCAAGGAACTTCTCATCATAGATTGTACCAGTCACCCACTTTATCCAAATATAGTTAAAACTGAAAAAACAGGAAAGAGCAGAGTGATCAGGGACATGAGTGTAGAATCACAGAAGCGCAGGAGCTATTGGCTTAGACATTGACACAGAAAATATGGTCTCCTGTGACATCTATGTACTCCAAGTTGACTACATTGAGCCACTTAAGCCACAATAAATCGGAAAACACCACCTGAGTTGTCGAACATCTAAAGTTAACCGAGGCTGTTTCAGACTCTGATTGGCCTCAGGTTATAGGTGAGAATGTCCAGACAGATGACCAGATAAGGAGAGTCTGGTCATATGGTCTATAGTAAGAATGCTGTTTGGATTTGTCTTTAGAAAATTATGTGGAAAAATAGGTTGCTTTAGTTATGGCCTTAAAAGCCAACAGTTAAATAGGGAGTCCTCACAGAGATTGTGCAAACAACAGTTATAGTTAAGGAAAATAAGTCATGATCTATGTTGTGAAGGTCATCTAGGAATTAATAAGCCTAAGTATCTCCAGATATGTATTTTTACTGTAGAACTGCTTACCTCCAGAGAAAGTGCCCTCCCAAATAACTTTTTGGAATACAGTTAGGAAAAGTTTTTAATGGAATAGAGATATTAAGGAAGTTACTTTCAAACAATTGATTTGGGGCTGTGAGAAAATTGTTATAATTTGTATACTCAGCTTTTTGTAAACCACTGGAAGTCCTTGTGGGAACTAGTGGTATAGAAATTTTGTAAATAAATATAATTAATAAAGAAGCATAGATTCCTATGCCCATTTTTATACGTGTAGCAGAGTATAAAAATTCAAACATATCGTATAAAAAGTTTTAACATACCTTAAAAACCACTGCCTGTTATAGTAATGGTAAAACTTTCAGCTTTTAGTTTTACAAAAGCAAATGAAAAAAAATAAGAGAAACTAATGGATCACATTAAAAGATACAAAGCAGTAGCTGTAACAACCACCAAAGCTTCAATAATTGCTGAAACCTTTTTTCCAGTTACAATATTTCCCTACGAAATCATTTCAGACAAAGGGACTAATTATATATGTGGAAACATTGTGAGACAGAATATCAAAATAATAAACAACTAGTTTTACAAAGAGCTTCAGTGACATTACTGAAAATTACATTCACAAATGTACCATTAGTTTTGTGTTAGGAAAAATTCCTGTAAACTGGCTGAAGAATTGTCATACTTCATCTTTGCTTATCAGTTGAATTTGCTCTTTTTGGATTTATACCTGGAAGCAACTTAAGAGAACGTTTGGATCCATTAAAATAAAACTGGAAGAATAAGTATAGTATATAAGTATTGTCGTATTTTGTAATAATACTTCTAAAATGTGAGTTCTCTGCACACAAACTGCTTTATTTTTCTTAACTCCTCCCTTCTGGTTCCTTCATACTGCGTCACCTCAAAATATGTCCCTCACTACTTTCTATTTAACATTGGTTCCTCTTCACAGTTAAACATCAACAGGTTCCATTTACCCAACACCGCATCTCCCTTTTCTAGAGAACAAAGAGTAGACTATCTTTGACTCACCAGACCTTAGAGGATTATTCTGCCTCTTTTGTTGAAGATCTGTTCCTATCTAAATCCTGTAGGGAAGAAAATGTTATCATATAACTATTTACTAATCCAATACACCTAACTGTGTTTGAACTATTCTGCATCTCAGATTTCTTACTGAACTACACATCAACATTAACTCTTTTTCACTATCTCAGTTCACAGATTCAGTCTCTCTGGTTTAACTATAGCTCTCCCAGACCTTGTCCTTGAGGTAGCTGTCACACTCGGAAAGTTTTTAAGTATTTTCCCAGGTGATGTAGAAACTTGTTCACTGTTTGTCTCTGGCAACTCCTGCTGCTCCACTGCTCCTCCTTCACTTGCATGTGTGTGTAAGGGTATCAAGTGCTGACGATTGCATCTCACCACACCTTTAGGTACATCCACCAGATATGACCTTGGACTCGTGTGATTCTGCAGGACAGTCCCAGATTCCTTTGTATCAGTGACCCATACATGCTCTCCTGGTACCAAATCACTAAGAGGTTTTACACGATGTCTCCTGTTGTAGTATTCAGTATTCAATTTCCTTTTCTTTCTCTCTCTTTACAAGCAAAATCGTCAACATCTGGCAATGCTGGGTCTAGCTGAGAGGGAAGAGTCGGCACAGTGGTACGAAGATGTCACCCCATAAGCAGCTGAGCTGGACTGAACCCACTCTCGAGAGGGGTAGCTCTGTAGGCAAGCAGGGCCAGATAAGGGTCGCTGGCCTTTTTCAAGAGACTTTTCACTGTCTGAACTGCATGTTCAGCTTCTCCGTTACTTTGTGGGAAATTTGGACTGCTGGTAACATGTTTGAACCCATATGTGGATGCAAAATGAGAGAAATCTTGGCCAGAAAACTGTGGTCCATTGTCTGACATCAACTCCTCTAGAATCCCATGCCGGGTAAAGATTGAGTTCAGTTTGACAATGATATCAGTTGACTTAGTGTTCGATAACAGTGCAATCTCAACATATCTGGAGAACTAGTCTATCACAACTAAGTATGTTTTCCTTCCAAGTACGAACATGTCAGTCCCTAACTTTTGCCATGGTCTTTCAGGGCACTCAGATGTCATGAGTGGCTCTTTAGGATTCTGACGCTCTTGTAATACATGTCCTGCATTTGAGCACCATTTCACTGACCTGCTGACTGAGTCCTGGCCACCACACAGACTGACGACCATGTTCTTTGCATTTCACTACCCCTTGGTGTCCTTCATGTAGCCTCTCCAACACCTCATTCCTCAGAGTGGTTGGAATCACAAGCCTAGTGTCTTTCAGTAGTAATCCATCTTGTACAGTGAGTGTAGCTCGTTCTGGCCAGTATCCTCTCAGTGCAGGTTCCTGTTTTGCATGCACTGGCCATCCATCTGCACACAATTTCATGACTCAACAGCAAATACTATCAGCTTGCAACTGCTCTTTTATGATTTCCATATATGTGTGGCTAACAGGCAAGGTGTCTACTACATAGTCCACATATATGTTAATGCTTTCCATCAGCTCCAGTTCTGCTTTGGACATGTGAGATTCCATAGGCAAATGTGACAATGTGTCTGCTGTCCAAAGTGACTTTCCGGGCACATGCACAATGTAGTAAGAGTAACGCATGAACCTCATCCTGAATCGCTGAATTCTCAAGGGTAGAAGATTTAATGCTTGGTCTCCAAACATACTGACAAGTGGTTTGTGGTCAGTCTCCAGGCAGAAATGATTTCCTAGGAGGAAATCCCAAAATCTTTCACATACCCAGGTTAGAGCCAGGCTTTCTTTTTGCACCTGTGCATAGCGTTGTTCAGTTGGAGTGTGAACGCGACGCGTAAGCCACAGGCTTCCATTTATCTCTCCACTCTTGAAGAAGAATGGCGCCCAAGCCATATGACGATGCATCCACTGATACTTTCGTCACTTTGTTTGGATCATACATGAACAGCACCGGAGGGAAAGACAAAGCATCTTTCAATGTCTTAAATGCCCTGACCTGTTCCACATCCCACTTCTGACATCATGTCATATTTTGTAATAATACTCCTAATACGTGAGTTCTCTGCACACAAACTGCTTTATTTTTCTTAACTCCTCCCTTCCAGTTCCTTCATACTGTGTCACCTCAAAATATGTCCCTCACTACTCTCTGTCTAACATTGGTTCCTCTTCACAGTTAAACATCAATAGGTTCCATTTAACCTACCCCACAAGAATAGTGTATTTTGTATTGCAAGTGAAAAAAAGAGTTTCGAAAGATGATAAAATAAGCAAAGTGAAAGTTTTTGCTAATTGATTGCTGCCTCAATGAAACGGTTAATCTTTATTGGAACTTTTACTGGTTTTCTTGTAGTTCATGATTTTCTTAGTAATGGTCTCCGACTTGGTTCTTCAAAATTCTCAGCCCTCTCTACTTGGACTAGCAAAACAAAACTGCTGTGCTCACATATACTTGCTCAAAAAACTAAATCATTATACCACTTTTAAAAGACTAAGACAATGAAAGCTTAAACTAAGGTATTGTATAACACTAATCACTAGATGTTTTCAGATTCTTTGTCTGTTATATCAAATATTGTTGGAGATGTCAGTGAACAACTTCAACCAGATTAATCGTCAAGCACTTTGCATATCTTTTGGAAAACAACTCTTATTATCACAACAATCATGGCCTTGGTGGCTCAGTGGTTAGAATAGAATATTGCATGCAAACTCTACCCACAGCCTGGAGTTCAATCCTGACAGGGCTCAAGGTTGACTCAGCCTTCTACCTGTCTATGAAATTCTCAGTCATCCAGGTCATGATTATCCCAAAGGTGCTTTTTTTAAAAAAAGCAACTGGACTTTCTTTGTTTTCCAAATCCTTCCATTCCCATCATTCAGTCAGAACTGAAGAAGCTTCTTGGATGAGAAGGGAAACATCTTCCAGGAAAAACAAAGAAAGTCCAGTTGCCTTCTGAAAAAGTACCTTTCGTTTTTCCAAAGGTGATAAAATGAGGACTCGGATTGTTGGAAGCAATATACTGACATTGTAAACCACCCAGAGAGTGTTGTAAAGCACTATGGGGGTGGCATATAAGTCTAAGTGCTATTCAGTGGTGGGATTCAATTTTTTTTACTACTGGTTCTGTGGGTGTGGCTTGGTGGGCGTGGCAGGGGAAGGATACTGTAAAATTTCCAGTCAGAGGTGGTATTTGCCAATTCTCCAAACTGCTCAAAATTTCTACTACTGGTTCTTCAGAATTGGTCAGAACCTGCTGAATATCACTCCTGGTGCTATTGCTTTGTTGGCTCTAATCTTCAAAAAGGCATAGAGAATAAAATGGATGAATGGATGATTCAGATCAAAGAGAGAAGAGGCCAACAGCATGGGATAATTTTAGTGCTGGCTATGTTCATTTACTGCAAATAGGAAAGGCCATGTTCAGCTCAGAAGTCATGCTAATGGTTGAGGAAAAGGCCTTGGGATAGTTATTGTTGAACAAGGAAAAAAAACCCTAACTCTAACCCATGAAAATAGCAGTACATGTCCCATAATCCATCTGGAATGTATTTCAGGCAGGCCAATTTCTAACGAAGAATAATGAACACAATATATCTCAAATATCTAATATGTGGCACTTTCTGCATATAATATTCTTTCCACTGTAGCCTTACAGTGAAAATAAACAGCTACCCTAGGGTAGGCTGAAGGAAAATGGGGAAGGAAGAGAGATCAACTTAAAACTCAGCATATTAACAGAAAGCTTGAAAAAAATGGATGCATTTTCAGGCAAAGAGAAGAATGGACCGATTCATTTGAATCCAGACAGGCAGTGAGTATCAAAGTGCTCTTAATAAAAATGAATGAATGTATATAAATCAATGGATATACTTTTTTAAAAAAATGAAGAGATAGAAATGTGAAACAGTTATGGGAGCAGGCAAAGTTTGGTTAAATATGTCCCTGGCTCTGTTTTATGTATAACAAGTGTTAGTGCTTAAATGGGTTTAAATCCCAGAAGGCTTACTTACATCCACATGAGCCCATCTGCACTCTAGGAAGAAGGGCCATTTTACACATGACTAAAAAAATGAAGGGCAAAAGTGACAGCATTTTGCATTCGATTTGCATACCTAATGAATGTGTGGAGATGCATAATTAGAAGAAACTACTAATAATTTAAGTAGAACTGCAGTACACAGTAATAAGGAAGAGTTTGACCAGGTGGGCCGTGCACTGCTCCTTCTGTCATCAAGGTATAACTTGATGATGGATAACTTTAATATTAGCTTATTTTCCCTACTTTGGCTTCAAAGCAGACTTGAAAATGTCTTCAAACAGAGGAAATCCATGTCATGTTAAATATCCTGTATTCAGACTACCTTCAAGGGTTTATCTGAAATGAGATGATAATAACTGGGAGAACAGGTTTTGGGGTTGGGGCATCCCACTTGTGAAATATACATAATCATTTTTAAATTTCCTTGGATCTAAACCTTCTTTTAATTTTGTTAAATTGTGGTGGTATGTTTTTAATTGTCACTTTTATTTTGGTTTTATTTATACTATGCAGACAAAATAAAGCATGAGGTAGCATAAGAAGTCTTCATTCAGGAGTGCAGGATGCCCAGGATCAGTAAAAGGGTCAAATTGTTTTGTATTTATTTTGGTTTTTTTATTATTATTTAGCTTCTACCTGCAACCAGTGGTATTACATATTATGGATCAGGATGTAGGACAGATTAAAAGAAACTCTGAAATCTCAAATAAACTGTTGCACTCAATGTTCTCTTTCTTGAAACCTGGTGTTCCTCTGTTTTTCTTTTCTTTGGCTAGCAATTCAACATTGCTGATGGTCAAGGATTGGAAGGCATGTAAGTTCAACTAGAGTTGAAGTACAGAACCACAGAATTAGAGGGGGTGGAAATTACTTCTGTCCTAAACTCAGTGTTATAATCTGGCATTTTTGGATCAACCTCATCCTGTTGTGCCTCCCCTAAAGAAGGTGATTCATGCAGTATCTAATGACACGATGGTGGCAGAAAATAATAACCAATTAGGTATTTGTTTATCTAAGCAGTGTTTTTCCTGTAAAATGTAAAATATGAGGTTAAGAGCTATTTTAATTATTATGCAGGAGAATGTTATGTAATATTAGTTAGTGATAAACCACTGTGCAGGTAACTGGCCAATGTCCCATTTGAACTGAAGCATGAAACGCTGCTATTTGGCAATTACCAATGCAAAGATTATTCACTACTCAGAGAGGTCAAGACATCACAAATAAATCAATATGTCAGGAAATACTGCTCTGAATATAATCAGCGTGTCATTTTTCATTTCTCTGGCCTTAGAAAAATCATTTCCTTGGTTGCCCAGCTCCATTCCCATAGGCTGTTGCTTGAGGTACCGAACTCTGTGGGGAGAATGCAATCTTTCAAGCAGGCATTCTATCTTAGGTGAATCTTGTCTCCAAGCAGTCATCGGTATAATGATGCCCCCAGGTATAGATATTGAGAAATGGCAATATAGTTGGAAATCAATTGGCTAATTCATTAAAAAGGACTCAATTTTTTGAATAAATTATTCATTGCAGACCATTCTTAGCTTCCATCAGCACTTTCGCAGTGTTATCTTCTACCTAAGCTGTGAGGGGTGAATATGAACACTGGGCTTCAGAATCGTAAGGTATTTTCTAATTAGCTAGACACACATGGACAAGCTGGAGTTTACTTTTGCATCATACTCGGCATGATTGGGCTAATATGATGAAGATGATGATAAATAGACATGATCGTGGGAGTCACCTGACCTGGTTTGTTCTGAACCACAGATATCAAATGATTCAATGCTACTTCAAGGGAAATGACAACCCACCCAATTGTGCTTGTACAATATCCCAGCCATCTATATGGGGGCTGGCAGACAAGTTGGTTTAGGATTTTATTGTTCAGCTGACCAGAAAAAGAGTGAAATTGCCACCAGATGTATGTGAGGTTGGAATCATGGTACAAAGCTTGCTCAGTTATATTCCAACAGTTGATTTTCTGTTGTCATGAGCTATTGAAGATTTTGCAGTGATGAATTGATAAATGTGAATGATACTATGGGCATAAGCACACTGAACTGACTAAGTCCTAGCGTAATTAGTAAGTTGTACTTTCAGAAAATATGTTAAAAATCCAGAGAAGAACACAGGTTTCAGACAAGCTTATTCCAACTTCTTGCTATTCAATGCCACAACCTGGGAAACTTGTGAATACTTGGGAATCTTGGAAGCTGAAGTTCAATAGATCTAGAGACCCATTAGCTTGAGGGAGAAGGCTGCTATAGGATTCACTTTATATCTGAACAGCCAGTTATGCTGGAAAATACTGGCAGAAGACATTTCATCTTGCCCTATTGCACTAGTTTTGATACTTGTCCGTAATTTTAAACTTTTGTAGAGAAGATGAGATACAAGTGTAACAAGCAAATAATATTTTTGCCCCATTGCCCCCGCTGAGATAAACTAAAACTAATTTTGAGAAATTTAATATTGTATATAGAATATAAGTAAAAATGGACATCTATTTATCATATTTTACAGATTCAAATTTGGGACTAATTCAATAGTTATTATTTTACTGAATATTTATGCATTATGTATTTATTGAACATTTATGCATTGTCCCAAATGCATCCAAACCTGGATGACTGAAAATCTCCATAGACATCTATGCATTGTGTTGAGAAGAAATTGGTAGGCTAACTGGACCTGTGCAGCTCAAAATATATCACTGGATCATGAAATATAGGCATGCGGCATTATGATTAGAAAAAAAATAACTTTTTAACTACTTGTTTATTTATTATTTATTAAATTTGTAGGCTGCCTAATTTCATCATGACTCTGAGCAACATACAAATAGTAAAAAACAAAACAAAACAATACAACACAGAATATAAAATCAAACATCTGGAGAAAAATAACACAATCTATAGAAGGTCCCTCATACAAAGGGTTTACCACCCAAGGCCTATGGACAGAGCCAGATTGTAAGGCTTCTTCCAATAAGATCATGGTGGGATTCTATGAAGATATTACTCCAGAGAGCAGATGTTATGACAAAGAAGTCCTCCAGCTTCATTTCACTCAGTCTAACCCAGGGGTGTCAAATTCGATTTCATTGAGGGCCACATCAGGGCTGTGTTTGACCTTGGAGAGAGGTGTGGCAAGGGTGGGTGTGTCCAGCTTGATGTCACTTGTGTCGTGGCACCTGTGGTGGCCCAAGTGCTTTGCCAGCAAAAACAGGCTCCTGATTTTCATTTCCAGCTGAGGTGGCCTCCTGCAACTTTCTACCAGCAAAAATGGAGCTTTGGCCTTGGGTGGCAAAACCCTTTGTATCATGGCAGCATCCAATAGTGACATCATTGTGCAAATGACATGACTATATAACTCACTCAAACAGCATCACAATGTACATGTTGTCATTGTAGATAACTGGCCAAAAATAGATTAATGACTAGGTAATTCAGCTTTCCTCCATTAATTGCTCTTCCTGCATTACATAACTAGCAGCTTATATGCTGGGTGGAGGTAAAGGTGTTGCAGTTGAACTTGTCTGAAAGATGCCATCTGGAAAAAGTTGTCATCATTCATAGATGAGAGTCAAAACTATGAGCAGATGAGGTTATATTTTCATTGACCTATCTAGGACCCAGCAATGCTTCTTTTTGAATAGTTTTTGCCTGCTGCTTAACAATATTTACCAAGGGAGCACAACATTACAGCCAATTTATATAGGATGTGATTAATGCACAGAACCTCCCCGCTAATATGTTATAATGATTTCACTTAGTGTTAGGCTTCATCCAGACAAACATTGTTTTGCATCTACATGAAAAATGGATTGCCAGTAGGATGGTGGGCATTCCCAATACAGAATGTAGGAGTAATTCTGTCTAATGCTATCCCTTGTCAGAGCATGCCTTTTTAAAATTATTTTGTTCTTCCATAGCTTTCTTTAATATATTTTTTAAAAAGTACAACGTCTTGTAAAGGCAATGTTGGCAAACTGGGCATTGTTTTCTACTCCCCTTGGCAGCAGAATAGTTAAAGCAGGGATGGGGAACTATGACTTATGGACTTCATGCTGGCCCCGGAGTCAGCATGAAGTTATAAAGGGGCCATAGTTCCCCATCCCTGAGTTAAAGGGTGCTAAATAGGCTGAGTGTCATACACTGATTTTTCCTCCAAAATGAAAAACACATGGTAAATCAGGAGAAACAACTGGGAATCAACCTTAATCTTCAGTGTGTTTGCCCCTCTACCTCTCTGTTTATCTCTGCAACTGGACAGGTATTCTCAACTCACAAATGATAACTTAGCACCTGTTGTCCCAAAGGTGCTTTTTCAAGACGCAACTGAATTTTCTTGTTTTTTCTTTTGAACATGTTTCACTTCTTATCCAGAAGCAATGAGAAGAAGCTTCTTCAGCTCTGACAGGAGAGTGGGGAATGGAAGAGCTGAAGAAGCTTCTTGGATGAGGTCAAATGTCTTCAAAAGAAAAAAAAACAAGGACGTCTAGTTGCCTCCTGAAAAAGCACCTTTGGAACAACCATGACTTGGATGTCTGAGTATCTCTACAGATTTAGCACCTGTTCAAACTGATGATGGACTTCCCCAGGTTAGGAGTTCCCTGGGGTCACATGGTCACATTTGGGGTACTCAGCAACTGGCCTGAATTTACGGTGTTTTGCAGCATCCTGTGGTCACGTGATTGTATAAAAAGGGCCATTGCAGATAATAGATTTACTTAATGACGATGGTATTTGCTTAACGGCTGCTGCAAAACAGATTGTAAAATGAGGTGTCAGACTGTGACCCATTTATGACCAGCGTGACTTTATTTCTTTGCTGATCTCACCCAAGGTGACTCTGAGTGGCATACATAAAACCAACAATTAAAACCATTTAACAACACAAATAAAAACAATCAAGGAGGGAAGGTGCATCAGAATATTGCACATGATGCAACTAGCATGTGGGATTTCCAGCCCCACTGGGGGGAAAAAAACACCACAATTTGAAACTTTTTAGAAGATCATCTTGAGGGGGTGATGTTCCAGAAAAGTGGTCACCAACCAGTCGGCCAGGGACCACTGGTGGTGCATGAGAAAATTTTGGTGGTCTGCAGAAAAATTCCCCCCCAAAGCAATTAATCCAGGCTTCATGGGAACACAAGGCTGTGCCGCCCACATGGACTGCTCACCTGCTGGTGCCCACCCTTTGGCCGAGTGCAAACCTTATGTTGAATAGAGCCATGTATGCTGGAACTGGAAGGTAAGACCAATGGTGGGGGAATGAAATCCAGGGGTGCCTTGCTGAGGTTGGTGGGAAAGTTGGTCCCATATTCCAGAGCTGCAGTAGTCACAAGACTGGCCCTTTGGTCATCCCAGAAGTGCACCAGCCTGCCATGTACTAGAGGAGCAGCTGCTCCGGGATGACCAAAGGGTCAGTCTTGTGACTACTGCAGCTCTGGAATATGGGACCAACTTTCCCACCAATGTCACTCAAAATTCATTTTAGTGGTCTGTGGGGTTTAAAATTATGAGTTTGGTGGTCCCTGAGGTCCCAAAAGTTGGCAACTCCTGTTTCAGAGGGCAGGTGCCACAGCAGAAAACACTCCTCATAGAGTTGACACATTTATAATACCAGGATATAGAAGAACAAAGAGAATTTGATGAAAACAAGTAAGAGTTTAATTGATGGATTAAAACTATCTATAACATCATGTCCTGATCCTCCAACCCGATGGCTGTTATAAACAAGGATGATAAAAGGTGTAGTCTTCCATATTCAGAAACTGCCAAGTGAAGGAAAGCCAATCTGGACTTCTTTTTAAAAGTTTCCTTTCATTTTCAGCTCTACACACATTAAAAGGCTATCATTTGTTCCCCTTTATAAATTGTTAGGTGGGGAGGAACAATTCAATATTATAAATTGTTAAAACTCAATTAAAATTTAAATGATATAAACAGAGCTGCATACAGTAATCAAGGTGAATGCTGTGGTCAATTTCCTGATCTAGCTATTTCTGCCTGATTTGTTGTAATTGCTTTATAAAATTTTTATTTTGCTAACCACCTTGAGAATATCAATATGATGGGGAAAGAGAAATAATATAAATAAATATATCAATGTCCAAGATGCTGCTATCTTTTCTGCCCTGAATATATGAAACTATAGCACACTGATGGGATGGTAGGAGTCAACAACCAATCCTTAAATTATAGTCCTCTGTTGGGACTGGACTGTTGTTGCTTATTCTAGGGGGATTCTGCAAGCTCCTTCAGAGGCTAAGTTTTTTTTTTACTCCAAGGACATTTAGTCAGCTGAGCCTTAAGGATAAGCCTCTGTCCACCAAAACCTATAAAGTTCTTGCTCCAGGATTTATTGATCAATAGCCTTAATAAGACCACACCTAGAATACTGCATCCAGTTTTGGTTACTGCACTATAAAAAAAGATACTGAGACTCTAGAAAAAGTGCAGAAAACAGCAACTCAGTTGATTAAGGGATGGAGACTAAAACATATTAAGAACAGTTACAGGAACTGGGCATGGCTAGTCTAGTGAAGAGAAGAACCAGGGGAGACATGATAGCAGTGTTCCAATATCTGAGGGGCTACCACAGAGAGGAAAGGATAAAGCTACTTTCCAAGGCACCTGAAGGCCAGACAAGGAATAATGGATGGAAACTGATCAAGGAGAGGTTCAACCTAGAAATAAGGAGAAATTTTCTGACAGTGAGAGCAATCAACCAATGGAACAGCTTGCCTTCAGAAGTTGTGGGAGCTTCATCACTGGAGGCTTTCAAGAAGAGACTGGACTGCCATTTGTCAGAAATGGTGTAAGGAGATTGGACTAGATGACCTACAAGGTCCCTCCCAACTCTGTTAATCTGTTAATCTGATCAGTTTGACTAACTGATGCAAGAGCATTGCTAAAAGCTCATTCCTCAATACACATTCACTTTTCAAAAGACTAGATACTTCAAAAGGCTCCAGAATAGATCACCACCAATTTTGCCCACCGGCTTTGGTATACTTAGGTAGCCAAAACTTTGGTAGCTGTTTCCTGACCTCAGCTGAAGATGCTCAGTACTGGAAACTCCTTTACTGTCTAGTAAATCAAGATCATGGGACTATCTACATTCTACATACTCGTTGGGAATTCTGTGTATTGCATTGGCATTGGGTTTGGGAAATTTAGATCAAATAAAAACAAATTAGTGGGGTTGTTGGGCATAAATGGACTTCTGAAAACAACAAAGATGATTAGGGGACTGGAGGTTAAAACATATGAAGAATGGTTGCAGAAATTGGGTGTGTATATTCTAATGAAAAGAAGGACTAGGGGTGACATGATAGCAGTGTTCCATTATGTGAGGGACTGCCACAAAGAAGAGAGGGGGGCAGCCTATTCTCCAAAGTTCCTGAAGGCAGGACAAAAAGCAATGGATGGAAACTAAGGAAGGACAGAACCAACCTAGAACTAAGGAGAAATTTCCTGATGGAATAATTAACCAGTGGAATGGCTTGCATTCAGAATTTGTGGGTGCTCCAATAGAGGAGATATTTCAGATAGTCATTTGTCTGAAATGGTATAAGTTCTCCTGCTTGAGCAGGACGTTGGGCTAGAAGAATTCCAAGTTCCCTTCCAACTCTTATTCTAGCACTTTTACTAATTGTTGCAATAATATGGTTACCCCATACCTCATTTTCCTCAAACGTGACCTCTTAAAACTTTGCTTGGCCAGTCCTTCTGCAAAATTAAAAATGTCTGGGGGTCAGCAGGCAGACAGCACCATACTTCTCAACAATCCCGATCTGACCACCTACTTTCTTGGTGCCAGCTGATGAACTGTGATAATATCAGAGCATCAGGAGAATTGGGTATAATGCCTTATAAAGGAAAATACTTCCCAATTGTCTAAACACATGACTTCCCCCCTCCTTGGTTGCTTCAGTAAAAGTCTCGTCCCATAAGCTCTTCAGCCAAATCCAGTAGACCTACAGCAAAGTAGTGAGAACTAATTTGAACTGGAGCAGCAACTGGACTGAAAATGAGAACTGAAGAGAACCAACATCAAACCAACTGGAAGAGCAAGGAACTTCAGTAGCTGTCCTGCATGTCAGATGGGATCTTGAAGGCCATATATCATGAAACTACTCAATGGAGCCTTGATTAACCACTGAACAACTGTTTATTTCAAGACAAACTGCTGAAATGGCTTGCAGCCATCCAGCACCTCCAACAGGCTCCATTTCACCCCAGCATTTTTGAGCAGGTAAACATATTTCCATAAGATTGAGGAGTATACACCCATTATTGTTAGATTTCTAATTAATGGTTACAAAGTTATTTGAGATATAAAGGTGATACCAGAGGCAGATGGTTGGTGCTTTGCAATGCAGAATGTTGGCTTCTCATTTAATTGATTTTAATGAACATTAAAAAATGAAACTAAAGTAAGGTGGAGCAAGAAGCCTGTTAAGAAATACAGAACATCCCCCTAGATACATACCGTAGGTACTCATGAGTATTATATTACTCAGTTGGACATTGCACAGTTTCTGTACCTCTTAATCCTGCAAACTACAGCAGCTTTTCTAGTTACTGAAATATTTCAGGCTGCACTCTGGCCTATTTGGGAGCGAATTTGGGAGCGAATATTTGCAGTGTCATCTCTAGGCATTTGTGCCTAGGGCTTCTTACTGTTCCATCTTCCTGCATTCTTTGACTTTCTATCCTCAAGTGCTACTATTCATAATTCCAACCCCAGGAGATGCAAATTGGACAATACATGAGAAAGGTCCCCTGCACCCACCCTAGAGTGGTTGCTATCGCATGTGTTAACTTGTTTCTTCCCATGGATTTCATTCAAGGATCCTAATGGCATTGCTTCACACTTAATATTATGTCACTTTAAGAAATAGTACCTGTCTGCCTTTAGGATGGGGTGGGTGGAAAATTTTAATAATATCCTATCAGCATTTCTCTCACTACCCTTGTCTCCTCTCTTTTAACTCAATCAACTTTAATTCACTTTCAACTCTTTACCTGCCTTTAGCAACTTCACCTATTCCCCCCTGGTTCTTTCTTTATAATTGCAACTTTCTCCCAGAACACTTTACTTGATTTCACTTCCCTCTTATCTTTCCAGTCATGCTGCTTAACCTTTACTTTGTCATAAAGCCCCTTTGTTTTTTCCTCTCCCAGACTATAATTTTTGCAGTGGGATTTGTTCAAAGGATTTTTAAAATCCATTTCCATCTCCTTCTCTGGGCTGAACCTTACTCAGGTCAGTCAGATCTGGCCTGCATTCTGTGTCTCTTCATTGAAAACTATTGGTTATCCAGATTTTTTAATTCCGGATCTGTTTGTTGTGATTCTTTCAAAGGAACCTATTGGGGTCCTTGCTTTGGGAACTATTTTAGGTTTCTCTGACTTTTAGTTTAATTTAGCGTGAATAATGTGTACTCTCACATTGGAAAAGAAAAACGGGAAGAAAAATGGGTTTGTCCTCCTAGAATTTATGTGATAAGCAGGTATCTAGATCTCCAATCTTTCTAGATTGAATATGCATCTTTTGTGGTATATGCCAGTTTGACCATCATTTGTATAATGGATAATAACTGTTAGATGTGAAAGAATCTAGATTTATGGCTCATACTTAGGGAAAAGCATTGTTTGATCACTTTAAAACTAGGTGAGCCTGTATGCATGACAGCTGGTGAAGAAGACCAAACTCTCATCAGCGAGTGAAGGAGCGCACCAGTTTCCTACAGAGCATATTTTGCAAAAACTCCAGCAGAGAAATGTTCAGAAATAATCAGAAAGAAATGAAATAGGATTAAAAAACATACATTTAAATCTTTAAGAATACTTCAGTAAAGGAGAGTCCAAAGTGAAGATCCTTGGGAAGCCATGGCATGATATTAGTTGAAATGTATTTGAACATAAGTAGGACAGGCAGGGGTGGGATTCAAAATTTTTAACAACCGGTTCTGTGGGCATGGCTTGGTGGTCATGTTATTGGCTGGGTGTGGCCAACTCAATATCACTCACATCGAGGCATGCATCTCCTCTCCTGGCCTCTCATGACTGGGGATGCTGCAACAGTTGTAAGTGTGAAAAATGGCCATAAGTCACTGTTTTCAATGCCATTGTAACTTTGAATGGTCACTCTACATAAGCAAAGTACCAGCAAAGGAGGGGAAAAAAACTCCAGAGATGTTTCTGAGATAGGAAGTATAGTCCTACTGAGAATGTAATAAGGGGTAACGGCGAGGAAGTTCCTGTAAGCAACACCAGAATGTTTCCTTCCTACCTTCCTTACAGGATTAGGCCAGTAATTTCTTCTAACAACTGGTTCTCCAAACTGCTTAGAATGTTAACAATAAGTTCTAGCGAATAGGTGCGAACTGGTAGAATCCCATCCCTGAGGCAGGTTGGTAGTTGGTAGGTCAGACCAACAGCCAATGATATATATTAGCTGTTTTATAGCTGCTTAAAAATGAAAGAAGCACTTACAGATCAGGCCCATCTGGGCAGGACCATTTTTCTTCCTGATTTGTGAGAGGTTTAAAAATTTCTTTACCTTATCAGGACTCCTTGGCTTCTGTTTTTATACTTCCTGTCTCAAAATGATGGAAAACCATACAGTTTTCTGCAGATGTGTTTAGAGGTGGCTCTGGAGGCTGCAGAAAAGAAGTTGATGAGCGGCAGGCAACGCTGAAATTTCAAGTAGCCCTCTCCTGTTATGTCTAACCAGCTATTCCTGGTCTTTTCAAACATACTACAAGATTTACTAAGTTCTGGACTCTAAGCAGAAAAATCTAAAACATCTTTCTACATTTCCTAGAACTCAGTTGAAGAGAGCAATTCTTGGAAGAAGGGCCTAGAATTCCCCAGCTGGAGGGACATCTCAGGCTGCTGGGGGGACATCTCAGACATCTCAGGCACATTTGAAATGTCGGGAACAGAAGATGGTCTTGCAAAATAACTGCTGAAAAGAGGCATGTCAGTTCACACAACATTGACCAAGAGCATATAAACAACCAGTCACAAAGCATGGATTTATGAGACTGCTCCCTAACTTATCTAGTCTCCTTAGTTCTCTAGGATGCTGCCTATAACCCTTGCTTACCCCTGTCCTTCTTCTAGGCAGGTGGGCATATCTCCATACATAGCACTGGGCTGCAACCAAACAACTGGAAACACATTTAGGATCTAGACCCATTATTGTGAAGAGGAGGAGGAAGGAGGAGGAGGAGGAGGAGGAGGAGGAGGAGGAGGAGGAGGAGGAGGAGGAGGAGGAGGAGGAGGAGGAGGAGGAGGAGGAGGAGGAAGGAAAAAGGAAAAAGAAGATGATGATTCTGGAGGTGTTTTTCTTTATAGCATTTAAGTCAGCTAAACTATTTTGGGGGGTGGGGTGGAGGTTGGTTTGTATCCTTTCCAATACAGAAGCCAAGGTAAAAAGCAGAATCTGTGCTGGGTTATCACAGAGAATAATGGACAGAAAAAAATAAATCCGTACATTCTGAAAACATGGAACTACAAAGCTGAAATTTGTTTAAATTTAAGCAGCCCTTGGCCAAATGAGTTCCATGCATTTTTGTAGACTGAAGTTCTGCTGATCTAAACTAGACTTTGGCAATCTTGTGACTTTGGATGAAGCTATTGAGGTTTTCTGTATTTAACTTCCGTCAAAATATTTCTTTTAGAATTTCAAAATGCCTGTCACTTCCATTGTGCTTCTGCGGAAAAGATCCTTGGAAGGCTGACACAGGGTATGCAGGCCTACACACACACACACACACACACACACACACACACACACACACACACGCGCGCACACACACATGCACACACACACACACACATAAACTAACAAATCTTGCAACAGCTTCTTGGCAAATCCTCAAGTCATCGTTTTCCCCCTTTTTTGTAGCATCCAAATGTTACATAAAAAGTCACTAGAGAATTATAGCCTAAATAACACATCTACCTTCCTTTTCCAGATGCAGCTGCCCAGAATCTGTCTTTTCCTGCGTGACTGCACTAATCATTTATTGTGAGCTACTGTACTGCAAGGCATCTATTTAGCATAGCCCATCCTGTGCCATCTTCACAAAGGCCAACACTAGAATATAAGTTGGCAAGGACAACCATAGAAAAATGGGATCAGTTCAAAACCAGGAGAGATTTCTCTGCTTTAGCTTGCTGTATTGTTGTTTGGATATGGATCTTATAACATGGGAAATCCCATTCAAGGAGATGTGCTCTTGTACTAAGCTAATTGGCACACAGAAAGTGTTAAATTATTGACGTGTCTAGCCCAGTAGAGTCTACATGGGTATTAGCCAAGGTGACAAGTGATGTCTTCGTGTTGTGATACCATCATGCAAATGATACAAATTACATAGTTTGTGACATTTATATAGTAACATCCCAATACACCTGTCATCGCTGTGGCTTTTGGATGCCTAGGATTGTTAATCTAACTCACAGCTGACAGTAACAATCTAGGGCATTGGGATTCCTCTCATCACCTGCCACCTGACCTTTTTAAACTAGAAATTCCTGGAACTTGTGGCTTATCTTCATCAACAGTAGCAATAGCATTTGTATGTTACCTACTCAAGTGACTCTAAGTAGATGATGCATCACTGAGATATGAACAATGGTCAACCTTTAATTGACAAGCATTACCAGTCTACTCAAAACATGACCTGATGTTTTATTTGGTTTTCTAGGTAGGAGAGTGTGGTAGAACTACCAACTGAAGGGGAGGAGGCACCACTAGGGAGAGTAAAAAGATAATCCAGCATGGAGTTCATTTGGGGAAGAAACGATCAAATCATTAGGTCAATATTTGCCATTTCCCAAGGAAAGGCAGGCAGTCTGATGAGATTCTTGTAACTAGGTGGTCAACAATAAAGAAAGCTACTTTGTTCCATTCACCCAGTAGTTCTGGTTGCTTGCACCTAAAAATGAGAAGGAAATCATCTGAAAATAGATTTCTTTAAATTGATGCCTTTCATATTTGTCAGAAGTTTTCGTCATCTACAACACTGTTTTGCAATCTCAGCCACTTTAAGAATTGTGGACTTCTACTCCCAGAATTCTGTATTATTATTTTTTTTTGAGAAGGGACGTTGTTTGCTGCTGAAATTTTATAATGATTGTTTATGGACCACACAATAATTAGTTAATTCATTACCAAGGCATTTTGCTTATTCCAGTCTAGTATTACAAAGACATGGTTCATCCCTTCTATTTTCTTTGTTAGAAATGTGATTTATACCCTGCCCATTGTTCAACTTAAGCATTGCCTATTTCTTTTCTCTAGTTTTTCTCAATCATATATCAGCTCTTTTGGTTAGTGAAAAGTGCCCAATAATGTAATCTCTCCTGAACATATATCTTTGAAGATGCCAAAAACAAAATGACACCATGCAAATGAAGGTCTCCAAAGACAGAGCATGTGCTATTAACTATCCATTTGATCAGTTATGGAGAATGAGAGAGACACACACTCAGAGACTGGCACTATTTATTATTAATAATGTGTCATTGTAGTTGAGGAAAAGAGATGCCCTCGGACATCTCCAAAGCAGTTCATGATTTATTGGAAGCACTGAGAGAAATATAAAGTCAAATAGCAACATACCCCAAGGAAGGTTTACTCTTTGTTCTGCAAACAGTTGGATTAAGATAAAATACACACAGAGGCAAATGTTGGACCTGAATTTTCCTTTTGAAAAATGGCACTGTTTGATGTTAGATGTCAAGAGAGTAGATCTATGCCCAAGTACAGAAAGTTTGCCTCCATTTCTGGATTATAAATACCAATGTTCCTAGACCCTTAAAGCACCAAACTAAAGGAGCAGCACAACAATTTTAAATGTGAGAATCTGAAGGCAGGGATGATATTCCTTCTCTGAATTACAACAGCCATTCAGAAATACATATTTTTCGAGGGAACATTTGTATAGTCCCACAACTAGGACCCCGTTTTTTCTATCTAGTTCCATTGAAATTATTGCATTTAGTTTAGAGCTGATCTATGGCAGATCTTTTGATCCTACATTAATTAAAAATGATTTCACAGCTTTATTACAAGGAATCCTGGAATAGGATAGGCTGAAGCTGAATTCCTTCACCAGGATTACCATAGGGATATAATTTTCATCTTTCCATTACCATGGACAGTTGGAAAATGGGAAAAAGCAGTTTACCAAAATGTCAGATGCTTTTATCTGCCCACAATCAAAAGTGTGAACTTCTCCTAGAATAATTTCAAAAGAGGGTTTTTTTAAAAAATTAAACAATTTCATTTTTTCTTAAATTTTTATTTTGTTTATGAGGAAAAGAGTCATTATGGTAATGAAATAGTTTGTGAACCTTATTCCAAACATGGCTTCTATTTTTTTCAGATATTTTAATCTACTCCACTTTATGTAGCAGAAACTGGCTCAATATCACCTAATGCACTTCTTATTAAACTGGTATTTTACCCCGAACCTCTCTCTTTTAATCTAGAAAGAACTACTTTTATACCAAAGATAGCATCTACAATCATTGACATTTACAGGTAAGGCTAGGAAACATTCCAGAGTCACTGACATCTAATATATGAATCAAGGGGGTACTGGAATAACATTGCTCTGATGTTGTTCCCAACATATTTAATTAATTATTAAACAACTCCTTTATCTTTACTCCAGATGCATAGAACAGTGTTTGTCAACCTTGGCAACTTTAAGATATTTCCCATGTTGGCTGGAGAATTCTGGGAGCTGGTCCACATATCTCTCCAAGGTTGAGAAAATTAATATAAAATAATAGTTGAGGCCTTAGATTTGCACAAAAATCTCCAAGGATCAAACCTGTCCTTGCCCATAAAAGCTTCCCGAATGACTTTTTCAATTATATCTGAGTCCAACTATCCAACTTATCTTGAGGACACAGATAGACATCCAGGTGCTTCAACAACCCTCTAAAAGGATGCAAATGACCAACTGTCTGCAAGGAATATAAATCCTTCCATTCCCCGCTACCCTGTCAGAACTGAAGAAGCTTCTTGAATGAGAAGCCAAATGTCTTCAAAGAAAAAAACAAGGAAGTTCAGTTGCCTCCTAAAAAAACACTTTGGGATCAACCATGACCTAGATGACTGAGAATCTCCACAGATTTTTAGCTATACCCTTTGAATGTGTGGGAGTAGGAATGGATTTCCAGAGGAAAAATTGCAGACTACAGGAAGCAGGAACACTACTCAGGTGACCCTGAGGACACAGATAAACCTCCAAGTGCTTCAATGACCCTCTAAAAGGATGCAAATGACCAGCTGTCTGTAAGGAATATAAATCCTTCCATTCCCCACCATCCAGTCAGAGCTGAAGAAGCTTTTTGGATGAGAAGTGAAACATCTTCAAAAAAACGAAACAAAAAACAAAACACAAGGAAGTCCAGTTGCCTCCTGAAAGAGCACCTTTGGGACATCCAATTTATCACTGTGGATATAAAATTAGAGAAAATACTTGTCTAAGTGCTTTTAGATTTCTCAAGGAAAAGTAAAATATGCAATAAGTGAGAAATATTGCACTATGCTGGCTAATGGTGATGACCAAACAAATATACACTTACATGGAAAGATGCTTCATTGACATCTGTGGGGGCTTACCTCTATGCAAACGTGCACCAGATTATATTATTTGTTCTTGAGTGGATGCAATAATCCTTTTAGAAGACATCCAAACCCAGGATAGTCTTGACCTGAAAGAGTTAATCAGATCCTTTTACCTTCAGAGCAGACTCTTATCTGAGCCTTTCAGAGGGTAGGTTACAGTGTATGTTTTCTTCCAATTATGTGTACATCATGGCTGCTCTTTCTGAAACAGAACTGAATTAAAAATGTTCCCAGTGCCCTGCCTGAAATAGGATATATACATGGAGCTGTAAAATAAGGATTGAAAGCTTTCTCTTGATCCTGGTTGAAATAAACATTTACAGCATTTCTGACCTTTTCCCATGGA
Organism: Pseudonaja textilis; assembly: GCF_049901715.1. NCBI lineage: Eukaryota > Metazoa > Chordata > Lepidosauria > Squamata > Elapidae > Pseudonaja > Pseudonaja textilis. The sequence goes on along the minus strand of NC_141991.1, from coordinate 229,893,788 downwards.
TCAAATATAGCTCTTCATTATGTCTGGTATGATTTGAAATTTCAAGCAATACTCCCTTTAGGCTGTGTACATTTAATTCCTGGACGGGAAAGTTTCAAACTCAATTTGAAATTTTCCACTAACTTCCAAACATAATACCTGCAGGCAATCATGACAGGATTAGCTCTGCTACTTTTTCCACTCCATGCTTTATGCTTTGTTTCATTCAAAAAGTGTTGTTTTTCCTATCACATCATCAAAAATGGATTTCCACAAACCCGCATAAAATTAGAGCATGATAAATCCCATTGACTCAAATCAATAAACTTTACCCTGTTTTAGCTTCTGGCCATGGCAGTTACTCTTATCTTTCTAAGGAAGCCAACATTGTAATGCTTCCTGGATTCGTTTTGTGAAGGATTTTTTTTTGTCACATTTCTGAAAGACCACAATTTTATTGTGGTATAGTAGTTATGGCTGTAAGTTGTACATCAGTAGCAGTGTCATAGTAGTTAGGCAATAGCTATGAAGGCCTGGCTAGTTTGTGCCTTGGACAGTATTTTGAGACAGCAGACTGTTGGCAATATTATTGTCCAGTGGAAAAACAGGATAGTTACACAAAGCACTTTACCACTAAATACATGCAGAAACATCCCACATGAGCCATGAGATATTCAGCCAATTTTCGTTTTCATTTTTCCTATCTGTCATAAAAAAAATTGAAGGAAGCAGTAGACACAAAGCATGTTTATTTTAGGCTGATTTGTACAAGTTGTGTATAATTTAAGATATTTTGCCTGACTCCAATTATACTATTACATCAACTCATATGCCTACTGACAACGGTAAAAAAAAATCTCCAGACAGATGATGATGCAGGCAAGGTAAAATATAAAGGTGCTGATTATTCCTCTACATCAGTGTTTTTAAAACTTGGCCACTGGAAGATGGATTTCATCTCCCAGAAGTCCTTTCAGAGTTCTGTGAGTTGAAGTCTGCACATCTCAAAGTTGCCAAATTTGAAAAATGCTGCTCTGTATGCTTAAGGTATTGATTGCATAGTTGGCCAGAACATTAGACTGGATCTGGCATTTTTATCTACCTATCAATTCTTCCCAAGATCCTGGGATAGGCAGATGTTGTTGTTTGATGGCCTTAAAGGTATTGTCCCAAGAGGTAGGCTGTTCCAAGTAAGCCTGCCTTTTGCATGATTTGGTGGTGATTCCGTCAATGCTTGGTGATGTTTAAGTATTGCTCCAGACATTTTGATATTGCATCCAAGGCACCTATTACATCTGGTACTGCCTTTGCTTTCTTTTGCCACAATTGTGATGATACAGGGCATGGCATGAAAGCAACACAGCCGGAGAACAGGTCTAACTCCCCTTTATTGCTCCAATTTTGCCCACAAACATCCTCACGTTTACTACAAGTCCTGGAGCAAAGCTCTCACATGCAGCTTCAGCAGCCTCTAGCTGCAAGTAGTCCAGTAAGCCAGGTTAGCCAAACAGTAACCAGAGCAAGTTTCAGTGAAGCAGGCAAACTGGGCAAGCCCCATAGATATTTTACCAATCTTCAGTTTCATCTCCTTGCAATATGGTGTTAAACTGCTTGGCTATGAGTAGGTCTAGACCAGAAAGATGCTTCAACCCAAAACTATGTCATTCATCTTCATCTAGTATTGACCATTTCTTGATCTTCCTTGCCTTTTCTTCATTATTTCTGCTATTACAAGTTCTTTAATTTCAACTTCTCTTTTTATTTTTATTCATCTCCTTTATTCAAACTGTATTTTTGTTATATTTCTTTGGAGTTTTCCATACCTGTATGCTCAGAGCTACACTATTTCTTCTTTGTTGGATAGTTCATTGTAGTTTTTTAAAATTGATGGACTGATAGAAACATTTCTAATTTGACTGAAATTGGAGATTCTGCCTATGTGTGCATTTCAAGCTTCATATCTGCTGATCTTCTTGGTTTGTGGCTATTATTTGTTGCTTTATTGTTTCCAGTGCTTTCTTGTTCTTCCTTGTTTCTAGGTAATATTTCCTGATTAGGCATTATTTGGTCATCTTGTTCTTCAGTTTCTTTTCTTTCATCTATTCTAGTTTGCTTGCATTTGATCTTAGCATGCTAGCCTTATTTTCCAATCTGAACTTCTCTTTTGGTGATGCACTATTTGATTTTTCCTTGTTTGTTGATTTTGCATCTGAGATCTTTAGTTATAATTGTAGCTGTACTGTACATCAATTGATTTGTTTCTGGTGCTGAGCTGGTATTTATATTTTATATTACAGTATTAACATCTTTTAATACTTGTACTAGCTGGGTTTTATTTTTGTTGTAATTCAATAAATAAATCCAGAAAAAGAACCACCAAGATGATGAAAGGACTGGAAACCAAGTCCTACAAGGAAAGTTAACATTTCCTTGTACCAGGAATGTTCAGATAGCAGAAGGAGACAGGATTATTGTCTTGAAATACTTAAAGAGGTATTACATTGTAAATGGTTCTGTCGTATTCTACCTTTCAGAGAGAAAAATGAGAATGAATGGGAAGAAACCTAAAGATGTAGATCTAGATTACATATTCTTAAAGCTGTCAATCAATGGAATAGGTCACTGCATAGAGGGTTCTCTTTCCCATCACTGGAGATTTTCAGAAGCTAGGTAGTCATCTATTGGGAATGATGTAGAGAATCCTGCAGTGATAAATCAAGACTTGATGACGTCTTAAGTTTCTTCCAACTTTATGATTCTGTGAGTTTATAAAGTTCTGAAAATGGGCCATACTCAGCAAGTATTGCATATTCCTGTGTCATGTGAATCTTCTTTGTGAGATGGATTTAGATTTCCTGGTTAAAAAAATAACAGATCAAATTTGTTTTTTGTTTTTTTTTGCTATTCCTTAATAAAAGGTTAAATCAACCTAAACAAGCAAGTCAGAAGAGAGAAAGTTTTCACCTTTTGCCATAGCTAAAATAAACAAATACACATAAAGACAGTTCCCAAGCACTGGCAAATAATTGTTATATACAAATAAAGGCTTGTGCTACCTGACCTGGGCTGCAAAACACGAATTGTCACTAGATGATCTCAAAAGGAAAATATCTTGACTCTTTGCTGCCATCTAGTGGTTATCTGGAGTTTAACTTTCCAAATATGATAGCACTGCTAAGGATGTACAGGCAGAAATCATACTGAATTTAATATTACTCTGAAGCTTGTGGGTATAAAATTTGCAGCATAAAATAATTATAAAATCCTTTTCTTCTATTCAACACACCATAAGGCATGCTAAAATCTTACAACTAGGCTTCTTTTATTTTTGTTAAGCATAAGTATAAACTTGCTAGCTTTCTTTTCATACTAGATGCACTGGAATCTTGGCTGAATAAAGTGCCAGCGTACATCACGTACTTGCAATTACTGCTAGGATGTACACCAACAAGAAATGTGAAATGGTGCTTATTTCTTTTTCAAACCATCTGTTATTAAACACTTTTAGCCTAATCACATTTAAAGAACATTTCTAGAAGTTCATCCGTTTACCCAGCGACCTTTTAAAAAGGAAAATAAGTTGGAGGGGAGAACAAATGGGTGAGCAGAGAAATTCATTCCTCCTGTTTAACAAATAGTAGAGACTTGGTTAAACTAGCCATTATGCACAGAAGCATGCAAAAGGCTGTATTCATGCTGCATGCTAACTCTATTATTAACTACACTTAAAGAATTAATAAAACTGATTACATTTGCACAGCACACTGGCTGCATTCATACAATATATATAACCCTGGTTACTGATTTAACTCATTCTCTGGGTACACATAACGTATAAAACTCTAGGTTTACCAAAACAGCCGGGACACAAACTAGCTAGCCATATTTTTATCTACTTTATTATTCAAGCCTACATTATAAAATCAATGGATTGAGGTTTTAAGGTATATTAAGCAATATTTTTTAGGATTTTAAAAGTGGGCTTGATCTTTTGGTCATGTGGTGTTTGTTGGATTCCTCAATGGGTATTTGAAAAAGGTTGGGTATCATCCTTGCCAGGAGGAAAAGGTAAAAAAGTATAAAAGAATATTAATCATTTGCTGTGTTTAGGTCCACTAGTAGTTCCGTTTTGATCAGGAACTACAGTGGTGAACCAGGTAATAGAAGGAATTGAAGACTTGAAGATGGTAAGGCGTTGTTAAATTATTTTCCCCAAATTTGGAACTCCTTCATTTATGAGGATGTTCAGATAAATTGTGCTTTGAGTCACTGTTACAAAAAATGTGATTATGTATTTTTGGAAGAACAAGTGCATATTGACTTCTGGATTAAGCCAAAGTCCCAACCAGAACTGGCTCTCTATCATTGGCAACATGAAGAACGGAAAACATGATTTTTTTTCTTTAGTGATTTGTATAAGCATGACATTAGCATTTTTATTATTGTAGACAATAGAGAATGTTATTGTATTATTGTATTTTTATTTCAGGTAGCTCTTACCTGTTGCACCAAAAAAGATGTGCCTCTTAGTATTTAAATATTCTCAAATATTGGAGAATCAGTGCAGCATTGTAGTTACTAATTGGTAGGACTGACCCCCCCGAAGAACCATGAAGCTCATTAGCAATAGCATTTTGACTTATATACTGCTTCACAGTCTTTACAGGCCTCTCCAAGCGGTTTGCAGAGTCAGTATATTGCCCACAACAATCAGGGGCCTCATTTTACTGACCTCAGAAGGAGGGAAGGCTGAGTCAACCTTGAGCCTGCTGAGATTCAAACTGCCAAATTGCAGGCAGATGGCAGTTAGCAAAAGTAGCCTGCAGTACTACATTCTAACCACTGTGCCACCATGGCTCTTAGAGATTAGATGTCTTTGGCCCAGTCACATTTTTTTCTATTCAATCTACCTTAAAACACAGTCACAGTAGGAATCAGATGCAGGAAATAACTACGTGAGCTATTTGAAGATCCAGAAAAAGTTGGGATATTAATATAATATGATAGAACAAGGAGAAAGAGAAGTTATCAAGCACTACTTGGATCAAATACCTATTGACATATCCCAAGTGTTTTTGAACATAGAACTGCTTGTACTTATGTAAAAAGCAGTTTCAATGTTTTTATTCCTGCTCTTAACTAAGAGTTATTTGCTATCAAAAGATTCATTTCCTAGACATGTAATCCAAAGCTTTAAATGAATCTAGGAAAGTAAATCACCACTGCCACCACTGAATGAGGAAATACAAAATCTACTAGAATCATATAATAAACACCCAATTAAATGAGAGACTGCACTTCAAAATTGTTCCTTTTTTGGATGCCATACAGAGCATTTTCCTACCAAGTTGACTTCTTCCCCAACTATTTATTTAAGATTTAGCTATGTTGGGGTGGACAAACTCTTCAAAGTAGGTTCAGAGATTAATTTGGAAACAGGGCAAGATAAGTGGATGATGATGATAATAATAATATAAAGAGGGTTTCATAACCAATAGACTGTTTTTAAATGCAAACAATATTTCACAGAAATAGGCAGAAACATCCACATATAACACAGTGAAATAGAAATATCCTGAAAATATAAAAGGTATTTTAAAATAATACAAAAATAAAAAATGACTTAAATACATAATGTGGAAATTAATAAACTGCATCCCACTGGTATAATATAGTAGATTTAAAAATGCAAATTTGTAGCCAACATTTACTTCTTCAGTTCAAGCAACAGGCTTAATATCCCTTTAATGGTTTACCCTGTCGGAACTCTGGACCATTTCGCTCAGCACTGCTTACAGTTGTCTTCTTGGAATTTGAGTTGCCAGATGAAGTTGAACATGCTACTCTTTGAATGCAAAGTAAGTGCGCTACATCTTCTAATCTATTAGAATTCATCAAGTAGTAGAGACATCACACTGTGAGTTCTCCCTCATTACCAATCCATGTCAACAGCATTCATAAAACACACAAAGAACCATTCTGGATAAAATGAAATGTCCAGCTTGTCCAGTGACTAATCCAACCCAGCCCCTTAACAGAACATCTATGGCAAAATCTTGTTTCCTCTAGATCTTAGATGTCAATGTCACCTGTCATTTTGATGCCTTCTTGAATAATTACTTGAATTAATTTAGATTCAGGAAGACATTTGATGCATACCTAAATCTTCACACTAGCGTACAAATTCTGTAACAGTCATACGACTTTTTCTTAACCTGATAGTATCTTGACCCTACTAGTTGGAAAGATAGGTACTGAAGTCCAAGATAGCATCAGACACAGATTAGGAACTCTGGAAAAGGCAATGATGAATTGATTGGTAGTAAACTACATATCTGGAAAAGCTACTACTCAACTTTATGGAAACAAGACTAATTTGCTGTTATTTTGCTAATTGTGCCCCTGAGATTATATAGTGTGTTCAGAAAGGTCTTCCCCAACATCTTTTATAACTTTGAAAGGAAGTTGTAGATATTGCTACATGTTGTCTCGAGTCTAAGTACTTGCACTGACGCCTCTGTCTAGGAACATTAAATGAAAACGATTTTGGCATGATTAAGTAGATAAGCATAAATCTATTCAACTGAGGTTCTCAGCAAGCAAATTGTTGGTTCTGTGGATGAGTCTAAATAAGAAAAACAAACTGATTTTCTCTCTTTAACTTCTCAGATAAGACATTCCAGTGTTGAAAGCTCTTTGGTCCTAGGAGAGTCATTTTTCAACACTTTTCTCCATTTAATCCAATCTCCCTGCTTTCTATCCCTGCATCAGTACAGAGTCAGGCTTCAAAGACTGCAAGTAGATGCTGAAGTATTGTAGAGGCTGGGTGCAAAAGAGCCTTTTGTGAATTGCACTTTCCCCTGGAGACCTAAGATCATTGCCTCCATGAAGCTTGTAGTCTTAAAGCAAATAACCCAAGGAGACTAATGGAAACCACACTTCCCTTTTGACAGCACACGGCACGAGATTATTAAATTGGGCCTTGGCACTTTGCTCCCTGACACTTATTAATTTCAGTGCACATTGCTCCTGATTTGGCTTGTCTGTGTCTTGAGCCTTTTGTTCTATAATGGAAAATAGGCTTCTAAAAGAAGAAATTTTCAAACTAGCAAAGAAACTTTAAGAACTGAGCTTCCAAAAATGGTGTAGGGTCTCCCCCTTCGGTGGGGGATTGGACTAGATGACCTACAAGGTCCCTTCCAACTCTGATTATCTGTATCTGTAAAATGTGTATGTATCAAGTACCGTATCTACCAAAGTAGGGGTTGATTAACAGGGTTAGAAGATGTTGCAAACATACCAACTCCCAGGCTTCCCATAGCTGAGTCATACAAACAGGGCGAGTAGAATATGTGTACCAAGTGTATACATGGTTGACCGGTGTGTAGATCAGTATATTAATCGAGGCAGTGTGATCACAGTAGGTTTAGTATGTTGTGCAAAGCTAAGAAATTGAATTTATTTGGCAAAAGAAGGATTAAGAAGTTTTGCTAATACAGCTAGTCTTCCTACTTGCTCTTAACTTTGCTCTACAGTTTCTCTTAGGCATTGAGAATAGAATAGAATAGAATAGAATAGAATAGAATAGAATAGAATAGAATAGAATAGAATAGAAACTATGAAGGATGTGCATTTAATCGTAAAGTATTCTGTGAAATTAAAACATTAAAAGAATGAGGAAGGTATTGTAACAAGGTAGATCACGTCAATGTTATGGGGTAAAAGAAAAAATAAAAGAAAAATGTAACCAATGCTCAATACCTGCTGCAAAATGTATATATGTATATATATTTGTTTATATGTTTGTTTGTTTCTTTTTAAATGTTTTAAATATATGAAACTTAAACTTTGTTTTGAAAAAAGAGAGAATAGAATAGAATAGAATAAAATCAGTGGTGGGATTACAATTTTTCTACTACTAGTTCTGTGGGCGTGGTTTGGTGAGTGTGGCAAGGGAAGGATACTGTAAAATCTCCAGTCAGAGGTGGTTTTTGCCCTTACTCAAAATTTCCGCTACCGGTTCTCCAGAACTGGTCAGAACCTGCTGAATACCCCCTCTAAATAGAATAGAATAACAGAGTTGATAGTCTAGCGTTAGCTTTTGGACTGAACTTAGATTCTGCTTTTGGAACTACTGTAGTTGTCTGTCATTTATTTACTCGTTTGTACTTTGCACCCCAGTGTTAAATTATCTGCTAATGCTGCTGAGATGTTTTAGCTGCATTTGTACAATATATTCAGCTAAAAAGCTGAATTATTGGAACATGCATTAGGGATATCTGACAGGGCTGCAAAAATCTGGACAGCCATCAGATGGAATTAAAAGAGTATCTTCACAAAAGACTGTTTATCCATAAATATGTCAGGTATTAGTTAATGTTTATTTGTAATTAGAATAAGAAAGAGTTGGGACCATTTTATATTGATCACTATAAAGCTGTTTTTACATAAGGTTATTCTTGGTGCATTTGAAGTGACCTTTGATTTCAGTTGCTCATAAATTCCTTTCTGGAGAGAACTTAGTGAAGGTAAAGAAACTTGAGAAACATGGAGAATGTGATGGTGGGAATGATAATGACAACTATGACACGAGCTCTTCCTAATAACAGAAAATTACAATCTGGGAAAAATGCAGGATCTCTATAACATTAAGTACTGTCTACAGCAGAGCTGTCAAACTCCCGGCTCATAGGCCGGATGCATCACACGCTGGCCACGCCCATGCATGGTTTAGTGAAGGGGTGGAAAGTTCTTATATATCATGTAATGCTGCTGTGATGATGTGAGTTTGACACCCCTGGTCTACAGTGAGATGCAAGAGCATATTTATTATACCGAGTCAAATAGTTGTGAAAGGCCCTTCTTGGTTACCTGTAGAAATCATGTGGAGGATGGGGTGATTTTGCAACTGAGACCTTTTGATCACCTGAGCAGACTTTAGCACATATAAAGCTGGGGCAATGAGGGAAATAATGTGAAACCTTGAATTTAATGGTTTTATCTAATGCCAAGTAATTCCCTCTAAACAGTTTTCTTGACTCTTCTAGAGGAGGTACTCAATTATCAGATCTAATTCAATGAGGAATGAGAGATCATCAGTTGATATATGCTGTTGATCCTTTTTTAAAAATATTAAAATATATACTGGAGCAATGTAACCCACCCATCTTCCCTCCCTTCCTCTGATCATGAACCAATGAGGTGACCATGAAATGTGATCACTATTGCCATTAAAAATGGAGGAAAGTGCATCCTCACACTGCTCTTTTAAAGGGGGAAAATGTCAGTCACCAACAAAGAAGTTGATTTGTCTCCCCTGAGGAGATTTGACCCTCTCATCTACATTTATGTCACTGACTGCACCCCAACCTCCCTTTCATGAAAAGATGAAAATGAAGTGGCATAGGCCCAGACTTCTCTCCTCACATTATGTTATTCTTCAATAAAATATTCTTTACAAACAGAACATTCTTATTACAATAGTATTAACTATTTTTACTATATTTAAATTCATAATACTGATAAGCATTTATTATATAAAGACAATATTTACACTATGTATGATGTTTAATATTTGTTCTAATCTTACAATAAATTGATAAAACAAGCATCAATAATTCTGCACATGCTCCACAAGCTGTTCCTTTTATTAACTGAGGGAGATGGTGGGGAGGAAGAAGAGGAAGAAGAGGAGGAGAAGGATGGGGACGACGAGAAGGAGAAGGAGGAGAAGGAGAAGGTATGCATATGCTATGGCATCTCTATATCAGACAGGACAATAGGTCTATTTGCTACTGCCCTGACCATCTGCCATTCTTATTGACATGGGATCCTGAGTATTTGTCCTAAATTCCAAATCTTTGATGCTCTATTGAGTACATAGTGAAAGTGAATGGAGGCAAATTCCTCTTGTGTGTGTGTGTGTGTGTGTACACAAACACATACACACACACATATATTTATACACACACACACACACACATATATACATATAAATACACACATACATACATTGTAGGAAAAGTGAATAGCATTGGCAAAGACTGTTCATTTACATTGGTTAATTTTATTACATTAAACTATAGATATAGAAACAGGGTAATCATTAGCAGAAGTTTGACAATTGATTTGAACATAATGTATTTGCTGACATGTGTCCTTTTAATATTTCAGAAGTATTATCTGATACATTGAGCAACTCTTCTATCATACATTTTCATATTGCAGGAATTTTTGCCATCCTCTTTATCTTGATTGCTGTTTTCTGTTAATTGTTCACTGAAGATTTGGCAGCCAAGCTTCACATGCCAAACCTGTTTTACCATTCCACTGCCCTCTGGCGTCAGTAATGCATTCTCAGTTACTGTGCGCCATGATGAAATGGTACAAGTTGTGGCAGAGCTATCTGCATAATGGTAAGAACCAGTTTCTATTCTACTGCTCTTATCCAAAGTCATATTTTTATATTATATCTTGGCTGGTCTTTGACAGTGGATATTTTGTAATCAAGCTGTTTCTTTGCTCTCTGTTTAAGAATGCATAAACCTTTCCCATCTGGCAACCTGCAAGTCTCTTGAAACTGCAGTCTCTTGAAAAAGTTGGGTGGAAATACTACGAGCTGCAGTTTCATCTGAAGGATGCCAGGAAGACTGATATTGTAATTGTATGTGGAAATGAGTATGGAAGACAGTGCAAAGAGATTCTGCCTGAGAATGGCCAGGTGAAATTATGTTAATGTAGCTTTACAATAAAGTAGAATTAGCTCATCTGGTCATATTTCCTGTCTGGTTTATCTGGGAAAGCTAGCATCAGTCTTACAAGTCTCAAAGTACAATTTTCTTGCCATTTCCTTTACAGCCCAATAACTTAGGGAGAATCCCTCCTGAGTCTCTTGCTCTTCCCACTATACAGCTGCGGACTATGTCCCCTCTTATCTGATCGTTCCCTAGGCAGTATATTTTCACCCATCTCCCAAGGTCATTCTCTATTACAAGTGTTCCGAACAGTATCTAATTACTGCACTTTCTTCTTTTTTGCTGATTGTAAAATCTGTGTACTTTTCAATCATTGCCAGAGGTTGCATTCTTTTCTTTGGCTTTAAATATTTCAATAATCATACTTGGTATCTAAAAACTAGGCAGAGCTGCATTCAGTACTCTAACTTCAGTGACAAATATGTTATATCTACAAATGTCCTCATGATTACTACAAATGTCCTCATGAATAATTTGTGTGCTATTGTAATTTTACGGTCAAGGTACATCTAGTGTGAATGGAATAATTGCTGGTTTGTTCATTTATAACAGAGGTGTCAAACTTGTGGCCCATGGGCCGGATGCATCACTCTTTGGCCAAGCCCACCCCCAGGTTAATGAAGGGGGAAAAAGTCATGATATGTCACATGACGACGTGATGATGTGAGTTTGACACCCCAGTTTATAACATGATATTTAGAGTCCAGCCATTTTCCAGAGGCTCCCATGGAGGATTACAATCACAAGGTGAAATCATAAAAAAGAGGGTGAAATTATAAAGTCAAATAAAAAATAAATTGGCTATAAACATACCATTTCAAACACTAAATGATAAGCAAGTGATGGTAAAAGATGGATGAACATGCTCAAGCTTTGGAATTCTATATCCTGCATGGTACAGAAAAGAAGATAGTTTCTGGCATCCTCTTTCAACATGGCTCGCCAGGTCATTGGGTGCCAGAAAGGAGACTCCTTGCAGTTCTTTAACACCTTATAGGTTTCAAAAGTTCCAGCAGCAAATTTGTGTATATTTTGTTTTTATTTGTGTGCAAAATATTCAACCACCTTCTGGTTCTACCACCAAGCAGTGAAACTATCCAGAGCCAGCCCTGCAGATGTGTCTTCAGGCCTTCATGGAGAGAAAAATTTCAGGGGAGCCCTAAAACATCCAGGCCAAGTCTTTGAATTGATATGACTACTAAAGGTCTCAGACAACAGATCCAAAGGAGCACAGTAGTTTGAAAAAAGAAGCAACCCCCACCCCACTTTACTCCATAGTTTGGGGCTAGTCATCCTTTCTACAAGGGTCAGAAAGTGTCAGAATCTATGTACATTGACTTGTAATTGCATCCCAACACTGAAGTCATTTAGACAACCTAAAAACCTTTTGAAAACCCAATGGCAATGTAGTAATTTCTACATTGCCGTGAATTCTATGAGGAATCCTTGGTGCTCTCTGAGCTTGGTTTTTTTTTTTCTTCCAGTTGTTTCATTACCAAAACTAGATGTTACCTCATTTCAACTCTAAGGTACAAATATTCTCCTTTATTGATTCCATGGATTCTAACTTAAAAAATGAACTCCATGCGATTACCCTTCTCACGTATACTTGCCAAACATTGTCTGGAAGAATTTGCTTAGCTTTTGAGCATCATGGAATAGATTAGAAAGAGAAGAAAGAAAGAGAGAAAGAAAGAAAGAAAGAAAGAAAGAAAGAAAGAAAGAAAGCTTATGCAGATTACAGAACCCAAGCCCAAACCCAGTTTTGAAGAATTTCTTAAACTTTTACTTCTGTTAACTTAGCATAGGATCCTCCTGGCATAATAATTAATTTAAACAATACTTCAGCATTAATGCCAGCAAAATATGTATGTTGTTTATACATGCCCCAGGGAAAGTATGCCATCAAAGCAAATCTAAAATTGAGCAATGCCTTTGATTAAAACTGGCTTTAGTGTTACAGCAGAATTTCAGATGAAAAACCAATGGGTATCACAGAACAGGGATATCTGACTTAGGGCAAGTTGCATGAATTGCTTCTGAGGATTACCACATCATCATCATATGATGCATTAAATGTCTTGATGCATCACAAGAAAATATAGTCTTGGCATTTCCAAGTCCTGGCAGGGTCAGGATCAAAGCTGATCTATATTTACACAGGGCGTCCCCTTTGGACTTACATAAATCTGTGAAATGAGAATAGCAGATTTGGGAGATTATGACTGTAGAAGTGGGACAACTCCCACTGCAGGCCTAAGAAAGAAATACAAGGATCAATCAAGATTAAGAAATGAAAGAAAAAAGTTTAAGAGGGCAGCACAATTGTGTGATTGAAACTCCGTTTGTTTTTATGGTGACAAAAAAACTTTGATTGACCCATTGCAGCTGCCATACTGACTTTTTTGACCATACCCTGCAGACAATCCTGATTCAGACATATAGACTGGAGGAATGCTATTTAATAAAGAGTCCTATATTTTTGAACCACCCACAAGCCTTTTGAAAAGCAATCTTCGCAAGCTATATCATTAAAATGTGTAGAATGTTAGGAATATAAGTTGCCTAACAGGTATTTGGTTTGGAAATATATAAACCAGGATAAACATTTTAATACTGTATCTTTAAGAAAATGCAAAAGTGTAGTTGAGTGTGGTTTCTCAAACGACCATAAGATGGAGCCAGAAACCTGAATTGTTTAGTCTTAGTCTTAGTCTCAGAAGAAGTCTCAGTCTCTGTTTCCTTCTGTTGGAGAGAGTTGCCGTTTTCTCCTAAATGACTGTTACTGATCGTTGATGTAAGTCTGTTACTGAACTGTTTTTGATACTGGACTTTGATATTGGAATTATCCCTGAAATGAACACTGACTGATTTACATGTGACTTGGACTGCTTGTTTGGACTTTGCTTAAACATTTATTGAAAGTAAAAACCTACATTAACTGTACAGTGTATCTGTGTGCTGTGTATGTATTATTCAAACACTTCTCTCACTACGTCTCCCTGTATGCGCTCATTCTCCTAATGGGGAATTACCTTAACAGATGTTGACAAATTCTTGCCTCCCAAAATTGCACAGAAGCACAGTAGAGGGATATGCATTTGTTCATCTGAAATATTACTATACAGGCATTTTTCATACATGTTGTTAAATATTTTATAAATCAAGATCATCATAGTAAACAAACCTTGATAGTAGAGGTGCCCAATTCTTCTATGTTTCAGGCTTTTCAGTGGGATTATGGGGGGAACTCTTTGCTCCAAAAAGTGGACAGGAGTAAAACAGTTGAATTTGATTTTAATATTAAACTTAATTAAAAAAATATAAAACAGTTGATCACCTCCTAGACTGGGGAAATAGTCTCCCAAAGCTTTGATTGGTTGCACAAGATGGATTGAAAAGGACATCAAGTTCCATCTAGAAATAACCAGTGTCATGTAGTTGCCTAGGACAGGAATCACATTCAATCTTTTTGATCTGTTAGTCATAGAGAGTTCTTCCAATCAAACCAAACAGCAACGTAATATAGGATCTATGCAGAAGCCCCACAGAAGCCTCCAAAAAGCTCACAAGCAGGGCCTGAAGACAATTGCTCGAACCAGTTAGGTCACCCTGGCAATTTATCCTTGATAATTTTGTCTAAAATCTTTGTGAATCATCTAAACCAGACAGTATAATTGGTTCAAAAAGAACCACGTGTCAGGGTTCCTCCATTGTTAGAGAAATGGACTTTGGCTGAAACCAGAGTTGATAACATTTGCACAGGATTGCTATCAGTTTTAAAACTATGGATTTGTTAAACAAAAATAAATATTGCCATTATGTCTTCCCACAAATGACTACTCCACACAAAGTGTGACACCGCCTAAATCAATTGGATTGTTACCATCTATGGTAGAAGTCTAAAGGCAGCATATCTTTAAAAAAGTTTGGACTGAGTTTTATCACACTCGTCAGACTGCTTATTCAACATTGATGCTAGATGTCCCCATCATCCAGTCAGAGCTGAAGAAGCTTCTTGGATGAGAAGTGAAACGTCTTCAAAGAAAAAACAAGGAAGTCCAGTTGCCTCCTGAAAAACACCTTTGGGAACATGGATTCTAGATAGATGTTGACTGAAGACAGAACAAAATGAACCCTTATTACTAGAGGCGTCTGTAGAATCAAGGGTTTTTATCAAAATGATTAAAGCAATGTGACTCCACCCTTTCTTACGTTACATCACAATGCATGTAACAGAAGGACAGAAGTTGGACTGCAACACACGATATCACTTTTGTTATCCAGCCCTCATGCTTCCTTCAACCCTCCCTATAGATGCCTCTGCTTATTTTTTTGCATTCATTGCATCTATTTTAGTATATTGATGAATCCGCTAATGGCCACTAGATGGCCAGAATAATCCCAAGAACATCTGTGACCTGAGTGAATCTTTCTCTCCCAAGCAACCACATAACCCCCTGAGACCCTTGTGTATGTATTGAGCAGACGCTTTAGCCAGCTCATCTCTTAAGACTTTTTACTGTATGAGGGGAGAAGTTCTTTACAGAAGCTCTCAACCCAGTATATAAAAAAAGTGACTAGGTGTTACTTGACCCTTTGAACTGGAAATAGTGGGGCCTGAATTCAGGGGGCTTCTGCACCCAAACATTTCCCTCACTGCAGAGCTTTTTGTGGCTGTGTCATTTTGCAAAGGAAGCAACACCACAGTGATGATAAAACACTAAGCTGCATTATTGTTAAATAATAACCAGGACATCTGCATCAGAAAATCTCCTGGTTTTAATAACAATAATAAAAAGATGCATTATTTACTCTAACATTGCTAATTCTTCAGTAATGTACAAACTCCTACTTTGTATCTGTAAACAATCCAAGCAGTGTTTTGGGATTACTGAATAGTTTCTATGAAAGGCATTAAAAATAATCGCATCTTGGCACATTAATAGAATTTAATGGTTGGGCAGGAAAATAGTAGAAAAAATGATGTTAAAAATGCAGCAGATGGATTTCATATTTTACTGATTGTGTGTGGAGTTGCCATTGCCAAAATAGCTCTAAAGTCCTATAATGCACAAAAGACTTTCCACAGCCAGTGTCCAATGTGACATTGGCTATTTTTTTTGTAATTGCATAATAAATTTCCTCTCTGTCAAAAAAAATATTCTGGTTTATTCAGACACATTTGCTGTAACTTTTCTCAGCATGAGGGAGATTCCTTTCTAGATACAAATTGGTAACACGATTATAAACTGCTGGGATTCATGTGGTCTTTTCATATGTATGAAGCTTAAATAGTTTTTTCATCCTAAGAAGTTATTCCATATCATTTTTTTCAATTGTCAGTTCTCATGCAATTTTAAAACCTGCTTCAAGTAAATTGTAAAACCTGTTTTGCAAATGTTCTCTTCCAATTTCTTCTTTTACCTGAGAATACTCAGACTTTCACATGAGAAAACAGAATTAAAGGCAATTTGAAACCTTGAATAAGAAAACTATGACCCTGAGGGAGCACTAATTGTCTTTATTTCATTTCATTTATTAATTGTTTTCTTTGGGAAACACTAATTGTCTTCATTTAGTTTCATTTATTTACTTTTCTTCAAGGAGTTCAAAGTGGTGTATGTGGTCTTCACCAGGGATGGGATTCAATTTTTTTAACAACCGGTTCTGTGGGCGTGGCTTAGTTGGTGGGTGTGGCTTGGTGGTCATGTGACTGGGTGGACATGGCTTGGTGGTCATGTTATTGGCTGGGCGTGGCCAACTCAATATCACTCACATTGAGGCACACATCTCCTCGCCTGGCCTCTCATGACTGTGGGGATGCTGCAACAGTTGTAAGTGTGAAAAAGTGTCATAAGTCACTGTTTTCAGTGCCATTGTAACTTTAAATGGTCACTTCACACAAGCAAAGTACCAGCAAAGGAGGAGAAAAAAACTCCAAAGAACTTCCTGAGACAGGAAGTCTAGTCCTGCCAAGAACGTAATAAGGGTTAACAGAGAGGCAGTTTCTGTAAGCAACACCAGAATGTTTCCTTCCTGCCTTCCTTACAGGATTAAGCCAGTAATTTCTTCTAACAACTGGTTCTCCAAACTGCTTAGAATGTTAACAACTGGTTCTAGTGAATAGGTGCGAACTGGTAGAATCCCACCCCTGGTCTTCACCCCTGTTTCAGCCTTACAACAAACCTGTGAGGTAGCATAATGCTGTGATCTGGCCCTGTCAGCATCACTACTGAATAGAGGGTACAAATCAAATCTGATACTAGTCTGATACTCTAATAGACCGTGCTTGAAAGAAAAGCATAGACCCTCAGGGTTTTGATTACTACAGGCCTATTTGTATCCTACTAGAGCTAAACTCTCACTCTCTGAGGAGATGTGTGTACACACAAATAGTGTGTGTGTGCACATGATTGGATGGCAAAAAAAGTGATAGGATCAATCTAGTCACAAGTTCCATTGGGATCTACTACTTCTTCAGAAAAGAAGTAAACAAGCGGAAGATCAACAGATAGTGAAGAGACTGTTACATCTTATTCCTGCTATTTACAGTCTGTGCCTTTTTCTTCTATCTTAAAAATAGCATTTGTGAACAATTGGTGCTTTTCAATTTGCATGAGTGCTTTTCTGTAGGTTTGAAAATATTGAGATTGCAGTTACGATGCAACCTATATTGAGAATAGTATCTTTTACCTTCTATAGAAGATGAATTGTGTGTAAGAGAGGAAAGTTTGTGTGCTAACTAGATACATATTCTACTTGTATTGTATACTTCTGTTATTTGGACTTTGATTACATTGCAAAATTATAAAATATCTCCTCCTCCTCCTCTTCCTCCTCCTCCTCCTTTCATAGTTATAATCAGAAGTGGTCGCTCAAATGCATTGAGGTTCAGTTTATTTGTTATTTTGTTCCAGGCAAGCTGATCAATATATTCTTCAAAACACTGAAGAGTTGTTGAACCAAGTTCTTCTAATGATTCTCAAAACATTTCACAATAGATTCAATTCAAATTGATCAGATAAACTGTCATATTTTAGCTTTGTTTTGCAATCTCAGGAAAACAATACAATCCTAACTGTGTTGTTCTATTGGATGGAACAGTAGGATTCAAGAATCTGGACTCACTGCTGCACATTTGGAACAATGCGTGAAAGTGTTTACATAGGTGGGGAAAAGCACAGAGGCAATTACTCCAGGTCCCACATATGGAAGGCAGCCCATTAAAAATATGCTTTGGTATTTTAAATTGATCTCAAGAATCAACAGTTTTCATTTGAGTCAATTAAAATATAATCCTAAGAATTATTTCAGGATTTCTTCATCCACTCCTGTTTAGTGAGCCATTAACCTTAAGATACAAATAGAAATAAAAACAAACATGAAGAAATCAATAAAGTTGACAATAGCTACTCCCTGCGAAGGGACTTAAATTAATATTCCACTCCCAGCCCGCGGTATATACACAACCATCTGCATACAAATCTTTTCTGACAATAAATTTAACCCAGTCAAATCTGGTTAATGGTGATCCAAAAACACTAACCCGGACCAAATTCTTCCTTTTAAAAAACAAAATACCTACCTACTATCTTTAGAAAGTATCTAGTATCCTATGAACCCTTGTATTGGGATCATAGTGGCAAGTCTTCGTTGTATCCCTTGCCCTTCCTTATTAGCCGATAGTCTCTGTCTCTGTTATTTAGGGAAGTCAGTGGAATCTACTAGTGAAAATATTTTGTGTGTACGCAGAACAATTCTATGTCCAAGGTCAGAATTATAGGAAAATATTTTAGCAAAATCTGTTATTGCTGAATAAAATCAATGCTGGTTCCTCTCCCCCTTTCCACTCTGAAGTCATGTGAGCTGTAAAGTGTTGATTTGATGCTTTGGGGCCATTTTATGTTTAGAAACAACTCCTGGCATATGGGGAAGAGTGACAAATCCCAGCTGAGTATTTCAACCAGATGGGGACATGCAAGTGGAACAGCTCCTCAAAACTATGACATTTACAAACACGATACATTTGGGAGTTGGATACTCTTCCCCCCCCCTCCCCAGCTTCTGAGCATTGTTAACAGATTAGTACCATATATTTTATGCTTGTGCCTACAAGCACAAGTGCTGGAATTTTTTAATCATATTTTACAGATCAAAACCATTCTTGACAAGCTCTTTCAATGAGTTTGATAATGCAATGGTTCAGTTTCTACTGTATATGTAAGTCTTTAGAAGATCTTGTGCAAAACAAAGGACACCCCTAGAAGTTTGTCATCTCTCAGGATTGTGAAGTGACACAAGTGTGTCAATGTAATTCAGATAATGCATTAATACAGTGTATGTTTGTACAATGTCCTACACTTACCAAGTTTTGGGAGAAGGTAGTAGATTATATAAATATGACTGCAACAAAAACTAAATAATATTTCAGAGCATAATATTTTTTTAACTATACCTAGCCACATGGAATTTGAAAACATAGGCAACATAAAGAAATTTTCCATGCCTTTACAGATAGCCTTTGACGTACAACAGTTTATTTAGTGACTGTTCAAAGTTACAACATCTTTGAAAAAAGTGACTTATGACCATTTTTCACACTTACAAACATTGCAGCATCTCCGTGATCAAAATTCAGATGCTTGGCAACTGATCTATATTTATGATGGTTGCAGTTTCCAGGGGTTATGTCATCACTTTTTGTGACCTTCTGACAAGCAAAGTCAATGGGGAAACCAGTTTTACAACCATGTTACAAATTTACCAACTGCAGTGGTTCACTTAATAGCTGAGGCAAGAAAAATTGTACAATGGAGCAAAACTCACTTAAAAAATGTTTCACTTAGCAACATAAATTTTGGGCTCAATTGTGGTCGTAAATTGAGGACTACCTGTACTATAGCTAAAACTGATATTGCAGCATTGGAAAGAGAAATGTGTGGCTTCATTTATTCAATTGATTGAAGACTTGGTTTCAGTATCTATTTATCAGTGGGTTACATAGAGATGGAGACTTTGTATATTTAGACAAGTATAATGAAATATGGATTCATTTATAGAGATAGCAGTAGATTAAAAACATTAAAAATATACAGGTGAAACTCAAAAAAAATTAGAATATCGTGCAAAAGTTCATTTATTTCAGTAATGCAACTTAAAAGGTGAAACTAATATATGAGATAGACTCATTACATGCAAAGCAAGATTGTTCAAGTCGTGATGTGTCATAATTAAGATGATTATGGCTTACAGCTCATGAAAACCCCAAATCCACAATCTCAGAAAATTAGAATATTGTGAAAAAGTTCAATATTCTAGGCTCAAAGTGTCCCACTCTAATCAGCAAATTAAGCCATAACACCTGCAAAGGGTTCTTGGGCCTTTAAATGGTCCCTCAGTCTGGTTCAGTAGGAATCACAATCATGGGAAAGACTGCTGACCTGACAGTTATGCAGAAAACCATCATTGACACCCTCTATAAGGAGGGAAAGCCTCAAAAGGTAATTGCAAAAGAAGTTGTATGTTCCCAAAGTGCTGTATCAAAAAGCACATTAATAGAAAGATATGTGGAGGGAAAAAGTGTGGAAGAAAAAGGTGCACAAGCAACAGGGATGACCACAGCCTGGAGAGGATTGTCAGGAAAAGGCCATTCAAAAGTGTTGGGGACTTTCACAAGGAGTGGACTGAGGCTGGGATCAGTGCATCAAGAGCCACCACAGGCAGACAGATCCTGGACATGGGCTTCAAATGTTGTATTCCTCTTGTCAAGTCACTCCTGACCAACAAACATCAGAAGCATCTTACCTGGGCTAAAGAAAAACAGACCTGGTCTGTTGCTCAGTGGTCCAAAGTCCTCTTTTCTGATGAGAGCAACTTTTGCATCTCATTTGGAAACCAAGGACCCAGAGTCTGGAGGAAGAATGGAGGGGCACACACTGCAAGATGCTTGAAGTCCAGTGTGAAGTTTCCACAGTCTGTGTTGATTTGGGGAGCCATGTCATCTGCTGGTGTTGGTCCACTATGCTTTATTAAGTCCAGGGTCAACGCAGCTGTCTACCAGGAGATTTTGGAGCACTTCATGCTTCCTTCCACAGACGAGCTTTATGGGAATGCTGACTTCATTTTCCAGCAGGACTTGGAACCTGCCCACACTGCCAAAAGCACCAAAACCTGGTCCAATGACCATGGGATTACTGTGCTTGATTGGCCAGCAAACTTGCCTGACCTGAACCCCATAGAGAATCTATGGGGCATTGCCAAGAGAAAGATGAGAGACATGAGACTGAACAATGCAGAAGAGCTGAAGGCTGCTATTGAAGCATCCTGGTCTTCCATAACACCCCAGCAGTGCCACAGGCTGATAGCTTCCATGCCACGCCGCATTGAGGCAGTAATTGCTACAAAAGGGGCCCAAACCAAGTACTGAGTACATATGCATGCTTATACTTTTCAGAGGTCCAATATTGTTTGATGTACAATCCTTGTTTTATTGATTGCATGTAATATTCTAATTTTCTGAGATTGTGAATTTGGGGTTTTCATGACCATAATCATCACAATTATGACAAATCACGGCTTGAACTATCTTGCTTTGCATGTAATGAGTCTATCTCACATATTAGTGTCACCTTTTAAGTTGCATTACTGAAATAAATGAACTTTTGCACGATATTCTAATTTTTTTTGAGTTTCACCTGTATACATACTTGAATAATATTTGCATTATACAAGTAAAAACAGAATTATAACTTCTTACTGTTACAATGACATATCATACTATATTTTTCCTTTGTTGTATTTCTTTCACTTTTTTGTTAAAGCACTTTTTATATCCTCTTTTTCTTTTTTCTTCTTTTGACAATGTATGCATCTCCATCACTGTTATCTTTGTGGTTTTTTTCTTCTTTTTCTATCTTTTTGTTATTAAAGCAATAAAAAGTAAATTAAAAATGTAGAGTGGCAGAATTGTACAACAGAAAATGTGTTGGGTAAGGTCAGAGAGATGGTGATATAAAAAGCAACAATGGACCCACTGTCCCACAAAATGCCCAACATATTTAGTGGAAAGATAATGGAAAGGGATATTTCAATTTTCTGTGATCACAAAGTGACGGTATAACATGTGAATGACATCAATTTTCATGTCAGTTATACAATGGTTTGAAAGGCTTGCCTCTTGAACCACCAACAATCTTATTTGGAAAAATAATTTAGGGATACATATTAGATTATATGCTTAATTTCCCATTTTTCCTATTTTTAAATAAATGTTAATAGTACAATTACTGTTTACTAATTGACATGAGATGAGATGAATATTTGTGTAAATATTTAATATAATAAATATTTAATATACCAGACATGTAATTTATGGTGGGTTTTTTCTTTTCCTTTTACCTTTCTCTTCTTATTAAAAATACATCTCAGATCGTTCCGCTGCTATGCAAAAGAAGAAATCAGGACATGTAGGATTTTGATCACAAGTAATCTTTGCTGCAATTCCATCTTCTGACAATAGTTTAAACATAGGAATCTGAGTCCCTTTGCACTTAGTAATCCACATAAAAATCACTCTTGATAATAATGTGTGATCAGTCACATCCCAGATATGAAGGAGGTCTCACCAACACTATGTGATGCTAATACAGAAAATCAATTATTGTGGGGATTTTTTGTTTAGATGAAACATTTAAACACCTTGGCTTCTGAGGAAGGAATAATTGCAACTTTTTAGGCCCAATGCGAATTCAAGGACAAGGCTTAGTAAGTGAACTGGAGCTGGACAACACGGTGCTTATAGGCATCTCTTCTATGCTTTTCAAGTTGTCTGATAAATCTTGAGTTTCATATTACTTGCTTGCTTGTTTGTTTGAACAGCCAATTTCTTTAGTTTATAGCAAGCTGCCTCATTAATTTCCTGATTGACTTTGGGGCCATGCAGACTCACAAGAAACATTCATAGGAAGTAGAGTTAGCAGTTGGCTGGAAGGTAATAAAAAACTGCCATTTTTACTGGGGTCTATGATATGGAATAGTGGAAAATTTTATTCTTTGTATCAGGTAACCAAATGTCTTGTACATTCCCACTGCTTCAGGTTATGGCATACTGATGTGCAAGAAAAACCATGGAAGCTTAAAACTGCAATTTAATCCATATTTTCTTGGAAGAAACTTGTATTGAGAACAGTATACCAAATGAATGTATTAATGAATAAATGGCTCATTGCAGTCAAGGACCAGCATAAATGTAGATCATTTTTCTGAGCAATCATGTACAATTGTCCCAAAGGTGCTTTTCTAAGAAGCAACTGGACATTTTGTTTTTTCTTTGAAGACGTTTTCCTTCTCTTTCTAGGAGCTTCTTAGATGAGAAGTGAAATGTTTTCAAAGAAAAACCAGAAAGTCCAGTTGCCTCTTGAAAAAGCACATTTGGGACAACCATGACCTAGATAATTGAGAATCTCTATAGACCTGTAAAAGATTAACTTATTAGGATTCTAAAAGAAATTATTTTTTCTTAGACTTCTAAGTATTGTGGCTTTTCACTACATGTGTAATTCTAAAACAGGGATATAGGTCCCACTCTTATTGTTGAAATGAATGTTTGCCAATACACAAAGAATGTCTTCAATGGTCTGCCTATACAAATAGAATGGCTGTCAGTACAAAGGCTGTCATTTCTAGTATTAGGAATAACACTTCAGGATCTCACTAGAATCTCCTTTCTCATCCTGCAATTCTAATAAATAGTCTCAGTTCATCTTTGTGTCAGTTTTTAGTTGTTGTGAAAATGGCACTTTTTGCTATCTTCCTACAATCATCTACAAACGTATCTGAATATTTCAGATGCCATTCTCTTCCAAATGTGAAGTTGAAACTACAGAGAGCAACCAACAAGGAAAGACAAATGGAATAAAAACCCAACGAGAACATTTCTTCTGAAATGACCTTAAAATGCTCTCCTTGTGTTGCTCCCAGATTTTATGGAAGGCCATGTCCCCATTTAAGATCTAATGTGTTTGGAGAGCAATAAAAAGTTCTTTGTTATTGGGGAGAATCCCTTTTATATGCAGCGAATTGGATCAATTTGACCCTGATTGTCTCTCTTCTCTTTTCGTCTGACTATTTCAAACGCCAGGCTCTTGGCATTAACTTAAGAAGCTGATTGAACCATGGGCCTGACACTTGTCAGTAGTGGATAATGCTGGTTTCAATCTGTCATGTTCGCACATAAATGAGCAGTGACAGAGATAGACTGTTGAATAGAAAAAGCAGTTTTACTGTGGCTAACCTTTCCATGTATAAATGCAGCCAGTAACAAGGCCTGAAAATAGCTTGTATAGCTGAGAAAGAACATTCTGAAACATATAACAGAATGATGTATTATCTCTTTGGCTATCAGAAATTGCCCCGTTAACAATGGACACCTTCCTGAGTATAAAGTTAAAATGGACCTTCATTAGAAAAAATGACACAGACAGATTCACTTCAGTATGAATTGTCAATTCAATATTTAGTAGGTAGCCAATGTCACTCTGCTACCTGGGAGGAGAACATTGCCCTATCTGGAAATTAAATAGCCTAGTTCTTTGACAAATTAGCTTTTTAAAAGAGAGAATAATATCAACTGCTTATTCCATTTTAATCAACAGCAGAATACAAATTATACCTTTTAAACATTTTACCAAATCTCATCAGATATTTGAAGAAATATCCCTCTGCCTTCCAGTCAATCCAGCTAAAAGTTCAGTTGGAATACTGAGCCATAAAAATAGAAGCGAAGAATGGAAAGTTGTTATGATTTCTGGACACTTTTATGATATGCTGAAATCACATTATGTACAATAGATTCATTAAAATGAGATGTTTCTTTAAAAGCAAATTTAAGTCTGCCACGGTTTCAGAGCAATTTGCATAAATGTGTGCCAGTGCGTGTGTGTGTATGTGTGTATCTATTGTGTATACACACACACACACATCCCCTAAATTTCTAATTAAATACTAATTAGTACTATCACCAGAATTGTCTCTCAGCCCTAGCTCCTCATGGCTTTGTCATTTTGATTAATACATAGTCATTTATTAACTTATTTAACTAGCTGAGGTGCTTCATGACAAACCACATTAAATTATTCTCATAATAGTCTTGTTACTAGGGAGAAAAAAGGAGAAGAATTTTAAACTTAATAAAAATTACCTTCAATAATCTTACAGCTTTTCCACAGCACCCTTAGAAGATGGAAATTGGCTCCTTGTTTGATTTATAATGTATAGGGTTGTATAAAGCATCCATTAATAAAATTTATGTGTTCATTTAAGCAGGAGCTTTACAATGGTACTGTAGCCCTGAGTGCTTATTATTTAACTTTTGCTATAGTTATGAAAATAATTAATGTTCGGACTAGACAGGGACTAAAATACCCACTAGAAATAGATAATTAGAGGCATAAATAATGTGTAGACCTAGCATGTTGGTTTAAAAAATATATATTAATTGTCTTTGCTTCACAGTTAAACTTTATCAAGGAAGAATAGTTTATATAGGCTGTTAGCTTTAAGAGAAATAATGTTCCAGCTAATTTGAAGGTGGGGGATAGTTCAGTATGAAATAATGGGAGGTTTGTGAGTCTAAAGAGCACAAGAATTAAGGCTAAATGTTGTTTGTGATAAATATCGACAAGTCCATCCCATACAAGCAATGGCAGGGGAGTTATAAAGACAAAGCTACGTATAAAATCCCCCCCCCGCCCGTTGGTTTTATAAATAAGTCCATGGTGTAAAGCAGAACAACAAGTGTAATGCTCTTTAGTATATTCCTTTTTAATATTTGTCCTCAGGAAAATCGCCAATGTCGATGTGATAAAATCAAGATAAATGGCAATGTAATTCCACAGTCTTGGATATCAGTACTCAGTGATACCCACTATAAATTATGATTCTTAAATTCCTAAAATGTTCAGCCAAGAACTAAAGAGCATTGACAAAAGAAAAATACTTAACTATGAGTCTGTCACAGTGCCAGGAATGGTCTTTACCAGGGTAAGCTCTGAACTGCTGGACTTCATGGTAGATGCAGGTGATTCTAGAAAATAATATATCAGGGTTCATTTATGCCTCAGCAATAGAAGACATTACACATATTTTATTTGTCATTTATAAGCTTTGGTGAAGATCCAGTATCTAGATCCATTATTAATTAGAACCGTTCCCTAACAGGTCTTCATCTTAGATTGTCTTATTTCCTTCAGGAGGCAAATGTAAATGTTGTCGAGTTTGTAGTTATGCCTGCCCAAAAAAGAGACCATTGTCCAGGATAGATCATTTACAAAGGATGTGAACTTATTTAAACGTAAATGTTTACTTGTACCTATTCTGTCTTACTATTGTTGATGTGGCATCATATTTTTTTATTTTGAGATGGTCTTTTGACCAATCAATAAAAATCTACTACTTCTACCAGAAAATGAACATATTGGTTTGCTATTGTATCAAGGTCATGACTGGATACAATTGGAGATAACGAATATGCAAGATTTCACTTTGTTTTTATTACAAAAGACCCACTGCCTGTGCAAAGGGCATAACCAGATAGCATCACTGGAGTTGTGATCCAATAGAGTGTGCAATGGAATGATTTCTTGAAACAATCAGAAAATTATGCCAATATAAAATGTGCTACCTGATTGCTAAGCCTTCAGGCATAGTAATAAGCGTGTATCAAGTCCTGATATTACTATTTTAAAGTAGACCAAGTTTGCAAATGTCCATGCTAATATTTCCTTTCCCCCCAGCCATCATTCACCAACAGGAAACAACTACGAATAACTTTCTGTAATGTGGTATAGGCAGAGTTGGGTCAGTGTAGGTGGGTGCTTGGAATAACATGTTTATGCCTTACTAATAAACAGGTAACAAGCATGGAGACTATCTGTGCCTCTGTATCTTCCAAAAAGCACTAAGCCTGTTACCATACAGAAAAACAATTGTATTTGAGCTTTTTTCTAATAGAACAGAATTCTTTATTGGCCAAGTGTGATTGGACACACAAGGAATTTGTCTTGGTGCAAATGCTCTCAGTATACAAAAGAGAAAAGATACATTCATCAAGAATCAAGAATCATAAGATACAACACTTAATGATAGTCATAGGGTACAATAAGCAATCAAATCATACTAGGAAACAGTCAATAAAATTGTTAGGATACGAGCAACAAAGTTAGTCATACAGTCACAAGTGGGAGGAGATGTGTGAAAGGAAGGATGGGAGGATTAATAGTAATAATAATGCAGACTTAGTAAATAGTTGGACGGTGTTGAGGGAACTATTTATTTGGCAGAGTGATGGCTTTCGGGAAAAACTGTTCTTGTGTCTAGTTGTTCTGGAGTGCAGTGCTCTATAGCGTCGTTTTAAGGGAAGGAGTTGAAACAGTTTGTGTCTGGGGTGTGAGGGATCTGTAAATATTTTCACAGCCCTCTTTTTGACTCGTGCAGTATACAGGTCCTCAATGGAAAGCAGGTTGGTAGTAATTGTTTTTTCTGCAGTTCTAATTACTCTCTGTGTCTGTCTTGTTGGGTTGCAGAACCAAACCAGATAGTTATAGAGGTGCAGATGACAGAACTAAATAATTCCTCTGTAGAACTGTATCAGCAGCTCCTTGGGCAATTTGAGCTTTCTGAGTTGGCACAAGAAAAAACATTCTTTGTTGTGCTTTTTTGATAACATTTTTGAAGGTCTCTACTGTTGATACTGTGTTGTCTAGTATTGTAAGAGGTGGTGGTATGGGAGGGTTTCTCCTAAAGTCTACCACCATTTCTATGATTTTGAGCATGTTCAGTTCCAGCTTGTTCCGGTCACATTACAAAGAGAAGTGGAGAAAGCACACTGTCCATCAATCCTAATAAGAAAAATTCTAGTTTCATCTGAATACTAATTTTAAGAGGGGAACAAGGATGAAGCAGGACAGAAGGATTATTCTCTAGTGTAATGTTGTTGACAGTAAGTCTGGTTCTGCCTTTGTTTGCTGCAGTACTAGAAGTATTCTATGGATGGCTATGGAGCCAGAATAGAGCAGACAAAACTAGGTGCCTAATAGAAACAAGAAAATGTTCAGCTGTGCAAAATTCTTTGTTGGCAGAAGTGGTGGAAAACCTGTGATGTGCCAGGGTCAGCCATTCATTGAGGGCGGCACTCTTTCCTTGTTTAAATGAACATTTTGTGTAGCATAAAACTAGTGGGTTTTTTTTTCAAATGTATATTAGTCATGGTTTGAATTCTCAGATCAATGAGAATTCATGGTTATGAACATTGCCTAATGTTATGTTTTCTTGGAAGAAAATTGAGCTCTATGGCATAAAATACTTGCGTGTGTGTTCATGTGTGTCTGTGTCTGTGTCTCTGTGTGTCTATCTATGTATACACCATTTGAGAATAAATTAAGACTGAAAATATGAATATCTCAGGCTGCTTTCTTAACTTCTGCAGAAATTTTGTTAGGTAGGCCTGGGATTCCTGTGAAAAGCAAGTCAGCAACTATAGGTTTTTGCAGTGAAGCTAGAAAAGATACTGATAGAACTACCAGTATCTTTTCTAGCTTCACTGCAAAAACCTATAGTTTCATTCCATCTGTTTTCCAGTTTTCCAGTCACTTGAACAGGCTCAACTTCTCCCTTGTATGTTAGATGGAATAATGGAATAAAGGTGAAATCTTGCTTTCTTCTTTATAGATATTTCTTCTTTATATCTTATTTTCCATTTAGACACACTACCGGAATGTTATGGGCTACCATTAATCCTGTCTCTAGTCTTCAGTGAACTTGCTTCAATGGCAAGCCATACTGAGTATTTTCTTAGAACTGAGAAACTACCTTGTTGAAAGGGATTTCCAAGGGATCATCCTCAAGACTCATTATGGAACACAGGAGATGCAGCCCAAATGATCCATCTCAAAAAAAACATTCATCACCATCATCATGGCAAATTAAAGTTAGAATCCTTGGTAGCCTTATTGTCCTTAAGTCTTATTGAAATCAATGTCAAATGTTCTTCATTTCATGGGACGTTAGTGCAAATTTGTTCAGAAACTGACTTATTGTCAAAATACACTCTAAGATTCTTTTGCATTGGTGAATAGTGTTCACTTATTCTTTTTGCTTGCTTGCAACAATCTTATACAAGTCTACACCATATCAGATTTCAAGATGGAGATAATGCAGGAGTGGGTTGCTATGGGTTCGCCCAGGTTTGGGTGGACCCGTTGCTAATGTTACGGCTGGTTTGGTGAATCACCAAATCCCCTCCCTGGTTGGTCCCTCCCCTCCCTCTCACTCCACCCTTCCCAGGAATCTCCATGTGAATCTCCATTTTGAATGCAAGGTAAGTGCAGGGCCTACGCGGAGTCTTGGGGAGGGGTAAAAAATGGGACTCCCGGAAGTTCCAGAAGGCCAGAAGCAGGCCCATTTCTGACCTCTGGAGAGCCTCTGGAGCCTGAGGAGGCAGTTTTTTCCCACCCAGAGGCTCAAGGAAAGCCTGGGGAGCCTGGGGAAGGTAAAAACAGCCCCTCTGCCATGGTGAAGGAGGCTGATTAGGCCACACCCACTATGCCATGCCCACCGAGCAACTAGGCAGAGACCGTGTTGCTGAAATTTTTGAAACCCACCCCTGAGATAATTTCTTTTCGTAGTTGAGCACATTATAATTCATAAACCACGATGGAGAAAGGGCCAGGTAGCACCAACCTCTTCTATATCAATATTCTATATGAAGCACAGCAACACTTAAGAAGATCTGAACAAGATTTTTTCAAGTATTGAGCTTTTTTATGTTCTTTTGCCTTGGGATTTCGCTTTAATACCAAATAGATTTTCAAGGGTCTTAGGTTGAGGAGCATGTGGTAACTGGCTATGACTAAGAGAAAGAGAGCGAGTCAGCTGAAACAAAGCTGTCTATGAAGCTCTTTAAAAAAAAAGTCATCAGAATTCTCTGCATTAAATGCTGCTTAATGGAGGAAATTCATAATTTGTATCAATTAGAATTCATTTTCTAGTCATCAGAACTTCTGTGTCCAAACCAACCATATGACAGTACTTTCACTTTTTATCTTTAAACATTTTATCTCTAAAGTGTAAGAAGGAGGATTACATCAACTGAAGTAGAATATATTTAAGCTGATCCTTTCTGCATTAAGAGGTACCCCATTTATTCTCTGTACTCACATATTCTAGATGGAATACCATTCCTTTAATACCAGGCACATCTGGCAACCATACAGAAAGATGAGAAATTTGGTTAAGTATCACATGACCAATAACACTAGCACATCCAGGCTGGATAGCCATATGTTCTCCATTCAGAATTCCTTTCATCTTCCTGTTACAAAAGTCATCAGCTCAGGCACAGTAGGTGAAAGGCTGCCTGTGATACTGAACCTTCAATGCAAGCTTTCACATTTGGTTTCTCTCACTTTTGTTAACTGGTGCAGTTTTGCATCTGCCTTTGCAGCAAGCAAGCCATTGTCTGCAAAATGGAGATTAATGTTATTGACTTATTGTATGGGGGTGTTGTAAGAATTAATGAGATTTGTGTGTTGACAGAATTGGAATAATAGGCTGAAGAAAGATCTCATGTAAAAAATCTAGTTCTCATGGTTTTCAATGTGTTGTTAGAGGTTTTTTTTTAATGTTAATATCTATTATAAGATATTAGTGAATAACATATTGCCTCTGCTTTTCTTTATCTTATCTTATTTGCCTACCTGCTATCAGTAGCACCCTTTCCTTCTTTACTCTGCAACAGCAGCCCCCAACCTTTTGGGTACCTGGGACTGATTTGGTGGAGAAAGAAAGGGGCATGATTTTGTGTGCTACCTGCATCCTATGGATGGGGTTTCGCTTGTTTGCATGGACTGGTTGCTGGCATGCAATCAGGACAGGTCTTTGGAACAAATATCTGAAATGCTACTCAAGGAATAATTAGGAAAACCTCTAATTTCAACCAGTCTGGTACAATGTGAAAGTAAAGGGATTTATGAAAATCTAAAGATATTATCCAGCGTTGGGACTGTCAAGTGTTGGGAATACCATATAAACGAGGGATCCTTGGTGCTCTCTGAGTTTTCTTGTTTGCTTGCAGACGTTTCATTATTCTAACTAGGTAACATCATCAGTTCTCTGATAATGATACTGTAAAATAGCACTGATGATGTTACTTAGTTAGGGTAATGAAACATTTGCAAGCAAGTTCAGAGAGCACCAAGGACCCCCTCATTTCAACCCTGAGCTACAAATATTCTTTTTTATTGGTACCATATAAATATATAAAATAATATATAAAATAAGACAACATTATCTATAGTATCTGAAATTATCC
The DNA here is from genome assembly GCF_049901715.1 of Pseudonaja textilis. Classification (NCBI taxonomy): domain Eukaryota; kingdom Metazoa; phylum Chordata; class Lepidosauria; order Squamata; family Elapidae; genus Pseudonaja; species Pseudonaja textilis. The sequence continues at coordinate 229,862,687 of NC_141991.1, read as the reverse complement.
CAGTCTCAGTTAAGTTTGGACTCCATTTATCACCGCTCCTACTTGATTATTCAATCTATGGAGTACAGAAGAAAAAGGGAATCATGACAAGAGAATAAGATAGGGAGGCAGAAGAATAGTATTTCAATTGCTGATTGGCTCAGGTGCTAAAGATGCGCATGAATACAAAATAGGAAGAGATGTTTTATGTTTTATATGTTTATTTATTTTGTATTTGTATATATAGATCTTGTCTATAACGTTATGATGTACTGTACATAGTGTTTTTCTTTTTTAATCGCTAATAAAGTTTTTCTACAAAAACAAAAAAACAAAATAGGAAGAGATTGTGCATAACAGTTGTAAAAGTGTCCTTTTGTCTAAAATGTATCTATCTTTTTGCACCAAAAATAATTTTCATGAGAATCTGTAGAATGCCATGCAGTAGGAATAGAATTCTTTATTGGCCAATTGTGATTGGACACACAAGGAATTTGTCTTAGTGCAAATACTCTCAGTATACATAAAAGAAAAGATACAGTCATCAAGAGTCGAGAATCATAAGGTACAACACTTAATGATAATCATAGGGTACAATAAGCAATCAAATCATATTAGGAAACAGTCAATATAGATCGTAAGGATACAAGTGACAAAATTACAGTCATACAGTCACAAGTGGGAAGGGATGGGTGATAAGGAGTGATGAGAAGATTAACAGTAATAGTAGTGCAGACTTTGTAATAGTTGAACAGTATTGAGGGAATTATTTGTTTAGCAGAGTGATGGCTTTCAGGAAAAAACTGTTCTTGTGTCTAGTTGTTCTGTTCTATAGCATCATTTTGAGGGTAGGAGTTGAAACAGTTTATATCTGGGGTGTGAGGGGTCTGTAAATATTTTCACAGCCCTCTTTTTGACTCGTGCAGTATACAGGTCCTCAATTGAAGGTAGGTGGGTAGTAATTGTTTTTTCTGCAGTCCTAATTATCCTCTGAAGTCTGTGTCTATCCTGTTGGGTTGCAGAACCAAACCAGATAGTTATAGAGGTGCAGATGATAGATTCAAGGAATGAATATATATATATATATATATATATTCATATATATATGCTTGAATTTACCTCATTAGGAAACAACATATAGACATGTGAATAATAAAACACAGCTACAGTAGGAATTTTACACTAAGCTACTGAATGGATCATCCAAAAATCAAGCAACTCTCCTCCCCCAAGCTTTCAAAATCTGCTTGCACTCCTAATATCTGCCAACCTCTCCTGACAGAGAGGAGGCAACAACTCTGCAAAACCATGCAACTTTGTGTTAATTGTGTCCTTCTGATGTACTGACCTGAAATTTCCAGGATTCTCAGCCATTATGACTGCTATCAAGAATCACTCTTGTTTCAGAATACAGTATATATCATTGCTCTGAAGTTGAAACTAAATAACTTTAAGAAGCCTACCCAGAGTTGGCATTTGCTCTCTTGGCTGGCGAGAGCTCTTTGCATTCTCTGTTTACAGGAGACACCTGCCTAATCTAATCACTCTAGGGAGGAAACCAAAGCACAGTAACATTTGCCCTCTAGCATTTCTGCCTCCCGCCACCGTTAACAGTTTCTCCAGCTATGCTTAGCCATCCTGAAATGGGCTGAGATCCCACTTGTTAATCCCACATCAAATGTCAACTTGCTGGAGAATTTGACTCCTGAACTCTCTTAAGGTTGTGAGTCAGACATTGTCTCAATTTATGCAGCGGGCCATGACTGGCAGGAAGACTGGAGAAATTATCATCAGAGAAAGTTTCCACCATTCACTGGGCTAAAGGACTGTGTTAATAATTTAGCAGTTGCTTCATTCTACACCCTTAAAGTTTTATCTGAGGGGCAGTTCAGAGGTGGTATTCAGCAGGTTCTGACCAGTTCTGGAGAACCGATAGTGGACATTTTGAGTAGTTCAGAGAACTGGCAAATACCACCTCTGACTGGCCCCACCTCCATCTATTCTCTGCCTCCTGAGTCCCAGCTGATTGGCTGGGTCTTCTTTTGTTGTCCTGCACAGGAGAATGGAACTGGAAAGCAGGTTAATGGGGTGGGGAGGGAATGGGATTTTGCAGTAACCTTTCCCTGCCATACCCACCAAGCCACGCCCACAGAAGCGGTAGTAAAAAAATTTTTGAATCCCACCACTGGGCAGTTCTCTTTGGCATCAAATGATTCCTATAAAGAAAACATGTTTCTTCTGTTCAGTTATGTTTTTTTCCCCAATGGACTTTAAAGGATGACTTTTACTTTTAACTTATTAGTTGGAAAATATGTGTCACTTTAATTAATTAAACTTACCCACCCTCATTCTTATCTACAGGAAATGCACCTGTGCTATTTTATATTACATACACTTTTTATATCTTGTGAGTCACTAGATACATAACAAATATAATAAGCAAATAAAGTCAAAATTCTGATCCAACCAATTTTAAACAGTATTCAAATCCCATAGGAGTAGGGGAGATGTGTTGCATAATCCTAAATAAGTAACTTCCACTTTGTCTTATGGCTTGCAGCTATGGGACTATGCAATCGACAGCAATTTTTAACGTTTTTTCTCTCCCTCTCAGGATGCACAAGGGATCTAAATTAGGCAATTGGTTCCAATAGCATCAAGATATAAGCAGCAATCTTGCGATCTCTAGAATCCTAGACTCAAGCCTAGAGCTACTAAGGACCTCCGATTCAGTAACCCATTAAGAAAAAATATCACTCTTGTCCTGGCCCCTCTTCCTTCTCCCTGAAATTAAGATTCCAGGTACAGTTGCAGATTGTCTTTATAGTGCACAGAAACATATTTGGAAGAAGGAGAAAGTCGGTGCCATTTCTTGCAAGGGAAAAGAGGGGAGAAAACATAGACAATATGTACAAGACCTGAGGAGAATAAGTAAGAGAAAGATAGCTAAGACAGGAAATCTGGAACGAAGCAGTCTGTCCTAAAATGAGTTTCTGCAGCTGACAGGACATCTTGCCTTCAAACCAGACAGCATTACTGATTAAAAGTGCATACACAAGGTAGTCAGGACTTAGCTATGTTTAAAAAAGAAACATTCTACCATTTGATTGGTTCTTCAAAAACAAAACAAAAAAGCAAGCAAGTAAAGGAATTACATTCAGTTCTCCCTTCCTCTTTTCTAAAGAGTTTTGTCAGCTTGGATTGAGAAGGGTGACTATACCCGAGGAACTTGGTTGAAATGGGCCTAATATACTCTATAAGCCTCCCACCTTCCTTGTAACAACTTTGATACCACAAATAAAATATAGTTTTTCAAAAAATAAAAGAGCAGTCTGATCATCCTAAAAGCCATAAAATAGCTGTGATAGTCCCATCAAAGCAAGGATGGGACACACCATCATACACCTTAAATAGGCTGAATGTCAAAACTGGTCTTTTCGCGCTGTAACAAACTTCTGCAGTATTCTTTCATAAAGCTCTTGACATTTACCACTATCCAGAGATTGTGGTTATGTTTGTGTGTATGTATATTTGTTTGTTTGTGTATTAGACCATGTTGCAGGAACATTTTCTTAGTTAATATTATTACATATTGCATAAGCCTGAACTAATGGATATCTCCCTCTCTCCTTTCTAATGCTACCTTGCTTCCATTAAAATTGATTTTAGAAGTTTGGGAGTTAATTATAAACAAGCATTGGATATATAATAGATCAAGGATATCAAGGTAGACCAGCAATTTGCTGACTCTGATTTTTTGAATTTGAGCACCCTCGGTTCCTTCCTATTGGCCATGCTAACTGGGCATGATGGAAGCTTAAACTGTTCAGAATCCTGTGGATTAGAGAAGTGGAAAATCTACTGCATTACAGAAGATTCTTCAATTTAATTCTAAGTACTATTCAAGTGGAGACAATGTATGAGCGGATTTGCAATATTAGTTTTTTACTTTACTGGAGCCTAAAATGTCTAAGTTTTTTAAAAAAATATATTAGGTCATTTCCTTTACCATTCAGAATGTTGGATGTAATTCAGGAAGTCCTTTCCTCTGATAGAGTTTTCCACAGCCACTTCACCCACCCAGGAAACAAAATAAAAAAAGGTAGTTCATTGCTCCACTGTTATTCACTAGTTAAATCAGCTCCAGGGGCTGCTTTACTTGGCACTTGTCGGGAGACAACACCCAAACCTGTAGGACAAGATCAGAGAGTTCTCAGTGTTTGTCAGCCTAGACTTGAATGGAAACAGGAGCAAATGAGAGGTCAAAAGAACTGGGTAAGCAATATGTTGCAGGCCCGGGAACTAGTATGTTAATAGGCAGCTAGGAAGACTGTTGTAAACTGCCTTAGATGAGCTTTTGTTAGGGGAATGTGCTAAAGCAGAGGAGTCAAACTGAAGGCCCTCGGGCCAGATCTGGCCCATGGGGCTTCCCTGGAAACAGCAAAGACTTGCCCACGGTGCTTCTGCCAGAGAAAACAGGCTCCCAATCTCCATTTTCAGCTGGGACAGCTTCCTGCAACCATCTAACAGCAAAATCGGAGCTCGGGAGGGCCCTCTTGAGCTCCATTTTCACTGGCAGAGGATTGCAGAAGGTTGTCCCAGCCAAAAACAGAGATTGAGAGCCTGTTTTCATTGGCAGAGCATTCAGGCCACCACAGGCGCCCCTGACATGAGTGATGTCAACATGGCCATGCCCACCCTGGCCACGTCCACACAGCCCATGCCCACCTGCCCCCCCCAAGGTCAAACACAACCCTGATGCACCCTCAGTGAAATTGAGTTTGACACCCCTGTGCTAAAGGCTTCTGGAATGGCTAAAATCAGTAGGTAACTTGATGTCCTCCAGATGTTTTCGACTACCCTAGCCATAGCCATGTCTACTGACTATACTTTCTGGTACCTAAAGAACTTGCCATTCAAATATATTGGGGAACTGTTCAGTTAATCAATTTTAGATTAAACTGGCATGTCAAAGGAGCTATTTCAAAGATAAGTGGAACAAAGTCCATTTTGCAAGGACAGCTTGGAGATGTGAAGGAGTTAAAGAGTGCTTTAAACATGTGCCGGGGATCAAAATATACCTATTTTGCTTGTACAAAATCTCCTCCTCCCACCATGCAAAAATAGCTCAAATGGTTGTTTTTACCAAATTTAGGAGGCTGGAGGAAAGCACAAAATGAATGTTGCCAGATTGCCATTTTGAAAGATCTAAAGATTTACCAAGGAGGAGTGCACTTACTGGCATGGTGCATTAGTTCATTTCCTTCACAATGCTGTAAATCAGGTCTGAAGCATCTGGAGAGCTCTCTTGTACCCCCAAATCCTGCTCTGATGGCACCGGGTTATAAATGTCTGGGGTGAAGTAATCATCACCTGGAATATTTTTCTTCTTCTCTACTTCTGCTATGGATGACACAAGCGAAGTGGTTTTATAAGAAAAACAGAATGCAAACTGCAGATGTAACAAAAGTACAAGGACACATTTAGGACCATACTTCTTGCTTATCATCTCTTTTGATCCCTGTTGCAGAAAGCCCATGCACAAAGAAACTTGTAAAAATGTGAACTGATTCCTTAATTCAATTACAACTTCTTTGGCAATAGCTTTGTATTTATTTATTCACTTTATTTATTAAGCACCCCAGCTGTGCAACTCTGGATGCATAAAGAACATCAGAAACAATCCGTACCTTAGAAAATAAAGGATGAAAACAGAGGTGGAATTCATCAAGTTCTGACCAGTTCTGGAGAACCGGTAGTGGAAATTTTGAGTAGTTCACAGAATAGGCAAATACCACCTCTGACTGGAGATTTTACAGTATCCTTCCCCTGCAATGTCCACCAAGCTATACCCACAGAACTGGTAGTAAAAAAAAATTGAATCCCACCACTGGATGAAAACAGACACAGTAATGCACAAACGTACAGAAGGATTCCCAGATCCCATTAAATGGGGTGGGACACCTGATAAAATAGAGAGGTTTTAAATAATTTTCTGGAATATGGGAAAAGAAATTACTGTGTGGAAATCTAGATGTACATTCCATAATATGGGGATTTCCACAGAGAAAGCTGCTGTCTTATCTAAATCATATAAACCTAGTCAAGAGGTCACTCAGCCGGCCCTTTTGAACTAGTATTACTGTAGTTGTGAACTAGAGCCAGTAGCATTGCATCCCATCGGTACATAATAGCCTTGCCTCAGGGAAGTTTGCTGATATAAAGATCAGTAGGACATGTGCTTCAGTGTCAACTATAAAGAAGTGAAATCGAAAGATACATAAAATGGCAGGTCCCTCAATGAAAGGGCAATGTTACATCTTGCTTCTGATTCTCCCTCCTTCCCAGTCTTTCTCTCTGTTTAAATTTTCTATGGCCCAATGAAGAATTAATGCTAGCATGTCTGCCAGATAAGCTGCTGTGGTATAACATTCTGCAGATGCTTTTGAGGCAAGCCAGAATGTCTGCCCATTGATAAAGGATGACATTCATCGGCATCCATGTTGGTAAATGAGCAGCCATCTGGGCCACAGTGCTTATCTGAGGCATTTTTCCATGAAACAGACCAATGGTAAAAAGATTTAGAGAATGAGAGAGAGGAAAAAATGGCAATAGATTCTATTTTCCATTTTTTAAAAAAGCTGGTGTGAAATTCTCCATGCCTATTGTCTGTCCTGTACAGAAAACAGTTTGCATAATGTTATTATTCTTTTTTTAAAAAAAAATCCCATCATGATGCTATCAAAGCTATGGGTCACGTGAAAGAATTACACCAGGGGTATCGTTCAACTATTATGAATTCTTGTGCAATTATATGTGTTGTGATTCCGGCACCAGCTACAGGTTTTTTGAATGAAAGTTCCAGCGAGGAGGACTTGTATGAATCAGCAAGTATTAGTGATTGCAATGATGAGGAGGAGGCGAATGTTACAAGGGAGGTCACATTTGATTTGCAGGACCGGCCTGAACCTTCAACCTCTTCGGCTTCTCAATCAGGTTATCAGCCGGGAACGGCTGATAATGAGGAACTTATGGAGTCTTCAGGTGAAAGTAATAATTTAGATAATCGCTGGGTGGATGTCAGAAGCAGGCGTCTCCTTACGAGAAGAAACCAACGGGAGCACAGGAGGAGGGCAGATCAGTAATTAGACTAATTAGTTGCTGCTCTATAAAAGGAAGAGGGATGACTCTGCACGCTGTCGGGAACAAATTGTTTGCAAGGAGAACTGAAGACTTTGGTTTGGAGGATTTAAATCTGAAATATCTTGTTGGGATTTGGATTTATTGGAACTATTATTTTGGATTATTTTGTGAAGGCTAACCACAGCTGTAATCAGTAAAGATTCCTGGTTGCTGCTTTTATTTGTGAGGACTGCTGCTTTCAGCCTTATCTGTTTATTTTTGAAGGTGGGACATAACATATATGCATGTAATTAAGTACTATATTTACAAGTAGTCCTCAATTTACATTACATACGTTCATTTAGTTTGAAATTACAATGGCACTGAAAAGGGTGACTAAAGTCTGTTTTTCACACTTACGACCATTGCGGCCTCGTGTGATCAAAATTCAGATGTTTGGCAACTGACTCATTTTTATGGCGATTGCAATGTCTCGGGGTCATGGGATGCCCTTTTGCGACCTTCTATGAGCAAATTCAATGGGGAAGTCAGATTCACTTAACAATTACATCACTACCTTAACAACTGCAGTGATTCGCTTCACAACTGTGGCAAGAAAGGTTGTAAAATGGGCTGAAACTCATTTAACCACTGTCTTGCTTAGCAACAGAAATTTTGGGCTCAGTCGTGGTCATAAGTCGAGGATTACCTGTACCACCATCACTAATATACTTGGGAATTTTTGCTGATTTCATTAACCAGGCAACTACTATAATCAGGTGTAGATCAATTTTTTCAACAATTTTATTCACAGTAAACCATCCTTACTGGTTCTTTGTTTAGGCTTTCTCCTGTTTCCAGCATGGCCAAGAAGATGCTGAACCTGATAAAGAAACAATTAACCAGGAAAGGAAGGAAACTGTTCAGTTGATCCAGAAAAGGATCTCCTTCAATGATGACTAGATACCAGTGGAGAAGCTTTATAATTAGCCTTGCAAACAACTATCTAGAAAAACTGCAGAGCCCTGTTCCTGAAGAATATTGATCTCAGATGGATCTTCAGAAAGAGAAGCCTGGTTTTGCCAGAGTGATATTAACAGATAACAGATAATCAGAGTTGGAAGGGACCTTATAGGTCATCTAGTCCAATCCCCTGCCCAAGAGGGAGACCCTACACCATTTCTGACAAATGGCGGTCCAATCTCTTCTTGAAAGTCTCAAGTGATGGCGCTTTCACAACTTCCGAGGGCAAACTGTTCCATTGGTTGATTGTTCTCACTGTCAGAAAGTTTCTCTTTATTTCCAGGTTATTGTGTCTTATGGTCTCAACTTCTATTTGGACCGGTCACTTTGCTCTGTCCTGGTTCCCTGAGTAAAGCCATCAAGTCTTTCCTTTGGTTTCTGACATTTTCTTTAGCTCTCAAGCAGCTGTCTGTAAGAAAAGGAGCAGGATTCTTCTTATAAGAGTTCTGAGCAGATCACTTACAGAGGCCAGCTTCTGAAATGAGGCTGAAAGTTATGTGCAATTGAGGTTGACATGGCCTAGGGCTGCATTTATTTACCCCTGACCTAGACAGCAATCTGAGCAATCACAAATATCACTTAGATACAGTGTTCCCCAATATGGCAAGAAGATAAATTGCATTTCTATTTATAGTCGTGATTTCTGAGTTTACACCAATACATGAGCATAATTTTGCATAAGAGATGTCCTCATTTTCTTCTTGTACACTTTGCGAGGTTTGCAGAAGATTTTGTTTACACAACATAGCTCATCCAATATCCCACTGTTCTGAAGTTAAATACATTGGTGTGGACAGGGACCATCATTGCCAGAGACTCACTTGCTATGAAGAAGGTGGCAAGACGGTTTTTGCCAAAAACAAAAAACCTGTTTTGTACACCTACACAAATTACAAATCAAGGTGGTGTCATTCACTATCCCATCCTCTTTTTTTTTCCCATGGGAAGAAGTGAAAATTAAAATGAGCAGCAAGAGGAAATTTCTAGAGCAGCCCTACATTGTAGATCTACTCTAGGCTCTGTACTACTCACAGGAAAAGAAGAGTAATTCCCCTTTAACATTCTTGTCCCTATTCCAGCAATGCTGCTGACTTAGATTAGGCTAGTTTAATCCCAAACAACCCCCAAGATGATTTGCATTAAACTACACCCCTCAGGCCTTGGAACTGACTGATGCCTGGTGTTTGCACAATGCGCTAGCTCCATCTATGATACAGTTACGCATATTATGAGAACACTGCCAGAGAGCAAATAGGAGGGAGTAATCTGTCTAAAGGAGGATGTTGCAATAATTTTGAAAGGGAATATTAATTTAAGCAAAAGCCCAAAAGATGAAACTATTTCCATGTTAAAAGCAAGATTGCTCATCTTACCTCTTCCTCTCCCATCCTCTCTCTTCTTACACACTGACAGTTCCCTATGGTTAAGGTAGAATTTACTACTTTAAAAGGACTCTGACTCACAGAGGCCAGGTGACAGTTGCTCTTTTCTGTGTTTAGAACTATAATTCTTCTCAATTATCAAAGACATAAATTACTATTATTTCCTTAGCCAAATCGAACATCTCCCTTAACCATGTGAAGGAAAAATTGCTGGTTGTCTAGTGAATTTTTCTCTTGGAAAAAAAACCCTGCTTATTCTTAATATACAAGTTCAATGAAAGTTCAAAAGTTTATCGGTACAAAACCTGCATTCTGTAATTTTCCTGCTAGTGTCCCTATCCATTATTGAAATATTTTGAATTGAATAGACTTTCTGAGGCGAGGGGACTTGATCCTCTTTATAAAAGTAATAGCACAGCACATTTTTAGAGTGTGCTTATTGATCAGAATCTGACCACAGATGGTATTAGCAGAAAGGAAGCTGGCAGTGGTACAAGATGTGCCAATCATGGGAGTGGATTTTGACTGTTGCAGGAAAATATTCTTTCAGGCTAGCCCAATTCTTCAAGGATCCATTGCTTGAAGAATTCTGATCACTCAGTATTATTTGGGTGGGTGGGAAGGTGCTATGGCATAAAGTTAAATACAATAAAAAAACACAGTGGAATTCAGTCTGCTTGTTATCCAATGTGGCTGTATTGCAAGAGAATCAGTACAGTAATTCTATAGTGGAAAGTACTTTACAAGTAAGATTAACTGATATAATAGAGGGTGGCCATGATTTAATTGTTTAATTGCAATGAGTTCTAAATTGCTACCTTGGAAGATTGAGCTGAGCCTATTTGTTTACAAGTCCATAATTCTGATACTTGAGTTTCTAACCATCCTTAGCACTTGGAAATGTATCCCTACACCTACTGAAAAGTAGGATAGTAATTTTAGTAACAGAGTCATGGACATATTGAGTCTGTTTATTTCAGGACCAGGCTATTTGAAGAACCATCTTCTCTTTTATGAACCTACTTTTCTACTGAGTTCCTTTTTGAAAACTATCTACTGAGGCTAGAAGAGGACCTTTAGCAACACTTGGTTGTTAGAATTCACTCCTGAGAGGAATGATCTGTAATGGGTAATCTTGTGGCCGCTCATGTCAACTGTTACCCAGTTGCTATTCTAACACTTTATTTTACTTTTTAAATTTCTGCTGCTGTGTTTCTCTCCTGCAACTTCATTGCTTCACTGTGCCAGGTGCTGGATAGTTGCCATTCTGAACACTTACTAATCTATAGAATGATGGACAGAAAACATGTTCATTAAAAAAAAGTTTCACTACTGAGAAGTAGATTAGCCTTTGAGTTAAGTTGTGTGCAGAAATACATGAAGTTTTCATTGTAGTCACATATGTGCTAGGATAGGGGTCCCCAAACTTGGCAACTATAAGACTTGTGGACTTCAACTCCCAGAATTCTCCAGCCAGCATAGTCCACAAGTCTTTTTTTTTTTGTAAATTTTATTTGAGTTTTCACAAAGAGAAAAAAACAAAAACAAATAAAACATCTTTTTTGAAAGTAGCGTAATCCCGGGTTACATTTCTTTGTACAGACACAAATTCAGGTTCATGCTCATTTTTATATTCTATTCCATATCTTATTACTATTTTACATTTTCTGCATAGCTTCTCCCCTCTTTTAATTTTCTCAATTTTATTTTAATTATCTCATCTCAATTCAGATCATTGTATTTATATTTTTTGTCTGTCCTGTTTCAATTATCTATTATCTTTTTTCATTAAACAAAATTTCTCCTGTAGTTACTGATTGGAGTATGATGCCTTTATATCTTTTTCTTAAAGTTGTAATGTTCAATATAATACATAACTTCCATTTGGATTCTGCTTGGTACATTCTTAAAATACACACTGTATTCTTAAAAAAAGAAAAAAAATATACATGTATATAATTAAAACAACATTCCATTCCAATTCAATTCTATCATTAATATTAATATTAATTAAAGTCTTAACATCTTTAACATCACTTTTCAATTAAATATCATACTTCTATGGGAACAATTGTAAGCTTTCCATAGTTAATTCCCCCCCCTCTTCACTTATATTTTATAAAACATTAACTAATTATTCACTTATTTTATTCACAAACATTTCACTAAATTACACTGTTTTATCCCTCATTTTAATCATACGTTGTTTCCAATTTTCTAAAGTTATTTCTATTACTAATATAACAAAACAATCTTATGTAGCTTTACAGAATCCCTTTTTCAGTTAGATTTTCACCCATTATCTCTAAATAGGTCCTGTTTCTCTATATCTTGCTCCGGTCCTTTGTAACTTCTTTTCCTTTCCTTCTTCCCTCTCTTCTTCTCTCTCCCCTTTTTACTCCCTTGTCTCTCTACCTCTATTTCTCTCTTCTGTATTCTCCTTTTCTGTTGCTTTCCAGTATTATACTTATTTTTCTAATTATTTTTCTTTTCTTTGGTTGTTTTTTTAAGTCTTAAATTCTCCATTCTCTTTCCCTCCTTTCCTTTTTCTTCCCCACATAAAATTGCTTGTCCATTAAAGATGGCTTCTTCTTTGTCCCAGTCTTCTTGTTTTGCAGTCATTTCTTGTTGTTTCTCGTAATTCCAAATCTCCATTTCTAAGAATTGAAAAACGAAGCCAAAAGAACCCTTCCCTTCTTGTGTATCTTCTTTGTACTTTTTAGCTTCCATTTTCAATTCATCCAGAAGTGGTGCCATTGTATAAATTTTTAAACAACCACCTGATTGATTTTAGTCATTCAAATATAATAACCAAAAATCCAAAGATCACCAAATAATCCAAATACTTGCAAGCTGTTTCTTTTTTGCTCTTTTTTTTCACTTTTTCTTCCTGGGGTTACTATTTAGTTGCAAAGTTTCAGTTAAAATGTATCTTTAAGAAGTCTTGTTGAAGTTTTACTGTAGATTCTTTTTAATTCCAGGCAGTCTCCTCCCTCTTCCAGATCCTGCCCTTATTCTTTTTCTCTCCCTTCCTGCTTATGAAAAAGAAAAATTTTAATGTCCAGAAATCTTTATTATCCCTTTGGCATTTTGTTTTATTTTCATCTTAATTGCCTATTGATGTCAAAGTGGATTTTTCTGATTTCTTATTTAAATCTCTTAGTTGTCAGTATAGGGAAGGAGAGAGAAGAAGAAAAAAGCCAAACCTTTCCCTTTTCACTTTCCTTCACTGCTTCTGACTCTTCTTTGGGAGCGATGTTATTTTTTTGTAAGTTTAAATCCCAGGGTACCTTAGTTGTTGCTTTTACAATTTAAACCAGTCAGCCAAAACTTTCACTTCTTATTTTCCTCCTGCACATTCTTTTCCGGTGGAGTTCTCCTTTGTGGTGGCCATTTCTGACCATCGCTGCAACTGCCTTCAGGAAAGGTAGTAATGGCTAGCTGAGGAGGAGAGATGCGGCTCTCCTCAACCCTGCTGGCAGTCTCCCCCATCCTCACCACCTCTACAGGTGGCTTAGCCTCAAAACCAGCTGGCTCGGGGCGCTCCAGCAGCGAGCCCAGACAGAAACCGTGCACGATCGCGGATTTCTGTCTGTCGCCGAAGCCCTTCAAACCGGAAGTCTCCCAAAGTCCACAAGTCTTAAAGTTGCCAAGTAGACCTCTATGCTAGGATCTCCAAGCACATCTTGGATGCATTAATGAAGACACTTCTCTAAAGAAGCAAATATTGTCATATGGATCTTGCAAGTGGAGAACTGGATGTGTTGAGAGGGGAAACATCTGTAATTTGGGGTTGGGGGGGCAAATGGAAATGAATTTGATTAATTTTGTTATTGTTAGTAAGGCCAAAGCTCAGTCCTCAATGTAAGCTTGATATCTTCTGCCAGACCTTACCCAGAGGAACAATTTACTGTAATTATTAACACAGAATAAAGATCTCACTGTTAAATCATTTTAACAATGAAGACCTTGCACAGTTGATTCAATGCCTTACATAGACATTGGTACTAATAAAGAAGTGGTGTAGTAGGAATAAGGTTTCCTGAACTGTGCATTATATTTTAAAGCATTTCTCAATCTCAGCAACTTTAAGACGCGTGGCTTCATGTCCTAGAATTAACTAGCCAGCTTGCTGGCAACCATTTTGGAGTCTTCTTTTATAAAGGATTACTTCTGAAGTTCTTCCCAGTCTGAAGGTGGGAACATGTTACAATTTGGTATGGTGTAAAGGTAATCTATTGAATTACATTGAGGAGGTCCAGACTGAAGTTCTTTCTCAATCATGAAAATTTATTAGATAGTAAATATCCATAATTTCCCATAATATACAGACTTCTAAGCTCTATCGTCCCACAAAAATAATACAAGAAGAAACTTAAAAGTACAGTAAAATATGACATGCCTAATATGTAAATGAGAATCAGTTTGATGTAGTGGTTACGGCACCAGGCTAGAAAATGGGAAACCACGAGTTCCACTCTTGCCTCAAAGACAAAACAAGGTAGGTGACCTTGGGGCACTCTCTCTCCCTCTCTCTCTGGGAACAGAGGTGGTATTCAGCAGGTTCTGACCAGTTCTGGAGAACCAGTAGTGGAATTTTTGAGTAGTTCAGAGAATGAGCAAATACCACCTCTGACTGGAGATTTTACAGTATCCTTTCCCTGCCACACCCACCAAGGCATGCCCACAGCACCGGTAGTAAAAAAAAATGGAATCCCACCACTGTCTGGGAAGGAGGCAATGGCAAACTATTTCTAAAATGTTGCAAAAAAAAAAAAAACCCAATCAAAACAAAACAAAACCCTACAGGGACTTGTATAAGCAGTCTAAAGGCAGCAATGACTTGAAGGCACCAACAATTTTTTAAAAATATCTAAATATCCAATATGTAATGAGTATTGCCTTCAATTTCTATTCACTGAAATGTTTTGTTTTGTTTTCTTTGTTTGCTCATCACCTCATATATTCTAGACAGTATCAATAAATAATAAATAAATGTGATAATTCTGTATCACAGATTACATGTTCCATTCCTGCCCAGAGTTAGTCACTAAGGTTAGGCATACCACATTTAGGCATACCACAGCTTTCCAGAATGCTTGGATCCTTCCCAAACATTCTCAAGGGCTTTGCGTGCATATTTTCCTGAAGTGTTTATGACTGCGTGTTTCTCCTAAATGCTTGCTTAAGCATTCTAAGATTAATTTGGTTTTAGACAGTCCTCCCATAATATTAAGAAAAGTTTCCATCCACAACTTTATTCTAGAGCAAATCTCAGTTGACCAGCTTCTTTTCTTCTTAACAATTTTAAATCTATATGAAAAATGAAGAGAGACTGTCTTAGCTAAAGCCATCCATGCACCAATTACACTTCTCTATTTTCCCATTGTTTTGCTTAGACCAGATGAACACAGCAACACAGCCAATATACAGCTACATATTGGATATGTGAATGGACACTGTGTTCTAGCATGCTCTAACTATAACCCCAACCCATATTATATAGCTAAGTTATTTGTGAGTTGCTTCTGAAATTTATAGACTTCCAATGTTGTTAATATTAATGTCATATCCAAAGTAAATTTAATCATGACCATCAGATGGGAGGGGAAAATCATACAGAAATGTGCTATAAACTATCAATTATATTGTTTTCCATGTTGTATGAAACCAATTAATTTTTCTAGTGTAGTTTATTAATGTTTGTCAGTTGCTTCTCACCACAAAATGAGTGAGAAGCATTTTTTAAAAAATAAACTATAGTATACCATTATATGCGAACCCATCATATATCAGAGCATGCATATTCTTGCATGGAAAAGGAAGAAGATTTTATATTATAAGGTTTACAAAATGTTAGTATTATCAAGCATCAATTAAACAGAAAATACATCTTTGATTTAAGAAATAATAATAAACCCAAACATAGGCATTCACAGCAAATTAAACACTTCATTTATTGATGTAGTTTGCTATATTGGCCCTCTGAATATGCTATTAGACTTGATAATTTGCTTATAATTGGATAGTTACATTTTATTAAATGTAGGCTCTTTCATGTATAAATATACAGAATCAGCTTATGATACAAATCTTTAGAACTTGCTTGAATACATAAATTCAACAGATACATATATTATTGTTATTGCATTAAGATACACCTTCAAGAAATAGATTTCTGTGGGAAACATATGGTAAATTTATTTCTGTTTTCCACTTGTGACTGATCTGTTTTCCCAAACAGTCACACTATTACTCCTAAGCTGTGCAGTTGTCCATTGCATCAATTCTTCCTTTGCGTTGTGTGAGAAGGAAGATGGAGATGAACTGGTCCTTGCTTGTCTGTTTGCCCAGTTTGTTATCTAGCATCTCATTCTGGGAGAATAGCTTTGAAAACTCTATTTTTTCCCCCATTCACCTCTGATTTGCAGATTTCTCCAGAGCACTCTTGCCATTCCTAGTTATCTATCTCCTCCAGGCCACAATTCAAAACACACTGATAATGACTCCTTGAATGGTGATGAAACGTTTGCAACCAAATTGCCAAGCTCGGAGCTCAAACCAACAGCCTAACTGTCAACCCAAGCTACTAATATTCAAATACATTTCAACCGCTAGAGGAGTTTCAGTTTGTGCACCTGTTCTACATTTTCCTCAAGAGATCAAGAGATTGCTGTTATGGTCACTCATTCCTTGGTCAACTCATAGTGGAAATGGACTATTGCAATGTATTCTATAAGGGGCTGCCTATGATCCCTAAAGCAGCAGTTGGGGTAGCAATGGGTAACTCTTATTATATCTGTGTTACATCCCTGCTACCTGATCTTCAGTGGCTGTCATAGGGCTTTCAGGAGCAGTTCAAGGTGCTGGTCATTATCTATTAAACTTTATGACACAGGACCTAGCTATTTGAGGGCCTGCTTGCCTCCTAAAGTGATTGATTAAATGATATAATTTAGCAGCATCCAGAAAATGGGCTTTCTCTGCCACAGCACTTGCCATTTGGAGGTGTGTACAGTCCCCACTTTGTCTGCCTTTAAGCAATATTTTAAAATGTGATTTTTTCCTCAGGACTTGGGTATTTGGTGGGCTTTTGAAATTTGGGGTAATGTGAAAGAATATTATGTTGTTCTCTCAGATGAATGTTGCCTTTTTTATAATGTATTGTTTTCTTTTAATTTTATGAAACTGTCTAGAGTTGATTCTGGAAGTGAATAACCTAGACATTTTCTAGCCAACGTTCAGGATTTCTGGGCAGTCAGGCAAAGTTTGGGGGACAAAAGGTAGAAAGGCAGGCTACTACAGTAGAAGATGTTCTAGTGCTCCAGAGTTCTCAGGCAGGGGTATAAATATAAAAACTCCCATTGATCACCCCAAATCTAGTACAGATCAAAGCAACTTGTTAAAAATAAATTAGAAGCAATAACCTCCTTTATTGCTGTTTAGAAGATTACTGGTTTCAATACTTCTATGAGGCTATCCAGTCTTTCACTTCATTATTTCTTTGTCTTGGGGTCTCTGTGATGTTAGCAATGATATTCTTATAGATCAAGGGGCCAATCCAGGGTCACATTATGGAGCTTGATTGTATCATGAGTCCAGTGCTAGAGTCTTCTTCCAAAGAATCCAACCCAATACCTACAAAACCCTCTTTTTATTTCAAGCATTTTTACCACACATGATCCCTTCCTTTCCTCCCCACTTGACTAGTAGAAAAAAAGAAATTAGCAATTTTTATGTTTGTGTGGGATGCCTCAATGGCATAGATAATTCAAAATCTAAAAAAAATCAGAGGTGAAACAAAATACAAGCCCACTGCTAATTTAGATTGATCAATGGTTTGACTTATGTTGCCAGATGGCTCCCATTCACATACATATTATCAATCCTTTAAGGTAAGTCATGTCAAAAAAGCCACCATGGCAATTTCAAGAATGCTATGGAAGCCAAAATCTACTCCAAGTTGCTCTCTGTCCTATTGTATATTAAACAAAATCAAGGCAGGATTTTTTGGAGTGCGTTTCTCATGTTTGTTTCAAATTCTGGACTATGTAATTTTTTTTCTCCAGGTTCCTCTGTTAACAATTCTTTTATACCTTCCCCAAGACTATCTTCAAATATCATTACACATATGTACAGTATAAACACAAATAAAGGAATAAAGATATCATTTCTGGAGATATAATTCCCACATTCATAACCTGACATTCAAACATTTCTAACAATCATTTCTAAAGTGGAAAATGAGTCAAATGGTGTAGTGGTTAGGGCATCAGGCTAAAAACCCAGAAACACAGAGCACAATTGTTCTGTATTTAGCACAAAGCCAGATGGGTGACCTTTGACCAGTCATTCACTCTCAGCCCTAGGAAGAAAACCTTGCCAAGATGACTTCTCCAACCAGTGGTCACGAGTCAACATTGATTCATAAGCACAAAAAAGTGGGGAAGAGAATTAGCTCAATCATTCAAGCTTCTAAGTCTTTCATTTTCTTGCTCATTTAGGATTATTAGGAGCCACAATGGCGCAGTGGTTAGAATGCAGTACTGCAGGCTACTTCTGCTGATTGGCAGCTGCCTGTAATTTGACAGATTGAATCTCACCAGGGTCAAGGTTGACTCAGCCTTCCATACTTCCAAGGTAGGTAATTGTTGGGGACAATATGACTCTGTAAACCACTTAGTATTCTGACCTAGGCTTCCTTAGAAAGCATAGAAAAGAATCTTAATCCTGGCAAAACCTCTTTTTTTCTCACAACTGTGAATTATGTTCATTCACAAGACTTCATAATCAGTCTTTCAGGGGAATGTTGATAAACACCCACCTTATCACACTTGGAATGTGGCCAGATAACTAATTGCCAGACACAGGGCAAAGCCAAACTTGACATAGAGTCAAACAGGGCTTTTCAAAGCTTGTGTTCTGAACAACTAAATGCTTTCTGAAAAAGCTCATGTCCTGTTCGCTCCTCTTTTATGGCCTATGGGAGGGGCCAATCATCTCTGAGGTGAGGCCTTACTCCTGTGTTGACCCTGCTTTCTCAGTTGTTCTTGTCTTCTGCTAGCTCTGTGCATGCGCGGGCTGGGAACCAGTTCCATAAGCTCCTCCACCTCACTTCTGTCAGAGTCTGAAGGCAGCTGCTGACTGCCAGCCTGCCCCGGCTCCATCTCTGCCTCTGATACAGTGCCCTCCTCTGGATCTTCCTCACCTCCAGGCCCGGCCCATGTTCCTCCCCAACCTCATCACTACTGTCCAATCCTGCTGACCACAACACTTAGAGAGGGCTGTAAAGCACTGTAAAGTGGTATGTAAGTCTAAGTCCTGTTGCTATTGTTATTATTCTCTTATCTCTTCCTCTTCATCCTCCTTCCCACAAGATCCATTCTTTCACCTTGCTCTCACTTTTACATATATAGAGCGTATCTGCCTTGTGCAGCTTATGGACTTACCTCCAAATTGAACCTGGAACCTGTTTGTGTAAAGATGTTCAGCCACTGAGCAAAGGCCCCATCTCTCACTCTTGGAGCACTGACTCATTCCTTTTCCCCTCAACTTCTTGGCATATCATATTTTATGGACTAATCCTCACATTAAACTGTTGATCTACTTTTTCCTGTTTCATTCATGAGCAGCAAAAGCCAACACAGTACGTTTAGCCATGAGTATGAAGGATGAGACAGTTCCATGTAAAAGTGCTAGACTAGATACTTGCCAAAGAAATGCAATGCCAGGACTTATTTTTCCCCTTGGTAAATCACCCAGACTAGTGATAGGTTGAGGAGCCTATATATTTCATAAATAAATAAAATATGCTTGAAATTATTCATTCAACCTGATTTAAAAGCATTCATGCTAAGTTGGAAGGAGGCTTAGATAGAAACATTGGAGCTTATCCTAGGAAATCCTCGTACATTCCTTTTTTTTTATTGAAAACACTACTTCAGGATTTGAGGGCAATAGCTAGGTAGAAGTTTTTCTCTTTCTCTCTACTTTGAACTGTTTTCTGCATTCTGCTCAAACAGTCATGACTTAGATAAATAGATCTTGAAATGGATGCACGTGGGAAGAATTTTATATTACTTGCTTGGGTTTAGCAGATAGAATTTTGCACTGCAGCAGCAGATTATTGCTGATTCTTTCAAAGAGGATATGGCAGAACTTACAATAGACTGCACATATTTAGAGAAGAGCAGAATTGAATTTATTGGAGATGGAAATTGAAAAATGAAAATGTGTTGTGTATTCACTAAAACAGGCCTGCACCTCAATATTGCATTTGCCCAACAAGAAACAACTCTGAATTTAAGATAATTCAACCCCTCATCTGACATAAAAAAAAAAAAGATTGCACTGGAAAAAAATTCAGTATAGATAAGAATCCTCTGCAATGCCCAGCTTTCTCCTAACTTGCTTGTATAGTATTTCTAAATTCCCTTCCTCCCTGCCCCCAGAGTAAATACTTCAATACTTCATAAACATGTATTTATGTGCATATGTTTATTATTATTATTATTATTATTATTATTATTATTATTATTATTATTGTTGTTGTTGTTGTTGTTGTTGTTGTTGTTGTTATATCTGTGGTGAGATTCAGAGCCTTTGGGGCTGGTTGGTAGCTCAACAGCTTGAGTCCTAACCAAGGACCTAGGAACTGTTCAGGTAGCATTGGAGGATATAAGCTGTTCCAAGTAGGATGGTTTTTTGTAGAATCAGGCTATTCAAGTCTGATAATTTCAGGATTTTGAAATAGCAAGGCAGCCCTTTAGGTATTGCTCCAAGGGCTCCAATTACAATTGGGATAATGCATAATTTCTTTTTCCAAAGTCTCTCAACTTCAATTTGTAAGTCCCGATACTTTGTGATTTTTTTCTTGCTGCGTGTCTACAATTCGTGCATCACCGGGTATTGCAATGTCAATGAACCAAACCCTTTTCTTCTCAACTATTGTTATGTCAGGCATGTTGTGGACCAAATGCCTGTCCGTCTGAATTCTGAAGTCCCACAAGATCTTGACTTTTTCATTTTCTAGAACCTTCTTAACTTGATATTCCCAGTAGTTGTTACTATACTCAAATCCAAACTTTTGGCATAGTTTCCAGTAAATGATTTTAGCAACTTAGTTATGGCGTTCTAAGTAGTCAGTTTGTGAAATTTTGCTGCATCCACTGATTAAATGGTCTATTATTATTATTATCATCATCATCATTAACATTATCCATCCATCCATCCATCCCTCCAAAATCAATCTATGTCAAGAAGGTTTTCCTAAAAGTTATGGATTGTATTCTGTTCCAGGGTTGGTTGATAGATGAGTGTTTTTCAGCTGTGATTAATTGTATTGATAATTATTTCAGTTTTTTTCCATTATGTTTTGTTTTAGATTGCCATCATGAGCACTTTGTGGGTAGAAAGGTAGAACATAAATAAACTAATAATTAAAAATTAATATTCATTTAACATTTTAACTATCATAGTGTTCTTCCTTGACAGAATAGTGGAATATAAAAGTTGTCAATAAATGCCTAGCAGTCAGTTTGAAATGTGACAAGTTTATTGGTGTTCAGATGGCAAAGAATTTATGTCTCTGCATTGGGAAGAGTGAGGCTGGTGACATATAGGTAGCAGCCATAAGTTAGGAATATTATATTTGAACTTTCTACAAAGACCACAATCTGGAGAAGTTGGTAACCATGTACCTCTACCAATATCCCCTAACTTATATCATACTGCTTTATACGAAGTATATATACAAAATTAATACAATATTGATTTTGTAAGAATGCGTAGTGAATATACATTATTATGTATTATAATATAATATACATACTACTTGTCATCTATATTGAGCGGCTATTTATAAGCTATGTTTCCAGGTAAAACCTGTCTTCTACATATGTTAAAACTGCCTGCCTGTAAACATCTCAACTTCTCATTACATGGAAAATTGACCAGTGATGGGATTCAATTTTTTTTACTACCGGTTCTGTGGGAATGGCTTGGTGGATGTGCCTTGGTGGATGTGGCAGAGGAAGGGTACTGTAAAATCTCCATTCCCTCCCCACTCCTGGGGGAAGGTTACTGCAAAATCCCATTCCCTCCCCACCCCACTAACCTTTTTTCCAGCTCTGTTCTCCTGTGCAGGGCAACAAAAGAAGACCCAGCTGATCAACTGGGACTTGGGAGGCAGAGAATAGATGGGAGCAGGGCCAATCAGAGGTGGTATTTGCCAGTTCTCCAAATTATTCAAATTTCTGCTACTGGTTCTCCAGAACTGGTCAGAACCTGCTGAATATCACCTCTGAAAGTAACCTTGAAAACCCTCTTAAACTTTAGTAGTGATTAGGCTGTTGGTTTTTGCTTGGAGCTCAAACGAACAGCCCAATTATCAACCCAAGCTACTAATATTCAAACACATGTAGCAGCAATTACTAGATCTGCATAAATTCCCATAGCCACTAGAGGGAAAAAAAGACATATCCAAATCCGTGTTCCATCTAGTGGTCATTCAGAAATTTATAATCCATCTCTGATAGCCCTTACCTTGATAATCAAAAGTGCAAGCTCACACAGCTTTTGAATTGACAATGAAGATACTGAAGTGGTGGACAGCTTCTGTCTTTTACGATCTACCATCAACTGTAAAGGTGCTGTCAGTAAAGAAATATGTTGCACGCTAAAAGTCTATGGAGATTCTCAGTCATCCAGGTCATGTTTGTTCCAAAGGTGCTTTTTTCAGGAGGCAACTGGACTTTCTTGTTTTTTGTTTGGAGATGTTTTGCTTTTCATCCAAAAAGGTTCTTCAGCTCTGACTGGATGATGGGGAATAGAAGGATTTATATTCCTTGCAGACAGCTGAACTGGAAAAAAACCTCCTGGCAAAGAGCATCTTTGGGACAACAATGATGTGGATGACTGAGAAACTCCATAATCTTTTAGCCATGCACTTTGGGATGAAGACCCTTTGAATGGTGCGGGAGTATGAATGAATTTTCCGGAAAAAAATTGCAGATTACAAGAACCATTCACACTTCAGTTTGAGATGCAGGCAACACAGATGCATCCCCAACAGTCTGCCCCCTGTCTTCAACAGGAAAGGGACACAGGGCACAAAACATCCTGCAGCCAAGAAGGCTCCATGCCTATTTTCACTACTCAGGTGACCCTGAGGACACGGATAAACCTGCAAGTGGCCTCAAGGACCGTCTAAAAGGATGCAAATAACCAGCTGTCTGCAAGGAATATAAATCCTTCCATTTCTCACCATCCAATCAGAGCTGAAGAAGCTTCTTGGATGAGAAGAGAAACGTCTTCAAAAGAAAAAAACAAGGAAGTCCAGTTGCCTTCTGAAAAAAAGCATCTTTGGAACATGTTGCAGACTAGCACTTGGTAAGGCAGCCACAAAGGCCTTTGAAAATACATTCAAATGCTATGATGTGTTCAAAATCACACAAGCCATGGCGTTTTCTGTGACACTATATGGAAGCAAAATAGGGCTTTGGAGTTAGGAAGAGTGTTGATGCTGTTGAACTTTGGGGTTGAGAAGATTCCTGAGAATACCATGGACTGACAAGAAAACAAACAAGCGAATTATCAAACAAATCAGAGTTCTCACTCGTGCCACAAATGACCAGACTCAAATTGTCCTACTTTGGACACATTATGCAAAGACATTGCTCTTTAGAGAAGGTGCTAATGCAGGAAAAGGCGGAAGGAAACAGAAGAAGAGGCAGACCAGAAGCAAAGTGGATGGAATCAGTTACAGGGCAATGAGCGTATCATTGGAAGACCTCAAAGACCAGGTGAGGGAAGGATCATGTGATTCCCTAGGAATGGACAATGATTTGATAACACATAATTAATCAGTCTGCTAGCCCGAACTTCCAGGAGGACCTAGATCTCAGAACAAGATTTCGCATCAGAAAAAAGCCAAGCCATCCATTCTATTAGGGAATCCAGGGACCAAAAAATAAGATCAACATTCTTCTCTTCATTCTTATTTCTTTGATTGCTCCAGTGTCCACACACTTCAAAGAACACGTGAGATCAATTTCAACCAAACATGTAAACAACCAAATTAACAGATAACAGATAATCAGAGTTGGAAGGGACCTTGTAGGTTATCTAGTCCAAGCCCCTGCCCAAGCGGGAGACCCTACATCATTTCTGGCAAATGGTGGCAAATTATGAAATCCCAGTGGTTTTTAACTGAGCAATATGATCCTCTTCCCCCCAAAAGGGAAAAGAGAGTCTTTTCCAAAACTTTGAACTTCAATTTTTGGGGAAAAGGGCATTTTGGTCAGATAAACAATATTAAACCAAATTCTAGGGCAACTACTTATTTAGTCCTAATTTACTTATCTGTTTCCCTGCCTGGCCATTTTGATAAGAGTGGAGCACCCTAACTGAATGATCCAGAATCAGTTCCATGCCTTTTTCCTTTTTCTGCTAGCCTCTTGGACCATCCTAATCCCGGACCTTTCCAGAAACAATTTTTAGAAATGTATTCTTTTTAGCTAACTCAGGTGAAGACCTTCACTTCATTATAAAATCAGAGAAAATCCTGCCTGGACAGAAGTTAAAAAGCAGCATGGCAAAAATAAAATTTCTACTCTACCTCAGAAAAGCCCTTGACTGGTATAATTGGAAAGGTTTCAAAAACATGTATTTTCTAAATTAGCAAACTGCTGTCCTGAACTGATATAAAAAGGCCCTTGATTCAGAAGCACAACTGCCAACTAAAATTTGCAATCTGACGATCTCAACTTTTAAGCAACTGAATGGTTGAATCCCCCCTCCCCTTAACTACTTCTTTTTAATTGTTTGTCACATTTTAAGTTTCCTGATTTTGGGATAAGCAGAGTGCTGTATTACTTTAAAATTGCATGACATTCAGGAGGCCTTTTAGGTATTCCGAAATCTCAAACTATTCTGACTTTGGCCTGTTCTTGGAACCTATGGTCTTTTTAGATTAAAGCCCCAAGTATCAACCAGGATAAAGAGCAGTTTCTTCTAAATTGGATGCTTTTCATTCTATTATATGTGAAAGGAATATGATGCTGCAGGCATTTAATCAGAAAATGGGAATTTTTCCTTCTTATCTCTGGAAAGGACCCCCACACGCAATGGATATAAAAAATGGGCCTTAAATATAAAGAGACTCTCATTAATTGATTTAGGCTTTATGTACCCTGTTGTTTAATTTTAAACTTGATAAAACATAGTGGCAATTATTTTCGGTATATATGGGTGTCTAAATAAAAGGTTTGAAATTTTTAACATTATTTGAAATGAAAAATATGCAGTTGGTTTATGTTCCTCATACTGCTTTAAGATGGATGGATGGATGAATGGATGGATGGATGATAGATGGATGGATGGATAGATAGATAGATAGATAGATAGATAGATAGATAGATAGATAGATGGAAAGAAAGAAAGAAAGAAAGAAAGAAAGAAAGAAAGAAAGAAAGAAAGAAAGAAAGAAAGAAAGTTGTACACACATACGAACACTGCATTCCCAAAGTTTTAAAACGTTGTGTTTAGGCTTTCAGTCACAGATTCATTTTGGATGCAGGCAAGTGTTTTGAAGGGCACTTTGTAATGGCTTTATCCAGATTCAGATTATTTGTAATCCAGAGGGAAAGCACACATTCTCAGCAAGGCAAGGAGAAAACATATCTGAGCACAAATCAAAAGAATGATTATGGTATGCGTGCTGTGTACCCATTACTGAATCCCCAAGGCTCTCTCTGTTTCTTAAGGCACTTTTTCTTCTGCTGCCTCTGGCTGGAACGGGGTGTAAACTCAGCAATGAATAAGAATGGTTAAAATGGAGAACATAAAAAGATGTGACATTCCTGAAGGAACCCATGTTTCAAACTTAGATTCAAGTGAAAGCTACTAAAGGAACACCTCCCAGTGGTCTCTAACAGACTTTTTATCAG